>NW_024543092.1:15073750-15770000 GCF_018167655.1 Microtus oregoni | reverse complement strand
ATACACATCTACATCTAATAGAGAAAAGGTATCTAGATTGTTGACCTCACATTTTTACTGTTTGGTAAGACATTGTAATACACGTATATGGAACATATCCAATGTCTCCTTCCTGCCTTGCTTATGTGGCAGGCTCTATTTGACTATTGAGTAGATTACTCATAGAAGCTTAAGGGTGTTTTTCAGGTTTACAATTCATATAACAAAAGTTAGAGAGCAACTGGGCATACTGGAACAATGAGGACTTCTATTCAAATTGATGGAGGAAGGTCATTGGCTAATAAAGGAACTGCCTTGGCCCATTTTATTGGTTAGAAGATAGGTGGGAGGAGTAAACAGAACAGAACGCTGGGAAGAAGAGGAAGTGAGCTCAGTCTCGACAGCTCTCCTCTCGGGAGCAGACGCCTGAGAGAGACACCATGCCCCGCTCCCGGGATGAAGCTCCGACCCAGGATGGACATAGGCTAGAATCTTCCCGGTAAGTGCACCTTGGGGTGCTACACAGAGATGATTAGAAATGGGCTAAATTAATATGTGAGAATTAGCCTAGAAGAGAATGGGCCAAGCAGTGTTTAAATTAATACAGTTTGTGTGTTGTTATTTCGGAGCATAAGCTAGCCAGGCTGCCGGGGTGCTGGGGATGCAGCCCCGCCGCCCCTATTACTACATCAAATAAAAATGCAGGTCTCTAGGATAGGACACAAAGTGTACAGAAGCAACATCTTTTTTACTTGGATTATGTCTCTACATATTTATCTTAAGAGAAAAAAATTAAGCAAGTAAACAAACATTTGCATGGCTGGGAGTTTAATTCTGCCTGCGGAAAATTTAGAAGAGCCTAAAAACCATGAGTCCATCAAGAGACTCATTAAAGGGGCGGTGTTGAAAAATGACAGTGCCATTGAACACACTGCTTCTCACTACAGACAACACGTGGAGTCCTCGTGCGCCTCTGATCCAGGACTTAAGGTAACAAACTGCAAAGCAATAAACAATGTTGTTTTAATATAAAAATCTGGGGGCTCATGTGTGTACAAAAAATTATCTACAGATTATGGCAGTGTTATCAAATCCTTAACCTGATTAATGACTTTTTCATAATTGTAGAACAAAATGCAATTTATTTCTGATTATTTACCACTGTTGTCTGCTAAGAGTCAATAAAAAGTATACTGTAGCAACTTACTTTTAATAGCAGAAATTTCTGTAATTTGTTTTTCCTTAGTAGATTTAGGCCCTCCCAGGTAAAATCTACACAACAGGAAGTCAAACTACAGAAAACATCTTCAGTTCAACAGCTCCTCTCAGGTGAGACAAGTTCTCCTGGCTTCTGAATTCACAGAAATGTCAAATACTTTCCATGCCTGAGAGAAACTAAAAGTCTCACACAGCAAGAAATCCAGACCCTCAGCCGATGCGCGGCTGAGCCAGCTGCAGCAAGAATGAATGCTACAGAGTCAGCATGGCCACCCAAACCAGGGTGCTGGCAGGCAATGCTACAGAGTCAACATGGCCACCCAAACCAGGGTGCTGGCAGGCAATGCTACAGAGTCAGCATGGCCACCCAAACCAGGGTGCTGGCAGGCAATGCTACAGGGTCAGCATGGCCAGTCAACATGGCCACCCAAACCAGGGTGCTGGCAGGCAATGCTACAGGGTCAGCATGGCCACCCAAACCAGGGTGCTGGCAGGCAATGCTACAGGGTCAGCATGGCCACCCAAACCAGGGTGCTGGCAGGCAATCCTACAGAGTCAGCATGGCCACCCAAACCAGGGTGCTGGCAGGCAATGCTACAGAGTCAACATGGCCACCCAAACCAGGGTGCTGGCAGGCAATGCTACAGGGTCAGCATGGTCACCCAAACCAGGGTGCTGGCAGGCAATGCTACAGGGTCAGCATGGCCACCCAAACCAGGGTGCTGGCAGGCAATGCTACAGGGTCAGCATGGCCACCCAAACCAGGGTGCTGGCAGGCAATGCTACAGGGTCAGCATGGCCACCCAAACCAGGGTGCTGGCAGGCAATGCTACAGGGTCAGCATGGCCACCCAAACCAGGGTGCTGGCAGGCAATGCTACAGGGTCAACATGGCCACCCAAACCAGGGTGCTGGCAGGCAATGCTACAGGGTCAGCATGGCCACCCAAACCAGGGTGCTGGCAGGCAATGCTACAGAGTCAGCATGGCCACCCAAACCAGGGTGCTGGCAGGCAATGGAACTAACAAGGGCAGTCAACATGGCCACCCAAACCAGGGTGCTGGCAGGCAATGGAACTAACAAGGGCAGTCAACATGGCCACCCAAACCAGGGTGCTGGCAGGCAATGGAACTAACAAGGGCAGTCAACATGGCCACCCAAACCAGGGTGCTGGCAGGCAATGCTACAGAGTCAGCATGGCCACCCAAACCAGGGTGCTGGCAGGCAATGCTACAGAGTCAGCATGGCCACCCAAACCAGGGTGCTGGCAGGCAATGGAACTAACAAGGGCAGTCAACATGGCCACCCAAACCAGGGTGCTGGCAGGCAATGGAACTAACAAGGGCAGTCAACATGGCCACCCAAACCAGGGTGCTGGCAGGCAATGGAACTAACAAGGGCAGTCAACATGGCCACCCAAACCAGGGTGCTGGCAGGCAATGCTACAGAGTCAACATGGCCACCCAAACCAGGGTGCTGGCAGGCAATGGAACTAACAAGGGCAGTCAACATGGCCACCCAAACCAGGGTGCTGGCAGGCAATGGAACTAACAAGGGCAGTCAACATGGCCACCCAAACCAGGGTGCTGGCAGGCAATGGAACTAACAAGGGCAGTCAACATGGCCACCCAAACCAGGGTGCTGGCAGGCAATGGAACTAACAAGGGCAGTCAACATGGCCACCCAAACCAGGGTGCTGGCAGGCAATGGAACTAACAAGGGCAGTCAACATGGCCACCCAAACTAGGGTGCTGGCAGGCAATGGAACTAACAAGGGCAGTCAACATGGCCACCCAAACCAGGGTGCTGGCAGGCAATGGAACTAACAAGGGCAGTCAGCATGGCCACCCAAACCAGGGTGCTGGCAGGCAATGGAACTAACAAGGGCAGTCATTCAATCCAAGTCCCCAACTGGGAATGACAACAACCCAGGCGCTCTTTCCTCAGAAGAAAACAGACCCTGTCCTAAGGCTCACCTAAGGAGAAACTACTCCACAACCTCCTCAAATCAGTTCTTCATGTGTAAAGAAAAGTCATCAACAAAGGTGCTGCGTTCATCATCCACATCGTGCAATAAGCCTGGCTCAAAGCGGCCTCATACTCACGATGTGGCAGGTGGCAGAGGACAGGAACTCCAGGGTCCCTCAGGCTGCTGTGGGCCCTACCCCCACTCTGTCTGCTCCCTGGTTCCCAGAAGGTTCTACACTACAAACACTCCTATCCAACCCAAAACGATACAACATACCTGGGATGATTGAGCAAACCATCCGCCCAACCCCTCACCAAGAAATTTAAACTTTTTGTGCCATCCACACAGTAGATTTACATTTACAGAGGTGAAATGATAGTGTCTCTTGTAACCTCAATTTCCAGGAGTCAGGGATATGTCCAGAAGAGCCTTTATTTACTCTTAATAACCGTTATGAATATATTAGCATGAATTTATTTAGACCCTTCTTACATGCATTTGTATTTCCAGCCCAACTACTCTTCTGGACAGCAACTCTGCAACATTAATACCTATTTTACAAAGTGGTAAATTTTCTAATTTTCATAATGAACTCAGGCTTCATGGATATGCCCTAACTCATGCACAGACTTAGATTAATAAATGTATGGCCAACCAAGAAGAGCCAATGCCTTTACCAGATCACAACCCCCTGTTCTCTGCAGTCCTCTGTCTCTTGACTGAAAGCAATTCTGGTAAATTAGTCCTTACAATGGCTAAAATAGCATCAATGATTTGGAAGCAAAAGGCTCCAGGCTGTAAAAGAATGGGATGACCCTCCGTGTTACCTTTAAAAGGAGCCCTCACTAACATTCCAGACTCTCCTCTCCCACCTCAGTGTACAAGCTCTACCTTCCATTCTACATCTACCAATTAAAGCTTTATTTAAGGATCCATAAAATGCAGACTTTCAATGGCAGCGAAATACTTACCTCCATAATAACCCAGGATGAACAAAAGTCTTACAGTGTACAAAGTTAACATCAAGTGTATAATTGTAGCTTTACATTCAAGTACCCTAATCATGTGTTTGCTTTAACACTTCCTTCCCATGTAGCTACGGAGGACATGGATACCGAGGTCTATACAGTCCGCACTGTCTTCAGATAAAACGTGAGCACAAAAGGGAAAGATTCGACTTCAGGGCTAAAAGTATATGTGTATCACAGGGTAATAATTTTTACTCCAGAAATTTCAGTTATGAAAAGATTGATCAGGAGCTGGAGAGATGGCTCAGCAGTTAAGAGCACTGACTGCTCTTCCAGAGGACTCAGGTCCAATTCCCAGCACCCAAATGGCAGCTAACAACTGTCTATTAACTCCAAATTCTGACACCCTGACATAGACATACATAGACATACATAAAAGAAAAATAAATTTCAAAAAAGAGAGAGATTGCTAGTTTCCTATGTATGTAAATTTGGTAAGACGGAGAAGCAGAAGGCACCGGAGGTCAAGACTACCAACTGCTGCTGCCTACTGGTGAAGACAGCACCCAGAAGGCTTGCACTGTCTTCCATGAGCCACAGTCCACCGAGGGGCCTGCGGACCTATTTATTATTTATATAGTGGGAAAGCAGCCGTGCTCTGAGGGCAAGCGCTGACACTTCAGCTTCACAACATGAGATGTGTTCTCCCCACTCCCCGAACTGTGCGGTCATTTTAGCAATGCATGAACGCAGAACACAGCCCCACAGAGTGATGCTCCCTGGAGGTCATCTCGTGGACAGAAAGAGAAAGGGCTCCAAAGGCATCTGTGCAAACACTCACAGAAGGGACACTTGCTCAGCACAGGCGACCAGAGAGCAGAAAGGCCTGCACCACCTCCTCAGGAAATTCCATTATCTCCATCCAAGAAAGTGCTGGCTCAAGAAAACACCTGAGCTCATTTCCTTGGAAGGAGGCGTCTCGCTGGAGAGCTTTCTTACTTTATCACTGCCAAAACTCTGACAGGTATTTCCGAATCTGTAAAACACAAATTTCTTTTCTGGCTTTTCGAAACAGAGTTTATCTGTGTAGCTTTGAAGCCTGTCCTGGAACTTGCTCTGTAGACCAGGCTGGCCTCAAACTCAGAGATCCACTTGTCTCTGCCTCCCGAGTGCTGCGAATAAGGTATGTGCCACCACCACCCAGCAAAACAGGATTTCTTAGTGAGAGGGTAAAAAAAGTGATTTCAAGAAGTAGAAAACCCAAAGTCAAAGCAGTGTGACAACACCGTGCACACATGAGACCAGCAATGTGACAACACTGTGCACACACCTATGACCAGCGGAGTGACAACACTGTGCACACACAAGACCAGCAATGTGACAACACTGTGCACACACAAGACCAGCAATGTGACAACACTGTGCACACACAAGACCAGCAATGTGACAACACTGTGCACACACCTATGACCAGCGGAGTGACAACACTGTGCACACACATGAGACCAGCGGAGTGACAACACTGTGCACACACATGAGACCAGCAATGTGACAACACTGTGCACACACAAGACCAGCAATGTGACAACACTGTGCACACACATGAGACCAGCAATGTGACAACACTGTGCACACACATGAGACCAGCAATGTGACAACACTGTGCACACACATGAGACCAGCAATGTGACAACACTGTGCACACACATGAGACCAGCAATGTGACAACACTGTGCACACACAAGACCAGCAATGTGACAACACTGTGCACACACATGAGACCAGCAATGTGACAACACTGTGCACACACAAGACCAGCAATGTGACAACACTGTGCACACACCTATGACCAGCGGAGTGACAACACTGTGCACATGAGACCAGCAAAGTGACAACACTGTGCACACACAAGACCAGCAATGTGACAACACTGTGCACACACATGAGACCTGCGGTGTGACAAGTGTGCACACGCATAGATAAATTGTGACCACACTCTGCACACACGTAAGACTGGCAGGGGTTCCAGTGAGACTTCCAAACCAAAGCCAGGCTGCAGTGTGCTCATGGTCTCACAGCCCCCACTTGCTCACAGGCACACGGGAAGACTCTGCTCACCACACTGAGACTCAGAAAGTCTGTGACCCCTGTGGATCCCGCCCCTTGCCCTTCTGGCAGTGATTCTAGCTTTATATAGCACAGGAAGAGAAGTCAAGAGCTTTTCCACTTTCCTACATAAACCCAGTTGCCAACATGGATGCGCCAAAGGGGAATCTCTGGGAATTTTCAAGAGATAACCTTTGCTGAGGCTGCAATGTCAGCCTTGTAGCTGTGTGATGGGGCCATGTGCAAGGAATATTTAATTAAAAAGGCTGTTCTCTCTGAGATAACTCCTGAGTGGAGCTGGGGATACAGAACCCACCGATTTTAAAAGAGCCAATAGAGCAGCAGCTGGCACCTTACTCAGAAGAGAAGTCAGCTAGGGAACGGGAGGAAAGACAGAATCACTGCAGATCTTATGATACCTTCAGGATTGTCGGTCACAGGGGTGGGTGTGTGTGTGTGTGTGTGTGTGTGTTATGCATATGCACTATATAAGTGGACACGTATGCCCGTATGTGACTGTGAGTGGTACTTAGTTATAGTCTTTAGGGCTGCGTTATGCTTTCTATTTTTAAATGACACAGAAACATTCTACAGAGTCCCATTTGATGTCACACTTTGTCTTTACACTTGATCTTAGCCAAAAGGCCGAGAAGCGATCTTGGTTTTGTTTTTATGGATGATCTGACGTCAGGCCCATGACTGCTGCCTGCAGCCTCCAGCTTCCTGAGTAAGGAGCAGGCAGTTTCCACACCACACCCTCTCTAGCCACCATTCTCTCACGAAAAGGAGATGGATACATACAAAATCAGCAGAAAAAAAGACGCACTATCTCAAAACTGAAAAAATTAAAAACTGTGGTGTTTGAAATATGGCCTTTGAAATGTACAGCATCTAAGTATGCCACGGGCTAAGAGAGGAGCACTCACCTGAAGTGTCAAATATGGCGAAGACAATGTACAAGAGGAAAGAAACACCACAAACACAATGAAGAGAACCAGACTGGCCCCAAGCATGGCTGATCCTCGAGTCTCAAAGTAGACTGAGGAGCAAAGCAGGTGGCCAGGAAGCCCAGTCCTGTGCTGAGAACAGGGAGAAGGAGGTCATAGTGCTGAGGGGGGAAGGGGAGGGCAGAGGTGAGACAAGGAGAGCAGCGAGCAAAGGCTGAAAGTCAGTGGTGCGCAGCCTCTGTCTTTTCCTTTCTTGACATATCTCAAGTATTCAAGCTGGCCTCAAAGTCAGCTCGAACCAAGATAAGCTTCAACTTCTGACCTTGCTGCCCCTGTCCCAGAAGTGCTGGGATGGCAGGTCTGCGTCACACCAATGGTTCATGGAACGCTGGGGGTCACGCATGCTACACAAGCACTCTACAGTTTGTTCTGTGCTGGGATTACAGGTATGTGTGGACGCATGCAGTTCAGTTTTTATCTCTTGCTTTCTATATGTATGTGGAAGAGATCTGAAATCAGGTCCTCGTGTTTAGATAACACTTTCCCAATGAAGGATCTTTCCAGACTCCTGAACTACATTTTTTAAATTGAAAAACAAAATAATAACTATCTAGCTGAGGTGGCTATACACACTAGAACCTGTAATCCTAGTACTCAGGATGCTGAAGCAGGAGGATTCCACGGCTCACATCCACAGACCCTGAGGGAGTGTGTGTAGTACGGTACAAAGATGAGTAGAAGGGCAGGTTGTGGCTTACTTTGCTCTTCCAGATGGCTCCCTGCGAGCGAAGCGTCCCAGGGACCTGACTGTCACTGCCTGGGGAGCAAGGCCCAGCTGCTGTGTGAGGGCCCAGGCTCTAGGTCAGCAGACTTTGAGGCCAAGGCTCCAGGCCATCTGACTTCTGCCAAGTTTGGCAGAAAGAATTAGAGAAAGGCCTAGGAAGGCTACCCAGAGTTCACGACAAGATCTCCAAAACCAGAAGCTAACAGTAACAACTCAGGAAGAACTGGGTGTGTAGGAACAAGCTACTGAACGTACCTCTGGAACCCTGGGGGTCCAACAGTCACCTGCACAGACTCCGACCAGGCAGCTGCCCACAGAGGGCCAGAGCCTGCTGCTAGCCAGGGCTAGCCTGAGAAAAAGCAGGAGTTTCGCCAATGCGCTCTCCATCCCTGCAGGGTCCTCTGCGAACATTTTTATATCACAACCTTATTTTGTGTTCTACTCTCTCAGAAAAAAAAAAAAAACTGTACCACAAAACACAGTATAAAGTTTGTTAGCTCCAACTCTTTTCTAGAACCATCCATCTCTGGCAGTTCTACTTCCCCAACAACCTCATTATTTCATTTCTCCACTGATGTCAGTTTCCTTCACTGAAAACCAGCACCCATGACCATGGCAGCGCTACACACAGGTAGTTTCACTGAATCCTGCAGCAATCCATGACAGGACAGATTCAGTGTCTACTCACAGAGAGAATTACCACAACTACGGAGCGCAGCCAGCTGACCTCAGAGTGGAAGGCTGCACCTATGTCTTGCTATCCCAAGCATCATTACACAAATATCCAACAGTTCCTCATACAAATGGAAGTGACAACAGAACCATCCAGGACCTGCAAATGTGGGCAGGAAAAGCCTGGCACACTGATATAATGTAAGCAGGACAGCAACAGCACATGCCGGGGAACAGAGGACAGAGGACACTGTGAGCAACGACACAGGCCCACAGCAGAGAAGGGACCCACAAGATGAGGGTTTGGAGAAAGGATTCCAAGGACATGGGCTAAGCTGGGCCTAAAATGAGGAGACTGGACAGAGGATTAGGCTGTCCACCAACAGCAGAGAGAATTGGGGGCTCAGAGGTAAAGACACTGGTACCAAGGGCCTAACAACCTGAACTCAATGCCTGGAACCTGAGTATCAGAAGCAAAAACCCAACTCTCATAAGCTGTCCTCTGACCCACACGCAAGCACAGTGGCAAGTATACACCCACCTACACACACATACAATAAACACAAACACACAATAAACACAAACACATAAATAAGAGAGAGAAAACAAAGGACTTGAGTAACAGTAACAGGTGACAAGAATGAGACACATAGGCAAAACAAGGACCAATTATAGCCACGATGAGGTAATGCCGGAGGACGCTGATTAATGCTGGCCAGGGTATACATATGGCAGACGCGCACAGAAAACACTGGCTGTGTGAATGGCCGACTCTATAATTGAGCACAATGTATCCTAGACCAGAAGCACATGAGGTACTACCCAAGCAAATAACTTGCAGTTTAGTCTCAAAAACTCCAGTAGACAGAGCTGTGTCCTTGCTAACAGTGGGAGGCCATCCTGAAGGCAAGGAATTTCTGAGCGACTTGCGTAGTCTTCATACTGGAGTTTTTGAGACTAAACTGCAAGTTACTCAGAAATTCCTTGCCTTCAGGATGGCCTCCCACTGTTAGCAAGGACACAGCTCTGTCTCAGGAACACACCCAGGACAATGGGACACAGCGACTCCCCAAAGTAAAATACTGCATTCTAAGACAGACGGGTGTCTTTCTAAAGCAATGTCTGCATTTGTGTTTCCTGATAACCCTCCCCTCAAGGACAACATGCACAAACACTGGGCATGCCCAAAGTGCAGGCTTGGACGAAGTTCCAATGCTGGATGCTGTCAGAAGTTGAGTGTTAGAGCACCAGAGCCCACGTCTTTCCCATGTTCCTAAAATGAGATGACCAGTAATGAAGACGACAAGCCAAATGCACACATCAAGAAACAGAACCTGCATGTATATGCACATGTGTGTGGGTAGAAGAAAAAAAAAACAATACACACAGACTATTTGTCCAAAGCTTTGAAAATCTTAACCACCAAAAATAATACAATTTCTTCCAAAATAATCTGCTAGAATTTAAAATCTATAATATTTAAATTTCAAAGACCAGATTCGAGAGTTCAATCTGGATTTAGAGGAGCATTCTAAGCTTCTTCTAGCGGCAATTTACAAATCCTCAGGAAATGAAACCAGCCATTGAGGGTCCCAAAACCACCCAGAACAAACATTTGCATGCAGGTGTGTGTGTGTGTGTGTGTGTGTGTGTGTGTGTGTGTACAAGTCACCTGACGAAGAGCTGGGAAATCCTAGAGAAATCCTCTCCAATGTCTACCACTCACTTTAGAACCCTCTCCAGATCCTCCTGTTATCCTCAACTAGAAATATGCACAAATGACTATGTAAACTGTCTTCAGATCAAACGTTTTGTTTGACAAATGCCCAAATATTTAATAAAATTGTAAAACTTCTAAAAAAGTCCGTGATATTTCCTTATGCAAAATTTATAACAAGTTTTAGTTAATTACAAGTATTTGTTAATGTTCACAGATCATTGTTTTGGGCACCTAAGTAATGCATCATAAGGCTAGGCTGTGACTCAGTGGTAGAGTGCTTGACGGGCACGCAGCGGGCCTCGGTTCCATACCCAGACTGCAACAGCACAATCACTCCAGGAAGCCTTGGAGGACACGCTCACAGAACAGTCCCGATTCTTCTCTCTCTCCAATAGCTCTCTACCGTTTTCCAACTCCTTCCTTCTCTCTCCTTACATACACCTCTCTCCATTTTTCTCCGGGCGCTATTAGTCTCCCCAGACCACGCCTCTTTCTTGAGTCTCACTTTTCTCCTTCTGCTCCTCTTCTTCCTCTGGGTGGCATCAGCCTGCTCTTGACCACCTGGCTCCTCTAACAGCTCAAATACACCCTCAGGGGGCATCTGGGCTCCCAGAGGCCCACAGTCCCCACTAGAACAGACTTCTGAAACCGAAGGCTGGCAGGACCCTCCTTCGATTACAGTTTGCCATCTGCTGCTGTGCAGAGGGCTTGAAATTTGGCCTGTAGAATTTTTGTTTGCTTTTCTCTCAGGCATGAAAGAAGTGACTTCGTTTTCCTATGAAAGATCAAGTCTGGAACACGGGAACACTCAGCACACGCATGTGTAAACACACACAAACACACATGAAAGCACACACACATGCTCGGCTGCATATTCACAGAGCGTGTGGATACAGCTCAAGTCCCAGTGAGAGCTGGCATGATACTTACAGAAACAATAGGACAAAAACCCTCTTCTCCTGAAACAGAAAAACCATGCGATACTCCCCAAACTAAAACTGTTAAGTCTGCAGAAATGTTTAATGTGATATGAAAAAGAATCCACTAGAACACCTCTTCTAATACTTGTTTTGAGGCCATTCGTTCCCAGAATGCATTTTCCATTGCTATAATCTTTTAAAGTGCTCATCTATCTGGCTTTTACAGCGATCTGCAAGTGTGAAACCAACATACAACGCACAGTGGGGAGGCTCAAGCCTTAACCTACTGAACTCTCATTGGCCAGAGCGCACAGTTGCAGGGCACGGCCACAGAAGTGCTTATAGACTCCGCTGGTCTAATGAACAGATACAGTTTTCGTAATTTTCATTGCTGTGTTCCACAGCTGAGTGATTGTCAGGCCAATGCCAAAGTACAGGTTCCATTTGAATGACATATGGCTGCAGTCAACCAGAGACATGTTACAACATTAAACAACACAAGTAGTCAGAACAAGAATACAAAATACCAAATTAACCTTCCCTGACTCCAACTCTGCATCCAGGTCCATTGTGAAGCAATTCTGTGCAGTGGGTATGCTATGGCACCTTCCAGGCCCTGTGATAACACACGCAGCATGCGTGTACACTGTGTTGGTGCGGAGACACTAGTATAGCCAGCCGGGAACAGCCATGGGGGCTCAGCGGTCTCCATGCCTCCCCCAGGATGAGATAACAATGCCATCCACCTCACTGAGTAGCAGCTGTCCAGAGAACACACTCCAAATGGTCAACTATGCAAATGACTAACACATCATCCTAAGACCACAGAGAATGACCACAGACACTCCCACATAAAGTACCAGTGTAGAGCAGTGCCCACCCTCCTGCCCGCCCTTTCAGTGCGCAAGCTACAGACCTGCTTTGCCTTCCAGCTAACTCTTCATCCTTCTCTGCTACTCCTCCTAGGAAGGGATTCCAAAGACAAGGACCCAAGCACTACTACCACGAGACCCAGACCAGTGCTGCGCATGCCCTTTGGCTTACCTAGTGACACAAAGAAACCTGCAGTAAATGCCCAATTAAGGTAGCATGCTCTTACTTAGAAGCGAAATGAAAACAGGCAAGGAAGGGGTGGGACGCAGTGGTTCTGGACTCTGCCCTGCAGCTAGGAGCGGCTTTTGCCATCTCCTCATCCATGGCCTTCTCGATGGTCTGGTCCTTCCGTCTTCCTGGCAATTCGAGGAGCTTCCACTGCTGTGTGTGCTAGACAGACAGTTCTTGCTGCTAACAATTGTGAGTGATAAAAGTGGCTCCTAAAATAAGAGCAAGATAGGCAGAGTGCTGGGAAACATCCAAACATACACGACAGCAAATACAGGACCCTGCAGTGACACCAGCGGTCACAGCAAGTGTGAAGACTCCATCCGGTGTGGAGGGAGCATGTGGTGAGGGGAAGGGGACCACAAGAACCGGACAACTACTCAAAAGTCAGTGGTTACTGTGGTTGTATGGAGGCCCAGAGGGTACATGGCTACAACAAGCACGGATGTAGCTTTCGGGTACATTCTTTCCTTTAAAGTAGCCTTTATCAGGGCCTCACGTGGCGGACTTTGGAGATGCTAAGGAAGAGCAGGAGCGTAGGAGAAACATATTGTGTAGCAACAGGTAATTTTACTGTTTGGAGGTAAATCCAAGTTGGTGTGGAGTTGGGAGAACAGACATGATCCAGCCAGCGACGGTAAATAGTAAAACACACAAAAATACATGGTAAGCACATGCTTGGTAGTGAACCCCAGCCAACTCCCCAAGGCTATAAGGTCATGGATCCTGGAGGACCATCTACAAGTCCCACCTCACCACACCTGCACAGCCCCAACTACGCTCTAATGTGTCCTCAGACCCACAACTGTGCAGTTCTCATACCTCATCCAGGAAACTTCCCTTTGCAACAGAGGGCATTACAAAGAAACACAACCAATCGAAACAGAGCTGTGGAATCCAGTCCTCACTCCCACACCTAAGGCTTAGGGAACACTGCAGACAAGCGGATGTAAGGGCCAGAACATCAGAGTGCTTGCCGTGAGGTCGTGTCTCCTAGGAATGTCAGCAGCTACACCCAGAAAGGCTTCCCCACATGGCTGCCTAAACCTGAGCTGAACAAGAACAACAACAGATGTGCCAAAGCCAGCAGGGGAGAGCCCACAAGGCCTCGGCCACATGCAGAGTATTCCAGGGAATGAAGGAGTGGTGAGGGGGAGAAATGGTCTTGGCCAGGGAAGAGCACACTAGTTAGTTATCCAATACCAAATGATCATCCCTGAAAAATACATACAAGTAACAGCTTCTATTTGGGAATATAAGTATATATGTGTGTGCACACGCGTACACACACCACCAACACCAACACCAACTACTTGAAAAAGAGGTCATGAATTTAAATGAGCAAGGAGGGTATATGGGAGAGTTTAAGAGGATTAAAAGGGAAGAAAAATGACGCAATTATATTCTAATCTCAAAATAAAAGGAAAACAAAGCACATAGTGGCACTTCCAGCTGCGGTCATCTCACAAAGCTGGGCACCCTTAGTCCTCAGGCTGAGGGTGGAAGGAGGAAACTAGAAACAAAAGCTGGTGTTGGTAGAGAAGTCAGACCATTGGTTAGCATGCAGACTTGACTGACAGGTACTCACTAAAGAGACTTAAGCAGAATGGCACCCGGGGATGTGTCAGAGAAAAGATTAATAACAATCCCCAGTCCTCAGCATCAGAAACTCATGGAAACTCTGAGAACAGAACAGGCATAGAAAGGCATCTGCGCACAGAGCAGAGCTCCCAGGATTTAATCCCAAAGGACCTGTGGTCCCCTGAAGTTCAGCTGTGACCACTCTCAGGGAAAAAGAAAACTGACGAAGCCACCAACTGACGAGCTGAAGTGGCTGTCCTGCCAGGGTGGCCATGGTCTCCAGCACCACAGAGGTCAAAGTAAGATGAAACAGAGTGTCTGGCACAGCCTCGTGAGTAGAGTAGAGCTGGTGACTTAGGACAAGCATGGCAGGTGGGTGCCCATGACAGAGTGAAGAAATAACACTACGGAATGATCAGAACCAAGGAGATAGAAGCATGTCTAGGAAGACGGGCCCAGCTGGCAGTCAGAAACCAGAAACAGTCTCAGGTTGAGTAGGCCATGGTCTGGGGTAGAGTCATTGAAACCAAGATCAAAGATCAACAGCTAGATAAAAGCGGTCAAAAGGATGTGAGCCAAGTTCAAGTTCACGGGCAAAGTCAAGATTCAACAGAACCAGAATGAGTGAGGCTGTGGTAACGCCACAAGGTCAAGGTCAGAGCCCACATCATCCATAGTATCATTTTATAAATATAAACACAAATCGGTTCCTCCGGGCACTCTTTCTGCAGGGCTTCAGGGCTGTCTACTCCACAATAGGAGACAGGGACGAACAGTGTTCAGTGGTTTCACTCGGTGCCTACAAGGCACAGCGGGAAAATCAGCCATGTAATCCAGACATTCAACTCTCACTCTCTACAAAGGTTCCACTTCAAAAATGTGATTGTTTGCAGAAAACTAAAAATCCTCCTAACCTCCCTGTCATCTGGACTATCCAACAGAGTGCACTTCACTAACAAAACCCAGAATGAAATCTGCAACTTCAAAAAGGCAAGTCTTTAACAGAAGTATTTAGCATGTTATATAAACATGTTGTTCACAGAAATGTACAACATGGGATTTTCAACACATTTGCTGTATTTGTTAGCAAAGTGTACGACTCTGTAATCACCAACAGAGCTGTGGAAAATCTTTACACTAGTAAGCAACAACGAAGGGTGGCAGTGAGCCATCCTTCTATTGAGTGAAAGGAAACACACTCAGGGGTACAGCTTTCAAGGTATATCCTCCCCTGCCCGCAAGGAACCCCAACAGCTCACTGGCAAAAGCAGTAAGTCGCTGGCAGGGAGAAACTGCCACACTCAGGTTCCGTTATCCCTGTAACAAACCACAGCATGAGATCTATGCTACACAGACGGCAACTGGGTGGCCAGTTTGGTTGGTGTTATGAAGCATGTCACCTCGCTTAGCCTTCGCCACTGGGTCTTAAAAGTGCAATTCATTTTGAATCACACAAACTACTCTATTCTTCTCTTGGAAACTAAATATAGACATCAGTAACTAGACTGAATGATGGGCATAATTAGGAAAGTGTATCGCACTGCAATTACAATTGTGTAAAGCTCACACGCCTCACTATCCATGCGTGCCCTCTGTTGCTTCCCAACAGAAACATTCCTCTTCTTTCACATACCGGCCTTCTACCACCTGGCATCCGGCAGTAAACTGGACAATGCCAGCATAATGAAGGCAAGAAGGGCTGATGTGTGGTAAATGGCTATCAGTTACAAGCATTTACCTGAGAATCTAAGAACAGGCTGAACATTCATTATCTAAATCCTAGAAATCCAAATTGTGTGAGCACTAACCAACCTGGCCTCAAGTGTTGGTCTCCAGTCAAAACACAAGAACCTTGTATTAAATTACCCTTGGGCTCTGTGTATCAGTTTCCCGCTTAAATTTCAGTCCCACGTTTCAAAATGTCTCATTCTATAAATGTAAATATGTCCATACCTGAAGAACCAAGCTAGAAACACTCTGGCCTCATACATTTTATGTAAGGGGTTCTCAACTCTACTCAAACATGCAACTTAAAGACAGTCTCTGAAGAACTATCCATTTTCGCAGCAAGAGCAGACCACATGGGGGCTGCAGAGATGAGCAGGCAGTGAGGAGTGTGCACCGCCTGTGCAGAAAATCCCACTTCAGCAACCAGCACACACCTGGGCGGCTTACAACTATCTGCAACTCCAGCTTCAAGGACCTGGATGCCATTGGCCTTTGAGGGCACCCACACCCAAGTGCACACACAACACACAGACCAACACACATACACATAATTAAAGAAATTTTTGAAAGTAGAGTATACATCAACAAAATCCAAACCCTTATTTGGCCTATCAGCACAGACCAGCTGTTTTCTTTAAGACACAGCAATAAAGTCAGGCTGTGTGCTTTCCTTCCCAGCATGCAATACAACATGGACCTACACCAAAGGCACCGCAGACTGCCTGCAAAGGGAGGCAAGTTCTTCAGAGCAGAACGCAGCTGAGCTTTGTGAAGTGGCGAAGGACCCATCAGAAAGACAGAGCAGAGGTACACCAGGCATAAATAAAGGCAACGGACAGAGTTCAGAGCTCCCACTGAAAGGCAATGGTTTGTGAGTGGCAGCAGGGACTACGACGGCTGGGCGGGCCCAGCCAGAGAAGGTCCTTGCAGCCAAACTACATAAGTTACCAGTGGCCTGTTCTGTTTTAACTCACAGAACCCTACGGAGTGCCATGCCTAACAAGTGAACTTCACCACAGGTGGTATCACCCATGGCACACACCTGCTGCCATCCCTTAGAGGAACTGGACCAGAGCAAGCCATCAACACAGCAAAAGCAAGCAGAACCAAACAGGCTCTTCCTGTCGCCCCACAGCATTAGAGATTTGGGTTCTCCTACCCCAGGATCCTGTGTCTGTGAAGGGTTTGGATATCAGATAGAAGGTTTAGCAGACAACTGGCAAGGCAGGCCTAAGGCCAGGAGACAGGTGGGGCTGTGGAACCCAGAGTCCCAGAGATACACCAGACTAACAAAACCCAGGCTCACCCTTCAGGAGAAGAGACACAAACACCTCAGAAGAAAACCCTTGAAACACCAAGAATTGAGCAAAGCGCTGGAGAAGCATCTACGGCAACGGTACACAAGGCACTGTGTGCCACAGCTCTGATGCACAAGCAGCACCAAATCATATCAGCCACTCCACCGAGTCCTGGTGTTCAGCCACACTGTCACTCAGCCCTGTCCCTTGCCTCAGACACCAGTCACGGGTTTTCACATGATGTTGACAGAAATCCTAACATATAGACATTTTTAAACTGTAGAAAAGACTAGCATTAGTCTCGGCTTGGCCTGCTTTGAATTCACAATGCCTAAATCTCAACTCAAAGGCAGACTGAAGATGAATTCTACTACACTGAAGTGACAGATGAGTCCACCCAATGGCAACAGTGTCATCAGCTACAGTTGGCTTTATATGGAAATCAAAATCTGTGCATGACCTGACCTTGTGACTCAATGCCATGTTTCTCATTTTCTTTTCAGGAACACTATATGTTGAAATCTGATATATACAGAAACAAAGGTAATTAACTGGGTTCTAAAGAGTATTATTATTTTTTTTTATTTGTATAAAACAAACCAGTTTTTGAAACAGCAGCTATCAAATCTAAGAAATTAATGTTTTCATGGTCTGAACATCATGTAAGTAAAATTTAACGCAGTATTCTGTAAGCAAACTTTACGTCAGGCCACTGCCTGGTTTTAATATAATAAACAAGAGTGTATTAATATTTTGTTGATTTGTGCTTAAGCCCCATTACCCACTAGGAGTGTTTTATGACAGACACTGTGCAATGTACCAGGATAAGTGGAAAGTCAAGTTCCCCCTGCTCCCAGTAAGAATAGCCTGCCCCACTGGCCATGGCTTGCAGAGGCTCACCCCACACAATGTCTTGAGAAGATTGATGGAGAAAGAAAGAAGATCGAAGACAGACTTCAACAAGCACAGTCCTGGAGCTGGAGAGGCCTGCCCAGCACAGGCAGTCAAGGCAATTCCAGGCACGAGCTGCCTGTGCCCTGCAGGTGACCACTGTGTCACAGACAGACGTTAGTACCCCCAGCACAAAGTGGCATGAACAGAAGATAGAGGCTTCATTGCTTATCTATATGCTTGATACCAATCTCTGCCCTCCTTGGACCCTAGAAGCATCTGCCTCACTGGAGGAAAATAATCGGTAAAAGTTATTGAACAAAGCAGACTAAGAATCAGTGACTCAATCTGACCAGTTAGGATTTGAGAAAATTTGACAAGGGAGATGGGATGTGATTTGAGTACCGAACATCAGGTCCCAGCCGCTTGCTTCAACACATAAAATCGCATGAAATACCTACAAGTCAACAAAAAGGGAACTGAGAGGCTGCGACAGAAATCCACCGAGTTACTCTAGCCCTCTCTCTACTACAGCACACTCTGGTCACAGGCATCTAAGAATCATGGTGGGCATACATGTGCTTGTTTACTAATTCATGTAGTATCTTTAAAATCTAAAAATGCAAAGAAAAAAGAAAGCCCATTATTATTACTATTTATTATTATTATCATCATTAATGACTTGTGTAAAATAACACTCTCAGATTAAACAACCATCTGCTACTCAAACACCAAGAAGCCATTGGAATGGTACGTGATGAGACTCAAGGAAGCCAATACACTGGCAAAACCTCATCAAACTCCTGCTGAGCCCAGACAGGCAGTGTCATCACTCCTAGAACTGGCCGGAAACTGGCCACTCTATGCAAAGATGTCACTGTTCACAGGAGTGAGACCAAAAAGACACATGCACTACCCCTGTAGCTGCACAGGGTCCCAAAGACTTTGATCAAGAGCATAGGCGGTATTCTCAAAACAGTGTTTTTTTTTTTATGTGGCCCTCATGAATTCATAAAAGTTAAAATTGAGCTGGTGAGCATCGGTGCTGTCAATCAGACCAGGATTCTACACCTTCTCTGTGACTTATTAATGTCACTCTGACGTTAACCTTACCAAGAGAGCCTAGGTGCCCATCTGACTTGGGCTTTCTCTACTAAACACTGCCTAACATTCAAAAGCACAGTGTGAGAGGTCTATTGTCATTCGGCCAGAACTGTCTTCTATCCGGCCCACTGCATAAAGAACTGGATCCTTCTATGGCCTGGCTGGGTGTGCTCCTTCATTTTAAAAGCGTTTATTTTGCCCGTCTTACCTATGACCTGTTTGGCACTGGGCTAGTTAGGTGCTGCAAAGAACAGAGACGAAAATAGCTACATAAACTGTCCCTTTTCTACACAATAAACAAGAAACCATAAAAGTTTTTAGATTTAAACCTGCTTGTATGTCTCCATTAGCAAGTTGTCTTTCTTCCTCCAGATTGCCAAAGAGGTGGGAGTTCGCTTAGAGTCTAGTCATAAAATGTACTGAGATCTGGAGAATCATTTCTGGCGTATTAGAAATCCAAAGATTGGGCCGGGCGATGGTGGCGCACGCCTTTAATCCCAGCACTCGGGAGGCAGAGGCAGGTGGATCTCTGTGAGTTCGAGACCAGCCTGGTCTACAGAGCTAGTTCCAGGACAGGCTCCAAAGCCACAGAGAAACCCTGTCTCGAAAAACCAAAAAAAAAAAAAAAAAAGAAAGAAAGAAATCCAAAGATTCTAGACTTAAAATACAAGAATGAAAATCTCAACTATAAAACATATCTGTCATTCAGGGGAAGGAGGATCAGTACTAAAGATTGCTACAAGAGAATGGGATTTGGTAAAACCTACTTCTGATTAGGTCTAGAGTCTACAGATTATGTTCAAATAGAAGATGCTTATTTTATACCTATTCCATGTGATGTATGCCACCATGCTAAATACGGCTTTCAAGGTTTCTATTTTCTTAGAAAATTCAGAATTCATGTCCCATGAATTCTAAACTATTTTCAACTTTGGCAAGACTTACTTCAAACAAGCTCTTATAAATACAGCTAGTAAAGCACACGAAAAATTTAAGCTATAGATACGAAAGACAGTGCGTGAACTTTACCTCAGTCACGTGTTAATAATAACCCTGCTCTGTATGAGCCTAAGCCCTGAATTAGGGTGTATTCAGGATCTTCAGTCTCTGGAGACAGACTGCTCTGCATTCAGGGTTAGGCAGGGTCTACTATGAACAGCCATATCCCAGGAATGCCTGGCCCAACCCTGCCTCTCCACACTAGCCCATAGCAGGGCTCTGAGCAGTGTATCCTAGCGCAGAATGTAAGGCAATCTCCAAGGCAGAGGAAGCTCTCCCCGGGTGTGCCTGCTATCACTCAAGAGAATGCAGGCCACGCCAGCAGGACATTCCAGCCACCAGCTTTCTTTCTTCAAGGACACCAATCCAGGGAGTTATATATCTAGAACTGTCTGACAGAAGAGAACAAACATGAATGACAGGACAAACTCAGCCAGCCCACAGCGATGGTGACTGCTGCCTCTTGACCCGTGGCTGTCCCCGCCAAAGCCACGCGCTTGCTGGACCATTTACAACAGAACTAGCAATGATCACATCTTCGGCTGTTATATCATGGCAATGAACATTAAAGCATATGGAAGTGACAGTCTTAAATATTTTCAACAAGTCTCTCTAGCTGTCAAATGAGACTTCACTACTTCCTGAGAACCAATTCTCCCCCACAGGAATATGTTATGGTTTTTTGTTTTGTTTTAAATCTCTACCGGCACATAAATTTATTAAGGAACCCACTTTACAGTTCACTTTAGATAAATTCATCTCTTGCTATCCTATCTGACATTAATTCTCTGAGGCTCCTGCTTACATGTTCTCAAGTCTAGAACAAGTATAGGAACAGAGCAGAATGGGCATACATGTCCTGCCCTTCACACAGACTGCTTAACATCAACCACTGAGTCTGAGCTCTCAGCTCGCCATTTTCAGTAGATTAAATCTGTGCTGGTTATTACCTACAAATTCATTGAGCATGGAATTTTGCCAGTCTTTATAAAACAAATATAGTCAATTACATGGAGGTGTTTTTTTTTAATGTACAGAATGTAAGGATGGATGTCAAAAAAAAAAGGAAAGAAAACTATATCATCCTCTTTTGACAGCCAGATGCTAAAGCAACAATGAATGCATTACACCAGAACTACAGCCCAGGAATGGCAGGTGACATTGAGTTTCATAGGAAGTATGATTAGGGAAATCTTCCAAGATTACTAAATATGAGAATATGGGCTCTTTGACACAAATCTGAACAAAGACGTGCAAGTCTTTAAATTCATTCCTAGAGCATACAATGAATATCAATTTAAAAGAAATGAGAAGTCTTAAAAGAACAGATACTTCGATGTAGACATAGAAAGACCAACTCCATTTTCCAATGAGAACAGTTTTTACAAGCCATGACTTCACTTAAATTGGGTATCACAATGACTGTGGCCTTTCCAGAATAATGTAGCCAAATTCTTTACAATCTTCCTATCCCACACTGATATAACAAAAAATGCCCTAAGAATCATGAAAACTGGACCCAGTTTTTGTTTTCTCTTTTGGTTTTTGTTTATTTGTTTGTTTTGAGACAGGGTCTGACTTATACGGCTCACGCTGTCCTGAAACTCCCTATGTAGATCATCAGCTTGTGTTGAACTCAGAGATTCAGCCGCCTCTGCCTTGAAAGGTATGTGCCACTAAACCTAGATTATTAAGTCTTATTTATAATAGATACCATATATAGTTCTGGGTGGCTTTGTATATAAACAACAAACCCACTATTTTATTGGGTTTTCTTTTAGGCATCCCTCTACAACCCCTTTCCTGACAAGGCACCCTCATGGTGGCAGGAGCTGCCCCTTTGGGGATAATTAGATAGTCCAACTTTAAGGAATAAGACCAAACCCAGCTGGTCCCATCTCCTCTAGGGGAGAACACAGGCAGAAGGCAGAAGCTATGAACCAGGAACCAGGCTCACACTAATGATTCTACTAGCACCATCTTGCAAACTGAGAATAAATTTCTGTGGCTCATCGGTCACTCAATATGTGATGTTTTTCACATATAACCAAAGTGAAAAACCATATGATCTTTCTGGTAATGACCCTACCCAGTTACTTTCTGATGCAAACGGGCAGGAAATCAAATGCTGACGTCATATCTGGACCACCCGTCCACCGTCCCTATACTATCCAGATGAGAACAGGATGGCTCCTTTCTTCTCAGACAGTTTGCATTCATGTAAAGGGACTCCCAGCACACAGTCCCACTGCCCTCTGGCAAAGAGGTCTTCTAGCCCAATGCCAATCACCTAGGTGTGCCTTCCAAGTACAGCAGAGGACTTCTGCTTGGCCCTCTGCCTACCACAACCACCTCTTGTACAAAGACCCTTCTAGGCACCTTAAAGCCTACACTTCGGTGTCCAGTGAGAAAATGACCTTTGCTACTTTTTAGTAGTTCCTGGAATGCCATAAATACAGTGTCTACCTTCTGGGACTGAGGTTGCCTACCAGCCAGCAAGTAAAGGACAAAAGAGAGTCCCAGAGGACACTGCAGCACAGGCTACAGGAGGCACACAGCAACTGGGAACACTTAAAAAGGAGTGCTAGGCTGCTGACGAGAGCATGCAAGACAGCCTACCTAACATGAGCCTACCTACTCTGGCACGAGCCAGCAAGCATGGTGAGCGCTTGGAGCAAGGAGAAGTGTTTCAAGGGGCCTGGACCACTTACATGTACACACACAGGGAACTACTTCTGAAACAAACTGCACTGTAACCACTCGGATTAATACTGTGTGGGATCATGGGTGGGGCAGTCCCGCTGCAGGACAGACTGGGATCTCAAGTCATTTTGCAATGTCTGCCCAAGCAGTAAAGAATACTAAGTCACATTTGAATGAAGCAACTTTCAAGACACTGAGTTTTCAATCTCTGTAAACAATCACAGCCTCTCAGAAGACATCAGAATACAGACAATTCTTTGAGGCTGTTAATTACATTTGAATGTCTGTAAAAACCCTTTTATTGGACAGACTGTCACCCATACTTATGTACATATTCACATAAATTACAAAAGTCTTTACAGAGTTGCACAAAACATCAATCAGACCTCCAACCATAGAAGTAACCAAATTGTTTTAATTTTATGACTTACATATTTATAACCTAAAGAGACATCTGGAGGAAGATAGCAGATCCGAGCTCACATCCAATCATTCCCTCCTAAAAACAAAATCACAGCGCAGCTTGCTTCTTGCTGCCTGCTTTTTGTTTGTTTTTACAACAAACTCCCAAGAACAAGAAGAACCACAACAAAACTTTGGACGCCATAAGCAAAAGGACAAACAGTAATACACCCAGCTGCCTACAAAGCCTCCCCTAGACACAGCTTCCCTGGGAGGCTCTTCCCCAGCCTTGGGATCTGATGGCCACAGACACAGGCAAGGGCAGAGTGCTGGCTGACAGGCACTTACACTGGGGCTACAGAAAGAACACAGCCTACACATGGGAGAAAGGAAGATCCTCTTAGAGCTCTTCTCCTTCCTCCTGGCAGAAGCCAGAGGTTTGCTCCCTGCAGGTAGGCTAAGCAGGGGCACTCTAGAGCCAGCGCTGTAGAAACCACCAGCAGCAACTGCTGAATGCTAAGAACCTCTCCACTAACAAAGCACAAGCCATCCTCTTCCTGGGATTAACACTGGGCCAGTCCAACAGAACGGACATTAATGCAAATTTAGGTGGGACCAACTTCAAATTCCCTCTTTAGACTATCAATCAAGGACCAATGTCCAGCAACCCCTGCTTAGAAACTCAGACAACCAGGAATTTCTTGTTAGTTCAGGAAAATGTCTAACATGAAATAGAATCAAAAAAGAAGAAAGAAGAAAGGGGGGGAGAAGAAGGAAGAGGAGGAGAAGGAGGAGGAGAAGGAGGAGGAGGAGGACTCCATCAAAAACACTGATGACAACTTATGCTGGATAGGTTGTGGGGAAAAGGGAACATTCCTGCATTGCTGGTGGGAGTGCAAGCTGGTACAGCCCCTTTGGATTTCAGTATGGCGATTTCTCAGAAAATTAGGAAACAGCCTTCCTCAAGACCCAACAATACCACTTTTGGGTATATATCCAAAGAATGCTCAATAGTACCTTAAGAACATGTGTTCAAATATGTTCATGCAGCATTGCTTGTCATAGCCTGAACCTGGGAACAACCTAAATGCCCTCAACCTGGAAGAATGGATAAGGAAAAATGTGGTACATTTACACAATGGAGTACTACACATTAGAAAAAATAGCATCTTGAAATTTGTGGGCAAATGGGTAGATGTAGAAAATACCATATTGAGTGAGGTAAATCAGAATCAGAAAGACAATTATCACGTGTACTCACTCATAAGTGGTTTTTAAACATAAAGCAAAGAAAACCAGCCTACAATTCACAATCCCAGAGAACCTAGACAACAATGAGGACACTAAGAGAGACTTACATAGATCTAATCTACATGGGAAGTAGAAAAAGACAAGATCGCCTGAGTAAATTGGGAGCATGGGGACCATGGGAAAGAATAGAAGGGGGGGGGGGGGGGAGAAGGGAGGGTAGCGTAGAAAAATGTATAGCTCAATAAAAACAACATAAAGAATGACTGCTGCCATAGAAACATGAGGACCTGTATGAGGACCGACATCAACGATAGGAGCATCAGCGCATGTCCACAGCATCAGTGTGGAGGGCACGCAGGAGGGTCCCTGCAGCTGACCGTGGTCACTCTTCCCGAGTCTCCTTAACCTAATACGGTCAGCCTCATGTCCTACCTAACCTACTTCATGACAACACTTAGAGCCACCCCTGCCCTTCATTCCCGCAAAGGTCATTCTGATCTCGGGTGTACATATAGTGCTAACACTCAGAACACATAGTCTCCAAACTCCACGTTCTGTCCAGTCAGCCCAAACTGGCCACTCTGAATACTAGTTTGCAGCGTTCTTGGAGCTGCTTATGGGCTCCTCCTAGTAGGGGTCAGCAACACCTTTAAGAGGTTAAACCTTCCAGGAAAAGAGGCAGCAGGATCTCAACTCCGTTCCCCCACCCCTACCTTTTTGCTCTCCCAGCTACTGTAACCTCCAATCTGCTCTTCCTCCAGGACTCCATGGAGTGTGCTAGCTTTCTTCTAGATGACCCAATCATATGCTAGAAAACAACCTCACAAGCCCTTCTGTGTCATTCCTGATCCTACAGAGGTAGTGAGGATTCGGTACTCAATTTACGCAATTCTGCCTCAGCCCCCACCTCCCTCCTCACCCTCCCCGCTGCTGCTTTCAGCTTAAATCCTGTCGTCTACTTGCTTCCAAGCCTCTTTGTCCGGTCTACACTCCAGACTCCAGTAATAGCCTTGGAAAATACAGACATCACAGGTACGTCCCTACAAAAATCCTCCACAAAACCAGATGGCTTAGGGAGTAAGGCACCTGCTGCCAAGCCTGAAAACCAGCAACCTGAGTTTTTCTCCCCAATACCACACTGTCGAAGGACCAACTCCCACTAGCTATCCTCTGACTCTGTACACTGTGGCACTCTGATGCTGTGGGATCATGGTCTGTATTCTGTCAATTATATTTTAAATAAATGCTGATTGGCCAGTAGCCAGGCAGAAGGTATAGGTAGGACAACCAGACAGGAAGTAGAGGCAGGTCAAGGAGAATTCTGGGAAGGAGGAAGCCCATTCCTCTGCTGTCCTTGCCCAGACACAGAAAAAGCAGGATGTGACCTGCCTTGCTGAATAAGGTACCGAGCCATGTGGCTAACACAGATAAGAATAATGGGCTAATAATGGCCTATATAAGTTATAAGAGTTAACAAGAAGCCTGAGCTAATGGGCAATCAGTTTATAATTAATGTAGACCTCTGTGTGATTTTTTGGGACTTAACGATTGAGGGAAGCGGGCAGGACAAAAAGCCTCAGGCAACACTCTTATGCCCACACACATACATACATACAAATACAGACAGACAGACACACATACACAGATACTTATTTTTATTTAAAAAATGAAACAGAAAGGACACCTTCTTAGCCATGACAGTATAAGGGCCCCTCAGGAACAGCCTAAGAGCATTAAGACGTCTATGACCTAACTCCAGACTTTTGTAATCCAAATGTGTACCATATACTCCAAGGACACTTTATCTACACACCAACACACTTACAAAGGGCTACAAAATAGTATGTAAACCATGCCCATTATAAAGATAATGCCTGCCCTCTTAAACAGACACATATGCACAGGTGAGTCCTGTGTCATCTACTGCTGTGGCTTGGGTGAGTGTCCCCACAGCCATGTGTTACAGGTTTGGTTAGCAGCTATACTCTTATTAGATGCTGGTAAGACCTTTAAGGGATGGAGTCCAGCAGGAAGAAGTTGTGGGGAAAGGCACTGAAATGGACAATGGCTACACACACACACACACACACACACACACACACACACACTCCTGTGCTTCCTGGCTACTGGGACCTGGGTGTTTTTGCTGAGCCATGTGCTTCCCTCATATACACTGCTTTGCACAGGCCTAAAACAATCCACAGGCCAATCCATCATGGACTGAAATTTCCAAAGTCATGAGCTGAAGTAAACCTTCACTCTTTTTAAACTGATTTATCAGAGGTACTTGCCACAGCTATGAAAACAGTGCCTTTTCTAGGGCCTGACATCTCTTCCTTCTGAGGAAGCAGGGTCACTCTCATTGGATGCCCTGCTCCTTCAGGCTGTGGCATCTCAGCTTCAGTATGGCTTTCCTGTCCTTCTTTCCTCTAAATCTTGGTTAGGTTGCAGATATTGTAAGAATGCTGCCCTACAGAATGCAGAGAACTGCAGCACAAAGCAGGGCACTTGAAAAGATCAAAGGCTTTTCCAGAAAGATCTATTTCGTCAGGCTGGAAATGAAGTGTCAGGGACAAAAAGATTTCTGTTTATCAGATCTCCTATGATAAAAAGTCTGGACCGCTCTCCTGGGCTGCCAATTATCTACATCTTAACTAAACAGTTTGGTAGATTCACCACAAACTCCAGTGAACTTGAATGAGAAGAGGCACTTTGCTGACTAAAGACTCCCACCCCCTTCTTCTCTATGACAGCCCCTAGCTGAATGAAAGGGAAAGCCATCTCCAGCTTGGTGGGGTGTGTCTGATAACCAACCTGCAGGAATACCAGACTCCAGCTGAGGGCTGCAGTAACGCCATCCTTTCATAGTGAAGCCTCTCCTTTCCTACTGGCAACTTCCACTTTCGAAGGCTCTTCTCACTCCTGGCTCTTAGATTATTGGCAGCTCACAATAGCAGGCTCCCATCGTACATCATACCCAAACCCTTCTGTGGCCATCCATCTCAATCAAAATCAAAACAGATGAATGTTTGAAGTTTGAAAAATGGAACATTAAAAAAAATAATTCTAAAAGTGAGCCAAAGTCCTTCCAATATTACATGTGATAAATTCAGAACATCAAAACTGTAAAGAACTACTGAATCATTATTCTATGCTGTAACAACTTTAGAGGATGAAATTTGAGATGTACTAAAACTTTATGAATGCAAATTCTGCTTAAGAAAATCTATACATAAATATAGGTGGTTTTACTCATGTTCCTGTCCCTTATATCCCCCTCCTTCCCTCCTTCTTCCTGCCTTTTTTCTCTGAGACTAAATGGCTAAAACAACTCCCGCCGCAGTCCTGTGACCAGACAAGAGTATGAAGGTCTGAATGACAACGTTCAGGCGACAGCTTTGCACCTTAGTGTTCTGCCCTCTCCAAACTGCAAGCAGCAGATGGTGACTTGAGGCACATAGACCAGGCCTGGAAGGACGCTGCAGTGACAGCGATAACAGACACCACGTGTATAGCAATCATGCATTTGCAGCCTACAGGTTTGATCTGGAAACGCTTGGCTCCCGTTAACACAGAGAAGCTGCTGGTATCACTGCTCCATAGCAAATGCTGCTGTGAATTATAAAATAATTACATTTTTTAACAGTTCCCTTTGGAATGCCAGTAAACACTGGAACATTTAAAAAGAACATCAAAAACTCTAAGTCACTGAAGCAAAGATGCTAACTAGAGGAAAGTGGCCTTCTTGCCACGCTGACTCCGTATCCCCAGAAATAAGGGTGATGGGCAGCTGTGCCCGGGGCATTTAACAGAGTATTATGTCACCATTTAAGACAAAAGTTTACAAGATAAGAAAACAGGAAATGCCAGACCTGTGGCTCCCTTACTTCTCAAAGGAGCACTGACAGTCATGTGGCAGAAGGCACCCTGTCTATCTGTTTCTGCACACACAAGCAGGACACACAAGCAGGACAAAAGCTCCAAGCAGGTGGCCAGCACCACAGGCAGATTATACAGAGCCTCCCAACTCTAGCTCTACCTAGAATTTCCAATCCAAACAGAAATTCAGCAAACATTCTCCATACAGAGGTTAGCCTGGGAATTCTAACAAATGAAACCATTCCAACCAGAAATAGGAGAGGATTCCTATAATCCCAGCTTTTAAGACCATCCTTGGATGTCAGGTAGTGGTGACCCACACCTTTAATCCCAGCACTTGGGAGGCAGAGGCAGGTGGATCTCTCTGAATTTGAGGCCAGCCTGGTCTACAAGAGCTAGTTCCAGGGCAGGTAGGGCTGTTACACAGAGAAACCCTGCCTTGGGGGTAAAAAAAAAAAATCATCCTTGGCCACAAAGTGAGTTGAGGCTAGCCTGGACTACATGAGACCCTTTCTGATGATAAAGGTGGAGGAAGAGGAAGAGGAGTAGGAGGAGGAGGAGAAGGTGGAGGAGGAGGAAGAGGAGGAGGTGGTGGTGGTTGTTTCTGGGTAAGGTAGCTTCAGGAAACCCCATCCTACACTTATGGACCTAGACCAGAACTTCTGCATCTAGTCACTGGACTTTTTCCGCCCTGCCTGCCCGGGGTGAATGTTGCTATCTGAGGTTGATGGAGAGGAGATGGCCCTAACTCGTCCTAAAACTGTGGGAGAACACTAACGTGTCGCCAGAAGAACGCTGCAGTCTGGTTCCTGACACCTTAAAAACTGCACAACTTTCGGGATTCCCCTTAAGCTAAGCCTCAGTTTCCACATCTAGACAACGGTGGTGCTCCGGGTACCCAACAGGCTCTTAGTTGATTCAGATTCCTGGCTGCTGTGTGCAATGATGCTTCATGCAAGCGAAGGCATCCCTCAATCACAGATGCCATACAGGGCTGCCTCGCACAACAGGCTCTGGAGGGCATAAGAGATGTCACACTTGGTCCAACCTTAGCCCACTGGGGCTTTTGACGCCTGCTATTCAAGCTGCAGTCATTTACTTTGCTTATTTCCCCTTATATTTTATTTAAAAAAATATGACCGATACATTTTTCAATAAAGTAAGGGCAATGAGTTCCACTACCCACTTATGTCTTCTTAAAAGCTGACATCATTCAGCTTTTTAAACATATATCAGGACACAATACAAAAACAGATAACACACCACAAATATGTATGCATAGAAGCAAGTGAGACCAATGCAAGCGTTCTTATGAGACCAGGAAGAGGCACTGAATGCTGGACAGACAGAGCAGGCCTGTGGCTGAGATAACAGAGTCTGGGACATGCTAACTGGGGTCAAGTACAGTTTCTCCACTAGAAATGCTTAAGAAAGTTACTTAGTCTCTCTCCTGCGTTGGTTCTACTATCTACACAAAGAAGTAACAACAACACACAGCTCCTTCAACTGCAAGGACACTGAATGAATTGAAGCACGGAAATGCGGGCCATGTGGATGCAGAGTGCTGAGTGCCCGATGATTCTCATCAGCGGAACCTGGGAAACGCGGCCCTGTGATCATCAGACCCTCGTCTGAGCAGTCGCAGGCAATCATGACATTGTGTTTACATACACTCACTCAGGCCCTCGGTCTGGATTACTAGGTGAAACATGCTAGGACTGCACACGTACACACACGGGCACTGCGATGAGAGTGCAAGACGTTTACGTGTTCTACATGACGTCAGACCATGTGTCTGCCTCTATCTTAGGCTTTGTGAGTTTTAGCATGTTTTAAGGCAGAGTCTCTGATACAAGTTGTAAAAGATCCATGTTCTTAAGATGAAATGTTAATAATCAAGCCAAGAAATGTGTTAACTGCAACACTGAGACCACACCACCCGCTATGGGGACCTGGGGACCGCAACACATTCAGAGTTCACTACCTAAGCTACTGTCAACCAGGTCATGTAAACACAGCGACTGTTATTATATATGACAATGGCAGGTGTTTACATAACTAACTCTGTTACACTAATCTCTAATGTCAAGAGCACATCTTGAAGGACCTCACAAAAAGCAGGGCAGCCAGCCAGGTCCTCTACTCCAGAGCTAACTCCTGTAATGAAAGTCAGTGTACTCCATGTTTCCCTCTGGACGTTAGGCAGATACTCATGCTGGGCGTAGGGTTTCATTCAAATCCATGAGCTAGTTTGAGGAGAGCAGCCGCTCACTGTTTTAACCACTCTTCATGCAGTTAACGTAGTCCTTGTTACAGTCACAACTCACAACTAAAGAACAAAGCATCATGTCAGTTAGCCCTCCTGGAAACCCAGTGAGGCAATCAGCGCTGTGAGAGTCACCTTGCAGAAACTATCTCTGAGATATAGTTACAGCTGCAGGCTCAAAAGGAGATGGCACAAGGTAATCTGCCGGGAAGAGAGACTAATGAGGCAAAAGTGTGCTCACCAATCAAAGTCGGCCATGTCTACACCGTGCCCCCACTTCCAGCCCCAAAAGTGTGTTCACCAAAGTGGGCCATGTCTACACCGTGTCCTCACTTCCAGCCCCAAAAGTGTGTTCACCAAAGTGGGCCATGTCTACACCGTGCCCCCACTTCCAGCCCCAAAAGTGTGTTCCCCAAAGTGGGCCATGTCTACACCGTGTCCTCACTTCCAGCCCCAAAAGTGTGTTCACCAAAGTGGGCCATGTCTACACTGTGTCCTCACTTCCAGCCCCAAAAGTGTGTTCACCAAAGTGGGCCATGTCTACACCGTGCCCCCACTTCTGCACAAAACGCCGAAGCAGAAGCTTCTACCAGCCTCCAGGTGTGCCTTGCCCCACCCTAAAAAGTGACCCTAGGTGCAATTAAGTCTTCCTTGTAAAGGAAATGATCAATCCAGAGGCCAAGATCTCTATAAAGTTTAGCCTTAGGACAATTCTAGGGTCAAGATTGTTTACAATAAGTCAACATATTTCAGGTCAGTTTTACACGGGCACTCAGTTAGTCTCAAGGCACAGCTCAACGCAGGCATACTTAAGTGCCATAATCCCAATGCATCCATCAGGAATTAAAGCACAGACTCTGAGATTCTAACCCCAGTCTGGTCAATAACCACTAGAAGACTATAACGCACCACCCTGCACCCTGGTCCAACCAGGCCACCACACTGAGCACCTTATGTGCAAAGGAAGCAAAGCTCTTTCCCACGGGGAAGCATGGGCTCTAGGGGGCGGCACAAGTCTCTCGGTGTCACCACAGGACTCCAGTCCAGTCCACAATGGCCTCACCAAGGCCTCTGGGTTTTCTTTCAAAACTGCTTGTTCAGTAAACACCTCTTCCCCTCTAACATAAACAAGGGAGAAAGAAATGTTAAATATTAAAGCTTTACCAAAAAACAAAAGAAATGATCTTACCTCCAGCCTTGAGTCTGCTGAGTGATCGTAAGCCGGAAGGTCTACCAGCACAGCTCAAGGATCCAGGAGAACATCCTACAAGTCACTGGTCATTAACAGGGCCTAAGTGACGGCCCTAATTAGATCACAGTTTCATCTCTGGGATTATCCTGAGTTAGTCTTGATATGCTTCCTTATGGTCAGCTGTAGGAAAACATATACTACTGAAAAAACTTGGGGTTCAGGGGGAGGAAAATTACATCCTCTGGCTGGGTTAGAAGCATAATCACAGGAGGAAAGTTCTTATGGATACACTGAATTAATGGAGGCCTAACTCACTGGTTCTCAACCACTTCCAGTTAAAAGAGCCTTAAGAACAGGAACAAAACGTAAGACAGCTTCTAATCCGACACAACGTTCTGACCCAGACCTTACCTGCTTATCACTCTCACCAACTAGGAAGAAAATACGAACTTAGACAACTGAAATAACTTGTTTTCTAGACCAGCCTAACTAACACAGAGATAACCTCACCAGAACACCTCTAAAGTAAACCAGCCAAGGCTGGTGCAACCACGCACACCGTCCACAGGGATCCACTTACTGCCAGTCAGTTTCACTGAAGACCGTTCAGCTAGCTATCTTCAAGCCTGGAATCTCACAAGGAGCCAAATCAACACACGTGTTGACTTTTCCATTATTTCAGTTTTCTGTGTGAAGCACTCAAGCAATAAATATTCAAAGAAATTAACTGAGCCAAAGTTGTTTACTGTACTTAGTCATCTGAATGCAAAAGTAATCATTATAACCATCTTTGCAGTCTCACAGTACACTGTGCGGGCCTGGCTGGCCTCATCCAAACGCACTCTTGACGCCCTATGGCTCTAAATTATTGTAAGAGCTTGAATGTCAAAGACAAACCAGGTTTGAAATCGCAAAACAGCTGGACAGCTCCAAAGGGAACCCTTAAAGCCTGACCCAGAGCCTCAACCCATCTGATTCACCATCAAAGAAGGGAAATCCTCAGGGAAGTTCTTTAAAACGTTGCTTTTCATTGTAATTTCCTAAATATACAATTAAGCATAGTAGTGTCAGAAGTCAAAAGCAGCTAGAGGCTGCAGAAGGAATTCCAAGGAGCATACTGACCCCTGTATGACCGACTGCAGGTTTCTTTTAGTCAGTTCTGGATGCTAGATCTCAGTTCCCTGAGGACCCTAAGAGCCGGGGGTATTTGCACATACAGTCCCCCCAAGTAACTGACTCTTCTCCCTATTGGCTTCTCTGCCACATGGATCTTTTACTGCATGCAGCAGGATGCTCAAGACCCTGACCTATTCCAGCAGGGCAATGTGCAGTATGAACACACTGACACCCATAGAGCAGAACAAGGTGCACAGTTTTCAAGGTTTGTTCTAGAGCTAGCCAATCAAAGGGTCACAGAAGAGCTTCTGTGCCTTGAGAATATTTCTTATTACCTAGTCATTTTACATAAATAAATCCAGCAAGCACATTTCCTGTCACGGGAAAAAAAGGAGACATTGTCTTTTCAACTTTTAAGGTAAACATGGTTTCAGAGAGGGACGAGCATGTGCCAGGCCACAGCTTTCAAAGGTGATCTCGGTAAACATTAGGTTTCTGCTGAGAAGGTTATGAAATAGCCCTAAATTTCCAAGGCCTTCTGGAACAACACCATGTCTTCCACCAGCATGTTCTATCTTTGCCATTAAACAATCACAAAAAAAGTTGCTCTGTGTATTAAAATTTATATACTTTTTTGCTTTGCTTTGGGTTTTAGTTGTCTGGTTTTTTTGAGATGGTTTCTCTGTGTAGCCCTTGCTGTCTTGGAACTCACTTTGTAGACGAGGCTGGTCTTGAACTTAGAATAATAAGCCTGTTTCTTAGAAAAATAAGCCTGTTTCTGCATCCTGATTGCTGGAATTAAAGACACCACGCCACCACACCCAGCTTTTGGTGTTCCTGTGCTGGTGTTAGAACTCTGGACTGTACATACACTACAGAAGTGCTCAACCCCGATCCGATCCCACCAAAGCTAACGAACTTTTACTACAAAGATAAATGTAGTTCAACTTACCATCGGCTACATTACTTCAAAAATCCTACCTGGTGCGTCCCTGGCTGCCTAAGGGGGACATAACTCCTCTCCCACTCTTTGACCACTTTGTCCTTTACAGAGTTCACTACCTACTTTAGCCCAGCTTTAATTTTGACTATGAATCCAAAAGAAGTCAAAGACTAAGCTCAAAGAAGTTTCCCAAGATTTACAGTCAACAGCACAGATTACAAAACAGGAGAAATCCACAGGCCATGGTTATATTCTACGAATAGTGAATTACAAAGGCCGTGTTTATATTCTACGAATGGGGAATTACAAAGGCCGTGTTTATAGTCTATGAATTGGGCATTACAAAATGCAGGTAAAATTTAAACTTTCTGAGTGAAGGACAGCAGATCAAAGACCAAATGAGAAACACAAAATGACAAAAGATATCCCACTCCCAAGCAGAGCAGACGTTCCCTCACACTGCCCTTTGTGGAAGCACTGGCTTTCTGGTGACCAGGAAGGAACACTGTTTTAAGCAGCAGACGGACGGGGTTTCAGTTCTTTCATTTTGACTGTTTTCTAATCATGGGATTGGTGGCCCTCACTTCTAGGAATCTATTTCTTAGAGAAATAGCTCCTAATATGTAAAGCTGCCAGCATTCCTGCAGCACACTGCACAGCAGCCGTGAACTGAAATCAGGGGACAGGTGCTTAAGCAAACACAGCCAACCCACACAAAGGACCAGCGCATGGCGGAGAAGAGAAAGCGTGTGGTGCATGGGCCAGGCTGGGAAGCACAGCTCAGCGAGAAGAGCACTGCGCTGCCTTGCTCATGGCCTGCTGCACACACGGCACACTGGTATCTGTGAAGAGCGGAGATTCAGAGAATTTACCCTTTTACTTTGTGCATTAAGCATTTACATTTTTTATATATATTTTACAAGTATTACTTTAAAGTTGGGGAAAAGAAAAACACACCACCATACTCCATCCCCAGCAAATGTGGAGTCAGAGGTTCTAAGTGACACTGCCATACAGTATACCCTGCAAATGGCACTAACTCAGCACCTCAGCAAAGCCCTTGACATGAAGACACCGAACCTAAAAACAAAAGAGCGTGTCTTAATGGGTTCCCATCCTACAAATTAAGAGATTACCACACTGATCCACAAAGCCCCTTGTATTTTACCAACAGGGTCATAGGAAGAAAAACAGCTGAATCATATTTTGATAATGTTCAGTCTGAAATGAGAATGCTAGAGGCCAAGATCACCCAAAAAGCTCCAACAAAAACATACAGCCTCATATCAGCCCGGCCAAATGGGTCTATATAACTTGCCCTGGCACCCTCAACATGCCCTACTTCTCCCCCAACAGCTGCCATGTTCAGAGAAGGAAGGGAGCAAAAGGTCGAAGTGGGAGCATACACTGCACACTGTGTGTAGACTGCTCCGACTCCAACACACACAAACAAGATCTTCCCTGCATGGCTGGAGAGGGGCGGCAGGCACGAGTCAAGTAATTACCAAACCCACGCAGGGCTATAGCCAGGGGCACCCATTAAACTCTGCCGGAAGAATATTCTTTAAATTCCAGGAGCTGACTAGCTGTTATGGCCATAAAGACCCAAGTAGAATCCCCTGCACCCACATGAAAAGCCAGTGATAGCTGAGCAGCTTGTAACCCCAGTACTGGAGACAGAGACTGGGAGATCCTAAAGATTTTCTGACCAGCCAGCCTAGAGAAATGATGAGCTTCAGGTCAATGGAGCTCCAACTGGCCTCCCATGCACACATACATTGACATACGTGCAACACGTTCAAGACACACACAAACATAAATAAATTTTACAAAATACTTAAAGTTGCAGAAGACTCTACTTTGAAAAAGAAATCCCCAAGAGTGACACATGTGGCCATGAGGCTTCAGGAAGAACAAACGATGCTCTCACATACTTCACTCTGAAAGAATGTCAGCTTCCTTGACAATCACCATCAGGGCCAATGACATGGTTTCCCTTTCTTGGAGGTCTACTCAACTGGCTTAGCAATCATATTCCCTAAGAACTTTAGTCCCTTACTCCCCAAAAGACCCACATGGTCTCTCTCTTCTCTTGCCCTTAGGTTGGGGAATACAAGGGAAGAAGAGACGGAATATGATCATCTCTCTAGCAGACCCCGCGTGTCTCAAGTGCCGCTGCGACTCTGTGAGGAGCTGACATCTGCTGCTTGCCCTTCGGTCTTTGCTGTGGGCCACACCTGACGCTTACACTGTAGGGCATATCCTCAAGAGCATCCCCGGTGAAAATTCTGTGTCTTTACCGACGTCTAATACACAAGGAGGAGTGAGTCAGCCTTGCCTCCGTCAGCTCTTAGCAGTGTAGTATGGAAAACGGTAATCCAGAAGAGGACGGGAGGGAAGGAGACAGAAACAGCTTTCTAGGTGCTGCTGGACGAGACACCTTCAAAACAATCTAATCAGTAATTTATAATAAAAAAAAATTAAAGTAGTGTGCATACGCCCAAGGATATTCTGGACATAGTTTAAGAAAAATCTTACTGGACATAAAACTTCAGAAACAAAGACTAAATGTCCCCAAGTTGTTGACATTTAATAAATATGTCCAGGAACCCAGTGCCCAATTAATTAGCTAAAGTATAAGTAGTTAGGCAGAAGTTTCTCCCTAACAGATGGTATAACAGGCTTCAAAGGGAAAAGAAAATTATACTTTAAAGTTAACGCTCTATGGTTACTATAATAAATATCAGACCAAAAGATATACGTGGAGGGCTGGCATCAGATGACTCTTATATTTTATTTATGATGACAAAGCCGGGACAGCCAAGCAGCAGGGCCTCCCCACACTCCGCCCACCTAGCCAGAAAAGAGCCCCCCACCCCCGCACCTCCCCTATATTGAGCTCTATTCCCAGACCAGACCAGGATATAAAAAGCCTGGCCTCGTGCCAGCTGGCGAGACCACACACACCCGGTATTTTTAACTTAAGGAGGCCTAAGGATCAGGCCACCAAGAGGGCACCAGCAATGCACACAGAAGCTTAACGACCTCCAGCCAGGATGGTGGTCTCATCTGAGATCTGTTTCCGAGCTATCTGACTTCCTTCCCAACCACAGGGCTCTAACAGTGGCAGAGCCATAAAAGACAGCATCCTGAAAGCTGATAAAAGTGGGTAGCTGGCTGGTGCGGAAAGAGCACACAGTGTTTCAAAGACCATATGCAAGGCTCTGTAAACAGCAGTGTGAATGCCAAACGCCGGCCAAATAAACTGGACTCTTATTTTTCAGTCCTGACACAGAAGGCTACAAACTTGACTTCTGTTATAATTACTCTAACAGTTTGCTGTTGTTGTTTTTAGTTTCACACTGGTCTTGGCACTGGGCCACACATACAGATACCATGAAGCTGTGCCTGCAGATAGAACTCCAACATTACAAGAGAATACCGAGCGCTCCTGGATTACCCAATATGGTTAGCTTATTTTCTGGGTTAGTATGAATCAAAGGCTCTTTTCATTTTGTCTTTTCTTGCTAAAAATTGCATTAAACACAGACCTCAGTAAAATCTTGTGCCCTAAGTACACACCATTTCATCTTTCTCTGAGACTAGCAATCTGTTAGATTTCCATTATCAATTATAAAAATGCAATTGTCCTCCCACAGGACTAGGTAAAGACCAGCAAGGTGGGGTTTCAGTGAAGGGCGGCCACTTCCAGGCAGCAGGCAGGTCTGCAGCTCTCAGCCTCTCCCACTGCAAACACCTCTGAATACCCAGTTGGTTTCCTGTCCCAAAGCAAAAGACAGCCGTGCAGATGGAAGTTCATGCTACAGAAAGTACCCAGGTGTGGGTCCTGAAGACTAAGCCCAAGTGGTCCTTGGCTCTGGAGTACCACTCCCCTGCCCCTTCCCCAATTCACCCTCAAAGTGTTTCCCTTCCCATCACCCCTCTCACTAGGCCTCTTCTGAGCTCCCTCTCACAAGGACTCTTCCCCAGGCCCCAGCCTGATTCCCTGATGGGTAGTAGCCTTCAGGCCTAGGGGCTGCTCTCTCTGGCCCTGCCCTGCACAGCTGGGCAATCACTCTGAAGATGCTTCCTCAGTTCCATGGACCTTTTCCAGGCTCATCTAACAAAGGCCACCCCACCTCACACAGTTCCTCAGGCCAGGGCCCTGCCAAGTCAAGTCCCAGGCAGACACTGAGCTCCCAAACCCACCTTTGTTCTTAGTTCATCCATTCCTGAGTCACTTTAAGAGCCAGCAAGTTAGTTACCAGGTGGCACACTGTAAACCCAAACACACAGACAACAGCTTGTGAGAGCAGTTTCTACTAAAACTGTCTTCACAGGTTTCTGTAAACAGACCGCGCCGGTTTGTAACTACTTATGGAACCCCACCGAAAGTGCACTAAAAGGCAAAAGTCTAAACCTAGGAGGACAGAGAAAACAAGAGCTGAGATGACAACGGACAGGAGGTCAAAACATTTCTGGAAGGAGAAATGCAGAGACAAGTGATAATTAATGTTTTAATCTGTTCTAGGTGAGAGGATAAGAAGCAAGCTAATTAAAGCCCAGAACCCCAAAGACTCAGGAATCAGAGGGTGGCCAGGAGCTGCACAAAAAGATCTGCAAAGAGAAGAGAAATTGAGACCCCCTTCTGGATCCTCACCTCCATCTTGTCAGAAGTCAGAAAAGGACTGCCATCTGGAGAGACCAGCAGGAGAGAAGCCCATGGAAAACAGATGAGATGAAACCATGGCCTGTGGCCGGCCATCTCCACTCAGCCTGACTGCTTCTCTAAAAGCAAAGGGTACATTAGTAGAAGAGGAACGCAGACAACACAAGAGGGCTCCTGCTCGCCATCAGCCCCACCAAGGCATGTGGCCATCTAAGGACACGGCACTTTAGAAACTAGAATCTGGCAGTCACATGCAAAGAGAAAGCCATGGTTTTAAAATATATCCAGCAAGGTAGACCGAAGCCTTCAAGAATGAGATATACTATTAGAAAACAAAGGTTGGTGAACAAAACTCAGATGTGGAAACTACCAAAAAATAAAAATAAGTAAATAAATCTATCAGAGCACTGGAAAACTTAACAATGTCTGCCAAAAATAGAAATAAAGAAATAAAGAGATGAAAGGGAGAAAGGAAATTATTTGAAAGTAAAGAGTTAACCCAGGGTTAAATAACAAACCTTCCACATTGTAGTAAAAAGGAAGCTGTGATGACGAAACTATCGGAGAAAACACCCACCCACCCAACACACAGGAGCATGAGCTTAACACTCGATGGATCTGGAGAAACAAGCAGGAAAATACGAACTTCAATTTTTATCACTTTGGAAGTCAGGGAAATAAAAAACACCTAAAGTCTCCAGAGAAGGAAGAAAACAGGCAACACACAAAGATGAAGGCCGGACTTCTCCACAGAATCTCTGGGTTCGAGGAAAATGATACCCAACATCCATGCCTATCTCTGCTCAGCAAAGGCACTACCCGAAGGGAGAGTACGGAGCAGTTTTCAGACACTCAGGGATATGTACCTCTCCCACGAAGAGTTAAAAAAGAGGTGTATCTACCAAAGAAGGGGGGATACCTGGAAGCCATGACACTCAGAAGCGTGTGACTCCCCATCTACACATATGTGCACACACACAGAGGCACATACAGACACATACATACACCACACACACACACACACACACACACACACACACCCCAAGTTATAAGTGTAATAAGAGGGCTTTAGGAGGCCAACTCCAACCAGGAACTCACTGGAGACGTGTCCCAGAACTTGCTTCTACTCAAAGTCCACTACAGTTGGTGGACTGGAAGGAACTGAGTTAACGGAATTTGTCCTAGCTGCAACAGGTTGTATAATGGAGCTCTGGATTCTACAATGAAAAGGAACACTTTCCAATCCTCCAACAAGGGAGAAATAGTCTCCTCACCCTGTGCTCCCCGGGCCCCCACACTCAGGGGTTGGGAGCTGGGCTGCTGGCGTACACCTTTTCTCATAAAGTACAGCAATGAAGTTCTTATCAAATCCAGCAAAACACCAAGTTAAACACAAAGGAAACACGTTGGCAGTCAAGTCCCACAGGGCCACACGCACGTGAACACTGGAGACTAAACCGACAGAAATGGCAGAAGGCAACAGGAAGAAAGGGAACCTCCTGGAAGAAAAAGCAGGTTTTCATTCAAACTGCAGTTTCCTTATGATTTCCACAGCATTTCTCTCATCAGAAACAACAGGCTGCAACTTCAGCGCACCAACAACACGGTCTGAGTGAGCTGCAGGTTCCCACTGCTGGATGCAAAACCCTCAGCACTGAAGACCATCACGGAAAAAGGAGAGTGCGGCTATACGATACAATTTAACACAGCTTCTCAGGGAGAAGAGAATGGGACGTCCTGAAATGTCCTCTTAGGAGACATGTTTATCCGGCGCACATGTCTGATCTGTGAAGACAGGGGTGTCTCTACTCGAAGACCTAGTGCTGCTCCAACCTTGGCACAGCACTTCCTCGTATTTATGTATTCAAGTGTTTATTTAGATGAAATCACTTCCCTCCCTCTCTGATTGAGGAATGAAAGCACCAAAATGGAACACAAATGAAGGAAAATTAGGAGGGGGCATGAGACAGTCTGTATTCACGAGCCTCTGCAAACTTAGCATGTCAAAACTTCTGTAAAATTCACACAAACCCCTTTAAAGCCTTACAGAACTCGAAAACAACATGTTTCTCGCCCAGAACCTGAACAGCCCTCTCTGGCAAGTCCCAGGTCTACTGGCACTATTCTTAGACACCATGTCCCCAGGCTGCAGTAGCTGCTCCTAGTGCACATTCACCAAAGGCCAGCCCAGCAGCGGAACTCCAGTGCCTGGGTGCAGGTCTGTTCCTGAGTGCACTTTCAGGTCCTCTAGCTGTACCAGTAATTATCAGACTTAATAAGTTATCAAAGACCTCAGGATTTTCTCAATCCAATGAGTCAAAAACAATACCAATCAACAGGAACAGGAGACAGGAGGGAGGGTCAACATTCATATATGAAAGCTAACACCTCCCCAAGGCCCCTTCCTCCCTTCCCCAAGTGACTGTCCCGTTAAGTCACCACCTCAGGAAGGCCAGAGCCCATCCCTGAGCTCACTTGTCTCATTCTTTACTCCTTTCCAGTCTGCCTTCCAAGGTCCTCTGCAAACACCTGCTCATGATCCCCATGGGACACCTAGTGACCGGTGGGGTACCAAACAGCACACAGTCAACTCCCAGGTATCAAGTTACACTAAAAGGAGGTGCATGCATCTTACAGTGGGAACTGTTTATTTATACAGAGAATCGCTTGTTTATTAATAATTAATAACTGTTAATTAATAACTGACTTAACTACTTCAAGAGCAGAGACCCTCGTCCTTAGAAAGACCAAAGGGAGCCTCTGAATGGCTCTTACCATGAAGACTGATAACTAAGTTTGATCCCCAGGACCTATGCACTGGAAGGAAAGAAACAAATCCCACAGACTGGCCTCTGACCTCCATAGGCATGCATATATGGATTGATTTGTTGATTGATTGATTGACTGAGAAGGGCGAGGCATGCCAGAACAGTACTGGAGCACACAAAGTCAGGTAGGCCATGGCCTAGGAGACAGAAGAACATTCCAGCCTTATAACCATTCCCACCCCACCCCACCCCCATACAGCGCTCTCTCCACGCCACCCACATTTACACACTGACAAACTCTGGGCCTATGACCTTCAGGGCTACACTCTCTACCAGAGGAGCAGAAGACTCCACCTTGTAAATGTAGGGCCCTGGACCAGCCAGCAGTCTCATCTCCCAAGCTGGCTAAGTAGCACTATTCCAGAGACAAAGAAAGGCTCAGCCGGGTGTCCCAGTACTTAACAGTCCAGAAAATAAAACGGCCAACACTAAAGTCCTGTTTCTGAAGCAGAAGAGAGAAGCCACCGTGGGAAAACTCGGCAGATGAGCACGGTTTAAAGACAAAGGACCACCATCCAGCAAGTGGACCCTCCATGGACCGTTCAGTATGAGACCCAAAGAGCCAGAAGATCTCAAACACCAACACATGCTCTTCAACCAGGGGGCTCACAGTTAAAGCGTGGAAAGCATCAGGAAAGCATGGTGAGTTCACACAAGGCAGCATAACCGGGCCGCGAAACGGAATGAAGCCCTGAGACATCAACAGACACAAACATTGAAAAATCACAGCATGGGAAAAAGCCAGCCACAAAGGGGCACATGGGACATGACCTTCTTTCTGTACAGGAAACACCCAGAAGAGGCAGGACAGAAAGCAGGCTAGCAGCTGCCAGGGGCTGGGGAAGAAGATAAGGGCATGTGTGGTTGCTGAGCTGGCACAGGAGTCTCACCTGGGTGAGGACAGGAGATGGTGCACAACTCTATCAATGCTTGGCTGCATACTTAAAAAGGATAATTTTATGTTACCTGGATTTTTATCTCAAAAAATTACTTTAAAGAATATGATAGGGGCAATAGGCAACATTCAATTTTCTTTTCTACAAAGATTTACTTTTATTCCTAATTCCACACATATTTGCACAACTGAGTGTGGCACCTTCAGAGGCCAGGAGTGTCAGATGCTCTGGAGAGGTGGGTGCTGGGAACCAAGCAAGCCATCTGCACCAACAGTGCGCATTCTTCACCACTGATACATCTCTCTAGTCCCACTCCCAATGTTCTATGTGTTAAATGTCACAAAAAGACTTTCCACAAAACTAATGCTCCAAGTCAATAGGAAGTTCCTTTGATTCTGATTAGTCCTTTAAAACTCAAGAGAACTCCTGGTACTGTGAAGCGCTTCCACTTCGTAGAATCACAAATTGATGCTGGCGCAGGTTCAAAGATCAAGGGCTGCTAACCCGGATCCCTGCTCTGCTGTTCAGCAAGGGTGGGAATGTGAGCAGCTGATTAACCTTGCTCCGCTGTTTCCTCATCTGCAAGGTAAAGAAGACAAGAACATTCGTCTCTGAAGACTAGAGACTAGATGGGCTAGCCCAAGGCAAACAGGAACCCAGAAAGACTAAACACTTGATAAATATTAGCTTCCACGCAAAAAGGATAACAGAAGGGTAAGGAAGGGAAAGTGGAAGTACTTAGCAGGAGACCTGACACAGACTGTCACTCTGTCATCTACTGACAATAGTTTGGCTTACAATAGTTTGGAAAAGGAAAAGACAGCAATGATAATGGCCAGGGTTATAAAGTGACAATGACAACAATGAACTAAGACAAGAAGTTTCTGGAAGCCCTTCAAAGGCCCTTCACTATAACAAAGAAGACAGAAATGGTTTTAAGAAAGAGTGTACCAGGGGTATGGGGACAAACTCTGATTTGATCCCAGCGCTCTGGAGGCAGAGGAAGCCTGCCTGGTCTCTGGAGCTATGTCCAGGACAGCATGAGCTACAGGACAGCCTGAGCTATACAGAGAAATCCTGTCTTGGGGAATAAAAAGAAGAGAGGAGGGGAAGGGAGGACAGAAGTGGGAAGGAGGGGGCAGGGGAGGAGAGGGGAGGGGAGGAAGGGGGAAGGAGGAAGGGGAGGAAGCTTAAGTCACACACTTATGGAGGTAGCCATAACCTTGGAGTTAGGAAACAGGTTACAGCAGCCACAGTTCCAAATCCAAGTGTGCAAGGCACTCTTTCTAAAAGTTAAGCTCCACAGAGCTTCTTAGGCCAGATAAACCATGTGAAGAAAGTGCCTGCTAAGAAGAGTGACCTTTACACCATGGACAGGGGTATGAGGTGCTCAAGCCCATCCCCCAACCCTAGTCTACTACCACATGCAGAACACTTCTCCAACATTAAGGAACATTCTTTGCCAGAACAGCAAGCTAGGCAGTGGCAGGCAACTGTAGCCTGTTAACATGGCATCCGAACTACCCTGGAGCCTTCCTCAATATACATGGTAATGGCTATGATGAAGATGGCAACTTGAGTTTCTATTACATGTGAGCCACATCCAATTCAGAGACTCTCCATTTTCTAAGTTCTCTGACCATCTGCCCCTACTTACATGCTATACCTGGTCCCAGAGAGAAATCTAGAAACATGCCCAGTCATACGGTAGAGCAGCAACACCTCTAGTCTCAGTGCAGTATCAAGCAGAAACACACAGGATGTTGACATTACACTGATGAGCAAGACAGAGTATCTGCATTTGCCCACTCAGGACAGAAACGTCCCTGAACTCTCACGATTTATATCAGAGATCAAAGCCATATACAATTAAAACTAGGCTGGCCAGATTCCACGGACCAGAACCTTCAAGGCTGCAAAGCCATGCTTGTCTTTAGGTTTCTGAAGGCTCATTTGCCATCTGCCAGAGAGAACATCTCAGGACTCATCTGCCAGAGAGAACAGCCGAGGAAAAGGATGAGCAGAGTCTGCATCTGGGCAACCCATGGACAGCGCTGCTGCTGAGGTGGGGTGAGCACCAGATGTGACAACAAAATGGGAAATGCTTACACGAGAAACTTTTGGCGGACTAGAGAGATGCTTCAGTGATTAAAAGTGATTGTGGCTCTTTCAGAGGATGGAGAGGTCGGGTCACCCATGGTGGACAGTTCATCAGTGCCTAAGACTCCAGCTCCGGGGTTACCCAACTTCCTCTTCTGATCTCTACGCACACATTCTTGTACACACAAACAAATAATAAAATAAATCTTTTGAAACAAACAAACAAACAAACAAACTCTGGAATTGCTGAAAGTCATTCTGCGTTCTTACAAAGTCTCCAGAGCCAATAAACTAATCCCATATTGGGGAACACAGAAGCCAAGCCCACCTCCTGCCCTGAGGATTCTTTCAGTAAGATCCTTCAGAACAAATTCTGATTTAGAAGTAAATGATGCATCTGATGCATGAAGACTCAGAACAGTGATTGCTGGCATACAAAAGGGTTCCACAATAGCCCAGAATAGAGTATAACAAAAGTTTAATTATTTGGGAATGAACTCCAGAAAGAAATAGCGATTTTCAGTCCTCTGCATGTACTGGAAACTGGAACCAAATTCAGCAGCCAAGAGGCCTGCACACGCTTTCGTCTGCATTTACAGTACATGAGACCATGCCCAAAGTGGGCCGGTATCTTAAAGGCTATTGGCTGAAGGAATTCCCACAACACGTCCTCTTTTATCTAAATAAGACAGTTCTAAGCCTAATACAAAACTATATACAATAAGAACAAATACCAAGTGTACTGTCTAGGGAAAAGAAGAGGCAAAGACATACATAAAAATTAGAATTACAACCAGCATGAACAACATCAAACAAGAAACATATGCCAAATGTTTCAATAGTTATCCTATCCTAAGGAGTTAAGTCTTATATTAAAAATGGCTTGGCTAAGTCATGAGAGGAAAGGAACTATGATTATGTAGTTCTCAACCCCATCAAAGACCTGAGAAGGAAAAATATATTACCTGAGTAAACAGGAAGTGCAATCAAGCAACTTCTAAAAGGTGCAAGAGATGACAGAGACAACTGGCTACCTGGGCAATCATCCAGTCTCATTTGCAATGTTGGGGTATCCACCTTTGGCTAAAGCCTAGAGTATCTGACAGACCATTTTCAGAGGCAGGAAGTTTTAAAAACTGTCTTACTGTGTCTTGGCAAGGACTGGCAGTCTCTTTGTTGTATCCTGCTTGTTCAGTTTGGACACTGTGCATTTTGTCAGTGGCCGAGGCAGGGGCAATTCTTTGCCCATAGGGCAGTTTTGCCAAGAAGAAAGCAAGCTCCAAATGGAGTGTCTTCCATGCCCAACATTCTCTCAAGAATAGATAGAGGTAACAAACCATGAGCCTCGTGGTAAAATACAAAATGATAGAAATGAGTTAATTTAAGATATAAGAGCTAGCTAAGAAAATACTTGAACTATTGACCAAACAGTGGTGTAATTGATATAGTTTCTGTGTGATTATTTGGGTCTGGGCAGCTGGGAAATAAACAAGTCTCTATTTACAAAATGGTACCCACCATCTGGGGCATGAATCCACACAAGTCCTAAAAAAGCTTAAAGAAAAAAAAAAACAGGGCTTTTAGACCCACAAAAACGGGAGACAAGCACGGCTTCTTGGTAGCCATTTTTTTGGGGGGGGGGGTCTTTTTTTTTCAGATAGGCTCTGTTTGTAAGCCACAAGCAGAGGTGCGGGTCCTTTAAGAGAAGGCTTTCTGACTTGGCATCAGCAGCAAAAACTGCATGGCTTTTTAAGAGATGGCAGCTCTGGCTCTTTCGCGAAGTCCTGCAGTTAAAGGGGATTTGTGAGCAGCGTGCTACTAGTTGCTTAAATGGTGGTATAGATCTACTGCATCCCTGAAGCTGGGGTGGTGAGCATGGCTCACAGAGGCAGTGAACATAGCTCTGCCATGTTGGGCTGGGCAGAGCCAACAGGCAGGGCCATGGAGTTGGTCCTAGCCACGCCCACTTAGCATTAAAAAAAAAAGAGGCACTCCTAGTCAGAAAATGATTACAGACACACAATAATAAACCTTTAAACAAGTCAAATTGTGTATAAAATCTGTATGTAGGCTTGGGAAAGAGAGGAAAAAGTATAGACAGTTATAAAAAGAAGTAATAGTTTAAAAAAATAAGAGGATAGACAGATAGATTAAAGGGTAAAGATAATAAATATTAAAAATAGAATAAAAAAGTCACACAAAGATGGAAAATACAAAAAGAGTCTGGCTTATGTATGTTATTGTGTTTTCTTTGAATGTTTTGACTGTGAATGAACTAACTACAGAGAGAATTTTCCAGGCTGCTAAAGCTAAACCAATATATATTTTAAAGGTATTTTGACTTCAAAATTTGAGTTTAAGGATATGTTACTTTGGAAAAAAAGTTCTGCTTTGTTTCCACAGAAGATGAGAACCTGTGGATTTCTTCCAGGCTAATGTGGTTTGATGGAACAAGATCCCCAAAAGGTCTCCATGAACCCTAAAAATACTTTGCCCAACAAAGAGCAGGAAGCAGTTTGGAGAAAACAATGACCAAATTCACAAAATGATTATGTATAAATACTTGTTTTCATTTAAAGGGGATTGATTATAAATGGTCAAGTAGTCACAGTCAATCTCTCTCTAAAAGGGAGGGGGAATATGAAATAAAGATGAATACATTCCATTGGTATGGACTTTGGTCTACAGATACAAATTTAAAGTCGATTTGCTACATTGTATATATGTATTTCTGCTCTTGAGTAAGGTATTGTGTTTCTGTAGCTCATTTTAAAATGTAATGTATAGTTAAGAAATACAGATTAATAGACAGTCTTCTATAATAATCAAACTTTTAGTCATGTTAGTTAGGTTTTCTAGATATATAGAGATATGCTTCAGTTAGATAGATAATCTTCAACACTTCAAAGACCTACGGAATATGGCATTTAAAATGTTTTAAGAACTTAAGATTTTTCTCCACAGTGAGGCATGTCTGCTCCTGGTAGCACCAATTACTTCAAGAGAAAGACGGACATCAAAGAGGCATCTTATGGAGTTTGCTAGCCACTGGGTAAGAAACTGCTCTTGCCTAGACTAATGGATGGTATGCTGTATGAACTAGACATGTAGGACCCACAGAAAAGTGACTGCTGAACTTTCCAAAGGATGGGATGGTCCTTCAGGGTTCCTGCTTCACAGAAGAAATTGCCAGACATTCTGCAGGACATAGAAGAAAGCAACTGATGAACTTTGCTATTACAGGGCAGAACAAATCATCAAATTTCCTGCTTCATGGAAAAGTCTGTTGGATACTATGGGCCAACTATGGGGGCTTAATATGGATGCCCAAACATTACAGAAGAAATTTGGGTAACTGTCCAGGGAGAAAGATGTCTCTGTCATTTCTAGAACTTTGGAAGTTGCTTACAATGCACTTCCTGTTTACTTAGGTAATATTATATCCACCTGGGGTCTTTGAAGAGTTGCAGACAAATAGTTATAGTGTTCTTTAGTTATGATAAAAAATTAGATATAAAACATTAGACTCATAAAGATAGGATGGATGATATTTTCTTTTAGCAAAGATAAAATACTTTAGTCAATTGTAAATGAACTAAATATTGTAACTATAATTCTTGTTTGGTAACTGCTTTGAATATATAATTTTATTATGTTAAAGATAAAACCTTCCTTTTTATTTAGACAGAAAGGAGGAGATAATGTGGGATGTCCTTCAGTATATGTGTTGCTTTTATTACCTAATGAATAAGGCTGTTTTGGCCTATGGCAGGGCATAATATAGTCAGGCTATAAGAGATATACATAGAGAGAGTAGGCAGAGTCAGAGACACCATGTAGCTGCCAAAGGAGAAGGACACCAGAACCTTACCATCAGTATGCCACAGCCTGGTGGCAAGACACAGATTAATAGAAATGGGTTAATTTAAGATGTAAGAGTTAATAAGAAGCCTGAGCTAATAGGACAAACGCTGTTGTAATTAATATAGTTTCTGTATGATTATTCAGGACTGGGTGGCCAGGAAACAATGAGCAGACTCCATCTACAAGTGATATCCCCAGGTTACTGTTCCTGCTCTTCACTACTGAAGCTAATGTGGAGGACGTCAGCAAGGCCTCCGAGCAAATGACAAGCTCTTTCCAGCAATCAGCTGGTTTTACAAGGGAATTCTACTCTTTCCCCTTCCCCTTCCTTTTCCCCTTCCTTTTCCATCACTCAAATTCGGCCAATTCCTGGGGAGAAGATCTATCATGTGTCTCCCTGATCTGGAACAAGCAGCACACTCAAGAAGATGAGGAAAAAAATTACCTCCATAGGCACAAGCACATAAGCTGCGCAAGAAGTAACTACTGCAACACCCAAGACAAGAGTCAAACCAGGCATGTTAAGAGGATACATAAGCCAAAGAAAGGTCCTTTTCTGGCTGCCCTTTCACAGGCTAACTGCGGTGTACTCTGACTACCCTTCTCCCCAGGTATTCCTAAAACCAGTCAGGATGAAATTGGCAACCAGGAAACATCTAGCCCTCACTATCCATCTTCAAAAGCCTCTGCATAAAGGTCTGCTCTCTCTACATCTGGGCACCCCAGCCTGTTCCAGCCTTCCTGGGGTATGTCTGAACAGGAACACCCTTCTCAGCCTTTCAGGAACCAAGCACTGCAGCTGTCCAGGGAAGCCAGCGTGGTTACCACCACTAAATAAGATGTGATCACCTTAGCAAAGGCAGATCTGTATTTCATTCTGACATCTGCACATTCTGCTATCAGGCTTACTTTGTTCTGAGTGTTTGTTATTGTACAAACGCTGACCTGAATCATAGCCCTTGACCGAGCATACTGAACAGCCAGGTCCACAGGGTGGCTAGCTGGTTGGATAGTTGGCTGGTTGACTGGTTGGCTGGTTAGCTGGTTAACTGGTGGATTGGTTGATTGGCTGGTTGGTTAGCTGGTTGGTTACTTGATTAGTTGTGGAGTGGCTGACTGGCTGACTACTCAGTTTAGTAGTTAAAATGTTCTTACTCTGAATCAATACCAATAGAGATGAATTTGGCTATCTTGTTGAATACGAATTTGGCTCATTCTGTGGACTACAATCTGTTTCTACATACTTCCCCATAGAAACTGGGAAACTAGGTAATTTCCACTTTCTTATATTATCTAGTAACCCAAATTCAGTGTGGAACTATTGCAAGTAGGTAAGAGATGTCTCTGAGATATGTTTATATGCAATTCCCACATACAGATCTGAGCTCTCAAACTTCCAGAGATCTCTAATACCTCCAGAAGGGTAGGTTCCTCTCAAGGCCCAAAGAAGCTTGGATTATACAGGACTCCCTGGCTCTAGGGAGGTATCCCAATGACTTCTCTCTCCCAGGCCCTGCCCCCCACCAGCCACACACAGAGTAGCAGCACTTTCTTTAATTTTACTCACAAGCACAGAATTATTTTTCAATTTTATTTTTCAAGACTGTAAGAGCAAATATCTGCAATTACATATAAAATAATCAAACTTCCATTAAGAATGCAACTAGCTAGGAATATAAAAATAAAAACTTTCTTTTTAACCTTTAGAGAAGACCCATTTTAAAATATAAAGCAAGCCATACAGTCCCTGTTAGGGGTAAAAGGAATGAAAGTGATGGTTCAAAATAATCAGGCTTCATTTACACAATTTACCTTAGTGTTTTGCTGCCCGGGCTTCTTTTCTGACCACTGACAAACTGAGAGCTTCTCCTTGCCTCTTTTGCAACTCTGAGTAAAGCGTGTTAGCCTGACAGTCTGCCACGTTAATAGACCACGCGTCTACACATGACAGGTATTCAGAAAACACGTTGCCCAAGAATAACTCCACAGGTAAAAAGTTTAAACGATCACACTGCATTCATCCCAACAATTCCACTGAGACTCCTTTGGTCTTAGAAAGAACTTTTGACATTGCGGGTAGTAGTTTTGTCTGTACAATTTGTCAAGCCGTCAGCCCATTCAAGATCGTTAAGTGACCAGACTAAAATCTTATACCGAAGTCAAAGGTCATTCGCTCACTGGTACTTCAAAGGTAAAAGCCAGGCCAGGAAATCTGGTAGTCAACCCCCTTAATTATAGAGATAAGCACAGTGGGGTGGGATCCAGGGCTTTCCATCATCACAAACAGGTTAATTAATTGGCAAAGACTATGTTGTCCCAGTTATGGTTTCTGGGTCAATTCCAGTCCTTTAGGGTGGGGTGACTTTCTGACTTATTGCTATCAAAAGTGCTCTAATGCTCATGGCTGGGCCACTGCGGTCATAGGACATAAGCACAGGCATCTCCAGCAGTCAGTCCTCAGGGCACCAAATTGACTTCAGAGATCCCAACCTCTGAAGAGTCGGAGAAACACCCAAACTAATATGACACTTGCTCTCTTTTAGTTTATCTTGTGGGGTTTTTGTTGTTTTATTTTTCAGAGAACAGTGGACAAATATGGTTGACTGATTTCATTGACAACAACTGTTAGCCTTAGTGCTAAAATTTTTACATAAATATATTACTGTTTTTTGAGTGACAAGTGAGAAATTTATTTAAAACATATTAAAGTGATTCTAAAACCATTTGAAATAATCACTTATGATTTTCATACATTAAAAGTAAAACTACGGGGCTAGAGACACAGTTCAGTAGTTCAGAACTTAACTCTTGAGGACCTAAGTTCAATTCCTAGCACGCACGTGGCTACTCACAACTACCTGATACTACTCCAGGAGATCTGACACCCTCACACAGACATATATGCAGGCAAAACACCAATGCACATAAAATAAAAATAAATCATTAAAAAGCTTGCACTTACACCAGAAAAAAAGAATTAAAAAAAATAAAACAAAACTATAACAGAAAATTTGACAGGTATTTGGGGTTGGAGTCTCTATATGTGCATTCCACAGGAGAAATCATATATGAAAGAAGATAGTATAAACACTGGAGGACAGAGGCTATTCTGCCTCTAGAACAATATAAATGCTCCATGAAAAACAAATGCCAATGTGGCTTTCCAAACCAAAGATGAAAGCAGCTCACATTTCTCATTAAATTTCCAATAGCTGGGCGATGGTGCCTCACGCCTTTAATCCCAGCACTCAGGAGGCAAAAGCAGGCGATCTCTGTGAGTTTGAGGCCAGCCTGGAGTTTCAGTACAGGCTCCAAAGCTACAGAGAAGCCCTGTCTCGGGAGGAAAAAACTCCAAGAATCATCTCATCCTGTCTTACTTGTATAAAAAGGTAAAGATTTGAAGGTCTGCACGGAGCTCACAGCGTGCTCTTCTAATACCAGTTTAGTGACAATGTCACACTGCTTCAAAGGTGTTTCAATCTAACTACAATGTAAGACGCTAGTGTTCCAGAAATTTACATTTACTCTATCTACAAATTCTCTCAGAAATATTTTCTTGGTAAGAAACTCCATCAACAAGGAACTCGAGCACCAATCCTGGTGGCGTCTGCTATCTATCCTCATGGACGCAGGTGTGTGATCTGTAAGAGTCTTGTTGACAAACTGTAAATACATGCATGTCACTGAGAAAGACCTGAAGCAGCCAGACAGACATAGTCAATGAAAGGCCATTATTTATACAAATGTTCAACAGCTGAGAAATGCGAGCATCTCAGGTACAAAGCAAAGCTGCTTGCCTCCAGTCTCTGGGCACACAGGACAACCAACAAAAATGCTATGGATCACACAGCCAATAAATCCCACAGCATTTTATAGCTGTAACAGCAAAACACCTGCCTTCATCTTATTTAGTTAAGGGTTTACATGTATGTATGTATATAACAGAAAATATATTTAGCATATGGGATACATTACGTGAAAATGCCACTGCCCCACAAATGTTCCATAAGCAAGTGTGTGAGCATGCATGCAGGGATGTCTGTAGGCGCCTGTGAAGTCACCCAAAACTCCAAGAGTCTAAGTGTAAACACACCGGGCACCTACTCCTCATTGCCCCACGTCAAGCTTCCTCCTTCATCCAATCACACTCCTCAAAAGAAGGAGACCTGAGCGTTCTTAGACGAGACTAAAACCATGCCTTTTCACACTCAGGATGCAGGGAGAGAACCAGTAACAAGTATTTCACATCAAAATACAACAACAACAAAAAGCCCTACGGGAATGTTGTCTGACACAGTCTTTGCTCCATGAAGCCTCCCTTTCACAGTAACTGTTCAAATTCTATCAAAATATGACTTTCAAGTAAATGTAAAAAAAAAAAAATTCTACACTACACCAAAAACATAGTAACAGAGGTAAGAATCCTGGAAACTGCTCAGCTGCCTGAATAGTCACAAAGAAAAGATTCATTTTCACCCAACAATTGCAATATTTGTCTCCTTTTTAGAAACATCTACTGCCAAAATAAGCATGTGCACTCCGAGATGCGATCTGGCTGCGAAGATGGCCCCAGAGAGAAATGCTTCTGTTCCGAAATAAACATCTTACTCGGAACGCGCAGTGGAGGAGATCCGGCCAGATAGCAGAGATGGTAAACAAACACAGACTAGAACGTCCGCTTCATCTGAAGTCATCCTCAAAGGAATCTGCTCTTAACTTAGTTTCCATCTCAGTATAAACTGGTATGCTCCGGTACAACATCCTAACGAAATTACTAACTTCTACTGAATTTGGCCACTTTCAAAGCAATGATCATGCTTTACTGTAAATGTAAAGGTCTTCAAAAAACAACACTTTGTAAAAACTAAAGAAAGTTGGGTTTTCTCATAAAAACACTCACATGCGGAGTGAGATGGCACAGGCTTTAATCAGAGCACTGGGGAGACAGAGAGGGGAATCACTGGGTTCCAGCCTGGCTCACCTGTTTGAGAGAAAGACACTGTCTAAGAAAAAGGAAGGAGGGAGGGAGGGACTAAGCTAAAAACAGGGATCTCTAATTCCTTCCATTTCCCCAGCTGTATAATGACCAGGCCTCCTGCTCCCGAATGGCAGCATGGTAAGGATACTAACCCATTGGCTCCCAAACCTGGGAGAGAGCCTCTGAAGGTATCTGAAATCTACGCACACAAATGAACAGCAGCTTCTCTGGTCTACGATCTTTTACTGCTACTTATTTTGTATAAAACTCTCCAGGGTGAGCAGGTAAAGACTACGTTAATGAGCAAAGAAGCCAAAAGAACGAAGCCAAGCTTTGCGCATGCATACCCCTGATCCAGCCAAGAACGCCCTTGCTGCTTCTATAGGCAAAAAAGCAAACTGAAAACCCAGTCAACGTGTGGCAAGCCACACCTTTGTGTGGCTCTGTACTAGAGGAAGTCAACAGTATGCTTCTGCTAATCACCAGGTCTGCTCCAGGAGCCTGGAGGCAGAACGTTCTCCACAGAGCAGAGAAAATTCATTCCCCTTCAACTCAATAAAAACACAAACAGACGAGCTTTTAGGGCTGTGCAAAGCTGACCTGTTTGGGCATACATCTGCCTGGTGACGTGGGAGAGCAAGGACTGAAGACCACAAATTCAGTTCCAGTTCATAAAGACTAAAGTAGCACGCTATTATCACACCATGCTTCAATAAGCCAGTCATGGATACATTTCAAATCTAAAACTACCATGACACAAATCAAGACCATCATGTTTAATGCTAGTATCAAACGCTCGGTGGCCACTCCCTCCCACTGAGAGACACAAAACAAGCAGAGACGCTGTGGATGTGAAATCCCATCCGAGCACTACAGTTCTAGTGGGACACACATTTAAAATTCCTATCACAGGAGCAGAACGCCAGCCAAGAATCAAACTGTGACCCCTGAGCCAAAGGCAACTTACCACTCAGCTGGTAAGTGGGCAACTCAATTTACAAAGCTGAATTCCTGCATTTTAATCCTCTGCAGAAATACATGAGCAATGCTAAATGAACTGGATGCAGCTCATTAGAGGTTCACAAACCAAACACAGGAAACTGGACGGCAGCCAAAGCAAAGCCATGCCTAGGTGGCGATGTCCACTCAATGAACACTCAACGTCATAATTATCTTCCAACCTTTTCTCTGAAGAACATTAGTCCTGTACTTATGCTCCATCACAATGCTGAGCCGATTACACTGATCCTAAGAAAAGACGATAGGACCAGCATAGCAGCTAGTGCCTGAACCTTACTGCGTATACGTTTATAATTTCTAGATCTCAGAGGGGGAAAAAAAAGACCAAAGCCCAGTACAGTGACACATAGTGTGTGTGCACATGAACTACCAGCTATTTCTCAAAACCACTACTAATTACTCCGTTTCGAACTATTAAGAACTGTTCTCTGGATTTGGTATTACAAATGCCTTATGAACCGAGGGAGGGTGTGACTCAGTTAAGTGAGTGCTGCAAGCATCTGTGAAGCCCTGAGTTCAATCCCCAGCACTGGGGGGAAGAAGGGGGAATCAGTATCTGAAGCTATGTCTCCTTTACAATGTTAACAAACATTCAAACAGAAATCTATCCCCAGTTATTTTCTGAAATTTCAAAATGAGGGAAAGCAGTCTTATAAATGAGCGAGGGGGTGAAATTTGGCAGACAGAGCCCTAATCATGATTAACTTGTTATGAAAGCTTGAGATCTTCCACAGCGGGGCTATTCGCTGTCTCACCTAACTTACTATCTTCATTATCAAAAAGATCCGAGCACCTGAATTGGACATTCCTTTTTGGTTAGCAGAAAACACCCAAACTAAAATTTCAATTAAAAGTGTGCTGAGGGCAGGAGAGATGATTCAAGGGGCAAGGATGCTTGCCAAAAGCCTGAACTGAGTTCAACTGCTGGGCCCCACCCCACGTGGTGGAAAGACAGAAGCAACTCCTTCTGTCCTTTGACCTCCGCACACATGCTGTGACTTATACTAATTAGTAATGTTTTTTTAAAAAAATCACACAAGTCAGGCAGTGGTGGCAAACAACTTTAATCCCAGCACTCAGGAGGCAGAAGCAGGTGGATCTCTGTGAGTTCAAGACCAGCTGGTCTACAGAGCTAGTTCCAGGACAGCCAAGGCTACACAGAGAAATCCTTTCTCAAAAAGTCAAAAAAATAAATAAAGGGAAGAAGGAATGAATGAATTAATGAATAAATAAATATCACACAGAAAGCATTTGCTACAATACTTGATGGATAAGCAGCAATTTGTTCAAGTAAATCGAAGAGTTACCAGATTTCAAAGGCATGTACAGATCATGGGGTTACATAAAACCAAAAAGGTAAGAAAACTGAGACTGTACTTCAGTGCGGACCTACTTTTACCCCACACACTGGAGGAAGAGAATAATGTAAAGAGATTTCCTTGGTAACCATTCTTCACAGACTTCTGTATTTGGCTCTCACTCTGGCTCAACAAACTAGGCCAATGTCTAAAACTAGCAAGACTTGAACTCAGAAGAGAGACGAGTCTGCAGCTCCCCCAGGAATGCCTTCCCAACCTGGCGTCAAGGAAATGGGCTGGGAACCAAGAGCGCTAACATCCCAAGGCTTCAGCCCCTGCTTTCACTGCCTCTCTGCCTCTCTCCTTCCGCAGCAGACAGAACTGTTCACCCAGCAGATGGACTGCAAGTGCCACGAGGCCTTCAGCTTCCTGCTGCACAGGGCTCCTTCCTTCACAGAGAGGAAGTAGACTCTAATAACACAAAGGTTCTTGGTTGGGGTTGGCAGCCGAGAGTCACTTTCTTATCTATCAATTATCCCCCCACCCCACCCCCACAATCAGAAGCGTCAACTCTGGAGAAAGTAAAGCCTGGCAGAAGAAAGGGTAACCTGGGGTAACAAGAGGCAAAGGGTAACCTGGGGTAACAGAAAGCAAGCTGATTCCTGCACTCAGAGTTGTTCTTTGACAGTGTGGAGCTATGTGCAATGTAAGGAACCACACTAGGACTGAAGGGCTGACCTAATTCCATCTTTCCTTTACCTGCAAGATGAGGACAGACAACACTCAGCTACAGAACAGGGCCTCAGGGGCAAGCAGTGTGCAGCTCAACATCACATAAAACGTAGTCGACGGCTCTTCACATCCACTTTCTAGAGAACAAGCTCTGGCCGACTTGTTTCCTCACCGAAGAGTTTCGGCGAATGCGAAGAAGAAACTCCTGGGAGGAAGGTCTGTTAATGGCTACCAGGGCTTAAGAGGCAGCATTACAGGACCGCCCCAGTTCAGAGGCAGTAAAATCATTTCCCCCACTGCCAGGCACAGCCTTTCTGGCGCTCCCGGTCACTAAGCACCCTGACAAGCCTGAATCTAATTGTGTCCTTTGCAAGGCCTGTGTCTCCTCAGGCCGGCTGAACAAGCAAACTCTAAGGCCCTGGGACCGTGAGCTGATGTCGCTAGCTGAGCAGCCATGTATGGTTAACGACACTTGATTCTGAAAGGGAGAGAAAGATGGGGACTTTTGTTTAAGAAAAAGAACGGCTTCTCCTATCCAAGACACCTAACCAAATTCACAAATGATATCAGAAGCCTTTTCTAGACACACCACAGAAATAGTCTAAGAGAAGAAACTTTCGGGAAACTTACGCTGATGCTAGCCCAGGCTGGTGGCAACATCTGTAATCCCACCATTGGGAGACCAAGCTTGAGGACAGCCTGGGCTAACACGATCAGACTAACTCACAGCCCCGCATCTGAGGAGTTAGCCTCAGAAATGTGCGGAAGTCAAGGTCACCGAGAGGAGCAAGACCACAGTCTACCAAGCAGGAACTTTGTCTTCTTTGTTGCAAGAACAATTTCCATTTTGTAAAAGAAAAAACACACTGAAAATGGTCAATTGCATTGCAAGTTCAACTTTCCGTCTTCAACAAAGGAAGAAGGGGATAACACAGAACACCCCCAAATTCTCTCAATACTAGTAACACAGAAATCAAAAAGAAAATAAAAAAAGCTATCACTACAACAGGTGAAGGAAGAGAGAAGCTGGTACCAACCTGCTGCTGTGGGTACTGCATGCCTCCCAGGGCCCCTGGAGCCCGGCCCTGCATGCTGAGGGGATACCGCTGTGCGCCTGGGGGACCATAGGAGCCTCCTGGGTATGGACTGCTCTGCTGTGGCTGGGAATGGGGGTGAGTACCCATCCCATACAACTGAGGCCTCTTCATCACCATTGGATCCATTGGACTGCCCTGTGAGGAAATAAAGAAGAGAGTTTATTAGCTATTACTTAGAACAAATGCAAACTCTGAATCTTAATACATACATAAAACACAACCATCTAAATCTTGAGATTAAAGACCACAACTCCAAAAAATACTAATCTAGAACATTAAAGGAAAGAGACATTTTCTTAAACTAACTTTCAGAAAGGATTTTAAAATAAAGAAGATCTAGAATCAATTATACAGAGAGAAATTATACATCTAAGCACCTAGAATCCTAAAAAGCACAGATAATGTGATTACTAAGAAGGATAAAGATGACTGACTGGCAGCACTTTTGATTTAAAGTATCATAGCGACGACATTTTAGACCTGAAATCTACAGAGCCTGAGGGAGCCTAGTGCCCAAGTATTCGCTGAAGTAAAAAGAAGAATTTTAGATAATGCAAAATGTTTTCAGATAAACATTTCCAGAGATAATGAGTGTGTAGCAATAGCCCCAGACTGGGAATCACAAGCTAGTAAACACCTTAGCAAAAACACTAGTTCAAAGCTAACTCTGAATTTATTTTTGGTCTGGTGAGTCAGTCCTTGGGCCTCAGGGCCAAGGCCAGAGAAGCAGGAGCAGAAGTCAAACAGGGCCTTCCCAACCTGGGCTATCAGAGAAGCAGGGCTGCAAGGGAAGACATCGCCTGAGGCCACCCAGCCCACAGCACTCTCAAGCAGATCCTTCTCCCCAAACCTACTGTGTGCCAGGCTCCCACACAAGCTGGTGAGCACTCTCAGGAAGAGCTGCGGACTAACTGGGGAGCCAGGCTCAGGGGGGAAGTGCAAACAGAACTCCAACTTCAGAAGCGAAGCTGCCTGCTGTGTCTGAGGAGGATAAGGAAGCTACTGGTATGTGTGATGCAGGACACTGAAGATTTGCTGCACAAGGCCGAGGCCAGAGCGTGAGCCAAAGCCTGACAGGTCATCTCAGGCTGCCTCTTCCCATGACCCTCTGGGTGCTTTTATAGAAGGCTGTCACCAGAGCCACCTGTCAGGACTGTCCTCTCAGGAAGTGGCTAAAAGCCGGGCCAGCTGCCATACTGGGCAGGTGAGATAGAGGTCCTGTGATAGACAGGCAGCAGTGATGAGACTTCAGACACATACACACACACACATACACACACACACACGAAGACTCAGAATCTACGAAGTGATGGACAGGCAGCAGTGATGAGACTTCAGACACACACACACACACACACACACACACGACGACTCAGAATCTACGAAGTGATGGACAGGCAGCAGTGATGAGACTTCACACACACACACACACACACACACACGACGACTCAGAATCTACGAAGTGATGGACAGGCAACAGTGATGAGACTTCAGACACATACACACACACACACACACACACACACACACACACACGACGACTCAGAATCTACGAAGTGATGGACAGGCAGCAGTGATGAGACTTCAGACACACACACACACACACACACACATGACGACTCAGAATCTACGAAGTGATGGACAGGCAGCAGTGATGAGACTTCAGACACACCACACACACACACACACACACACACACACACGACGACGACTCAGAATCTACGAAGTGATGGACAGGCAGCAGTGATGAGACTTCAGACACACACACACACAAGACTCGGAGTCTATGAAGTGATGGAAGGTGGGTGGTAAGACACAGAATAAGGAAGGAATATGCAATGGAGGAAAGACTGGGCACCAACAGTGATGTTGGCACGAAAGGTGATGCTTCCAGGGGCACAAAGTACATGTTCAATAAGCACAGGGTGAGTTAGCAAGTAAAGCCCATTCACTTTATCCAGGGAGAATGGCCAATGAGGCACAGGATCAGGAATGTAAGGGCAGTTGGGCATCGTTTGAGACTACATTAACAAGACCCTGTTTTGAAAGGCAATATGGGAGGGAAAAGAGGAACAGAGAGGATGATGGGTGAAAAAATAAATTGAGAGCAATACTATTTTGGCAAAGGGGGGGGGGGGAGGGGCATGGACCACAAAGAAACCAAGTGTCTGAAACAGCAGTTAGAATTGCAGAGAGCATGTTGTCACCGAAGAGAAGGCAATCTCATGGAGCGACAAAGCAGGCCTGCCACCTGAGCCCAGCAGGCCACACAGTAAAGGTGAAGGCCTGGAGGAACATTGGCTAGAGCAGGTACCTGCTGAGCTCTGCAGAGACAGTGTGGCCAGCTGAGCTGAGGCGCAAGGGTGAAGGGGAAAGAGAAAGATGAGCAGCAAGCAGTGAGCCCCACAACCCACAGCTGAGGAAGGAGAGAATGGCCAGTTTCCCCTCCCTCCATGTCCCACCACAAGACTGCAGGTGGTCATTTCTCCTGGGAGCAAAATGACCCAGGGGAAGTCATCTGGGGAGGGATTGTTTTTGTGACTTGATGACAGCTGTGTGCTCAGGCTGTGATGATTTTAGCAGTAAGGATGTGCACTCCACACTCGCAGGGGAACAGGAATGAGCAGCCATGACGATGGTGGAGAAGATGGGGGAGGGGATCATGATCCTAGTACATGTAGGGATATGGGGATGCAGGGATAGAGATCAGGGATGCCTGGATGCAGGGATACAGAGATCAGGGATGCCTGGATGCAGGGATACAGGGATGCAGAGGTGCAGGGATCAGGGATGTAAGAATCAGGGGTGCAGGAATGCAGGGATACAGGGATCAGGGATGCCTGGATGCAGGGATACAGGGATCAGGGATGCAAGCAGCTGACACATTGCCTCAGTGGTACGAGAAAAGAAAGGAACTATGGGAAACACCTGGCCTCACCTAGAGGCCCCCTCCCCACCCCCCAGGGACAGCTCTGTGGGTGCAGATCCTACATGGACAGACACTGTGTGGAGCACAGAGGAAATGGGGTCATACCACCTAAGAAAATTCACAAGTTTGGGGATTTAAAGTCTATTACTTTCACCAACCAAGAACACTGAACCTAAAATAACTGGAAATGAACAAGAGCATATGGTTTCATTCAATCAGTACACTCCTCTTCCATAGCCCTGGCCTGCCTCGCAGACACACATGCTAGCATGCCTGTGGCAACAGCAAAATCTAGAACTAAGCATTTCCTCTGAATATTTACATTACAGTGTATGCTTGTGAAAGCAGGGTGTAATTTTTCTCCAGATTTTCTTTCCAACGATAAAGCAAGATTTTCTTTGGCAGTGTGAAAAATCAAGGTTGAGCCGGTAATTTCAAAACCAGCGAGGGAACAGCGGCCCACAGAGAGGCTGCACACATTCCCAATCAGGTCAGAGAGCTATCAGCACGGCTCTGCAGCAGCCCTGTGTGGGCATCACTCAGGCAGCAAGAACACGGGGCTTCTACTCTCCTCACTCTACACAACGCCCAACCTAAACTGCGTAAGGAACGCACAAGGTCTAACTCTGTAGGAAGTGCAGATGCCTGCACCGGGCACTACCACAGCGCAGCGCTTGCCTTACCCGCGACGAAACTGTTTCATAATATCTGTCTCAGCAACTCAGTCCAATTCAAGATTCAGCTAATTTGCACTCAAGTCAAAAATGTTAGCTTAACCCCGAGACTCCTGAAAATCAAGGACGTGAATGCAGCTCCTCTCCGCCTCCAAGGCATGGCTCGCTCACGGGACTACGAAGCGGGTACCTACTCACATAACACATATTATCTAATTCTATCCTTCTCTCCTTACATCCTATTATTAGGCATTCATCCCCTGTGAACCTGCTGATGTGAACATTAAAACATGCAGAGAAGGATCTCAGCTCCTCACTACGAGAACTTCAATCAAAACCAAAACTTTTCCTGAAAAGCTAAAGGCTAGGTTAGGCCTCGTGTGTACATAGACCCTTAAATAATTTTGTTTGTTATCGTTCGTCCTGTTGGAATACTCTTAGAGTATGACCATCTTCATTTCTCACACAGAAGGTATGCTGTTCCAGGCACCATCCACAGTCATCGGTCCTCAAGCACCTCACTGGGTGGGGTTTTCCTTTCCAGGCAGTATCCCACAATGCTTCACCTGAGTGTCAACCCCACAAGACATCCATTGCCGGACTGGATTTTAGTACTTGCCGTGCTCTTCCCCCTCTCCCTCCAGGACACACACACTTGATTTGCCTGGTCTCTCTTGGGGGCCTAATGTCTTCCAACAGGCTCTGTTGTCCCATCCCGGGAAGAACGGCCTGAGGACGAGTACGGCAGAGTTTTAAAGCATGGTGTCCAGACTCTAAGCACACTGGTAACCAGTTCAGCTATATTCTGGCTTCCGAAAGCTGACCTGGGAATTCCCTTTTGTAAATTGCCCAAGCCGAAAGATAGCAGCTCGTGTATCTCTAGCGTAATTTAGAGCGCCATTCAGAGTCACCTTATCAGAATATGCCTAGTACATATTTATAGTAAAGATACCTATGTAATGTAACTTTATCCCTGAATATCAAATTAAGGGCCTAATTTACTAAAGGTTTTGCTATGATTTTCTTAGCCCAGTTCCCTAAACCACAAATTGGATAAAGATATTTGCAAAAACCCCAGAAAGAACCATCACAGGTCAACCCACAACTGTTTGCACATCCAGCTACTACAAGAGCTCACAGAAAGGAAAGGCCTCTCTCTTCTCACTGATGGGAAGTAGTCTCCTGCTGGTAATATTCCAATCACCTACAGAGCTGACAAAAGTAACCAAGCCCAGTATGAATAAGTATATGAACAAACAGGTATAAAAAGTATAAATGGACGCTAGCAAGAGAGCTAGCGGGTGAAGTTCTTATCAACAACCTGAGTGGGACCCCTAGGATCCCCATAATAGAAGGAGGCAACCGACTTCTGCTGCTATGGGATATCTTTTTGTACACTATGAAGATGTGTCTTTGCCAAGGTGCCTTCTGACTGGTTTAATAAAGAGCTGAATGGCCAATAACTAAGCAGGAGAGAATAGGTGGGACTTCCGGGGAGAGAGAGGAAATGGGGATAAATTTACTGTGGCAGGGAGACACTAAAGAAGTTGGACATACAGTACAGAGGAGAGGTAAACTACATGGCAGAAACCAGATTAATAAAAACAAATTAAATTATAAGAGCTAGTTGGGGGAAAGTCCAAGCTAAAGGCCAAGCTTTCATAATAGTAAGTCTCCATGTCATTATTGCTGAGCTAGGGGCCCAACGACAAAGCAGACTATATCTGCAAGCTGTCCACTGGCCTCTATGCTCTACGACGTGTATGCACAGACTATATGTGCAAGCTGTCCACTGGCCTCTAAGCTCTACGACGTGTATGCACAGACTATATGTGCAAGCTGTCCACTGGCCTCTATGCTCTACGACGTGTATGCACAGACTATATGTGCAAGCTGTCCACTGGCCTCTATGCTCTACGACGTGTATGCACAGACTATATGTGCAAGCTGTCCACTGGCCTCTATGCTCTACGACGTGTATGCACAGACTATATGTGCAAGCTGTCCACTGGCCTCTATGCTCTACGACGTGTATGCACAGACTATATGTGCAAGCTGTCCACTGGCCTCTATGCTCTACGATGTGTATGCACAGGTGCAAGCACACACGCACACAGAACTAGTAAGAGCTACCAAGTGCCTGTCATCCTGCAACCTAAAAGTTCAAAGAAAAATGGAACCAATCAAACTAAACCACAATCACAAAAGCTATGCGCAAGCCTTACTATGCCAGCACAGTGGGATGTGTGAAAGTGGGAAGATGGAAGACGCACAAAATAGGAAAAGTTCTTCACTGTGATGCACACAAGTTATGGTTCTATGAAAACTGATGCTGATGACCAGGAGGCCTCTGGGACCTGTGAATAGCTGTCACCTATTAAAGCAATCTTCTCGGGCTTTTCCGTGATAATGGCTCTATACAGCTTTAATAGCTCAGTGCTTCCAGTGCCCTGATGGCAGTGGCTCTATATACAGCTCCAACAGTGATAATTCCAGTGCCATGGGAAGTTAGGCTGAGACCCACAGGACAGAGCTGGGCTCTCTCCTGGCATCCCCTGGCCCAGGGCAGAAACTCGTGGGACAGGTGGGGCTCACTCTTGGCCCCCTCCCTGCACATCACTAGCACCTGCTACTATGGCAGCGTGGAAACATGCCCAGGCTGCCCTGTGACAACTTCTGCAGTGCCCTGTGCTGCTATTTGGGCCCTTTATGGCCTTTTCTCACTTTCTGTATAAGATTTCTGACTTCACTAGTGCGTCCTGATGACAATGCCCAGGCTCAGCACAACTCGTCATCGCACTTGACAATTCTACACGCACATGGCAGACACACATGAAGCCAGCAATAATTCATACATGCACATGGCAGGCTCATAAAGAGCCCCCAGTCCTTGTCAAGCCTCTAAGTACCATGGTTCTCAGTCACCACAGAAACAAAGGCAAAAAAAAGTGACTCACATTTAGATGACACAGGAAGAAGGCTCCAAGGGGCAAGACATTTATGTGCTCAGATCTGATCCTCAGACTGAAGTTGGAAACATACACCCTGCCCCTATAACTGTGTGTTTTGACTTGTACTGGGGCAGCACAGTCCATTTAAGACTGATAAAACACTGAACTTCAAAAGTCTGGAATCAACTATCTCTACCAGATTCTTCTATACACAGATGTCGGCTACACTCTCTGATGATGCAGGTGTACCGTAGATCTCTAGGATATCAGACACGGCAGAAGAAAACGCCTCACTGCTGGCTATTCCAAGACGGTAAACTATTGACACCTCAGACCATGATGCCATTAGCAACATGAGAAGAAGGAGGCAAAAATGCTAACTATGACCTGCCCTGTTCTGACAGATAACCACCGTCTATATTCTTAGGTTTTGATTCTGGACTCCTAACATATTTGTGGAATTATGCAATGACATCTAATGATAAGGGCATGCGAAGAGAATTCTTCTGCTCTTAAAAAAAATGGGATGGCAATTTTTATTGATGCCACTTTTACTGATATAAATGTGCCTTGATGCATAAATTCAGATAAAGAGGTGTGCGTTTCCACAGATATGTCGTCACTGAACAAGCTAGCTGGACATGGACAGCACACACACGGGAGGCTGAAGCAGGAGAATTATGAGTTCAAGATCAGATTGGTAAACACAGCAAGACCTTGCAAGTTTTGTTTTTGAAAGGTCTTTTTGTTGTTTGTTAGGACAGAAAAAAAAAGATACACAATCTTTTCCCAGTTATATTTTAAGTTTTAGCCTGAGCTTAAAATTCCACCATTATTATTAGAATTATTGATATCCATAAAATATATTATAAAACTATATATAAATATGTACCATAATCTACCAATGAAAAGCAACAGTGTAGCCGGTTGTGGCGGTGCACACCTTTAATCCCAGCACTCAGGAGGCAGAGGCAGGTGGATCTCTGAGAATTTGAGGCCAGCCTGGTCTACAGAGAGAGTTCCAAGACAGCCAGAGCTACACAGAGAAAACATGTGCTGAACTCCACCCCCATCCAGGGCTACATAGTGAGACCTTGTCCCAAAAAGTAAACAAGTAAACAGATAAATAAGTGACGGTGGGCTGGTGTCCCAAGTTTTCCAGTCAGATGTTCAGAGGACCACCCTCTTGGAGACCCATCCAAAACCTTACCTGACACCATCTATGACAACAAGCATTCATTTCCAAGACATCTCAATACATTCTCCCATGACCACACGTCATCCTGGTCACGGAGTCAGCAATGAAAAAGACCCTCACTGCTGGTGTGTGTGAACCTCCCCACCCCCAACCCGGGTATCTACCACAGGAACGCTGTGCGGCACAAGTCTGTGTATCTGTTCATTTTCTGTTTATTTCTGGTCATTGCTCCTAACCTAAAGACATGCTTGTTTAGATCCTTAAGGACCTCTAACACACAACTACATCTCCTAGCTTGACACCAGCCGACAGTGAGATCAACGTGCGTTATTATATCTTTAGCCACATCACTAATATTCAAGAGAAGGCTGACAAGCACAGGGAGGGTCTGTATGGCATTTCCTAGGGACTCACACGAACCCTGTGTTGGAGTGGGAATGCCCACAGTGTCCTTACTTCATCCTGTGAGTGAGCACAAGGCCCAGCACTGCTAGTCCCTCCATCTTCTCACATACGCAGTGAACAGTTCAGTGCTCAGGAGCAGACTCAGAGGCAGGGGCACAGGGCCGAGAGTCAGACACCTGCCTGTGAGCCCTGCCTGTGTCTTAATAAATCAGTGAACTGAGAGCACAATCAACCAATAATTTATTTATCTTCTTGTCTCCCTGGCAGACTACTGATTAAGGGTGGAAGTTTTATCTGGCTCGCCCATGTGCCCAGCTGGGAGCGCAATGCCTGACACAGGGAACACAGAGGACCAGGAAGGCCCAGACGATCAGTGTGCCACGGCCTGTTTTCAGCAGGGCTCCAACAGCAAAGTAAGAGTTTCAACGACCAGCAGGCCACTTCAGACAAAGCTCATGCACACGCTGGCTTCAACTATCGTTACCCAAACGTGTCCAACAAGGCCCTCTCACATGTAAGACTGGAAAGAAAACACTTCATCTAATCACGACTCCCTTCTCTCCCTACCTACCAGAAAGCTCCTCCCCAGTCAACTCCAATCACAACGGCCTCCTGGAACTCTGGAACTGCACTTATTTTCCCATCAAGGTCTTCCAACAAGCCCTTCCTCCACCAAAAAGAACGTTCTACAGAACTCAACTTCACTGTCTTCTCCTTAAGGAGTTTCCCTGAGCAGCAGCCACAGCCTTGACAGCCTCTGACAGCCCTGTCCTAGTATTCCAGGTCACAAGTCTCCAGCGACTCTTCATACATGATGAATTATCTCCCACCTGGTCTCCCAAAGAGGCCAGACAGTGAGGGTGAAAACCAAGGCACAAATCAACCAACCGTTACCATGGTGGCACAATGATAATGCAAGCGCAGAAAGAAAACCAATTTTGGTCCACCAGCTTTTGTCTGACTTTTATAAATTGGCAAAAACTTAGCATTATTAGTTTAATCCCCAAAGTTCAGCAGCTTATAAATCAATCCAGTGAGTAAATTGTTGTCTAACTAAACCACACTGTTAAATTTAGTTCATCAAATGTAATAATCTTGTGAACAATCAAAGTTTGTCTGTGTATGTTTAGTTTATTAAAGGGTAAATTGGGTCTAAATGGAATATCAAAATAATAATGAAACATATTTCCATTTATTTATTCTCAGACAAGTTACTCCTGTCACCCCAGAAAATTGTAAAGTTTTTAAAGTGGCAGACCACTCTCCACGATTTACATGCCTGAGCATGTATGCACCACTCTTCATGATTTGCATCCCTCAGCAGGCATGCACCACTCTCCACTATCTGCATCCCTCAGTATGCATGCGCCATTCTCACCTATCTGCATCCCTCAGCATGCATGCGCCACTCTCCACTATCTGCATCCCTCAGCATGCATGCGCCACTCTCCACTATCTGCATCCCTCAGCATGCATGCGCCACTCTCCACTATCTGCATCCCTCAGCATGCATGCGCCACTCTCCACTATCTGCATCCCTCAGCATGCATGCGCCACTCTTCAGACTCGTCACTGAAGAGAGCGCAGTAGCTGGCTCTTATTAAGGAGAGAACAATAACAAGGGGCACTTGCCATGTAAATACAGATTAAGATCAAAAAAGGAATGTGTGTGTGACAGTGTCGCATTCCAGCCCCACCGCCTGTAGCTGAAGAGCCACACTGGCCTCCACGCACTGCAGGAAACTCAGGCACACACTACCAACACTGCCACTCTTGGTGTAAAGTTCGTTCAGAAGAGGAGACAGCATATTCCAAATATTCACACATAACTGGCTTCTAACACAGATAAAATTTTAGTTTCATCATTATTAGAGCGCTCTGTAATTCTGAAATAAGATTATTTCAGTGATCTAAAGGTATGGAAACCCTTTACTCCTTCACCATGGCACAGAAGACAGTCCCAGCGGGAGTCTCTGAAGCCCCATGAGCTGCAGGCAGTCCCTCTCAACTAGCACCATGCAGACACCAGTTTGGCATCTCTAGAGCAATAAGAGTCTGTCGTCAGGGAGGCCTGGGTCCATCCCTCCTGGCTGCTCCTAGCTACAAAATGAGGGAGAAGTTTTCAAGATCCCTGAGTCACACTGTCCCCAACTTTCCAAGGGAAATAACATCTCCCTCTGAGACAGCAACTGAAAGGCCAGTGTCATATGGCAGCAGGAAAGACTACTCAAGAGCCATGTCTCGACCTCACCTGAGGACAGACGCTAGACTTCCCTTGTGGTCTCAACACTGCCCTCAATTTCTCTCTCAAGCTATTGAACTGGCTGGGGGGGCGGGGGGGTACCTGGGTCTTGTCCACGATGGCAAGCACGGAGCTATGCGTCCAGTCCTACATCCTTAGTTGTTAAAACTAGCAGCTTCAAAGATGCAGTATAAAAAATGCCAACAAGTTAAAATTGTCGACCAATACCTGCTTCTGGACAAAAGGCACACTCCATGGTGACACACAAATGCTTCCAGGGAAATGCCACCATGCAGTGTGTTCTTTATCAGAGCCAATGAGATACCACGCCGACTCCTATTTAACATGGATGCTCAGGAAAGAAGTTAACGTGACCAACACATAGCCAAATTTTACATTTTAAAAAAGAACAACGGAGCTGGAGAGATGGCTCAGTAGTAAGAGCATTGACTGCTCTTGGAGAGGACCCAGGTTTGATTCTCAGCACCCACACAACAGCTCACAGCTGTCTGTAATTCCAGGCCAAGGGGAATTAGTGCTCTCTTTTGACCTCCAAAGGCACTCACATGATATACAGACATACATGCAGTAAGACACTCATGTCCATAAAGTAAAACATCAATAAATTTAAAAAGAAAAGAGAAGAAATACAAATGTAAGGCCAGACAGCCTGTCCTGAAGGGAAGTCTACTGCTGGGCAGATGCTTGTTAGAACAGGGGACAAAATCAGGGCGGCTCCAGGGGAGGATCTCTGCACTCCTGTACCAGCACGTGCCAGAGTACATCTATTCCTAGGCCCTGCACTCTCAAGGAACACAAAGGGACAGAGTATCTGCAACCCTCTTCAATAATGCTGAGAAAACAAACACATATGGATGGATGAATGGGCAGACAGACGGACGGACAGAATAAGAGGGGTGGCAGGGGGTAAAGGTCAGCTGTGCTAGAACTGAAACAGGTGCATGGTTTCGTTCTGGAAGTGTCCTTACATTTTGGGGTAAATTTTAAATGCACTCTACCAGAGTGGTGGAGCACTAAGGACAGCTGACAACCAAGGTAACATGCCATTCAAACCCACAGTGCCCCAAAACTGTGTGTGGAGACAACACACACACACACACACACACACACACACACACACAGAGTGTGTACAGGAAGGTTGGGGACACGGTTGCACAAAAGTTGCGCAATACAATACTTTCAGTTATTACTTTTATTATTTATTTATTTAGACAGGGTCTAACTATGCAGCCCTGGCTAGCCTAGAACACTCTATAGAAACCAGGCTGGTCTTGAGCTCAATCTTCCTGCCTCTGCTATCTGACTGCTAAAATTAAAAGGGCGTCCTCACCAGCCCAGGCTTGGCATTCTTTTATAAGACTTTAACTCTTAATAAATGTTTACTTTTGTGTATGTGCAGAGGTATAAGCACTAGCCATAGGGAAAAAGTGTGGGATTTTTCACACTCAGCACAGCCTGAAAAGCTGACGATTCCAAAGGTGCGGATGAAGACACAGAGGGAAAGGAGGGTTCTGGGATGGACTTGGAGGCACTCAGTGAGCACGACTTCCATGGTAGACAGAGGACTGAGCCAAGAACAGGGGCCCTACTAGGGCTTACCTTTCCAACCCTATCCTGAGGATGGATGACTGCAGGCTTAGGGCTGCAGAACAAACCGGGTAAACAGCCTAGATACTAAGCAGACTCAGCTGTCTGAACTTCAGCTGCCTGGTTTGAAAAGTCAATACCAGTACCTATCAGTGTGAGAGCCTAGCACAGCAGGTCACAGGGATGGACATACACCCAGAGTGCAGACACTCCAGGGGCTACCCCTCCAGCTGCCCACTCCTCACAGGCAAGATGAGGGACTAGAGAGAAGCAATGAGCCCTTGCTGTCCCAACACTCTGAGCTCTCCTCCACCCTGCCTGGCCCGCGTTGCAGTGTGTTAAGAAGAATATGGACAGTGAATGGTGCCTCTCCTTTCTGCTCACCTGGCCAGAATCTTATTGGTCAATTCTCTTAAGATCTGAAACCCTGAGACAAGACTCACCTTAACATGGAAAGTTCTACCACCATTCCAAGTCTTAGAAAGCCTTTACCCAGCATCCCCCTGGCCACCCTGTAAACCGAGGCAATTTTTCCAAACCCTGCCAAGTGCCACTGCATCAACACCTGCTTTCCCAGGATCCTGCCAGTCACAACTCTCCCACTGAACAGACACTAAATGTTCACGCCAAGCTACTGCCGCTGGTTACCTCCCTCTCTCTCATCAGAGAACGAGGCGCCTTCAGTGTTTGTTCGTCATCCTAGCCTGGCCCAGAGGCAGACTTGGGACACAGCTAGTGTCCTGCTTCAACTGGTCAGCCGGTTTACAAAGGAAAGCCAAGGACAACTTAACCTCCACCACTCTCCGGGCCTGCCCTCTTAATACCTTACAGCCTCGCTAAAGGTGTCAGGTTTAAAGTAATGACAACTATGGAACCTAAGATACAGCCTGGCTCAAGACAGGCTCTCAACAAATGTTTGGTGTATGACAGCTGCCTCCTACTCCAAGCATGGCTTCTCCAGGATTCAAGTGATAAGGCTCCAAACAGGCGTGTTTTATTTCCCCGCCATAATGTCACTCTTCCCAATAGTCTTAAAACATTTCCAAGGCTCTGCTGATTGCTGTTACTGTAATTAAGAATGAAAAATGCCTAGCAAGCACCTGCCGCTCTGAAGCTCCACACACATTACCATCAGAAGTCTGAGCCGCCCATGCGGATAAAAGACCTGTTGAACTCAGTTGAACTCGGGGTCACTGGAGCAACATTTTTCTTTTCTTTTTAAATTTAATATGTATGGTATTCTGTGTACATGTATGTCTACATAATACACGCAGCCTGGTGCCCTTGGAGGCCAGAAGATGGCGACAGACATCCTGAGACTGAAGTTACAGCCAGTTGTGAGCAACCATGTGGGCGCTGGGAATCGAACCCAGGTCCATTGGACTGCTGAGCCATCTCTCCAGCCCTCCAACTATTTTTTAAGCAGAACACATGAAAACATGAACTATAATAATATAAAAGCATAACTGTGTATTCCATTTCACTGTTGGCAAGGGTAGCACATACAACCAAAGTGTGAGGAGTGTGAAGCCTGACCCATCTACCTGAACCTGGACAGGGAGAGAAGCGGGTATGCTGGGCATATATCCTTAGCATTTATGGTAAATTATTAATCAAGTCCCACCTGAAACAATTTGTTAAATTGATTTTAATCACTGGGCCTCTCATGTGAAGCTTTGTATAATCAGCATTTCATTTACAAAATTAATTGCCTGATTGATTCTCAGGAGGCAGTTGCTGTCATTACCCTACTGTCATAACTGCTGAGTGGGGTGTCACAACACGAGATTCTGACAGTATGAGAAGCATTGCTATTTTAAAAATGGATAAGGGGAAAGGGCAAGAAAGAAAGAAAACCAGAGAAGTCACATAAGCCCTAGGCCAGCAGAAAGGCAGAGGGCATCACATGACCCACTGCATGGATTCTGTGGAAATGGAGAAACTAACCTCCGGACGCCAAGTCTACCTTTTCAATCGTACACAAACACGCATCGTTCATTGTCAAAAACACCTGAGTATCTGTTGGAGACACAGTTTTATTACTAAATTTATATTATTATAACTGTTGGATAGTCTATTGATAATTGATGAATCTTTACCTAAAAGCCTGTCATCACAATCAATTAATGGAGATTAGGACATAAAATATTTTAGGGGATCAGCGAGAAGGCTCAGGGGGTAAAAGTGCTTGCCGTGCAAGTCTGAACTTCTCCTGAAAGCCACCCTATGACCACACACATACACAAACACAGACACACACACACGGACACACGGACACAGCCCCAGTATAACCCCCAAAACCTGCTCCTGAAAGTCACCCTCTGACCACACACACACACACACGTGGTCACATGCACATAACCCCAGTTCCACCCCCAAAACTTGCTCCCAAAATTCGCTCTCTGACCTACACACACTCCATCACATGCACACACCTACACACACATATGTACAAAAAATAATTTTTAAAAATTTTGGTGTAAAAATTAACCACTGAAATACAGAACAAGTAGAAAGGGTTTTAATTGATGACTGTCATTCTCCCAAAACAGAGACCATAACCATACCTCGAATGCACCCGTTCAAGCATAAATCTAGCCAAAGACTGCACTTTTTTCTTTACCATTAATTTGCATTTTCAAAGAAAATGTCCATCTTCCCCTTAAATCCTTAAGTCTTGGAGATCCTTCCCCACTCATGCCCCTCAAACTCACTTGCATGTCCTTTATCTCCAGCAGTCCACAGAAGCAGGCCGGCCAAACTAGGCCAAGATACTCTGAAAGGAGTAAAACAACTTCCCAAGTATAGTGGGAATGATACCATCTGGACAAAGTCCAACTCCCCCAAGACCTCTCTCAAATAGGCCCTGAAGAGGAGCCCTAATGAACTTTACCCTCCCTTCCCACACTGAATGTTAATCCCATGTATGTCCTCAAAATGCCTTTGCAAACAAAGATCCCCTCACTAAACCATTCTATTACCTTGCAACCAAATATTTTATTTGCTGGCTTGGTGAAGAAAGCAAATCAATACATCAGGCCCACTAGCACGCTGCGTGCCAACATGGCAAACTCATGGTCATGTGACATTGCACACGACAGGAGGGTCCTGTTGACCTCCCTCTCCACATGGCTCCTCTGACATTTTAAGCGCTGCTCAGTGACACTGGCGTGGCCCACAAGGACACCCTAAGTATCAGCGATGTCTACAAAAGGCTTCCAAAGAGAGACACCATGAGTGCATGACCCTAGGCACACACACTGACCCATTGAACAACAGGATTTGCAAAGTCAAATACATCCGTTCAGACTTCTGGATACAACGTCAGGGTCTTCAGGGAAGACAGAGAACTCTACAGCACACGTCAGGAGGGTGGAGACATGGCACTAAACATTTAACACTAGCAGGAGTCTACATGTCACAAACTGTTGAGAGCAGAAATTCCAAAAGATAAAAACAAAGGCATGCGTCATGTCCTGGCTTCATGTCTACTGATGTGAGAAATTCCTGATGGCAGCTTAAGGAGGAAGGGTTTATCTGGCTAACAGCTCCATCACTGTGGGAAAGTGAAGGTGGTAAACACGACACAATCAGTCAAGAGCAGAGAGAAACAAACGCATCAGTTCCTTGAAACCGTGCCACCCACATTCAGGGTAAGTCCTCCAACCCAAATGACCAATAAAGAAAAACCCTCGGGCTGGAGAGATGGCTCAATGGTCCAGAGCACTGGCCGCTTCTGCTCCCCTAGAGGATCTGGGTTCAGTTCCCAGCACCTACACTGCAACTCACAACTATCTGTAACTCAAGTTCCAGGGGATCTGATGCCTTCACACAGACATACAGAAGTCACATAAAATAAAAATAAACCGGGAAGAAGGAAGGGAGGAACTGAGGGAGGAACGGAGGGAGGAACGGAGGGAGGGAGGGAGGGAGGGAGGGAGGGAGGGAGGGAGGGGATGACTGACAGATCCTCACAGGCTCACAGGCACGCTCACCAGCCAGCCTGACCTAGGCAATTCCTCACTGAGTTTCCCCCATGATACTTGGTTATGTCCTGTTGACACTTAAAACAGGACCTGAGCCTAGCATGAAGAGTGCAGCTGAAAACATGCAGGCAAGGTACAGTGGCACAGGCCTGTCCTCCCAGCGCCCAAGAGGCGGAGGCAAGACGTCAGGAGGTCAAAGTCATTCTCAGTTACAGAGTGAATTTGAAGCTAGCCTGGGCTACATGACACCTTCTCAAAAAGGGGGGAGGGGGCATTCATCCAGTCAAGATCCTAGTTCCTATGTGGAAAGGGATAAGGTACACTATGGAGAAGCAGCTTGACAAGAATATCAACAGGAAGTCTTTGAGGAAAAGCCTTGCTCTATCCTTCCAAAGGAGAGGGATAGGGAGTCCGTGCAAAGACATGCTTGAATGTGGGAACTTGATGGGTAGAAGGAGTTTACTTCTCAGGAGGAAGCGCTGAGTCAGGAATGGTTTAGAGACACAGATGAAAGAGGAAACAGGCTCCTTCAAAGGAACATTCATCTAAGCACCCATCCACCAGCTGTCTAAACTGAAGTAGCACTTGCCTGTAAGGTTTGCTGAAAGACAGACATGACAGAAGACAGGAATGCTTGTTACAGTGAGCTCAGGGATGCCAGCCCATAGTGAGGAAGGCATCAGCACAGATACACAGCACATACGAGACGCGGGAGCAGAACAAGTACCTTGGGAACTCTGGACAGACTCTCCATACCATCAACGCTAATTAAATCCTGCCAGACAGTGACCACTAGTCTGGTTGGAGGAACCTGCCTTGGATGGTGAATACGACACAGTCAGAAACTCTGAATCTGATTCGGGGTCTTTGGGGAAGGTCTCTCATGGCCATGCCATTCCACTCCAGTGAAAACCAAAAGACTTCTTTGGTCAGCTATGGATGAACTGGGTCCTTCCTCCTCCTTCCTTCTCCCATCCCAGGAAATTCATATGTTGAGGCCCTAGCCCTAAACACTGTTACATGATATAAAGAATGTAACTAAGTCAGCTAAGAAGCAGGAGAGTGGGGAAGGCAAGCTCACATCTGATATGGGATGCCCCTCTGTATACTGTGAATATACTTTATTACCGGTTAATAAAGAGGCTTCTTTGGCCTATGGCAGGGCAGAATATAGCTAAGGCAGGAAATACCAAGAGAAAGTCAGGGAGAAACAAGGAGGAGTCGGGGAGACACCAGCAGCCGCTGCAGAAGCAAGGGTAACAAGCCACAAGCCTTGTGATGAAATATCCAGTAATGGAAACGGGTTAATTTAAAAGTAAGAGCTAGTTAGTAATAAACCTGAGTTACTGGCCAAACTTTTATAATTAATACAAGCCTCACCAACTGGCAGGTGGAAGAGAAACCTCCATTTATACACATCCTACACATGGACGAAAAGACCACAAGAGTAGCCACGAGATGCAGCCACCTCCAGGCCAAGAGCAGAGGACCCAGAATGCAAGTAACTGTGCTGTCGCCTTTACCTTAGATGTCATGCTCCAGAACTGAGAAAGACTTCTCTCATTTCAGGGGTATCCATCCTGTGCTACACCATGGAAACGCAAGCAGACCAACACAAACTCCTCCATCTGTGCATCTGAACTCTCCACCTACAGTGGGGAGAATTCTGAGGGGATCCCCGAGATCTATGCCTCCTGCTAGCTACAATTTTATGCACCCCCCTCCCCTTAAGACCTAACCAAGAAAACATTGCAAATGCCAAAGGATTTTGTGGATGCAATTCCAGTCCCTAATCAGTGGACTTTGGGGTCCTGAAAGAGTGTCCTAGCTAGGCCTGACCTAATCAGGTGAGATTTTAAACAGAAAGTCCCTGCCACAATGACTCTCCCTCTAGTGGGGCACGGAAGAAGCAAACTGCTGTGAACTCTACAACCCCAAGGAATAATTCTGCCAACAGTCTGTGAAAATGTCCCTCTCCTCCGTCCTGCACAGAACACAGCCCAGAGAGCTCCTGGACTGCAGCCCAAGACCTCCAATGGACACAGCCCGGCAGAGCCTGCACCCCTATTCCACTGAAACTCTGAGAAAATATTCTCTTATGCCCCTGAATTTCCACAGTTAAAGGAGGCAAATCCACACGTCAAGAAAACAATGCACACTGCACACAGCAGCTCCACACACCCTCACTGGAGTGGGTTACACCTGTAACTTACCGCCCTCCACGCAAGACCTGCTGCTGCTCAAAATGCCAGGATTGGTGGCAGTCCTGGATGGTTTCATGTCTCAGAAGCTGCTGTGAGCAGCTCTGCCCCTCCCATCTCCAAACACACTCCATTCACCAAGACCTCAATTCTACTGTGGCTGCCCTGTCCTGAGTATCTGCAAACCACCCCCGAGGGAACGCCTCTCTGTGGCTCACAGACCTTCAAGGCAATCTCTGTGGTAACTGCCATTTGGTTCAGGGTCTCCCAGACAGCAGAGGCCGAGGTAAAGAGAAGACGGTGCGCAATGGCCCAGGAAAGCAGCTCCAGCCCCATGCCAGAGCACCATCAGCATGAATCCACTTCCAGCTGCATCAGGGGGATCCTCGGAAAGCTGCCGCCAGTTCTGCTGTAGACCCTAGCAGGGTACGTGTCACCATAATGTCACAATTAAGGCCAACCTGAACCATAAACCAAATTTCAGAAATACAATGACAAGAATACACGGGAGTTGAAATAAGTGGCTTGAACTATCTGTGGCTACCTGCTAGTGCACACATAACTGCAGACACGGAGGTGAGCGAGTACTTTTCGTCCCTGCCTACATTTCCCACTGAAGCTGCCACAGGTCTTTAACACAGCACGCTGCCATCCTGCTCCCAGACCACGGACCCTGCAGGTGTGACAGAATGAGGAGACATCTCTCTCTCTCTTTCTGTGCTACCTGACCATCACATAATGAACTGTCAGGCTAGCCCAGTGACTGGCCTTCACTTGGGAGACCACATCACAGCATACCCGTCTCCCTACCTATTTATCTTCAAGTGACTTGAAAATGGCTACTTGTGAGGCAGTTTTCAATAAACCAGCAAGCTCAAACAAAGTCCTCTGGTCACTCCTCCCCATTCCTTAGCAAAAGGCAAATCTTTAAACGCCTCTGGCAGGGGTGGCAATGATTTGCCCAGACTCCCCTAGAAACACCAGCTAACCTCATCCCTCTATAATACTGCAACTGATTCATTGGCATCATTTTACAATTCTGATTAGGCTCCTCTCAAACCCTGTTTATTAAATTGCTTCCTTTAAGCGTGCATGGTAACAAATTTGTTTCCGACTAAATCAGGTATCCTATGAAAAAATAATAGAACAGCGGAAGAGCCCTCCAGGGATGGCTTCGTCTAGATCTCAAAAGTAAAACAGGGATGAAATGTTACGAGACTGCTTAATTTAGGAGCAGGTTTCCAAAATCAGTGGAGTACCAGTCCAGCCAGTACCCTGTGTACACAATGGCAGCCTTGCACACAGCAGCAGACACAAAGGCCAAAAAAGCCTCCATGAGGAGCTCTCGGGCTGCCCGCTTCCTCGTCTGGAGGGTGGGGATAGTCTGCCAGCAGACCACAGCCCCCACAGCTCCAGAGACTCGGCCTGAGGAGCAGATTCCAGAGCACAAACTGCACTAGCAAGGGAGCGGGAGAGCACAGATAGGCGGGGGCGACTCTCAGGCCATGGGGTGAAAAGAATGAATGAGTGAAACAGACACGCAGCTAAAAGTCTCCAAAAGCGATCATTTGAATCTGCTGAGCAGCGGGACTTTGATTAACTTCAGTGGCAGACGAGACCTGCTCAGATACACAGACTTTGAAGCATTTTCCCCAATGAAATAAAAGTCTTTAATACTGTTTTTAATCATGGATTTTAGTCCTTCTAAAAATATAATCTTTTAAAAGTTTCTTTCCTTTCATCAAGCAAAAACTAGAGCAAGCGAGGACAAGGGTAGTCCTTTTTATTTTAAAACCAGACAACAAATTTACACAGCTAATGAATAAATCCTCCTTAACAAGCAATTCCATTAATTTTATTTCCATATACAGCATGCAGATTACAGAAAGGTCTTCAGCTTTGGAGAGCCAGTTCGCTTCTCTAACAGTTGAAAGACATCTGAAATGCACCGACAGAGGAGAACGGAAGGGAGCAAGGTGCGAGTCTGAGAGTCTGCTGTTGGCCTGTACAAGAGCTGACGTTAGCTCTCTATCTCAAAGTCAAGAGAGGCCAGGCCCACACGTGACAGATCATCAAGACCACAATAAAGGATTTCTTCAAGAGATATTATTTACAAAAGTATACGCCTATGTTATTTAGCACCATGCCCCCTAAAAAGGAAAGGGAACTGAAGTATTTCAAGACCCATAACATAGTCACACACACACACACACACACACACACACACACACGCATGCACGCACGCATGCACGTCTGTAATCCCAGCAGTTAGCTTTGTTTACATAGTAGGAGTGCATGCACGTCTACGTGTGTATGCTTAACAGGTAAATGTCACATGATATCAACACACAGTCCTCCCACTCTGGTTTTCCCCACCCATAGTTCTGAGTTTAACAGAAATGATAAAAGTAACTTGGGAGTGGGGAACACATAGCCAGTACCTTCCAAACAGAAAATGTTCTCATCCTCTTTCTCCATGACTTTTCAATTTCAATTACTGAATTCAATTTGAGATCTCTGCCTCTGTCTCTGCCTGTGCTTTGTGCCACAATGGGGTTAAAGTTTCACTGATTACACAGTAGGCCATGACAGCCTGCATTCCCATAGAATGTTTTGGCCAGAGAAAACGTTCTAGACACCACCCACCAACTCAAGAAGCCCAGAACCGCATCAGAAGCTATCAGAAAAGGATTCACACGGGTCCCCACCTGAAGATCCTAGGCTGATCTCCGAGACTAGTCCTCTGGTCAACTGCCTCAGGATGGCATTCCAAAATGACCCTATGACCCATAGGAGAAACAATGTCACGGCTGTCACCATTTAGAGACTGCTTAGACAAGAGGGAGCCTTCCTCTCTGCAGCACACCCAGCTTATCAGAGGGAAGGGAGCAGGAGCAGAGGCCTGAGGAGCATTGACAATGGGATCTGTGCCCGGCTGCTTTTAACATCACTGTATATGCTCACATCACATGTTTGTAACCAACGTCAACAAGAATAAAATACACTTCATGCTCTGGAAAACACATTTGACGGATGAAGGCCTAGCATGAGAAGGCAGCGAGCTAGCTGCACTAAAGCCAACCCTGCCAAAGAGACTGGAAATAGCCAACTTGCAAGCTTTTGCCAATGCCTGAGCCTTTTATAACAAAAACATGTTCAAATCCTGTGATTTTGTAACTCAAAGAAAAAAGACAAAAATGTAAAACTTTAGGAGTGAAATTTAAGGGAACTGATGGAGTCCCTGAATAAGAATAAAAAAAAAAAATACTCACTCGGATGGCAGATAGTTTAAAAGAAAAAAAAGAATCAAGCATTCTCATTTTGGTTGGAAAGTTTTGTGCTCATCAATTTCCGGATGTGTTCTGTTTCTTCCCTCCCCATGACAGGTTCTTCATCCAAAAGATGGAAACTCCAAGCCCCAAATAAACTAAGTGCTTGAGTGAAGACCAAGATAACCAAGTCCTCCAGCCTAGCTGGAGGCAGGACCTGAAGTAACGCATGTTCTGTCCAGCGCCAGGCAAGCTACTGTCCCAATGCCAAATCTGGGACACTATCTGCAGAAGTATGACTTAGGAAATAAACCCAAAAAGATCAGACATGTAAAGTTACATAACATTCAAACTGCAGACTATGTGGTTTTTCTTGGCACACAGCCTATCCAATTAGGGTCTGCTCCAGAGCCACCGGACAAAGATGAGCATTCACAGCAAAGATCATCTGGCCTGGAACCCTAAAATATGCACTTCCTGGCCCCATATAGGCTGAGTCTCCTAACCCTTGATCCAAATGCTTGTGGAGTCGTCAGCAGACTCTGAAATCACAGCAGCCAGGAGTGACTGTATTTGGCCTGAGGCCAAGCAGTGTCCTGAATGGCGCACTGTGGTCCAGCGTTGCCATGGATAAGACAAGAACACCCACCAACCCTCCCACCGTTAGTGTGAGGACCAGATGAGACCACTACCTTGGAAACTGTAAGTTAGAAGCAAAGCAATCTATAGTTCCACTTGGGGTGAAAACACAAAGCCAAGAGACCCTGGGAAACCCTTTCTTAGATGTATCTCTGGGGAGAAGGCTACCCATTCCTCTGTTGATTGATAGGGTCCCAACCATGGCCACCAAGAGCGCTTTCCTTTGCTGGTTTAGACCTTAAGTTTCTTTAAAGAGCTGTGTGCTTACTGAGGACCTCCGCGGCACCCCTCATGGCCCTCACGGCAGTTCACTAATCCCCATTTCATGAAGAAGAAAGCAGGAGCTCACCTATGTTTACGACTCAGGATCCAGCACGGAACTGTTTGGGGAGTTTGGAGACAGGGAGGCTGGGACACGCAAAATCAAATCCTAAGGGTTCAAAGTTGATGTATGTAACTCCCCTTGCCTCTATTTTTTGCCCAGGTAGGGAAAAGAAAGCTTAAAAAGGGCAAAGTGGCTTCTGGATGGAGAGGTAGAGGATCCTGGTTGGCTGCTCCTAAGAGCAGGGAGAACACATCCTGCAGGTAGCCACACAACCCCTGGAGAACCGCTCCTGAAGTGGGCTAGTCGGTAGAACACTTCTACACAACACTGCCCCCAAATCAAGGTCACATGATCACCCCACTCTGCAGAGCAGAAGCCACCCAAGCTGGGCGCTAGAACTAACAGCCTTCTCTGTCTGTTGTGTTTCACGCTGAGCCTAAGGTTCCCAAGGCACAAGCAAGAACAGTGACTCTACCAGAGTGGCTGGAAGATGCAAAATCCGTAAGCCAAGCCAGCACCTGGCACACGAGACAGGGCCTTGTTAGGGTAAGCGGAGGAAGGGTGCCCTGGCCTCAGCAGCACGCGCAAACCACTACCGTCATCAAGTCACTATGGACAGGCAGGGTGAGTCCCGTGGGGGAAGCACTGCCAAGGAAGGCATCAAGCCTCTGGGAGATGCCGCAGCAGCACTGGCCACTGGCGGTGCCACCCATCACTTAAACAGCATCGTTTCAGGAGAGCGAAGGGATATGGACATTAAGACCACAAACACAACGTGAGAAAGGCGCAGCTGGGAGACTAGACTGGGTGCAGTGAGCTCAGACCCCAGCACCATTTAAAAGAAGAAGAAGCCAGTAATCCCAGTGCTGAGGGGTGGGATCAGGGGGCCCCAGGGGCCTTGGGGACCAGAAGATGGGCACGCTCCCAGTTCAGCAAGCAACCCTGTTTCAAAAAAATTAAGGTTGAGCAAAACACTCTGCCCTTCACACCCATAAACACCAGGGCATCACACCACTAACACCCCAAAAAAAAAATAAAATAAAAAGTAAAAATAAAAAAGGAAAGAAAGAAAAAAAAAGACATAAAATGAGACTTTGTGTTTGTTCTAATTTTTTGCTGCTGATGTTATTTTTCTGCTGCTGTTTTTTTCCAGCCAAACCAATTCTCTCTTGGTAATAAAACTTCTCAGCAGTTCCTACTGCCTGTAGAATGTGCTACAGTCCTTTCATGATCCACAAAGCTTTTTATGATGTGCCGAGTGCCAATCAGTTAAATTTGAGAGGTGTTCTTTAGGAATCTTCTGGGCCAGCGGGGGACTCCCATATCTGTGACTTCTGGATGGGTTCAACACTGCGCTCTACCCTTGGTGTGCAGTGTCCGAGTCCTTTAACTAGCGTCAGCTCTGTCTACACACACACACACACTTTCCTGCTATACAGTCACAGAACGAGGCCACATCCCACCCCAAAACTACTGGCTTCTTCATTGAAAAGCTGGGCAGTAGCGGTGCACACCTTTAATCCCAGCACTCCGGAGGCAGAGGCGGAACGGATCTCTATGATTTGAGGTCAGCCCGGTCTACAGAGCTAATGCTAAGACAGTCAGAGCTGTTACACAAAGAAACTCTGTCTCAAAAAACAACAGAAAAATAAACTTGTATAAAAAGATGCAAAAGGCAGAAGTACTTTGGTTTGACGTGGCGGGCTGGCTGGCGTGTGCTGTCTTCCACCCTTGTACTTAGACAAAGCGGCACCAAGAATGGTGGCTAAGGCTGTGGATGCTCATATACACAAATGCACACTCAAAAGCACATATGTTCATATGTATTCATGCATTCCTGTGTTTATGAGATGCTACAAATGCTTAGAAATATAAAAAATAAGCTATCACTTATTTTTAGCCACGGAAAAACAAGGCCAATCCATGTTTCCTTTCTAAAACGCCTCTCCCCTCATTCCTCAGGGAACAGCTATTTCAGCCATCCTACATCTAGGCTTCAGATGAAAAAGTCCAGTGAGCTAGATCTATAAACTTCTATTTGCTGTATGTTAAGAAATTCTAGCCTCTGAACCTAGATAGAAGCTTCAAAATGAAAAATGAAGAACTCTAAAAATATAAAGTATCCCCGATCAAACCCTGAGGAATTCTCAAATTAACATTTGCTATGTTTAAAAGTTGGGGGGTTTGTTTGTTTTAGTTGGAGCTAACAAAATGGTTCAGCAGTTAAGAGCATTGGCCACTCTTGCAGAGGACTGGGGTTCAATTCCCAGCATCCACATGGTGGCTCACAACTTTAACTCCAGTTCTTGGGGATCCAATGCCATCTTTTGGCCTCCACAGACACCAGGCACACATGTGGTGCATATGTAGGCAAAACACCCATACACGTGAAACAAAAAGATTAATTTTTTAAAAAGTTTTTATTTTCTTTTAAAGATCCATGGCTTGAATTGGACATTTACAGGGAGGTCGCAACAAGCAGAACAAAAGTTCAAAGTCACTTGGGCCATGCAAGCTCTAGGCTAATCTGGGCTACATGATAAGAGCAAGTATAAGAACACGTTCGGGACTTAAATATTTGATCATTTTTTGAGTTCAAGCAATATTATTCAAAAGACTAAGCTAAGTCCCAACAAAAGGAGGGTCATTCCAAGTACAGCATCCACACAGAGGAGAGTTCGGGCACAAACAACAGCCATCCCTTACACAGCCAAGCTTTCAGACACTAAAGGATGGCTCTTTGCTTCCTCTAATGACGGTACAAAGTTAAGTTGTTTGCAAACGGGAAGTTTCTTGCGTCCCATCTGCAGCCCGCAGTAAGTCTAGTTATCCAGCTCAGCAACACTGAATTCTAACCTCTCAGAAGGGCTCTGATTTCTTCCACACAGACTGAGGCCCTGCAGCAGACAGGCTCTGAGGCACGGCTCACACATCCTCTGTTCTGCTCACACCTTGACCATCCCAGCAGCGCCAGCTAAACCCACAGAGCACATTGATACACACAGGCTCCACCCTCCTGACACTTCGTCTCAAGCATCATTGGATGGGAGGAGCCAAAGCATTTCAGTCAATCTTAACAAAATTCCAATTTTTGTTCCCAAATGCATAAACTATCCCAACCACTCGGCCAGGGGTTAAAGTTCAAACTGTGACGCAGACAGCAGGGATGTCTGTCCTTGTGGTGCTGCAGGAAGAAAGCACTAAGGAGCCTCACGGAGACTTTCAGAGGCTAGCAAGCAAAATCAACCAAAGCCTTCCAGAGGCTGGGCTCCAAACCACAGAGACACTTTCTCTCCTGTGAGAAAAGCAGAGCCCAGGGAGGAGGAACAGTCTGCAAGCAGGGGTTTCCAGCTCAGCATGCCAACACCAGCCTGGTCAAAGCTGGAGAACTGGTCTCAAGACAGACAGACAGACAGAGGAAGGTTAAGGAAAGAAAAGTGAGTTCACATTGGGCATAGTTGCACATGCACACCTTTAATCTCAGCACTCGGGAGGAAGAGGCAGAACTCTGAGTTCGAGGCCAGCCTGGTCGACACAGTGAGTGCCAGACAGCCAGGGCTACACAATGAGACCCTGCCATAAAAGAAACAAAACAAACAAAAGTGAGTTCAGTGTAAGCACCCATTCTTATCACCTTTCACAATAAACACCACGGGCTTCCAGAAGAAAGAATTTTCTTGGAATAATACTGTTCTTACTCAATTACTTTTAAATTTGAGATAAATGCATGTATAACGCTGACTATATCAAAAACAGCTTCATGCCAGGCACAGTGTACATGGCTGTTATTCCAGCACTCAGGAAGCAGAGGTGGGAGGACACCCACAATTTCAAAGCCAGCATAGTTTACACAGAGAGTTCTGCCAAAGCTACTCACTGAGACCCCCATCTCAAAGAGGAAAAAAAAATTAGAGTGAGGAGTTTCAAAAATCATTCAACATCCTATCTTATTGATGATCAATCAAATAAAAGGAACGGATCTTCTAACCTAGAAGCAGTGTACAGCACTCAAATGTTAATTCCCTGACCTAATGCAAGATGCAACCAAAAATGCTAGAGTACTCTGTCACAGAACTCTAGCGGCCCAGACCTGCACTGCAGTCACACACACCCATGCAGAGAACTGAGTTTCTGGTTCACAGTGACCATCTACCACAGTGCTCGAGTGCACTCCAAATTCCTTAGTCACATTGGCATCTCATCCTGAGTCCCCACCACCACCCTTTTCTGGTACAGGGTCTCTCTATATATAGTCCCAACTGTCCTCAAACACAGAGATTCTTCTCTTGCCTTTCTGTTGGGATCTATGAGTTTTCTTTCTGCAAAGGGATGGCAATGTGTGGTCTCAAAAGGAAGGAAGAACACTGGTTCAACTTGCTTCCTAGCTAGCAGGCCCAGGCCCAGGACTAGCATGTGCAGGGAGAGGGTCTCAGGAGGCAGGGCCTCTCTCAGGGCAGTATCTCCATGACCTCTTTACCTGCTGGCTGAGAATCTCCCTATTCTGGCTTCCTAGATGACTATTTTGTCTATAGCCAAATGATGTCCTCTGGTGGAAAGGGGAGCTCTTTCTCCAGCTTTCCCAGTGTCCACGGGACGTCAAATGCTGACAGGCAAGCAGGCAAAAAGCCCTCATATGCCAACAGCTTCCAAACGCTAAATTCAGTGCTTGGAGCTCCACCGGCTCTGGAGGGGAGGAAAGCACACATCCCTGATTCCACACCTGCCACCCACTTCCTCAGCTGGGTGTGTATTCACTCTGAAACAGAGTGCATACAATACAGGCCCAACATCAAAACACACAAGTAGAATCCTTCAGCTCTGGCCGGGGCAAAACCTACTTGCTACTCTGCCAATTACCGTATGTCATTGATTACTAATTACTTTTGAGTGCAATGGCAAACAACTGTTTCTCTTTGGGGCTACAAGGAGTGTGAAGGAACCTGTACTCAAAGCAAGGAGCACATGTGTGCAGTAAAGTGGACTCATTACAGATACACAGGAGAAACATTCCCGTTTTATCAACTTAGCATCCATGAATCACCTATGCAGACAGAAGCCTACGGTGCATCTGCAAACACAAATGATTTCACAGGTGATGACAAAATATACAATGACATCTTACTCCTGCTGACCAAGGCCTTGACCCCAAATCACTGCCACCAACAATGACCCTGCCTTAAGGAGTGTTTCTAGACAATCAAGGTAGTCCCCACTGTCTACTCCAAGGGGACACCCCAGCTGGCGGAGAGAAAGAGCACACGAAAAGCTGGTAGCTCAATAGAGTATAGAAATTTTTCAGAAATGTTTGTAAATAATCTTTGTGCAAACATTCCCCCGTGACTTATATTTGCTGAAATCTATAAAGTGGGAACAGCAAACAAAACCTGCCTCCTAGGACTGCTGCCAGGATTAAATATGAACTCAGGTCACAAGCAAAGGCACCCACACCAGCAGCTTCTGGGGATACACAGAAACGGGGGCCTCCATCCCTGCCAGGACAATTACAGTCACTAAGAAAGGGCCACCCAAGGCAGAGAGCGTGGAGGGTCGGCCCACGTTCTCTCTTCCTTTCTTGCTCTTCTAGCATCTCCGAGCCTCTTCCTCCTCCCTACTCACCACCCACAGTGGCTCATTCACCTAGACACCAACAGCAACAGCGGCCTCTCCACTCTCAGGGACTCCACACTGCTCCTCACACCGTGCCTGTCTTTCTTCCAGAAGCTTCCACTCCCGAGCTGTGGGACCCTTCCTATTCTGACCTCCTTTCACCCCCAGATCTGAAGCTTCCCAAGTCAGCCATGCCTTCCAGGAACAGGCTCCGGACCTCTGTTCTTTCTATTTATTTGCTTGGTTTGGTTTTGTTTTAGTTTAGGGACAAGATCTCACTGTGTAGCCTTGGCTGTTCTATGTAGACCAGGGTGGCCTTGAACTCACAAGCTGTGTCACCCTCGGCCTCCCAGACGCTGAGATTAAAGGCATGCCATATGCCATCATCTTGTGACTAGAGTCTCCAGTTTTAAAGAACACAGACGCATGCCCAGGTGGGAGCGCATCTCCTGCTCGTTCCTATTTTCTTGCCACAAACTTGGGCATCTTCATTGTATTATCCAGAATACACCTGGAACCCAGCATTCCCAAAGCACAGTCCGGAACAAAGCATACACAATAATACACAAACAAGAACACCGTAGGAAGCTACAGAACCCATCTTCTGCCCACGGGGCCAGATGGGAAATCCTACAACTCCTCCTCCTCCTCTCAGCCTCCAGGAGGCAGGGGACATGAGGCTGCATGTGTCTCTTCAGCTGTTCGTGGAGAAAATGCCAGCTCTGAAAACAGCCCAGGTGAAAGGGGTCCATGCTGAGGATGTGCCAGAGGACAGACACCTGTGTGACAGGTCCTTTAAAGACCACGGCTGTGACACACGTGTGAGGAACACATTAGGACACAGCAGACTTTACAGCCACTTTCTTCTCATGGCCCATGTGAATTATCTATTTTTCAGTGTGAAAACTAACCTTTCTAATTATCAATATCTCATCACTGTAAACTGTCTTATATTTTATAATGTTCCCTCTTGCACACAGTAAAACCTGAGTTCTGAGTTGCAAGTAAGGATTATTTTCTGTACCTGTCTCTGAGGCTCCAACTACAGGTTAAACAAGGTTAAATTCTCTTGAATTCCCTCCACACTGCCACACCATAGGGGAGAGCACTTCCATACAGCCATCTCCAGAACTGAAGTGTTACTATAAACAGACATTCAGCATATTCTTATGAATATAATCGTATGACCAATAAAGCCACGTGAAGTATTGTAAGTCTGGGCTAAGAAAGCATTGGGAGAGCATGAGCAGGAGGTGAGAAAACACCGTGGGAAAGCTGGCTCTTTCAGACTCCTGAACCGCTTTCACCTCTGCTGGATGAGCGCTCTAGGACAAACTGCTCTTCATTCAAAGCTGAAATTTGGTTGTGCTGAGACCGTAAGGCATAAGAACTACTCAGGGCATAAAGGGAAACCGTCTTCGGTCCTGTACCTTGCTCACAGGACACGACAGGCTCCCCACATCCGACCCAGCATCCTGAGGCCCAAGAAGCCTCGAAGCATTGCAGCAAAGCAAGAAAGTGTTTTCTGTCGGCTGGGTGCTTTCAAATCTCACTAAATCTGGCCCTGAAGGGGCCCTGTGACCACAGCAAAGACAGATCATCATGACTGCATCTCACAAAAGAACCTTTCCAAGGAAGCGGAAGGTTTCTCACTCTTACTGATACCCTGGTTCTCTTCTCTTTTTTAAACTGTGTGAACACATGTGTGTGCACCCATGTGGGACTTGAGGACAGCCTTGCGGGTCACCTTCAGAAATACCGCCCACCCTCTTTACAGGGCGTCCCGTCGGCTGGCACCCATCACTTGAGCTAGAGTGTCAGGCCATGGAATCACAGGAAAGCTCTGCCTCCCGGCTGCTGGAACTACAAGCATGCCATGACAGACACTCATTTCTAACAGCTTCTGGGGATCAAACCCAGTTCCTTGTATTTGTAGGACAAGTCCTTAACCACCAGTCTTTCCCCAGCCCCGCGAGCTTTCTTAAAACCATCCAAGCTTTGCTGCCTGGCTGATAACATTCCCACCTTCTCAGTACGCCGCTCTGCTCACACTCAACACAACATATCGTCTTTTGTTGGCTTCTTTAAAATTCTCCTACTCTTCCAGCTGCCCAAATTCGTACTTTTACCAATCTTCTGAGAAGTCCCTTCCAATATTATCAATCCAATCGCCTTTGATAGCTTCTGCCTTCCCTGAATTCCAGGTGCTGGCCACAGGTCCTGGCCTCATGCATAACAGAAGGACCCAGGATACTGTCCGGTCCATCATCCACTTCTCTATATGGATCAACTCACTAAGCAGCTCCTCCATTCTAGAATCATTCCAAATGCAGACCCCCCTCCCCACCTTCTGCTTGGGAAGTTCAGCCACCGTCCATTGAAATAAACAGAGGCAAACATCTACATTTGTCTTTAAACGCCAAGACTTCTTCACAGCCTTGGAAACTCAGAGCAATGACCTAGATCATGGTGAGGCCTTCCCAGGACTGGCGGGTGTAAATCAAAGTCTGTTGACGCTCCCAGAATAAACCAACAGCCACCCTCTTGTGATACAGATTCTTTACTCTGTTCAGTCACAACAATGGAATCACATAATAAAAGCTCAATTAGCGCAGTGTGGTTTTACACAGATCAACAATGTTCTGCCTCTGTGAAGAGCAGGGAGGTGGGCTTCCAGGCCTCTCCACAAGAAGGGGGCCTCTGAATGTCTTCCTCCCTGGGGGGCTGGGAGAAAACACACTCCATCATTCTACCCACTTGCTTGTCCTCAACACCACGGTAACTAGGATGCCTCCACAGCTGTACACATGTGCAGAGCACACATGGCCACATCCAGGAACTGCGGCCATTCTGATGTTACTGATTTTTATTACAACACTATTTTGTATGACTCGCCTAAGTCCTTCCGGAAACGTACATTTTTGAGAGGTCAAGAACAAACAGCAGCATATTTCTTCAGAGTTTTACCAGTCACTCCTGACTGTGAGATAACTGTCCTCGGCAGGACACGTTTTTAAAAACCACACGAGACTCGGCTGCTGGCTCACTACCACTGTGACATTCTCTCTGTGCCCGGCTGGCCACTCTCCCTCCGTTCTATGCACCCTTTGCTCCCGGGAGGGCCATTCTGCACGCGGTCACTCTGACCTTAATTAAACAGCCGCCTAGCTACTTCAGCCATCACAGAATTGCCTCCTTTTTCCTGGGACACTAGCCGCTGTCACCCCCACCTCCATCAATCTCATTTTGGAGGTGTGCTTCTGTCCCTAATCCATGAGCTCAGTGACCCGGGGACTATGCTTTCAGGACTATCATCTCTGAAAGGGAATGTTGCCACAATCACTTCTCCCAATTCTTAAAATTATTCCCCTCATCAGGTCAAAGGGACAGCTTTTCCTGCTCCTTAGTCTGGCCTGCCCATCACACTCCTCAGAGACCTGCTGGGAGCCGCAGGTACCTATGCCCAAGCTCTGACCCATGTCGTAAACCAGAATGCTCACAGGAAGAGTTCAGCCTGAAAGCCACACAAAAGCACTTATAAATGTCAGACTGCCCAGCTCACCCTCCTGCCAAGAACCCACTAAAGAGCCTCTTCAGACCGATTAATCTCACAAAGAGAACTTTCCCTTCTGAATGCTCTACCAGGCCAACCTGATCAAGTACCTCGGCCGCCACCCATGCAGAGCTCTAACTGCGTACACACATTGGAGAGAGAGAAACGCCCTTTCAAACTACTTTTATCTAATAAAAGCCCATGGCTCATTAATTACATTAATCAATATAAAACTCTCAAGTGAGTCATGCCATACCAGTCCACTTCAGGCAGGCACTGCACATCTCTCCAATGTCCGAGCATCTCTGAAAGGTTTTTCTGAGGGAAATGTAAGACCCGTGATGGTCGACAGAAGGAAAGTATTTTGTTTAAAAATATTTTTTTTTGTTTTCAAACACCTAAAGAAATGATAATTCAACAATTATCTCGAAGCCCAGACAGGGAAGGCACATGTCTGTGATCCTAATACTCAGGAAACAATGGAAAGCTTGTGAGTTGTAGGCAAGACCGGAGTGCAAGGTAAGATTGTATCCTAAGTAAATAATAAACAAACAAACAAATGAGAGGGGGAGGGAGGAAAAGAAGAAAGAAAGAAAGAAAGAAAGGAAGGAAGGAAAGGGCAGAGAAGAAGCGCCTTCCCTTGGAAAGGTTGTTGAACACTAATTGAAAATGCCCACAATGTTAAGGTCTTTTCTAAGGAACACTGCTCACATATCTGTGTGTGTTAGCACTTTGGCCAGTGCCCACACCACAGGACCTGGTGGAGAGTCCGGCGTGCTGGCACATGCTGCCTCCCTGGGTTATCTGTCCCTGCTCCATGTGGGTCCAATTTCCTTGCATTCCCTTTACCCAGGTCAGGGAAGAATAGCTGTCAAATTCCCAGTGGAATAAAGAAAACCGCTTTCCTCCTGAGGCAGCAGTTTCAATTCACAGAGCACATGGCTAATCTACATATGTGAAGGTCACGGCACTTCAGTGTGGGGTTAGGAATGGAGGCTCACGGAAGGGGCCTTTCTTAAACATCTTGGCAGGATGCCCAACAAGTGAGATTGTTGAGAAGCAATCGTCAGCTTCTGGCAGCAGCCAGGGAAAAATATTTTGATCACGTGGTGCTGTGCACACTACCTAGCGTGTTTCACGTGAAACTCTGGGAGGCCCTAGAAATCATCGCACACTGGAAACGACTCCAGCTCTCAGCGTCGCCGGCTCGGCCATCGGAGTGTATTTTTCTCTTCACCAAACACCCTTCTGTGGGCTTGCCAGCCCCACAGAGGATAAAAGTCAGCACACCGACAGCCAGTTGACTCAAATATCTTTGCAACCATTCTTCAATGAAACACCGAATACTTACAAGGGCAAATATCAGACTAAAAAATCATATTCCTGTAAGCTGTCCAAGCATAGCCACCCTAGGAACATTCCTCCTCTGTTGCGCTCCTTTCTTCTCTCCCCCACTTCAGAAGTCATAAGGCCTAGGGGAAATCACAGGAACTTCCAAAGACAACACACACCCCTGCAGAATGAGCGTCAACACTGTGTCTGAAGGGCTCACAGTCAACCATTCCAGTCTTCCCACACGCTGTGGACACCAGGTGAAAGGACAGACGCCCAGGGGCGGTGGACAAGTCTCCTCCTGCACTGGGCAATTCCCCTTCTGTCTATTTTCTACATCAACCAATAAGTTGGGGACCTGGCACCAAGGGGAAAGGGCAGTTTTCACAGCCAGCAAACTCCTAGCCTGCATATCTATAATTTCAACCTACTTGATTGATAGTGAACATTAATCAGAGACCAAGAGATCCAATGTGGAAGTTGTCTACCTAGCAGTGTCTTCCCTCAGCTCAAAAGTTAGATGGTTATGAGGTCAGTTACACAATCTCTATTTCTAAGTAAGCAGCATAAGGAACATAAGAATACCCCAACAAACTATTTCATTTAACTAACTGCCAATATTTATTTCCTCTGTAATCTGAGGGCAGCAGTCTATGGTAAGCAAAGAACATAAAGTTTAACGATTTACAAATATTCTCTGCATACCTATCTGCCTTGGTATTCTACACCAACATCAGGCTTGAAACCTATGGACCACACTTCACACCTATTCGCTAACTTGGGAAAGAAATATCAGGAAAAGAGTCTGAGGTGATTTAGATTAGAAATAAGCTTCAAATATTAACCTATTTGTTCTGAAAGGAAAAAACTGATAGACTGTTAAATTAACTACAAGAGAAAGAGAACAAACTCATTTAAAATCTTTATTGATGAGAAAACACACTATCTTGTCACTCTATTAAAATGTCCCTTTCACTGCCAAAGGCACCTAATCAAGTCCACACAAGAAGTCCCACAGGATTCTTTCCCATTCCTTGGAAGGGAACTACAGAGCACAGAGACAAAAGTCACTTGCCTGAGGTCACACAGACAATAAACAGCCTTTTGTAGCTTACCACTTCTGGCTCTTGCCCTTGTCTCTCCTTCCATCTCCTGCGCCATTCAGTTAATGGGAAGGACCTCTTGCTTCTCCACACTCTCAGTCTGGCCTAGGAGAAGCACAGCCCTAACAAAATTATTCCCATTCCTTTACCCTGTGCATAGCAGACCCCTTAATCAAGCGGAGTGGCTGGGGGCTCTCATCTCACCCCACAGTTTCAAGCACAGAGCAGGCTGCATTCTGGCTACGGCAACACCTCCTGAAGGCTGGGCACAAGACTGCCCAGTGAGGCAAAGTTACATGACCTGATATTAGGCCCTTCCTGCAAGAACACTCTGGACCTTTTCTGTTTATTTTTGAGGCAGGGCCTTACTTTGTAACTAAGGCTGTCCTGCAACTCACTAGGTAGCTCAGGCTGGCCTTGGACACCTAGCAACTCTCCTCCCAGCTGCTGGGGCGTAGCCTAGCTGCAGAGTCATTTCTTCCGGGAGAACACATCACACAAATGATACTCAAGACAAAAATCCACACTAGATTCCCTTTCTTGCCAACACCATCACACCCAAGAATGACTTCCAAGTCCCTAAAAGAGTGAGCGCTGACCGTACAGGTTCCACTGATCTGAAAGTGAGCGACACACATCAGGACAAGCTACCAAGCACCTTTCAACAGGGCACCGCTTTCCACTCCTGCTTCGGGGTTGCACAGAGTGTACCAGGCTGCACCATAGCAGCCTCACACGGAATACTTATCTCTCTGCTTGGTTCCCCTCCCCTCTTCCATCCGGGGCTCCCCCAGTGAGCTTCCCCTAAGGTGGTATGGTTAGAGAGCTAAGATCTTTTGTACAAGATCTGAGGAGTATCACAGCCATTCACTGTGATTTGCATTCAGCAAACCCCCAGGAGTTTCTGATCATTCACCAGGGAGAATTATGCATCCTATGCTGTATTTACTCTTTGCATGGAAAACACCAAACAGCGTTCGGCACTTGTTCATAACAGAATTTAATTTTGTCTATGACAGCTTTCTAAATCTCAGCATTAAAAACAAAAGGACTGGTGCTGGAGAGATGGCTCAGTGGTTAAGAGTGCACACTGCTCTTCCAGAGAGACCTGAGTTCAAGTCCTGGCACTCACAACAGGCAGCTCACAACTGCCTGTAACCCCAGCTCTAGGGGATCCAATACCTTATTCTGGCCTCCAGCGTCTGCACTAACACACACAACTACAAACAAACAAATATGCATAATTTAAAAATAAAGAAGTATTCTGAGAAAAGCCATTAGCAGTCTCAGATTTGACACTGCATATTTTGATTATTTAAAAACACTCCTAACCCCTATACATAACAAATCATAATTTTGTTAGGAAACAAATCTACGTAATAGTTCCAGTGAAGTTGAAGACAATACAAAAGGAAGCAAGCTAACTCAGCTAGTAAAGAACCGAAGCCCAATTACCCAGAAACGCCAAAACGCCTCACTTATAATTTCTGAAAATTTGAAAATTAATAATCCTAAAAAGAGAGTAACTTTTTCAGAGGACTACCAGCAGCAATGACATGTGCTCACAGGGACCCCCCCAGACGACCTGAAATCCATCACTACACCCATGCAATGCAGTCTGAGCAGCAGCACGGCTCTCAGCGTCCCCTCAAGCCTGAAAGCTTAGAGTAGAGACAGTGGTGGACCACCACTTGGAGCCTACAAAGAAGTGAAGAACTCTGGAGCTGGGCAGGGCTAAACATCACCTGACTGAAGGGTCAGCCTTGTCCTTGACCATACTGAGAAGTGAGACAGAAGCAGGTCCAGGAAGAGAGTCAGGCAAAAGTAAGGGTCCGGGGTTAACAGAAGGACTTCAGTGAAAGCCTTCAGCAACCAGTCTGAACATTCCAAATGGAAAATAAAATCCCCACGGAGGCCAGAGAGAATGAGTGCCCGGCCCAACGATAAGCCGGGGCCTGCTGGACTCCCAGCCACAATCTCTCTCCACTAGGAGAGGCGCCTCGCGACGTCATCCTCTCAGGAACCCTAACTATCTCAGGACTGAACACAATGAATGCCCCAGTCCTGGGGAGCTGTGCCTGCTTCCTCAGAAAACTACTCGCTTGGCAAGATTTTCCACTTGCATTTCCAAGGTCACCCATACCTCACTGGGCAAAGTAAATTTATTATTTAAAATTACAAATGAACCGCAAAAAGAAAATGAAAGACACAACAATGGATTCTTAATTTGGTGGGTAACGTTTCAAAACTTAGATGTCAACTCCTAGATCAATTCTAGGATTCCCAGTCATGTCCTGCCTGGGCTCTGAGGAGTGAGTGGTTGAACTTCTGAGATGCCACAGAGAAGAAAACGGGAGCTGCTGCTGAGAATTCTGGAGCCACCTCACTCATCGTCTTGCCTGGTTTCACTCCAGGACCTGGAGCATTGGCTGTACTGGCTCAGCCAGCATCCATTATCTCAACAGTTCTCAGAAATACCCACAAGCGAAGGAGATTCCCCAGGCCCGGCAGACTGCCTCTCTTTTTCCAAGAGTCTATGTGATGCAGAAGACTGAGAAAAAGAAAAAGGACCATTCTATATAATGATTCGATTTTCCGGTTTTGGTTATCACTGTCTCTAACAGAGCATCGTTCTGCACAGGCACAAAGCCAGTAGTTGACTGGAAGAAACGGGGGTCGCTAAATAACATCAGCTGTACCGCATCCACCTGCAATTATCAGTAGTTCCGAAATCCACCCCTTCCCCATACCAGGCCACAACTCTGAGGAGCCACACAGCTGCCGTTCACACTGCAGAAATGTGCCAAACACTCGCCATGCAGGTATGGCAGGGCAAGCCCTGGCAGCACTGGAATCAGCTGACAGGGAGCAGCAGGGGCCGCAGCCCCACGAACTGCCTACGACTACACAGCACTGACTAAAAGGGGCACTCAGTAACCAATCACCTGCAGCCGGCTGTTTGGGGCAGCCACACACCACACACCATCCATGATCGCTAAATGTTCACGTAGAAAATAATTGCTGCTTCTTCCCAGCACAGGAGCTCAGATAAGTCCATTTCCTCTCTAGGATCTGGTACCTTCTGCTCATAATTGAAGAGCTGACTGCATAACAACATCAACCATATTAAAAAATAATCCTAATGTCCACCCTCTCTCCCTCCCCCCACTCTGTTCACATTAAAAAATCTAACAAACATGATCAAAACATATTGTATGATAAAAATGCTTTAATAAAAATGAAAAGAAAAAAGAAAAGAAAGGATCTGCAAGCTTCTCTTCTGGAGCAGCCTTTACATTTTAGATCAATTGCTCTAATTTTTAAATTTAGCATGTTTTTATATCTATTAGTACATTTTCATGAACTTCTGTATTTACAGAGGACTCAACACTAACAGCAGGGGGGCTGCGGTCTGCCCAGTCTGCCCTGCAATCATGAGGACCTGAGTTCAATGTTCATCAACAACAAAAAAGCCAAAAAAGCAGCCTGGGGAGGGAACTCAGTTGCTAAAATGCTCGCCTATCAGGTAGGAAGCTCGGCATTCCATACACATACCACATAAGGTTACAAATATTAACGCGTGCCTGTAACCCCAGCCCTTGGGAGAAGTTTAAGTCATTCAGAGCACATAAGACCCTCTTCAGAGAGAAAAGAAAGGCGAGAAGAAAAGAGAAGAGAAGAGGAGGGGGAAGGGGGAGGGGAAAGAGGGGAGGAGAGGAGAGGAGAGGAGAGGAGAGGAGAGGAGAGGAGAGGAGAAGAGAAGAGAAGAGAAGAGAAGAGAAGAGAAGAGAAGAGAAGAGAAGAGAAGAGGGAAAGCTGGGTGCTGAGGCACAAGGGAAGACAGAGAGGCAAGAGGTGGCCTGGGCTCGCTGGGCCAGCCAGTCTATTAGATTTAGTAACTTCCAAGTTCAGTGAGAGACTCTATCCCAAAAGATAATTCTAAAAAGGAAGATATTTAATGCCAACCTCTGGCCTACACACAAAAGTCCAAGCCCATGGCATAGAGACAGACAGACAGACACCAGCAGGAGCTACAGCACCTAAGAGGCAGAGAGCAAAGAGAATACAGTATCTGTCACCTAGCCTGACATTCACTCTGTGTCTGGGGTTGAGGGCAGTGCTGCCCGAACATTTAAAACAGAAAAAAAAAATCTGTGTAAATAATTTCCCCTAACACTACAAATATAAAACAAATGTGCTTTAAAAGAAGCTAAAAATGCAAAAGCAAGAAAAAAAGCAAAAAGAGACGTGATCATGACAGTTTATTTCCACGTCCAATCATACAGAGTCCCAGGTTTCAAGGCCTCCTGCTCTTTCATCCTGACAAGGGCGATTATGACGCCATGACCAGTAATGACACAATCACACACTTCCAGAAAGACCAAATCCACGAAGTCCAAAAGTCACAACGGAAATTAACAAATTAATTAAATTAAAAGGAAAACATTATTGGTACCCCAAAGGAACAAGAGGAAGGCTTTACTAATGGACTATAAAGTGGCAGAACCAATGGTCCCCTAAAAACAAACAAACAAACAAAAGCGGTGTGATCACACCACACAGCCCCAGCCAGCAAGGTCAAAGTTCGACACAAAGAACTAAAGGCAGCAGCACCTCTGGGCTGTTTACGATGTGAAAAGTCTTCAGAGATGACAGCACAGGAATAAGATGTGCCCAGTGCCACCTGATTCTGCCTACAAGCGGTTAAACAGTAAACTCTATGCTATGGATGTTTCATCAATATATAAAGACACATATCTAAATACTTTTTTGCAATCTATTCCAAAAAAGAAAAAGTATGGTACTGACATCCATCCAGGATTTTCTAGATTTTATCAAATATGGCTTCCCTTCCAGAATGGTTGAATATGGAATAACTTCTTGTCTGGCTCTCAGGGTTCATCTTTCCTCAAGGCCCAGAACACCTAGAAAAGCACCCTACAAGGGTTGACCAGCAGAGGCTGCACCTCATACAGTCACTCCCAAAGGACAGTCCTGCTTGACACATCCTTCCAGACCCTACTGCCTCCCTGACTTTAAAAATGGAAATGATTGTCTCCCATGGATGCAGTCTGCCCTGGAAGTAAACATTATGTAAGAAACAAAATAAAGTCAGCATTAATTCCTCTGTCAAACAGTAGCCTTCTAACACACTTGGCATCGATCCAGGCGGAACCAAGTCTGGAAACAACCCACTGGACTCGAGTTAGATTTAAGTCACTTTTAAGGAGCAGTTGTTTAAAAGCATTCCCACTGAGCAGAGTCCTTGGCCAGCGTACACAAAGTCTTGGGTTCAATCTCAAGAATGCAGAAAACCAACTGTGGTAATGGCCCACACCAGGAATCCCAGCACAGAAGTGAAAGCATCAGAAGTTTAAGGTCAGCCTCTGCTATCTGCCAAGTTCCAAGCTAGCCTGGGGTACACAAAGCTGTCTTAAAAAACAAAACAAAAAAAAAATACAAACAAACAAAAAAAAACAAAAAAAAAAAACACCTTCAAAAGTAAAATACATTTGAAGAAAACTTCCTGGGGACACACCTACTACACTTCAGTAAATTCACTCAGTATGATACTACACTAAGTATATATCTATTATTATATATCGAATAGTATTATTTAGTCATATGTAAACCCAGGGTAAACTGAGTACAGTTCTAGAGACACTCCGGTAGTAACTAAATGGTACCTGCATCTGTTTCTAGTTGCTGAATTCCACAGCACATCAAGGTTTCAGACCAGAATTCATTCAATCACCTAATTAAACCAAAAAGGGTCAAGAGTCTTCTGCAAACAGTCTCCAAACTGGGCCTGGCTACACTGTGTAACATCTGCATCTGCGATGCATAGACACCTTCTGGATGGATGTACAGCCCTGCCCAGTGCTCCTCCCACACCACAGGGAACGAGGGAATGGGTCCTGGAATTCCTCACCCTCAAGCATGCGTACACAGCTTCAAGCGTGCATGCATAGCAAGTGTGCATACATAGTAATTGTGCATACATAGCATTTGCACATACACAGTAACCATGCATACACAATAAGCTTGTATTTGCAGCAAGCCTGTATACAAAGCAAGCATGCATACACAGCTCCAAGAATGCATACACAGCGAGCGTGCACAAACAGCAAGCATGCAGCATGACGTTCCCTGTCCAGAGAATTGCAAAAGCAAAAGCCTCCTCTGAAAAGAACACTCCTCTGAAAAGGCACACACAGCCCCAAATAGCCCAGCTCCCAAACTGCCTAAGAAGTGGGTATGGCCCCTTAAGTAAAAATAGCACTGCTTTGGTGCCATAAAAATTTCATAACATCCATTTTGAAAATGTAAATACTGCAAAAAAATTAATGGGATTCTTATTAATATTCATTTTCAGCTTCCCATAAATCTGTTGTTTTAAGTAACACACAGCAATTTTATCAAACATAAATATCAACCTCAAATTTACAAAGCTACATACAGCCAAAAATGAAAGTGGAATGAGCCAGAGAATAAGGCTTGGAGCACGGGGCTCCAGGACCTGGGCAGCAACAACTGGACACAGCAATGGCAAAAAAAAAAAAAAAAAGGCCCGGCAATAGGCCAGCCAGCTCCCAAAACCTCGTGGCACAAGGGCATCTGCACTGCTCCCAAAACAAGCTGGGAAATTTCACAGACAGGGAAAATTTTAAGTCAACCCTCCTGGGAAAGGACAGGGTTAAATAAAGGAAGGGATCACCTTCTGGATCTGCGGAGGGTGATGTGAAGTTGGTGTGTATCCTAGGGAAACGATGCTCCTGTTGCATCAGAAGGCATCTTTACACACACATCAGCACAAATTATAAAGGGATATGGTCCATTAATGATACAGAACTAAAAACTAAACAACCCTACCACGCAGGTTTTCCTTAAAAGATAACTGTGTCCAGGAAGATTAGCAAGTCTTCCTGCAGCTAGTCCCCTATTTTTCAAATTAGCTCTCAAAGTAGAATTAATAGTGTTCTCATAGCAGAGTGAAGATGTCATTCTCCTCATCTCCAAAGAAGAAACGGGATATTCATCACTAACTCCATCAGTCAAAGTGCCCAAGCGTGATCTGGACTGTGCCCATACCCATGACACACTTCTCACACAACACGATATTGAGAAAAATGCAATGGCCAGAGCCTGGACCAAAAAATGTATTCTTAAATACAGACAGACAAAACCAAAAGGAAAAAAGAAGGAAGGCGGTTTCCAATTACAGGGCAAAGGTAAAAACATGTACCCAGGAATAAATCTGATTTACTATAAATTAAGAATAATTTTATACCAACTGCCTTGAAAATGATTACTATTATAAAAAAAAGTCAAAAATAAGTAATGTAAAAGCCAAGGCATCTAACAAAACTGAGCTATATTTTCATCTCATAAAACATAAATATAAAAAACTACAGACTTTTTTTTTTATTTGAGGGTTGTCATCATGGGGTCTTGGGTTTGTTTCTTAAATAACAGGCCTTCTGTATGAAAAACCACTCCTAAATTCACTAACTAGATAGCAGCCATCATTTCTAGGCAAATATATAAACTGAAGCCGTCGAGATGTCTTGATAAGATCTGAACTCCCAGATCTCACGGAAGAGGGAAGGGATGACCCTTATGAGACCTTACATGGTCCTTACAGTCATTCTGAGGAATAAATAAGGAAGGATTCTGGGGCTTCCTGCCTGGTAAGACTAAACTAACTGCTTTTTTCTAAAGGTAAATAGCACTTTTTATTATTATTATATTTTACTATAATGTATAAACTAAAGATAAAATATCATGCACAGAATTCAAGACAAATGTGTACTTCCTAAAAGTTTATGTATGTGGGCAGTCACTAAGACTCATTTTGAGACTGCTATCTAAATACTTATTGCAAAAGAAAAAGGAAAGGGAACAAACTAAATCATAAAACGGTCTGTTTCCATCTTGAGAAGACCTTCCCCTTAACAGGAAGGTTTTATTCCTGGTGACAACAACAAAACTGTCACCAAGCCATCTGCCTAGAATCAAAAATGAAACTAAAAGTATTAAAAGCCAAAAAAGATTTATTTTTCAATTATTTAATATGACTGCATTTTATGACCTATATATTCTGGTATAATCTAATCTTATGGACAAGTGGCTACCTAGCCCAGTTATCATAACAAATACTAAATACTACTGCTCTAAATACTACTGCTCTTCCAAAAGCAAAACAAACGGAAAAAAAATCAAAGTGTAAAAAGAAACATTCTGTTATCGGCAAGGTACCTAAGAGAACTATGTGAATTGAGGTCGTAAGTCTGTCCCTTTTTTCTCAGAGATAAAAAAAGCAATTCCCGAGGGCCACACTGAGGCCATAATGGGCATGCTCTCATTCAAAGAAAACAAACAAAAAAATACTTGCAATGATTGGTACCATTAAGAAATAATACTCTAAAAGCAACACGAACCTACAACTGCCTCTGACTTCCTCCCTTTACAGTTTACAAAGATGAGAATTTTAATTATAATATGGGCTTATTTTTACCAGGCTCCTCTTTCACATTTACTGTGTGGATCAAAAACAAAAACTGAAATCACAAGTTCTTCATCAAAAACAGAGAAAACGTTTTATTGAAGTAGAACTCCACGGACTACATAGATTTGGAAACAGCAGATATCAGGTACCAACTAGGAGTCACTCAGTTACTTGTAAATTAATGCCTTTACCTAACAAATCTATCCTGATACACAACTATTATTAAAATACACCTTCCTAAAACAAATTAGCTAAATACAAAGAACTATTGCTATTCCTTCCTAGCAGATTAAAAACCATCACAAAACTTCACAGCAGAAAGACGTGCACAGAGGAAATATTATTTGGAAGAAACAGTACCGACTACAACTTGCCTATAATATGCTTGCTCTAATTCATAAGCAGTTCAAATAAATCTCACGTTACTTAGCCTAACAAAACAATCAAGGGGAAGAAAACAACATGGGGGGGGGGAACTTCTATGTGCTACAAACCAACCCAGGAGCAGGCTTTAAGAATTTCGCAGAAATATTCATTGTCTCTTCCAGTCAATTGTTCTCTACAAAAATTAGTTTCATTTCATGGATTTTAAAATATGCCAATTCTAAGTTACACTCCTCCACATGACCAGCTTAAAATGTTCACAATTACAAGAACACAGATCACAGAAAAGGCATGGCTTCATTCTGATGTTAAGCTAATTAAGAATCACCAAATATATAGTTTTCTTCTGAGTTTAGATAATTAAACATCAGCAAGAAATATTACTGCAATGGAAATACTGAAATCTTAACGTATTAAACTGTGTGCTGATAGAATTAAAATATATTCACAGTTAAATCTGTTAAAAATCAGATTTTTATAAAAGCTCAACAAAGGCCAAACTGGTACGACCTGTGCTTTAATTATTTCTCAATGCTCCTATCTTCAGTCTGCAATTAAAGTCCACAATAAATGTGATGTTCATATTGTAAGATTGCCATCAAAGACCCGAGTTTTATAAATGCCCAATACTGGACAACAGCATGTTTCTCTGTATCCAATCCTCTTATTACTAATTCTGATTCATAACAATTTAAGCTCTAAATAGTATTCAACCTTCCATCTGCTTGGAACACAGTTCAGTTATTATTTGTGGCAGGAATTTTTGTGACTGCACCGCTCCGCACTTCTATTTACATCAGCAGTGCTAAATGCCCAATGGTGAGAGGGGAGCCAATCAGATGGCAGATTAGATGTCAACTCAGAGGCAGCTGTCTGGAGACTATTACAGCCAGTTTACCTCCACAATTCAAATTCCAAACCTTGCAAAGGAGATCAAGTCAGTCTTTAGGCTCAGCCTACTAGCAAGAGACAGCGAGAGCGCAAGACACTTCCTAACATCGCTGTAGGACTCGGGCGACAGCAAAATCAAGAAAACCCACATAAATGCGATCCAGAAAGATCCATTTTCACTGGCCTACTACCTCACTAGGGTTGCCGAATAAAAAAGGAAAGTCTAACCCATGATCAAAATAAGTTCCATCGATCCGGAATCTATTCCTTCAACATCGCCTCCCGGTTGAAGGTGACTCCTTCCAGGCAGCCCTAAGCCCCATAATGGATCTCCCCGACTATTCTTAGGAACGAATCGATGTTATTTTACAATATTTCGCCTCCTCGTCGTTGTAAATCTGGGTCTTATTCCTGCTGGTAAACATACAAACTCCAACAGCCACGGCTGTCACAAAGCTAACCTCGATTATCCCTGCCTCTACCTCGCAGGGGAATGGGAACCCGACCCGGGCCTGGAGGAGAGAGAAAGTTGCTCTCTCTCCGCGCCCACTCGGGGCACACCGTGGGCGCCGGCGGAGCCAGGCCGGGCCGCGGATCCCGGCGCCCCGAGAGCCCTCCCGGCGGGCGCGGCCTCTGGGGGGGACCGCGGTCCCGTCCCGGGCCTGGCGCGGGCACAGGCTCGCAAGCGGCAGCGGGGGAGGGCGCGGGCCGGCCCGGTTCCCCGACCCCGCCAGCTCCGGACTCGGCCGGGTGGCGCCGCGCCCGCGCCACCCCCGCCAGCCGCGGGGAAAAGTACCCGGCGGAGAAAGAAAGTCAGGGCTCGCTCGCTCGCGAGGCCCGGGCGGAAGCAGGCCCGGCCGGCGCGGGGGTTACCTGGGATCTGCCCATGGTCGGTCCGGGGGTGCCGGGGCTCATTGCCGGGTGACTTCTTTGTTGCGCGGCCGCCCAGGCCGGGCTGGCAGCGGCGTACTGGGCGCCCAGGTCCTTGCCCAAGCCCATGCCCGAGGCCGCCTGCTGGCCACCCGCCGCCGCCCCCGCCGCCGCCGCCGCCTGGGACTGGGGCTGCGACGGCGGCGGCGGCGGCGCGCTGGGGCTGCTGTAGTCGGGGTAGCTGCCGCCGTAGCTCCGCATCATGGGGCTGGGCGAGGTGAGCAGCTGGTTGAGGGTCGGCGTGGCCCCCGACGGGTGCTGGTTCTGGCCGGCGAAGCGCTGGAAGCCCCCCGCCGCTGCCGCCGCGCCGGCGGCCGCCTTGCTAAGGCTCGCGGCCCCGCCGCCCCCGGGGCCCATCATCATGCCGCCGCCCTGCTGCCGCGGGGAGCTCAGCACCCCGTACCCCGAGGACGAGCCCCCATAGCCGCCGCCGCCGCCTCCTGCTGCTGCCGCCGCCGCCGCCGCCGCGGCCGCCGCCGCCACAGCTCCGGCTCCTGCTGCCGCTGCCGCTGCTCCTCCTGCTCCTCCTGCTCCTCCTCCTCCTCCACCTCCTCCGCTGCCTCCTCCTCCTCCGCCGCCGCCGCCCGCGCCGGGCCGGCTGTAGCCCGGATAATGGTTGTACTGGCTGTTGGGGTACCCTTCGTGGGAGTTCTGCAGGGGGTCCATGCTGCTGGGGGCCCCGGCGGCGGCAGAGGCGGAGTGCATCATCCCCATCCCGGGGCTTTGTTGTCCGCCATGTTGATCAAAGCAAGGCCCAGCGCGGCCGCCGGGGCCGCCGCTAGCAGGGGCAGCGCTGCCATAGTAATTATTAAACTCCGAGACGGCCGCCGGGCCGCCACCGCCGCCCCCGGGCAGGGCGACCGGCGCGGGTGGCTGCTGCGCGCCCAGGCCCGGGTGCTCATAGCGGCTGCCCGCCGGCTCCCCCATCTTGGGCGGCGCGTCGTCCTCGTCGCCCGGCTTGCTCAGCAGAGGCTGGCCCTGCGGGTCGGCCTGACTGCCCGCGGCACTGTCCTTGGCGCCTCCATGTTGCGGGTGCTCCATGTCCGGGCCGGGCTGGGGCGCGCCGCCGCCCGCGCCGCCCAGGCTGTTGTTGGCAGTGGGATGATGCTGCTGCGGCGGCGGCTGTGGCGGCTGCTGCTGCTGTGGCTGCGGCTGCTGCTGGAACTGGTTTAGCTGCTGCTGTAGTGCGTGGTGGTGATGGTGGTGGTGGTGGTGGAGGTGGTGGGCATGGTGGTGATGGTGGTGGTGGGCATGGTGGTGGTGGTGCGGCTGATGGGGCGGTGCAGCGGGGGCCTCGCCAACGGCTTTCAGTTTGTGGTTGGGGAGCAGCCCGGTCTCCATGGCCGAGCCGGGGCCCGCCGAGGAGGAGGAGGAGGAAGAGGCCGCGACGGCGGCGGCGGAGGAGGACAGCGCGGTGGCGCTTCCACCCTCCTTGAGAGGCGCCTCGGAGCCGCCGCTCTGCGCGCTGTTGGAGCTAGCGGCGGCCGCGGCGCTCGCGCTATGGGCCATGTTCAGGTCGTGACGGGGGTGCAGGGGGTGGTGGTGCACATTATTCAGGCCGCCGTCGCCGCCCCCCACTATGGGGCCCGAAGCCGCCGCCACCGCGCCGCGCGCGCCCGCCTCCAGGTCCCGGGCCCCGGGCGCCGGCCGCGGCCCCGAGGGCGCCCGCCGCTCGCCGCTGCCCGCCCGCGCCCGCGCCGCCGCCGCTGCTGCCCGCGCGGCCATGATCGCCGCGGCGTGGCGCGGCCGGACGGGGTGGGGGGGAGACAAAGTCCCCACTCGCAGTCGGCCGCCCCTCCTGCGCGCATCCACGCGGCCCGCGGGGAAGCGCGGCGCCCTCCCTCCCCACCCCCACCCCCCGCAGCCCCGGGCCGCCCGCCGGGGGCGCGCCTTTGCGCTCGGGGGCCCGCGCCCGCTCCGGCCTGGGCGGCCGGAAAGTTTTTTAGTTCCGCTTGCAATGAAACTTTTCTCTCTCTCTCTCACACACTCCCTCACTCTCGCTCTCTTTTTCCTCTCTAACCCGGATATGGGGGGTGGGGGGGAATGCACGACTTGCCTGAGCCTCTCGGGCCCAGCGCGGCGTGAGGGAGCCGGGCGAGCCAGAGCAACTATTATCCGCTTCTCTCCGAGGGCTGCAGCGCACTCGCAAAACGCGGACTGGACTCGGCCCCCGGTGCTCTCCCGCCCGCCCGCCCGCCCGCCCGCCCGCCGCCCCGCGCTCGCCCGCTCGGCCTGGCTCGCTAGACCCGGCCCGGGGGAGCGGGGGCCCAGGCTGCCGGCGCTCGCTGGCGGCCCGAAGCTGCTCTTTCCCCTCGTGCCTCCGGTCTCCTTGCCAACCCGCGTTCCTGTGTTTGTTTTCACGTCTAAAGGGAGCGCTACGAAGGTGGAAAACGAGTCTGACGAGCAGACAAAAGAGGGAGAAGGGGCTGGGAAGCAAAGTTGTCTTGTTGGGCCTCCCGAGGTGGTATGGAGCCGGCGGGGAAGGGAAACGTTTAGCCAGGCCGGCCGAGCAAAAGCATCGTCTCTCCCAGGAGTTATGTAATTTTTCACAACCTTGGCCTCTCCAACTTGATTTCAGGCCATCGGCGTAATTCCCACAACTTCATCCAACTGAAAAATTAGGAAACACTAAGATAAGTTTAAGCCGTAAAGGCTGCTGTGCCCTGTACACAGCAGGCACTCAATAATTGCTTAAGATTCACTGCTCCAATCCCCAAGGTGATGTTTATATAACTTTTTTAAAGACACCTTAAGTAGGTATGAAAACTCATAGTATTCCCCACGGAGTGTTTTTCTTATAATGCATTTGGGTGTCCTCTCAAACGTGGAGTGTTAGCTCCAGACAGCATTCAGGAGACATTAACTAACATATTGGTGTAAAAACAGCGACCGCTAAGGTTTATCTCATGTCTTCATAAATCTACACGACACCTTTCATCGTGTTTCAGAGGTTAATGTGTGCAATTAACCCTCTTGATATGAGTTCATTTCTAAGTAATGGGAAACAAAACCAAATAGATGTATTTAATAAACATAAAGTCAATAATAATGTAAACAGTCTAATCCCAAAGCAGAAATATGTAGTACTTTCCCCTTTTATAAAAAGATACCTATTGTTTGGGCAGTATAATGTTTTTGAACATTATTATCATAATCACCTCTTGACTGTCTCTGATACTTGGACTTCTTAACCCAAGCCATGGCTCATTTGTGCTAGGGTGAACTGATTTGTGTTGAGAGAAAGCTTTTGAAACCAAAGCTTTCCAGAGGTCAGACTGGAGGAATATGTTATATTTGGACACAGTGTTTTCCAAAAATCATTCTTTAGCAGCTCATAAAAACTATTTTAGTTTATGTCAATTGCAGTGATTGTTTGCTGGATCAAGTGTAAATATTTTACAAGGCTCAATAGACAACGCTAGATGTGGAGTGCGGTGTAGTAACGAGTAAATGAGAGGGAAGGAGAACCAGGGTTGTTACAGAGTGTAAAAGCAGATCCTGACGCTCTGGAAACAACTGGAAAACGGGGTCTATATCCTTGCATATGAGGGAGTACCAGCCATAAGATAAATTTATGCCAAATCATCAGTTTCTGCCAAGAAAAGACTACATCTTTGTGTCTCTGCCTTTTGACATTTTCCCCTTGGATCTTCTCTTTATGTATTTGAATGCATACTAATTATAGGGTTGTACCACACAAGCTGAATTCAAAGTTTCTCGTATACAAATAGAAATATATGTCTGTTTTGTGTATATGTCTATCGACATTCTAAAATCAATTACATATTTATGCTTCTAGACATTTACAGTCAAACTAAATATATACATATAATCATAAAAGTGCTTTTTTTTCAAATGAGTAAAATATAGCAAAGTCAACTCAGACGAGCCATATGTTGTGACTTATCCACAACCATGCTTAAAAGAGCAAATGAATCATCAAGTTCAGCTCTGGCCTGTTTCTTAGAAATACTTTTTTTCATGTCAAAATCATGAAACTAAAAAATAAAATAAAATTGATAGTTAATCATGTGAGTGAAATCTCATTGAATTCCAAGTCAACTCAAAGAGTGGAACCAAGAGGCATTAACAGAGGCCCCCAGCACAGGGTACCCAACCTGCTATAAAGAGCGACACATGCCAGTTCTCCCTCCCCAGTGGCAGATGCCACACCCTAAAGCAGACAGCCAGCCCTGCAGCCTGCAGGAGTAGAGGAACACAAAGCCAGCAGGACTTGGTTTTGTCTTTGGAACCACCGAGACTTCTAAAATGTCTTTTAAAACGAGCCTTGGCTGGAGAGGAATGGACTCCTCTGCTTGTTTTCAACTTTCCCAACACACCCCTTAGGAAAACATGGTGAAAACCCCTTCAAGTTGCACGCAAAAACCCAGTGCTTCATAAGGAAAATGGCAGTTGTCAGGGGGTCTGGCATAAAATGATGAAACAAGCTTGCCGTTCACAAAAGCACAGTCTCAACCCTTGCTTCTTCCCTTTGCGTACCCGGCAGTCCGGCCTTGTCTCCTTGGGTGCCATAGAGCAATCAGAATCGCTGCATTGGGTTTTTCTTAATGAGTTTCTTCATTTACACCTCGTGTGCCTACGTCTCCAACCATAATGACAGCTGTGTTTCTGCTGTCACCACAAGGAAGCCTTGGAGGTGGAGAGCTGCTGGTGGCCTTGGCTGTGCTCTGGCCCCAGCTCACCTCCCACCCACAGGGTTCTCCCCAGCCCTCCGTGTGTAGTCAGAGGATTACCCATTATTTTCTTAAACATGCCTTTCCAGTCACAAAAGGTTTTCTTTCTTCCCCCCCAACTATATGGAAATATTAATATTCAATACTGCTCCTTTTGAATAACTTGTAGGGCCCCAAATAAAAGGCCCTTCAACTTGCCCACTGAATGAGAATCGAGCCAGATGGTAGTTTAAGAATCCCACAGTTCTGTTCTTTTTGACTCTCCAAGGCCCATCGCACTGTTTGCTCTTAGATTAGTCCCCTTTTTACTGTTCTTATTTACCCAGCGACTGAAGCTATCACGATTCACTGCCCGTCATATTTCTCAGTATTCTTTCCGTAATTTGGAAGCAATTTGGAATAAAGCCCTGTCAAGGTTTTACAAATAAGAACTATTAAGGAATAAAGCTTTGGATACTTGCTTTCCTTTTAGATTTATGAGAGATGCGATGAATGGGGCTAATGGGATTTCCCTACTGGTCTTGGTCAGGGACTTTAAAAAGCACTAAACAATTGTCCTATTCACTTCTGCGATTTAGATGTTAGCGGTGAACAACAACTCGGAGTCGGTGCAGGGTGTGGGCTCTACGGTGTCGGATTGGAAACAGCTATGCAAATCATCCCTGGCCTGTAAATTCACATGCGAAACCATTAGGGGGGATCGAGGGTTGAGCGGGACCAGCAGGAATAGGCAACAAATACTTTAAAACGATTTGGCCAACAGCAGCACTATTATATTTGTGAGGAGATTAAAGTGGGCACAGTGAAAGGGATGGGGATAAATTACACTGGATCCTTCAACAGACTTGCCTGGCATCTACTTCCTGCCGTGCCCAAAAGAGAAAAACGTGTTACCTTTGCCCAGTCCTGAATAGGGAACAACTATTACATGGAAACACAGTGAAGTCAGCCCCTCAGTGTTCCAGAGGCCTTGACCAGTGAAGAACTGAGCTTAGATTTCCTCACCGAAAGGCACCTAATGGAGCTGTCCATTGTTGGCAGCCCCTACCGGGCATCTAACCCTCCATCCTCAGAGCTCTGCCAACACTAAGACCACCAGTCCTCGGCTGAGCTTCCAGAAGCCTATGTCCAGTTTGTCATCAGGGCAGTAGGGTTTGTCTCCAGTGGCTCTGGGAACACGGGAGCAGCAGTGACCATATGAAGAAACACCTGACTGCATTTTAATGCGTTGCTTGTTATCAGCTCTGTATTTGGAGCGATGTGTAATAAATATTTTTATTACAGTCTAGAGCGCCAGTGTTGTATAACTCTTAGACAAATGTGTGTCCATTGGAGCCCCTTTTGTTTTCATGACGGTCTTCACTCATTTAAACCATCACCGAAAGTTACAGGCTATTGCTGTTTCTCAATATTCTCCCCTAGCCAGGAGTACTGGCAGAAACCAGTAACCCCATAACCCCAACTGCTGGGGAGGCTGAAGCCGAAGGATCATAAGTTTGAAACAACTTCTCAAAGACCCTGCCTGAAAAATCAAAAAAGGGTGCTGTTACAGCTCCGTGGTAGAGCATGTCCGAGGCTCGGGGTTCACTCCCCATTACTGGAAGAGCAGTGAACGGGTTCTTTCGTTGGCTGTTGTTACTGGGCTCCCACCATTAATAAGCTGCTACTTGTCTTGAGCCACTTTATAAATCAGTCTAGTTCCTCAAAAATAAATACTTGGCTAGTAAATGTATTTGATACAATAATGTATAATAATTACTTATACAAGAGGAAGTCCTTTGGGAATCTAATCAACTTTTTTTTTTTTCCACAAGAGAAGTTTCTGTGACTTAATCCAAGGGCCTTCCGGGTTTTTCTCACAGATGTGATTAATTGCTTTATAGTACATATGGACTTTGAAAATAAAAGCTATTTTTCAAGTACAATAAATTCCAAATGGGCCATATGCACTAATGTGGCACGTTCCACATCTTCATTTTCAGCTGTTGCTATTTGCTTGCTCTGTGCCTCATTCCACTGTGAAAGCCAATGGACACCTTTAACGGATCCATTAGTAACCGGCTTCCAAAAGTCCCAGCAAGTGCCAAAGGACTTAGTTCTGACTATCTCTTACAAAAAGTGACATTATTAAATTTAGGGATCTCCTTAATGGCATATCCCTAACAATGCACAAGTTGTTAATTACAAGGAAGATTTTTCTCCATAAAATTTAAATGTTTCTCATCGCAACATGTTATTCTCAGATGTAAAATCCAGTGAGTTCTTGTGGTAGGTATTTTATTATTGGCTCCCATTGTCTCAGGGAGTGGCACTCTTAGGAGGTGTGGCTTTGTTGGGGTGGGTGTGGCCTTGCTGGGGGAAGTGTATCACTGTGGAGGCGGGCTTTGAGGTTTCCTATGCTTGGGATACTGCCCAGTGTCTTAGTTGGCTTCCTGGTGCCTGTGAGATGCAGGACTCCCAGCTGCTCCTCCAGCACGACATCTGCCTCCATACTCCCCACCTTGATGACAACAGACTGAACCTCTGAAACTGTAAGCAAGCCACCCCAATTGTTTCAGTTTAAGAATTGCCATGGTTCTGTGTCTCTTCACAACAATAAAAATAAAAAAAAAAATAACCTAAGACAGCTCTGTCCAATATCTTCAGATGAATCTTTAAAACATTACTTTTAATTTTATGTGTATGAGTGTTTGTCTACATGTATATCTCTGCACCATATGCATGCCTGGTGCTCAGGGAGTCCAGACGAAAGCATCAGCTCCCCCTAGAACTGTACTTACAGCCACCATATGGGTGCTGGAAATCGACCCCTGTCCAGAGAGCAAGCCAGTGCTCTTAAGCACTGAGACATCTCTCCACATCTGGATGACTCTTAAACTGCTGGTCTCCTCAGGGTAGGTGACCATCTTGCTGAAGGTATACAAGTGTTGAAAGGTCCCTCTCCCTATGTACAAACCACTGCGCATGTCCAGCCAGACCCCATTCATTCTCAGCAGCGGAGTGCCCAGCCTCTTACCTGCACCAGCCCTGCAGCCACTACTGAAAGCAATACGTACATAGGAATAATAATTGAAAGTACCAGCTAACCATTAGTCAGATGGTCACGCAAATACACATAATTGCCAGGTGACGACAGCGGAAGGAGAGTCAAGGCACTAGGAGAGCATCAAGGACGGTCGCTAGGGGGATCGGGACCGAGAGACTGTCCCTCACCTCCCAGCCCCAGACCAGTTGTTTCTTGGTGCAGCTGCCACACTTGGTCCAGCAGTCCTAATTAAATCAGAGTTTCTGTCTTAACAGCAGTGAGAAGTAACTAAAGCTTTTTAGTGGGTCGGGGGTGGGACACTGACAACAGACCCGGGTTAGGGCAGGAAATCCCTAGCTGCTGGGAAGACAGCACATTGCACAGAGAGCGATGGGATGTAGATGGGGATCCGGTCCCAGGAGCCCAGGCTTGGGTCTTTCAGACCCTGCAGGATTAGCAGAAGCTTCCAGCATCTTATGATTGTGAGAAATCAGCCAAGAAGATGTAAGCGTCGGTTCCTGTTGCCCAGCAGTGTAGTTAAGGGAGGGGGAACTTCAAATGAAAATGCCTCCATCAAACTGACCTGGAGGCAAGACTGTGGGATATTTTCTTGATTGATGTGGGCGGGCTCCAGCCCATCGTGAGTGGCGCCATTCCTAGGCAGGTGGTCCTCCACAGCCTTTGCATTGGTTCCTGACTCCAGATTCCCGTCTTGAGTTCTCGTCTTGTCTTACCTTCATGAGAAATACAACAGCAAACAGAAATAAAGCCTTCCCTCCCCAGGCTGTTTTTGGTCATGGTGTTCTATCACAGCAATAGAAAGCAAATGACGACGTCGTTAGTCAACTGTGCCAAGCTTGGTGGCACTTGCCTTTAATCTCAGTATTCAGGACGCAGAGAGCCAGGTGAATCTCTATGAGTTCAAGGCCATTCTAGTCTGCACACAGGGTTCTAGGTCGACCAGGGCTACATAGTGAGACCCTGTCTCAAACAACAACAATAATAATAGTTCTCTTTTAATGATTGCATGTCTAAGACTTTGATAGAGTCACTTTCAAAAGTCAACGTGATACAAGTGTGCTTTCCACGTGCAAAGGATCCTAAGATCAGTCCTTTCTTAAATGAACTCACAGGGTTCTGTGTGCACTGGAGCTTGGTAAAAGATAACAAAAGTATGAGGAACTCTTTTTACTTTAGCTCTAGGACTAACTATATAATGTACTTGACAAGAACACCAGATTTGAAACTTAGACCTCTTTATAAATGGTTCCCCAAGTTATCTGCCATGATGGGGTGGGGTTCAAGTGAGAAATGGAAGGGCATTAGAGTTGGATGGAGCAGGAGAGATTATGGGTGTACAAAAAAGTGGACCGGCCCCAAAGATCAACCACTTGGTATGCAGGTCGTTCAAGTGATGTGGGATTCCCCTCTGTATGCTATGAATAGGTTTTACTACCATTGGTTAATAAAGAAGCTGCTTTGGCCTATGGCAGGACAGAATATAGCTAGGTGGGAAAACTAAACCGAATGCAGGGCGAAAGAAGGCAGAGTCAGGCAAATGCCATGTAGCCACCTAAGAAGCAAGATGTGAGGTTAACAAACCACGAGATTTGTGGTAAAATATAAAATAATAGAAATGAGTTAATTTAAGATGTAAGAGCAACTCTACAAATCCTGGCACAGGACAGAGTTCACAAGAGTGTGGAGTGTCTTTATCTTCTCACCGAGCACCTCCTTTGATTACAGTGGCCTTCTTGGTAAAATGGTGAGGCTTTGTCAGTGAAGAACTTAGAGACAGGTTACATAAGGAGATGATAGACTAGAAGGATGGTGGTCTCACCTCTGGCTTCCCCCCCCCTCTCTTCCTAGGCAAATCAACAATTCAGAATGGCAGAGAGTACCATTCAGCTCACCCTCTCGCTATCCCCACCTGCCATTGCTCTGATAACCAACTCTGCTCTCACAGACTCTCAACTAACTGATACTTAGAAGTCTGGGGAGCTGCCATGATACCTCATACCCAAGGAGTGGAAATGTTTTGGTTTTTTTTTTAATCTGGAAGCCTTCTCCGGCATCGCTAGAACAAAAAACCGAGAAGATAAACTTAGAGCAACGATTTGTTAGACTCACAGTTCTGAGGTTCTGTCTGTGACTAAGTGGCTTTTCTGGTCTGGGGTCATGGCAAGACAACCCATCATGGTGGGAGGGGTTTGGCCAACAAAGCGGCTCACCACCTGGCCAGAGAAAGAGGCAAGAAGTGGGGGGAAAGAGAAGTCTTGAGTTTCGTTATCCCCTTCAAGACCTCCCTAGGTCCTGCCTTTTGAAGCCTCTACTGCCTGTCAATAGTACTACATTGTGGAGCATGCCTTTGGGGGGACATTGAAGATCCAAACCCGAAGCACAGATGACAAACCAAATGTGTCAATTGACAGGTGAATTGTTCTTCGTCTCCCACCAGAGAGATGGAGAAGGAGATCCCTGAAACTCACTGTAGGCAGCCTAAGCTAGTCAGTGAGCTCTAGGCCAAGAACAAGGTGGTCAACTCCTGAGGAACAACGTCCAAAGCTCACCTCTAATTTATACAAATATTGGGGGGATTGCGCACACACGTGTGCATGCACGCACACACACACACACATACACACACACACACGAATCCACATCAACACGTACTTGAACAAAAGGAGGGAGGAATAAAATAAAGGTGGGATTCTTACATTTTTCTTTACTTAGGAAACACAAAAGATATTTCCCAAGAGGCCCGATCTTCCTCTGAGGAGAATGTATTCAGAGGCTGCCATGGTCAGAAATTAACCAATTCTGATCTCGCAGCCCCAGCACCAGGTAGACTCTCCATTATTCTTCTTAGCAAAGGACGATCAAGGCCACAGACTGTCAACCGCAGCCAGTGCCACCACTCAGTACTCTGAACACATCACTCGGGCACCTCACATAAGACTCTGGCTGCACGCATCTAGCCTGACACGTGTTTCCAGACACCCTCACAGTTGTGGCTGATGCCGTGAGGCTGACCCCAAAGGAAACAGCGCAGAATTGCCACCCTCTCTGAAGCAGAGTAAACCTCCTGCATTCTTTGGAAACCAGGCCAAAAGAACATGTAGAAAATCCCATGGACTATTTTAAGTGAACTTACATTTTTTTTCTAATCTCATTAACTTCTTGCCATATGCTGTTTATTTTGTATACCCTGCCTAGGCTGAAAGTGAAAATAGACCAAGCCACTGGGTTTCATCTCAGGGACATCTTTATGAGAATGACATACACAAACTCTGTGGAATTCCCTGAAAAATAAAAATGGCTTTTTAAAAAAGGATTTTGAAGAATGATTTATGGAAAATAGTATTTTTAAAGCCAGCCAGGAGGCAAGCAGGAAAGCTTCACCCCACCCCGTGCAGAGCACAATAACCACCAGGCTCTCCAAGATCTCTAGGCAGAACTCAAATTCCCACCCGGCTCTGTGTGGACGGTGTGAAGGTTTGGGCAGCTTCCTTGTCCTTGTAGAATTGGAGTATCAGGGTATATATAAAACACGAACTGCAAACGTGCCTAGCATTCTCAGAACTCCATGTGTGATCCCTAGCATGGAATAAACCCAGAGTCATGGTACAGGCCTGCGATTTCAGTGGGCAGTGGAAACAGAAGTCCAAAGTCATCCTCAGCTACATAGGAGTTCAAGGCTAGCCTGGGCTATAGGAGACCTCTGTCTCAAAGAGACAGAAGGAAGGGGAAAAGGAAGGAAGAAAGGATGGCTAAATGCTACCTGATTCATATGATAAATGAAAGGCTATATAAACCATTTAACATATTGCTTGGAATTAAATAGAGAATTAATTTCCAAATGTACTTTCTGGTGTATGATTTCAGGAAATCAGATATACTCTAATCAACCCCAAACATTTTTCCTGTTGCGTGATTAAATTTTCCACCTTGAAGACATGTGAATTTATTCCTTCTCCAAAAGTTTTAAGCACTGTCAAAATAAAATTTGGCTTTCAGCAAGTATCACCGGGAACTTCTCTTGGTTATGTAACTCACTGTGAATCTGTTTCATACTGGGGACGGTAGCTCAGCGGTGAACACTCTAGTGTTTACCCAACACATGTGATGATGCGGGTTCAATTCCCGGCTTAAAAACAGTCTTGTGTAGACATCCTTTGGACACATTCCTGAAAACGTCTGCTGTGGAAGAAGAGAAGACACAAAGTGACCGAGACCTGGGCAGAAGGTAGGACCAGAAGGGCTAGACACGGGGCTTAGTGGGTTAAGAACTTGCTGTGAAAGCACATGGACCTGAGTTCGAATCCCCAGAACCACATTAAAACATAGAGCATAGTGACACGTCACCCCGCTATTGGGTGACAGAGACAGATAGATCCCTAGTACTCCCTAGCTGGTTAGGGGTCATAGGTGAAATGGTGAACTTCGGGTTACGCGAGAAACTCCATCTCAGACAACAAGACAGAGGGTAATATCAAAAGAAGATTCCTTGTGTCCTGCTCTGGCTCCCACGGGCCTGCACACTAAAGTACATGCAACTCGCACATACCATGCAGCATACAGAAGAAAGGAGGGCAGGTAAAAAAGGGCAATAAAAAAGACAAACCGATACTGCAAAAAAATTTCATTCCGTCCCAATAGTCTAGTCTTGAGGCTTCTGGACCCATTCCTTAAGATAGTTGTCATTGCTCACCGTGTCTGTTCATCTGCGGCTGGGGAAGGGAGGCACTGAGATAATGTGGGGCCCAGATGAATCCCCAGATTCCATGGCTCCGTCGGACAGTGGGTGAAGTAGTGTCATGACTCCTCTGGAGAGCAACACCAGCACTAAGGCAAAAGTGATAGGATACAAGCCGCTCGCTTCTGACCCCTAGAGCCTATGTTCTATGTTGGGGGAGGCGGATGGAGGTTGGGGGTGGGAGGGAGAGTCCTGGTCGGCTGCAGTTTGAAGAATGAAATGGATTGATGACTTCAAGGAAGATAAGAGTTTACCTCACCCTGGTGACCCAGGGGACAGAAGGGAAGGAAGAGAGGGAGGGAGGGAGCCAGGAGCCAGGGAATGGGGGGGGGGGGGAGGCTAGAAAAACCAAGGGTTGTGGGGACATTGTGTCTAGAAAACACTGTTTCTTGAAGAAAAACAATGTCGTAGATTACAATGTATCCTCGGATCTATTTATCATGAAGTCATCTAGACTTACTAAGCTAAGATAATTCATGGAGGTCAGAAATTTTAGGCTCAACGTGAACTTACAAAAAGGAAGAAGACTCTTTAGCCTTTTCAATTATGGTTTTACCCCTGACCTTCTGTGGATGAATTCCTTAGATAATTGTTCTACTTTTTCATATTTTATCTCAAAATCCCTGCCACACTCTGACTCTGGCTGCCAGAAAATTCCCTCTGTGATTTTCAAAGATCTCTTTTCTTCTAGAAACACACACACACGTGCATGCACACACACAAGCGCACACTCTCACAACACACACTTGCATGCACACACACACACACACACACACACACTCTATCATCTTGTTCCTTGACTTTTCCTCTGCTTCAATTTCTTGGAAATAGATTTGGACTTCTAAAATAGCCGCCTTCTGTAACCATAACCCAGATCCTGCTTAATAAAAACCATGAGGGGAGGTCTGTTTGGATGGGCACACTCCCTCAAAGTGTCAAATGTGTATGGAGAGGCCAAAGGTGAGTAGGGAAGGGACGGTCAAGGACTTGTGACAGCCTTTGACCTGAATGGCACCTGTGGGCTGAGCCTTCAATTTCCCATCAAGCAGAAGAGGTGACTGGACCAGTTGACTCACTGGGTCTCTCTCTCCTGCAGAGGCAACCACTGTAGTTGAAAACCTTGGCATTTTCCTTCTCTCCGACAGCAGCATCACTTCCTGCTGTCCCCCAGCCAAGAAGAGCCCCCTTTCCAGCTGTGGCATTTTTTAGTTTCACTGACCTTTTATTGGCCTTCTTTGGGATGTCATTTCTTGGATTTTTTTTTTTTTTGCTTGAAGTTCAGCTAAGGGTCAGATAATATTATATAACATTGTTTGTCTTCTAAGCAAGTCATACACACAATGTTTTCTATTATATTTTCCCCAACTCCCCTGTTTCAACTCTTCTTGTTTTCTTTATCATATTTAGCTCTCAACTGTTTTTTATCTTTTTTAATAACCCATTATTATTCCCCATACACACACGAACGTAGAACCATCCACCAGAGCATTGCCAACGCACCAGAGACCATATCCCTAAAAAAACAAACAAATAAACCAACAAAACAGCTAGACTACAGCAGCCAGCAGCTATCAGCAGTGTCTTAGCTGGAAGGGGGGACTTGGATTTACATCTGTAACAATCATATCCCTGTTGCAACTATGGACGTATTTTGCCAAGCTCGTCATTTTTGTAGCTCTCGGCGCTCACTGTTGCCTAAGACTATTGCCAAACTCCCACCATATTAGCCCACAAAGCACCTTCTAGTACATGAAAGTCCCAGCACGAAGGAAACTTCATGCTGAGGACAAACTTGATCTCTCCAAGTTCTGGGACCAAAGTGCATGGTCTCTTCAGTAATAAAGGTCTTTCCGTTAAGTGCATGGTCTCTTCAGTAATAAAGATCTTTCTGTTAAGTGCATGGTCTCTTCAGTAATAAAGGTCTTTCTGTTAAGTTCTGGTGGCCAACGAAGAGCAGTGCTAACAGGCTGTGTTGTTTGTTTCTTGGATCCCTCCCTCAAGTCAGTCAATCATGGGGAATGTATCCCACACCAATTGTGGGATTTCTGTTTTATAACCTGTGGCTTCGAGAAGGAGCGTTAGTCTGCAATTTTATAAACGTTCCTCAGAAATAAAGTTATTAGTATTAGTCCCCCCTTTGAAGACTTGTTCCTACTCTGTATATAAGACTAGACTGAATCTTACTGTGTAGCCCCGACAGATCCTGAACTTCCAACAGCCTCCTGTCTCAGCCCCTCAAGTCCTGGCATTACAGGAACACCAGCACTCCTGGCTACCATGATTACTTTTATAATAGAATAATCATAGCTGAGTCAAAGTACGTTTTTCAGATGTTTAGTTTATTCTCTGTATTTATTAATTGTCTCTTGCTGTGGTAAACCATAACCAAAAGCAACTTATGGAAAAGGTAGTTTTATTTTGATTTCTCATTCCAGAGAGATGAGAGTCCATCATGGCGAAGACATGCTAGCCACCAGTGGACGTAGTGGCATGTGCAGGAAGCTGAGAGACTGTGTCCTCAGCTGCAGACACAAGGCAGAAAACGTAAATCAGAAGCTGGGCAAGGTTATAAACTCTCAAAGCCCACAACAGTGACATGTGTCCTCCAGGGAGGCCACAGCACCTAAGAGTTCCATGGCTTCCCCAAACAGTGCCACCAACTGGGAACCAAGGGTTCAAAGATTGGGCGCCTCTGAGGGATATTTCTCATTCTAACCTTAACACCCTCTCACGTTTACATTCAAATATAAGAAGCTGTTAAGTACACTCTTGGCATTGGGTTAGTCTGTTAGGTTCTGATTTAATGGGTCTCTTCTTTTTTTGAATGAACGTCATTCTCTCACAGTTTCACACACGTACAGCCGGCATTCTGAAGACTCCCCGCCTCTACCTTTTCTTGTTGGCCTCCCATGCCCATCTGATGTGGCACCATCTTCTTGTACACTGTGAAGATGTGTTGCTCTCATTGGCTTAATAAAGAGCTAAATGGCCAATAGCTAAGCAGGGAGAGGTTAGGTGGAACTTGCGGAGGGGGAGAGAGTTCTCTGGGATGAAGAGGGGCCGAGTCACCAGCCAGATGCAGAGGAAGCAGGATGTGTACAAGACGAGGTAACAAGCCATGAGCCATGAGGCACCAAGTAAATGACTATAAATAGTGCATTTAAGTTAGAAGAGCTAATTAGAAACAAGCCTAAGCCACCAGTCGAATATTTATAATTAATAACAAGTCTCTGTGTTGTTACTTGGGAGCTGACTGGCAGGATGGAATATTCCACCCACACCCATCATCCCCACTTCCTTCCGCTCATTTCTTTCTCACGTCCGTGACTTTCAGTTTGGTTCTATGTCCCATTTACCATGACCCTCTGTGTGACCCTTGGATTGGGACTATCCATTCTAGATGGTGAGGTCACTAGTGGGCACACAAGCAAAGGCAATGACTCTGGCTCTTCCTGAATTGTTCAGCAGTGATGGCTGAGGTTCCAACCTAAGCCCTTCTTCCGCCCACGCCTGACTGGGAGTTACGTATGACCGTAACAACTACATCATTCGTAGAAGACGCCATTTTGTAAGCATTCTCCCTATCTTCTAGTTCTTATAGTCTTTATGTAGCCTCTTCCAGTATGTTCGGTGTGCCTCAGCAGGGATGGCATAAATGTGCCACACTGTTCATGGGTGCTAGCCTCCTCAAAGGGCTGGGAGTATAGAGGGTCTGTCTTAGATGTCTTGAGGAAAATAAAGATGGGATTCTTGAATATTCTATAGTGAAGTCAACATGGTGGCACAGGCCTATAGACCTAAAAACTAGGAAGCTGGGACAAGAAGATCAGGGGTTCAACATATCCTTGACTACATAGTGGGTTAGAGGCCAGCCTGGGACACATGCGACCTGTCTCAAAACAAACCAAGTCTCGCAGTGATAATGGCTATAAGTTCAGAAGCAGGAACCCTGTAGTGACCTTGAATTTTCCTTCCAGGGCAGAATAGCTATAGTTCTAATCCACAGGAGACTTACATTGTCATTGTCCTAATAGGAAGATTGAGAACATCTGATTATTAATTTTTTAAAAGTGCTTCATGCTTTTTCTGTTGACTTAAAGTCATTTTTCCTGTACTGAAACTTGTGCTGTAGATCAGGCTGGCCTCAAATTCATAAAGATCTGCCCTCCTCTGCCTCCTGAGTGCTGGGACAAAAAGTGTGCACCACCACTGCCCAGCCAGTATGGAGAGTTTTACAACAAGATATACGTCAAATTTTAAAAAGTTGAAGCAAAGCCAAGTGTAGCAGCTCATGCCTGTAATCCCAACCCTTGGGAGGCTAAGGTAGGACAGACATGAGGTCAAGGTCAGCCTAGGTTGCTGGGTGACACCATCTTTCAAAACAAAACAAAAGAAAAAGTCCAAGTGCCTGTTATTGTCTGTATAAAAAGAAGAAGTCAAAAATATATGCATAGATTTGTTTATATTTGTAAAACAAAATGTAAAACACTTAATAGGTGATGACTGGGGAGATTTTGAGTTGAAGGTGCAGGAAAATAGGATCGGGGGATTATGGGAGCAGAACCTCCCAGGACTATCTGTGTGCTTCTTTTTGCTCCCTCTCCATCCTCCCTTTCCTTCTTCCCTTCTCTCTCCTCCCTTTCTTCCCTTTCTCCTTCCTCTCTTCTTTCCAGAATTTTGATTTTTGTGATGCTGAGAATCTAACCTAATGTATGCTAGACTAGCGCCCTACCACCGAGCTATTCAGGCTAGTTTAGATTTTGTTTTGAAGTTTTTTAATTGCATTTAATGTGTGTGTGTGTGTGTGTGAGAGAGAGAGAGAGAGAGAGAGAGAGAGAGAGAGAGAGAAGTCGTGTGGGCAGAGGTAGAGAACAACATGTGGGAATCCATTCTCTCCTTCCCTCATGTGGGGCCTGGGGCTCACACCCCTCAGCTCACCAGACTTGGTGGCAGTTGCCTGCACCCACAGCACCATCTCTCTAGTCCAGTTTTGATTTTTCATTTTTTGCAAATACCATGTGTCATCAGTTAAAGTAGATTACAACAGACACTTGAGACTGGACGCATCCTTCTCCTTTGCTGTAGTTCTCTTCAATTCAATTAGCTATGCTGTAGGGCTTGGTAGCAGAGACACTACAATGACACACAGGTTCACTAACCGCACCCATGAGTTCTAACCTTTGAACCTCCCCTATCCTCTCCTTCTGAGTCCTGGCTCTTTGCTTACACTCCGCCATCTCCCCTGTCCACTCCTATTGGGAATGCCCCCTGCCCTTCACTGCTGGAACCTTATTACCCACTGACAGCTGAAACCAGTGCTGCCTGCCAGCCTGGGCTGCCAACTATCGGCTTCTCCTTATTGAACACTACCTGGCATGCACCACTTACACAAAGTGTTCCTTGGCAGCTGTGTCACAGCAGATGCTCACTGAGTGCCCGCTGTGTGGGAGAACCATGCAGGGACTCTACCTGAGTCCCTTTCTGCCTCTTTTGGAGGCTCCTGCGTGCTAGGTGACACCCTTATTTTACAGATGAGAGCACCGAACAGCATGGTGAGAGAAAGAGGATGCCACCAGCGAAGGGGAGTCTGGACTGCGCGGGTCTCACTCTGAGCTGGAGGAGTCCCCAGTCGTTCTGAATCCAAGGACATTCTGAGGTCAGAGGCCATGTGCACCAGACTCCTATGAAGCCTGGGTTGTTGCTTCTCCCTACAGTGCCTGGGCTGAATTTGGTTCTGGTATTTGGCTCAACTCAATAGGTGGGCTCTTCTCCCATGGTTAACCCTTTGCTGCATGATCAAACCACAACCTGACAGCCACCTCCTTACTTTCTCTTAGCTAGGGACTAATGAATTTGGGGTGGGAAAGGCTGGGGAGGAAGAACCCTCATGAAGGCTGTTATGTTCCCCAAGGCCTGACAAGGTCTTCGCCCTCTCTTCTGGCTTTTCTTTATTCTTCTTACCTTTATCACAGCACCAGGGAGAATATCTAAGCCACACCCTACTTAAGGCTATTTGAACAGTAAGCAGTATACCCAAGGATTTAGGGGCAAAAAGGGAGATGGACATTTTCCCTCTATTTTAAAGCATAAGACAAGTAATATTTTCATTATAAAAACATTTCTGATTGATACAATTTGTCATTCCATTTATTGGGTTTGTCTATAAAAGCTAAAAGGTGTTAAAAATATTTAGACAAAGTATTAACCTAAACTCATTTCCTTACTGTAGTGCATTCCAAAGTCCCATCTGAACCCTGTTGGGGATGTTGTGTGGCGTTTCCCCGTTCTTAAATACAGATAGCTGAAGGCACAAGCACTCCTGAGCTGGGCGCTAACATGACACCCTAATCCGGTCTTCATTAAAACTGCCTTTCAAAGCTGAAGTTAATTTGTGTTTTCAAATAACAAATATTACATATTCATTGTATGAAGTCCAAATACTTAAAGTAAGACCAATAGGAAATCAAAAGTACCTATCATCACAGACATTGGGGGGTATTCTTTTAAAGACAAATGTAATCAAGATCTGTTTCTTTCTACAGATTCTGGTTCCAGCAGAAAGGTGGACTGATTCAGACACCCTCTTCAATAAGCCATTCATACTCTGAATAAGACACAGAAAATGAAATTACTAATGTACAAATTGTGCTTCTTAAAACCCATTTATTTGTTTTTATTTAATGTACACTGATTGGTGTTTTGCCTGCATGTGTGTCTGTGTGAGGGTGTTGGATCCCATGGAACTTGAGTTACATAGACAGTTGGGAGCTGCCATGTATGTGCTGGGAATTAACCCAGGTCCTCTAGAAGAGCAGCCAGTGCTCTTAATCGCTGAGTCATCTCTCCAGCCCCTACAAAACTGTGTTTGTAAAAATTGGTTATTGGGGCTGGAGAGATGACTGAGCTTGGAAACGTATTTGCAACACAAGTATGAGGACCTAAGTTTGGATCCCTCGTGTCCGCATAACGGGAGGAGAACAAGGTGGCACATGTCTAGTCTAGCTGATCCGGTGAGCTCCAGGCTCAGAGAGACCCTGTCTCAAAGAATAAGGTGGAAAGTGATAACAAAGTCTCGCCTCCACGCCAGTGCCGCCGTTGCCAATATGCCGGGTACCACCGCCACCTGCAGCATCCTCCCTGGCCCCACAACCTCTAGTGGGGAATTTGGATGTAGTTCTCTCTCCAGATTACTTCCTTCTGATTATTGGGCGAAGTAATTTTTGGGGTTATTCACAGAGACATTATCAGGGTGTCTTGGTCCATCAAACCACACCAGTCTAGAAGAAATCCACAGGTCCTCATCCTCTGTGTAAACAAAAGCAGAACCTCTTTTCCAAAGCAACATATCCTTAGACCCATATTTTAAAGTCAAGATACCATTTTTTAGCAGTTCCCAGAATCAAATGTCTTTCTCCAGGCAAAAGAAAGAAAGAAAGAAAGAAAAAGCAAAAAAAAATATATATATATATATGTAATCCAAATTCTCTGTACACATCCCATTTTTATGTGGCTGATAGCTGACTGTCTATACTCTGTCTCTTTAAAGACTTACTCAAACATACATAACACACATACCCATCTTTAATCCACCCTCACCATTCCGGAGGGCGACCTAGCTGGGGTCTCCATCTGTAGCCGGGACTAAACTGGAGACTTAAAAACACACGCGCACACACAGAAAGACAGAGACGACAGAGACACGGGGACACGGGTCATCCTTGATACAAGAGTGCCAGGAATGCCTACTTTATTGTGCTCAGGGGCAGCTTATATAGGGCTCTGGCCACGCCCCAGCTCTCGGGATCTTTCGGCTGCAGACTCATCAGAACCCACGCCCCATCATCAGGGTCTCGTGCTCAGAGCAGCTGCAGGCTGTAGGGTCTGGGGGTCCACAGTCTCCAACAGTCTATGTCAAGGAGAGGCTGCCGAAAGTTTGCCTCATCCATTAAATGGCACTACAATAGAACCCCAGAAAGAGCAAGGAGCCTTGCAATGTCCAGGCCATCCTCATGGAAGAAACAGCCACTTTTCTGAGAAGTCAGTGCCCAAGTCTGGATGTGGGATGATAGTCTCACTCTATGCTGCTAGCCAGGAGGGTTCTCAGCTCCTAAATCAGTAAGAAAGTTGGTCAAGAACACAGTGAGCCAATGAGAACTGTGGAGATATTGAGAACCAAGTGTGAACTCACACTAATGGGGCCAGTCTCTAGTTGGGGGCAAACAAGATTTCCATAGAAACAGGCATCAGTGTTCATGTGAGGTACAAACACACACGTACACACACACAAACATGCACATGCACACACACATACACACAATGGCATATCATATAAAAATTAAGAACTTAATACTGAAGGAACTCCAGATAACTGAGCATCCTAGAGTGCATGGATATTACATTTACTATGTGGGCGTGGCTTGAGACAAACCTGGAACAGAAGGACGATGTGAGTTGAAAACTCCAGATCTGAAAACAAGACCCAGTTGGGCTCTTGGAAGTAAAGGGCCAATCCAATGAGCAGTTAGATCACCCTGGACAATCGGCTGCTGTCAAAGGGCACAGAGACAGCCAGGTGGAAAGGTAAAAGAGGTGAAAGACAGGGAAAGGAACTGCGAAGTTCCCAAATCGGTTCTTGTTGTTTTGAGACAGGGTCTCCTTATACAGACCCAGGAGTACAACTGTGAACCACCATGCTCCACCACGCAGTATACGTCTATGAGTCATTTTAGAAGCAAAGTTTGTGAAGTGTGCTGTTGTTTTATGTAGAAAACTCAATATTAATGATAGAGAAATTATTCAAACTAACAAGAGATTAAAGCAAGATGCTTGCAAAACTAATAGGTTTTTCTAAAAATGTGTGTGTTTAAGACATTCCGTTTTATTGCACAAACTTGATTTAAATAATTCCCTTTAAAGCAAGAGGTAATGCAAGAGTTACAAATTGTCTTTATTACAAGGATACAAAAGGAAATGGGGTTCAAAGGGAAGCACAGACTCACAGAATACAGGACAAGGTGAGAGCTGTCATGTGCCGCCACTCTGCCCTGGGCAGATGTGAACAACTGTACAAGCTTGTGCCTGTTCCGACCTCCCAAGAAAGTGACAAGACCCTTCCTCTCCTTTATAAGCAATCATATCTGCACACAGAAGCCATGCCCTAAGGCTGGTACCCAAAAAACTCCTGGCAGAAAGCAGTTCCCACCACATCTCTTATCATATATATGATGTATGTATAAATAGATGTATAAAATATAGTATATATTTTTAAACATTTATTTTATTGTGTACATGGGGCGGGGAGGGTGGTGAATGTGCCATGGTATACTTGGAAGTCAGAGGGTAGCTTACAGAAGTTGATTTCTTCCTTCTACCAAATGAGCACCTGGGATAAAACTGGGGGTTGTGGCCAGCACACATAAGCCCAATATTTTGAGATGGAGATTGGCAGATCTTGCAAGATCAGTTTATCAGCTAATCTAGCACAAGCAACAAGGCTCGGGGTCACCGGGAGCCCATTTCCAAAAGGTAAGGTGGAAAAGCTATTAAGTAAGACATTGCCAGGTCAATCTCTGGCCTATACACGCACATGTACGTGCACACACACACACACATAGAGGCACACTAAAATAAAACAAAATGCCAATGGTTAAGGCAGAGTGGCAACGACCCATAATCTCAGCCACATTAAGAGACTGAGGCAGAAGACTCACAAGTTCAAGGACCCTATCTGAAAGTGATGGCTATTCTTGGTTGCCACTTGTCACTTGGCTATAGTGAACAGTTTTTTTCTTTCTTTTTTCTTTTTCTGTTTGTTTTGTTTTTGTTTTTGTTTTTGAGACAGAGTTTCTCTGTGTCATCTGGTTGGCATGGAACTTGCTCTGCAGATCAGGTTTCTTCAAACTTACAGAGATCTGCCTGCCTCTGCTTCTTGAGGGCTGGGATTAAAGGTGCCACCATGCCCATCAAGGGGCTTTCTCTTAATTAAATCATTTGAAGTGGGAAGACCCACTTTTAATCAGAAGGAAACTTTTGGTCTTTGCTGGCCCTCACTCCGGCTGGCTAGTTCATTTCTTCGTTGGCATTCACACCTCTTCTCTGCATTCTGGTGACTACTGAAGGCCATTTGAGACATCCGGCCTCATGGACTGTAAATGACTGGGCAGCCATTGTTGGATTAGCTGGATCATAGCCTACGAGCCATTCTAACCTATATAGTTTATTCTGTCAGTTCTGTTCCTCTAGTGAACCCTAACCAAAGCACTGACTTACAAAACTACTCAAGACCAACAAGAGAAGCTCAGTGAGACCTTGTGTCACAATAGTAAGTAAAAAGAACGGTGAAGGTGTAGCTTGTATGGAGCTTGTTGGGAACCACCTGCCCAGAATACACCCTACATTCAATCTCCAGTGTCACAAACCAAACAAAGCAGTTGTCAAGGTGTTTTTATCCTGCACATATAAAGAGTTCTTACATATCAACAAGAAGAAAACAGATCAATCGTTTAAAAAGAGAAAAGAGAACTTATTGAAACACAAATGGCCAGGAGATGAACAAAGTTCCACTCCACTGAATTCAATCCAGAGAATACAAATTAATCCCACCAGAAACTCAAAGAACTGGCAAACCCTTTCTTTGTTCAGAGATTGGCATGCAGAGGAGGTCACCCTAGTATTCTGCTGATTGGCTTGTAAATTAGCTCAATCTTTTCGGAGAACAATTTTGCTCCATGACAATACCCAGGCTCTATGACCTAGCAATTCCCCTCTGAGATTCCAGCTCTAGAGAAAACAGCCTGTTCCAAAAGGCACTTAACGAAAATGCCGAGAGCAGCACTATGTCTGCTAGGAAAGAGCTAGAAGCAGATCAATGCCCATCGACAGAACAATGAAAGATAGGTGGTGGAATACTATATAGCGATGAGTATGAATAAATTATAATTATGCCCAACCACGTAAGGGAAACTCGGGATTGTGATCTGAGTGGCAGACACAAATGGAAAACACACATCTGTCCAATGATGCGCTGTTTAAAAACAAGCATGGCCATCCTTCTTTGTGAGACAGAGGAGTCAAGTCACAGTAGCCATCAAGTTTAGGATGACGTGAGGAAGAGGGTGGGTGGTAGCGATGGTGGTAGTGGTGGCAATGGCGGTGGCAGTCATGGTGGTGGTGGTGATAGTGGATGTGAGTGGTGGTGATGGTGGTGGTCATGGGTGGTGGTGGCAGTGGTGGGGGTGGTGGCAGTGATGGTGGTGGTGATAGTGGATGTGGGTGGTGGTGACGGTGCTGATGGTGGTGGTGGTGGTGATGGTGGTGATGGTGGTGGTGGCAGTGATGGTGGTGGTGATAGTGGTGGAGGTGGTAATGGTAGTGGTAGTGGGTGGTGGTGGCAGTGGTGGTGGTGATGGTGGTGGTTAAAGTAATGATGCACGCATTTTTCTGTCTTCCTCCATTTGATGTGAGGGTGTTGGTGCAGTATTAAGATGCTCCTGACTCCCCTGTTGCTCTTTTGTTCATTCTTCTTTCCCTCACCTTCTCCTTCTCTCTGTCTCTCTCTCCCATTCTCCTTCTCTCTCTTTTAAGAAAGGGTCTTAAAGACAGCTCAATTTTTTCTGAAGAACAATTTTGTTTTTGGCCTCAAATTTGGTAAGTAGTTAAGGATGAATGGAGGGCTGGCTAACCCGGAATGCATTATGTAGATCAGTATAGTCTCAGACTCAGAGATCCGCCTGCATCTGCCTCCTTGACCTTGAACTTTTGCCTCCACCTCCCAAGGGCTGGGATTGCGGATGTGCCTCACCTTGCCTGGCTCTCCATTATTCTTTGTAACTTCAATGTTTTAAAAAATATTGTTTGGGGGGGGGGGGCTAGGGAGCTGACTCAGTTGGTAAAGCAGCTCCTCAAAAGCACAAGAACTTGAGTTAGATCCCCAGGACCATGTGACAAAGTTGGGTGTGGGGTCATGTGTTTCTTGTACCAGCATGGGGGAGGGACAGGTAGGAGGCAGGCAGCTTCCTCAGCTCAGAGGCCAGCCAGCCTCGTTCACAGGCAGGTGAGATATTTTGCTTTAAAATCAAAACAGAAACAGACCGGAAAAAAGTAATCACAAAGACCTGAAATACCTAGCTTGGTCAATTAAGTGCGTGAAGACACAGGTGTCCATGTGCTGAGCGCCTACAATCCGATCCTGGGCTGAGAGGCGGACCTGGTCACTAGGGAAACTGCCTGAAACAAACAAACACATTTAACAAAGTTAGCAAAGCAGAGCAAAACAAAACAAGAAGTGGTTACAACTTTGCAATCTGAAATAGTCTAAACTAGCAGGTAATGGGGGTTGACTCTTGGCTCTTTGTAACAATATAATCCTGACATACTAACAGGAAATGAGACACAAAATTGAGGTTCATTTAGCATAAAGATTGAAATGATAGCAAATACTAATTTCAGCTACAGTTAAATGTTAAAACAGCTCACAAAACTCAAGAACGTAACACGGCATTTATGTTTGTTTGTTTGTTTACTTATGAGACAGGGTTCACTACTTACCTCTCTCCCTGGCCTGGAATTCACTGTGTAGACCAGACTGGCCTTAAACATACAGAAAGCTACCTGCTTCTGTCTCTTCAGTGCCAAGATTAAAGACATGTGCCTAATTTATTAACGAACCTCCCTCCCCAAAGTACATTGTATTCCCTATACTTCTTGGCCACATGCTCTTTGAAATCAAGACCCTCCTGTACTATGACAATGACTTTAAAATGTCAGAAACAAGCTAGAAAGATAAATTGGTCTTTTAAAGAAAAAGTTTTCTTCTACTATGGTTAAAAATGCTTTTTAAAAAATCATTCATATCTGATGAAGGTTTATTTTAGCTTCTCAACTCATTACTGCCAGTGGTGGTGAGTTCACAGATTGCTCCAGCCTTTTGAAGTCACCGTCACAGCGAGCTAGTCAGGCCAACTGGCTTTTTACCACACCCAGTGTTTCTCCCAGGCCTACCTTGCCAGGGCTGTTCTTGGCAGTGGGGTGTGCCAAGGGGACTATGTAGTCAAGTCACATGGCTCTTGAGCTGGGAGTGGAGCCACAAATGGGCTGGATTTTTCTCCTGGGGATGATCTTCATGTTCCACAGACTCCACAGAAAACAGGGTGTCACTGAACACTGGGACCTAGTACCTAAAGCTCCCCTGAGGCTGCTGCTTCCTCTGGAGCGTGGGGGTGATCCACAAGAAATGCAGGCCCTGATCCTAAACACTAGGTCTGAGATCGAGAAGCAAAAAAAAAAAAAAAAAAAAAAAAAAAAACAACCCAAAACGGTGAGAATAATTAGCATATCAGTTACACCCCACTCCTGAGGAAGGAGAGAAGTGACTCTCACATGTTTGTTCTGTCATAGTTTGGCACACTAGGGAAGGGCACACACACACGCTGCACACACCCATAAAGAAATGCAGTTTAAACACAGAAAAAGGCAGATCGACAACACAAAATAAGATGGTGGAAATCAAGTCAAAGTTAGAAGTCCCAACAAATGCAAATAAGCTCACAAGCTTCAAAGTAGAGAGCATCTGACCTGAGAGACAGTCCCAGTGCGAAAGTTCGCATTCGCAGAAAAAAGCGAAAAATAAAACCCAGTAAATACTAAGCAGGCAATGGTGATGACACATTAATTATGTGAAATATACTTTAAGGCACTAACATTCAGCATAAAGAGGGTCATCGTTTAATTAAAAAAGAAAAGAAAAGAAGATTGGCTGCATAACCTTGCCCATCTGAATTCAGTCTCTGAGAGCCATGCGAAGGAGGGAGCCAGCTCCCCCAAGCTATCTTCTGTCCCTTGCACACGTGTGACCCTGCACACATGTGACCCTGCACACACACACACACACAACAGTGACAATAATAATTGTAATTACAACAGTTGCCGAGAAACTATAACAATTCTGTATTTGAATGTAGCCAACAACCTCGCCACAAAAATAACAAAGGTAGGTTGACTATAATAAACCATGAAGTTTCCCAAAATAGCGTATATTTTTTTTAAACAAAGTCTGAAGCCAATAACTATGACATATGAAATATATTGAAAAAGTAATTCTGACTCGGGAGGCAGAGGCAGGCGGATCTCTGTGAGTTTGAGACCAGCCTGGTCTGCAAGAGCTAGTTCCAGGACAGGCTCCAAAGCCACAGAGAAACCCTGTCTCGAAAAGGCAAAAAAAAAAAAAAAAAAAAAAGTAATTCTGTCTTTATGGTAAATATATACAGCATCTTGCCCCAAACAGAGGTGACAAATAACAGAATGGCCACAATCGAATCTCAAATGACATCCCACCAGCTATCGAGGTGTGCGGTTGATACACGGCTTATCTCACGTCACAAGGTGGTGTGGCCAGAAACTGAAATTCTCAAGAGGTATTTTAGAAAGACTATAATTTTAGAGACTAAAATGGCACTTCATGATGACAGGAGGGCTAGGAAGTGGCTCAAGTGGGTAAGGTGTCTGCTGTGCAAGAGAGAGTACCAGAGTTCAAATCCCCAGTGCTGACATAAAAGCTGGGTGGGCATGGTGTCCTCTGTAATCCCAGGATGCGGGAGGTAGAGCCAGAGATAGGAATCCCTGGAGCAAGTGGGCTAGCACAGACTTGTCAGGGAGTATTATTTTAAGGTGTGTTACTACAGCTTATGTTGCATTTGATTAACTCTGTGAAGCTGTGATTCTCTGCCTGTCTCGAACACCTGATGGTCTAATAAAGCGCTGAACAGTCAATAGGGAGGCAGGAGCAAGGACAGGTGGGGCTGGCAGGCAGAGAGGATAAATACAAGGAAAAACGTGGAAAGTAAGGAATGAGAGAACAAGGGGGAGGAGGACATCAAGGCCCAGTCACCCAGACAGCCATGGAGTAAGAAAGAAAGTAAGACATAACGAAGAAAAGGAAAACTCCAGAGGCAGCAGGTAGCAGGGATAACTGAAGTTAAAAAAGCGGGCAAGAAACAAGTCAAGCTGAGGCCAGCCATTCATAACTAAGAATAAGCCTCCGTATGTGATTTATTCAGGAGCTGGGTGGTGGACCCCTCAAAAAGGAAAAAAGAGTAAACCATTCCACAACACAGACTGAACCTGGAGCTTCAGGGTGATTGAGAGATTTTGCCTCTATGTAGGGTAAAACATGACCAAGGAAGACGTCTGATGCCAAGGTGGGGTCTCAATACACACATGCCCATGCAGCCATACACGCCTGTGCATCCTGTACACATGGAAACACGCATAGACATGGACATGTGTCCACCTCGCCTGTGCATCCTATACACATGGAAACAAGCATAGACATACACATGTGTCCACACTCGCCTGTGCACCCTACACACATGGAAACACGCATTGACATGGACATGTGTCCACACTCACCTGTGCATCCTACACACATGGAAACACGCATAGACATGGACATGTGTCCACACACGCCTGTGCATCCTACACACATGGAAACACGCATGCATAGACATGGACATGTGCCCACACACACCTGTGCACCCTACACACATGGAAACACGCATAGACATGCACATGTGTCCACACTCGCCTGTGCATCCTACACACATGGAAATACGTATAGACAAGCACATGTGTCCACACATGCCTGTGCACCCTACACACATGGAAACACGCATAGACATGGACATGGGTCCACACTCGCCTGTGCATCCTACACACATGGAAACACGCATAGACATGGACATGTGCTCACACTCGCCTGTGCACCCTATACACATGGGAACACGCATGCATAGACATGGACATGCACCCCCACACACCTGTGCACCCTATACACATGGGAACACGTATAGACATACACACATACCTGGAAAAAAAGAAAAAGATTAACATGGAAGATTCGAGCAGATGATTAAATGGAAGACGAGAACAGCTTTTGCAGTCAAAAACAATGCGTCCTCCATATTGGTAACTATGGAGTCCCATGGCTGCTTTAATGATTCTGTGATTTATTGTGTCAAAGTACCAGAGCTTATTTGTTGAGCTAGTCATGAGTGAATATTTTGGTTATGTGACAGAGACTATGGTTGTCCCTTTAATACCTCTTCTCCTCAACTTTTAAAAACTATTTTATGCATGTGGGTGTTTTGCCTGTATGTATGTTGTATACCACTTACACACCTGGTACCCAAGGAGGCAGAAGAGGGTGTAAGATCCCTGGGACTTGGAGTTACAGGTGGTTGTGTGCCACCATGTGGGTGCAGGGAATTGAACCTGGGTCCTCTGGAAAAGCAGCCAGAGCTCTTAACCACTGAGTAACCATTATCATCTCTGAAAATGGGTCTGGAACCTAAACATTCCTTAAAACAGTAATTCTTGTTGCCAATAAGCAGACAAGTTTGGAAAGAGCAGGAAGGAAATAGTCTGGCTAAGGAACTGGTATGATATTTTGTAAAATATCTGTGTGCCCAAACATTATGTTACATTAAAATAACTTTGTTTGCATCTAAATAACTATATCTATAAGCCTTCATGACGGATATCCAATGTCGGGGCTTACAGAGAGGGGGACATTCCCGGGTTCTTCTGTACTTCACTGAACTTGACTGTCCAAGCAGAAGCTTGATTGATGTTACTCGGTGATTAATGCGGCAGGCACCCTCCTTCCCCCTCCAATTCAGAAAGCTCCATTTAAGCCCCCGGGATACATAAGTGCCTCATTTCTTAAGAAACTACAGTGAGATTAAGGAGAAGGGAAGGCTTCACAAAGCAATTAGGAGGAGGGCAGTTTAATCCACCATCCCTCTCTGATTGAAAAGCAGCTTCAACCGAGGCCTTGCCTGCAAAAATAAACTTTAATCTGCAAAACAGTTTGCTGGAAATTTGATCAAACAGGAAAAGAAGACGGATAAATAAAATAGCTATTAAGTACCCATTTCTCCCCTCGTGGTTTCTTTTCCTTTCAGTGTATTGAGTCCTATATCAGAAGATACAGAAATAATCATTCCTAAGTGTATCACAGATCCTTTTTAGTCTGAAAAAGCCCTGCTCACACAGTACAAATATGTCCTTTTCTTTCAGTTTATACCTGACGTGGCATGAGATGGGATGAAGTACTTCTGATCCATGTTGTCGATTCTCTTTAGAATGAGGGCGTCGTTTAGAACTGGGACCTCCCGAGAAACGGGCTTCAGAATATGAGCTGTGGGGTGGTGAGATGGCTCGGTGGGTGGAAGGATTGCCACCATGTCTGCTGACCGGAGCTCTACCCCAGGGGTCGTACAGTAGGAGAGGATTGAAAGCTGCAAGTTACCCACCCCAGAATACACAAATAAATGTGATTTCCACAAGGGCTGGGGAACGCCCATGTCTTCTTCCATTCCCTGCCTTCCCCTATCTTTAACCAGTGGCTCCTATGTGAGATAACCCGAGAGGAGATGAGAAGGCTTTGCATGCAATTACGGCTTTTTCAAAATTGGTTTACAAAGGCACATTAACTTTTATTTTATCGTAAAGCCACTTGGGCCCTCAGACATGGCGATGCCAATTTCCTCAAACATCTCCACCCCTTAGGGTGCCTTCATCTCTGTGTCTGTCCAGTGTTACAGAGTGACTCTCCTCCCAGGGTGCCACGAGGAAGACAGGCACACAGGAGCTGACCGTATTCTCAGGCTTGTTCCTGTGCTTGTAAAAAGCAAGCACACTGTGGTGTCCTGAAGATCCGGGGGACACGGAAAGAAAAACCTTAATGCAGTTCAAAGACGTTGACTATTGGCTGTAAACTGTCACAGAAACAACACGATGAGCGTGTAGCCACAAACACACAAGCAAACAAAGAAGTCAGAACAACGATCAAACTAAAAGAAGTAATTGAGAGTAAAATAATAGACAAAGAAAAAGCACTTCCCATCCTCCTATTATCTAGTAAAATATTTATTTTAGACAAACTACATACACACATCACACACGTATATGTATTGATAACATCTTCTCAGCACTTGTTTAAACCCATCCTCTCAATAGACAAACGCACATAGACCATAACATGCAGGAGGACCAGATCCTTGACAGAACTTTCTTCTGGCTTTTGGCTGTTTACAAATATATCAGTGATCATTGCCGATCAGGTGTGTGGGAACCGCAGGCTAAGTTTGTAAATGGCACTGGAAAAGCAAAGGTTGTGTTATTTAAACTTAAAAGTAAGATTTATGTGTTAAAGTTTAATACATGCGGCCAAATGGCTCTCTAGAAAGGTTGTATCAATTCACAGTCCTACTGATTATACCTGGGAGGGCAGATTGCCAACACCCCACAAATGTTTTTATTCCTGGTAACAGGAAAGAGAAAAAGTCCCTCATGGTTTCAGAAAGTTTCATTTCTCTCCGTGGTTACGAGCTTTGACTTTGGATATAACTGTTGGTTACTCTTTCTTCTACAGACGGAGCTAGTATTATATATATATATATATATATATATATATATATATATATATATATATATATATATATATTCGAGACAAAGCCTCATGTGTCTTAGGCAGGCCTCAAACACCCATGCAGCCTAGGATGACCCGGAACTTCTGGTCCTCCTGCTTACACCCTGAGTGATGAGATTGCAGGCATGGGTCTCCACACCTAGTTTTATGGGATGCTCGGCATTAAAGTCAGGTGTCACTGTTGCGTCACAAGTTAGTACTCTACCAGCTGAGCCACTGTCCCTGCCCCCCCCCCCATGTATTATTCTGAAATGTACTGGTTTACCTTTTTTATGATGTAAATGTATTGTACATAGAACATTTGGATATTAATGAAAGAATGTCATATCATAGGTATGAAAATGACTTTCAAAGAACTTACAATAAATATCCTACTTACAAGGATGACCCTGTTTTACTCCTAGACTCTTTATGCAAGATAAATTTGATTTAAGGTCATTTCTATTTAAGGCTCTCATCAGAGAAACTGGACTTAATAAAATTTCCCAAAGAATGTGCATCCTTCGATCTGATTTAATCCTAAGATACTTGTTTGATGTAACTTTAATACATAGTCATTATCTGAAAGACAAATTTATATTTCAGGAGGGAGCAAAATTAGAAAAAGAAGAATGAAAAGTCAAAGGATGGCGATGCCATCTCCAGATCTTCTAAACCCTTTGGAATGAAATTGAGGTAACTTCCAAACCTCGCTCAGAACTTTAGCCTTAAGTTCTTTGTTGTATTTTTCTCCTGTTTCTATTACAGTGTTCTCTTTGGAAAACTTATTTCAAACTCTTCCACTTCCTAGAGTCCTTTTTAAATTATCTTACTCACTTTCTTTAATTTTGCATTTTCAAGGGAACTAAGGCTGACTGCTCAGTGGAAGACTTCATACAAAGGCCTTTAGCAACCTCAGCTCACTAAGGGCACAGAGTACGGGTAGGTAGTTGAGTTTTATGTTATTTTTGGTTTATTTTTACAGTGCTGGTGATCAAACCCTGCAGTGCATGAGCTGCATTTTAGTCTTACTTGATAACTGGCATTCATTCAAGTGTTTTCGTTGAAAGACTTGCAGTCTAGAGATGAGCATTGATGGTGTTGGCTAAGTACTCAATGCTGGGTTGTATGTAAGATGAAATTCTTTAATTTTCCAGAATGAAAGACTCTTAATCTGCAGCAGGTAATTTTCTTGTTGCTGTGATAAATATGCAATGAAAACCAACTTGAGGAATAAAGAGTTTATTTTGGCTCACGGTTTGGGGGGTACAGTCGTTCAAGGCAGAGAAAGCATGGGGTAGGAGAGTGAGACAGCTGGTCATGTGCCTCCACAGGGAGGAAGCAGAGAGTGATGCATGCTGGGACTCAGCTCCCTTTCTCTGCTAGTCAGGTGCCTCCACAATCAGGACTTTATTCTTGAAATGGTTCCATCAAGGTGGTGGTGGCGCATGCCTTCAATCTCAGCAATGGGGAGGTAGAGTCAGGCAGATCTCTGAGTCTGAGTCCAGCTTAATCTCTAGAGTGAGTTCCAAGCCAGCCAGGACTACACTGTTGTGGAATATTATTTTAACTAGGCAAAGATATGTTACATTTATTTATGCTGTAAAATATCACTTTAACTATATGAAGGTGTGTTACATTTTGTTTCTGCTGCCTTTGTTAAAGATGTAAAGATGTGTTGCCTATGTTTATGCTGCATTTAATTATGTAGCGATGTGTAGCATTTGGTTCATCTTGCCTGCCTAAGACACCTGACTGATCTAATAAAAAGCTGAACAGCCAGTAGCTAAGAAAGGAATATGCCAGGCTGGTGGGCAGAGAGAATAAGTAGGAGAAGGAATCTAGGCTCCAGAGAGAAAAAAAAGGAGAGAACAAGGGAGAAAGATGCCCTGACCAGCCAGCCAGATGCCAGCCAGCCAGACAGACAGACAACCAGAAAGACACAGAGCAAGCAGTGAAAGTAGTAATACAGAATAAAAAGTAAAAATCCCTGATGGAAAACCTGTATATGACTAGAAAGAGGTTAATTTAAGTTATAAGATCTAGCAAGAAACAAACCTAAGCTAAGGCTGAACAGTCACAACTAATAATAAGTCTCTGTGTCATGATTTGGGAGCTGGTTGGTGGCCCAAAAGAAAACCTGTTACACTATATAGTGAAACCTTATCTCAAAAACAGCAATAAACAAATAATAAGAAGAAAAAAGATATATATATATATATATATATAGAGAGAGAGAGAGAGAGAGAGAGAGAGAGAGAGAAAAGAGAAGAGAAGAGAAGAGAAGAGAAGAGAAGAGAAGAGAAAAGGTAGGAAGGAAGGAAGAGTTCCTAAAATTCTCTGGGGTTGTATATGGAAATAACTAACTACTTGAGTATGCTTGCAAACTTATTTTAGCTTCAGATCTTTTAGACATTTAGTAGTTTTTAAAAAATTCATCAACTGACTAATTAGTTGACTAACAAGAACTACGTTCTTCAAAGAGGCTATGCAGCTGCCAATGCAGGAATGAATGACTAAATTAAGTCTGATATAGTTAAAGTGAGTTAGGGAGAACAGTTTAGTTGGTTGGCAATTTTAGTTTAAGTGAAGGGAGTTCAAAACATTATCTCAAATCTCCAGTAGGCTAATTATGAGAAATGGTTATTTTATTAACTATTTTACCCTTTAGTTTTTTGTTCCTACAGCAGAGATCAATGAATATTGGTTTTATTTCTTTAAGAATTTATTTTCATTCATTTGCATGCACACACATTTGTGGCCTGTGTGTAATGTGTTCTCATATATGTGTGCGCATGCTTGTGGAGGCTGGAGATGGATCTAAGATGTCTTTCTCCACCACCACTGTTTACTAAGGTAGGCTCTTTCAGCTTGCCATTTGGCTAGTCTAGCGAGCCAGCGTACCTTGGTGACCTGTCTCTGTCTCTCAAGTGCTGGAACTACAGGTGGGCCATGTCCACCTGGCTTTTATGTAGGTTCTGTGAATCTGGACTCTGGTCTTCAATATTTTGGTGTCAAACACTGTCTGTCTGCGCTGTCTCCCCTTTCTTGTTTGTTTGAGGCAGAGTCTCATGTAGCCCAGGCTCGCCTCCAACTCCTGCTTCCCCTGCCTTCATCTCCCACGTGCTGGCAATGATTACAGACTTCTACCACAAAACACCTCATTTTGGTTTTGTTTCTTTCTAAGGAAAACGGGGAAGACAAGTGTATTTTGGGCTCAAGAATTATTTACCAGTGAGAGAACGCATAGATTTTTCCATTCATTAGGTAAATATTTATCACCTGTTTAAGTCATTAGCATAAAATGTGAATTAAGCATTTGAAGGCATGTGTAGGTGAGTGGTATAGGCCTGAAACCCCAGCTCTTGGGAAGCTGAGGCAGGAGGATTGCTACAAGTTAAGAGCTAGTCTGGACTTCATAAGAAGCATGGGCTGCAAAGTGGAAAACTATTCTTCATAAACCCTGAACAAGAGAACACTCAACCAAAAATAAATAAATAAATAAAAATGAAAAGCATTTGAAACTAGAAGGAGGTGATACCAAACTTTCTAAAACCTTGTTATTCACTGACCTTCGAAACTGCTCAGAATTCTAAACCAAAGAGGTTTAATCTCCAAGTTTCTATCTACCCCCAAATAAATTCCAATTCAACTCATGATGACATTTAGTAGACCCAGAATATAGCCAATGTGTTGTTAATAATCCTCTTTATTTTAAAAATTGTTCTACTTTACATTTGAATCTGTTTATAAAATGAAGGTGGTTTGGGGTGGAGAGACACAGGTACAGGTAGTTTAATGAGGAACTATTTTTTATGGGCAGCAGGATTTCTGTTGGTTGCAGGCCTTGCTGTTCTAGGACCTTTCTTTACTATGTGCTGAGATAAGATAAGATAAAGGTTCCTTCCCAATTGCTCCATTTAATAGGGCTTGGGCGAAGGGCACCTGGCAAAGAAACTGACCTTGGAGAACATTCTGGAAGATGAATGGAAAGTTCCCAGGAAAGCTATGCTGGAGAGGATACAAGGAAGGGTGCCCCTGATGGCTAGGTCTCAGAGAAGGGAAACCTTAAGAAAGCTACAGTAGGGTTTAGGGTAACTGCGGATGGCGGAACCGAGCCTCTTGGGATCTGCTATGGACAGATACCTTCAACTGTAACTCTTTAGGGGGTTCAATGGATTGGATTTCCTGTGGAAGCCCGTGAGTAGCAAGGCTTTGTGTCAAGGGGGCTCCAGGCAGAAGCTTTCATTTCCACGCATGAAAAAGGCAGCATACACCTCAGTGACACCCTGCCTGACCCACGGGAAAGGAACAAGGGAGGAATCATACAGCCAGGTGCTTTGCTGTTTGTTTGTGCCCAGGCTCGAATTGCTCTTACGCCTCAAGATGAGCTACCTGCCTATTAAAGAAAGCAACCAGAATTCACCACGAACATCTCTGCAATAACCACCACCCCCCCACACACACACACATAGCAGGTGGGTCTGTGTTAGAGAAATCTTGCAAATAGCAGTCCCACTAGAAATTCATTTTTAAGGATAGAATTATTGTATAGTTTTAAAATCAATCACTTTTTTTTTCTAGTTGAAGTGAATCTCTGGTAGAGTGCTCAGCTAGCAAGTACAATTCCCTGGGTTCAAACTTCAGCACTTTCTCTCTCTCTCTCTCTCTCTCTCTCTCTCTCTCTCTCTCTCTCTCACACACACACACACACACACACACACACACATCCTGCATGCATGCATATTGTGATGCACTTGTTTGTAAATTTTAAGTGTCTTTTACTTTCAAAGTTTGATTTTATTTAAAAAAATTTAGTGTGTATGTGTGTGTGCAGCACAATGAGTGCAGCTGCCCACAGAGGCCAGAAGAGGGTGTTGGATCCTCTGGAACTAGAGTTACAGGCAGTGTGAGCCACAGGTCAGTGCTGGGAAGAGCCCTCAGGTCCTCTGGAAGAGCAGCAAGTGCTCTTAACCACCAAGCCGTCTCTCTAGCTCACACAGATTTATAAGAAGGGTGTGGTGAGCTTTTATGCTTAACACTCTCTGAGACTCTCCAATTGTTAAATTAAGGCTATTCAGACCTGGTTGTTCTTCAGCCAATGAAACAACGGGTGTAGTTGGAAATATGCCTAATCCTTAATACTAATAGGAGGGTTGGGGAGATGGCTCAGTAGCAAAATGTTTGACGTGGAGGCAAGAGGGCCTGAGTTCAATCTCCAGAGCTCATGTTGAAAACAACGACAATAATAACAATAACAATGACAACAATAACAATAACAACAAAAATTAGGTGTGGTGGTTTACTTGTTATCCCAGTGATGGCGAGGTAGACACAGGCTTGTCGGTGTTCAACCAGCATGGCCTGCTTGGTAAGGTCCAAGCAGTGACAGTCCTTGTCTAAAAAGAAGAAAGGAAGTAAGGGAGGAAGGGAGGGAGGGAGGGAGGGAGGGACAGAGGAAAGGAAGAAAGGAAGGAAGGCATAAATGGTGCCTGAGAAAGGATGTTTGAGATTATTCTCTGGCCTGCACTCTCGGGTGCACACCCCCACACACCTATATCTGCACACATAAACATGCACACACATGCACAATTCTAGTGGAAGGATCACCGTCTTCAAGTTCTGCCAGCCTCTTAGAAACAGGAATTTTCCACTGTAAGACCGTATCCACTGGGCGCACTTGAGTGAAGTCTCCTTAGCGGTAAGGGAAGTAGAAGACACTTGGCGAGGAATTTCCGACACCCGCAGAATTTGTTCATTTGCATATCGTTAGGTGATTTGCATGCTAGTTAAGTGAAGGATGCTGCAAATGCATTTTTCATTTACATTACCGAGAGGAGGAAATTAGCAGACGACAGGATGTATGTAAAAGCACTTCATAAAAGTACTCGGAGAATGTGGTCCTGTAGTAGCAAAGTCAGCCAGAAGCTTAAAAAAAAATCTTCTCGGGAATAGCCATGAGGCACAGGAAATTATAAAACCAGCATTATAAATCACCAGGTCACTGAGTGTCTCACCATTTGATCTTGTGTACACTGAGGTGAGGAATTAGTTAAGGTGGTTTCAGGCAGGTGTAGTGGTACATGCCTTTAGGGAGGCAGATAGACTGGGGAATCTCTGAGTTCAAGGCTAGCCTGGTCTTCATAGTGAGTTCGAGTCAGCTGGGGCTATGTAGTGAGACCCTGTCTCTAAAAGGAGAAGCATGGAGAAGCGGGAGAAGCAGGAGGAAGAAGAAGAGGAGGAGAAGCAGAAGGAGAAGAAGGAAGAGGAGAAGCAGACTGAGGAGGAGGGGGAAGGGAGGAGAGGAGATAGTCCCATTTGCTCTTTCTTATAGGTATCTCTTAACTTTTTGTTATGGAATTACATCCAAATAAACTTACTGGGGTGGAAAACTGTAAGTCAAGGCACTGTACATTGGGACCATCTGTCACCTAGTTTTTCAGATTCTTTCATCATAACTTCAGCCCTCTTTGTTATCCTACCAGCCCCTGTGGCATTACAATACAGAATGTATACAGAACCTTTTTAGTTCATTTATTGAGATTTCCTTTATAGAAAACATTGACATTGTTGTTTAAAAAATATTTTATTGCATATTTATTATTTATTAATTTATTATTTGTGTGTGGGCAGCATACATGTGTCAGAGTTCACGTGTAGAGCTTAAAGGCCAACCTGTGTGAATCCATTCTCTCCTACGACGTGGGGCCCAGGGATCAAATTCAGGTTGTCAGCCTTGCTGGAAAATGTCTCTACCCTCTGAGCCATTTTACCAGCTCCACGATTGTTGATTTCAAACAAACAAACAGAACAGAACACTAGATATTTACTCACTTTTGTTTTTCTCATTTTGCAATAAGTGTATTTATTTGTTTAAAAAACTTTCATATTGTATCTATTTTGTATGCATGTGCAGCTGTGCACCCAAGCCGTGGCTCACAAGTGGAGGTCAGAAGACAGCTTTTATTTATTTATTTATTTATTTATTTTGAGAAAGTTGGGTCTCTCTGTCCACCAAGGATGGGACACAGGATAGGACTCATGCTTGGTGGCCAGCACCTTTGTGCACTGACCCATCTTCTCTGGGGTCATTGTGTTTATTCAAGCTTTGGATTCTTGTATCCTACTACAGAAACAGTATTATTAGTTTTCTTTTGAATTCTTCCTCCCTTCCTCCCTTTCTTTCATTTTTGACTATTTTCCTGTGTCTGGGTGGGTGGCCTTCTCATCTACCTTCCTCATGTCTGAACCACATTTCCCCTCCTCTGTCTCATCCTCTCTATTCTTTATCGTTGGCGATTTCTCCATTACTGTTTTTCTCTAGTGCGGAACACAGTTTTGTCTACGCATTGAGACCTTCTGGAGCATGTTCTCATTTCTAGGCACTCGTTTGTTTCACCTACATTGACCTGGTCTCTGTAGCCGTTGTGCCCTATTGTCTCTGTTTGCACAGCTTCACATCTTTTTAAAATTTCCTTTACTCATCTTATGTGCCATTCCTTTTGGAGTGTTTTGGGTATAATTCTTTGGCGCCAGTCTTTCTCATGGTAGATATATTCCTGTGAACTTGATAGCATGTTGCCATTGCTACTGTATGTTCGTCTTCAAGGGCCTCCTTTCAGAGAGGATTCTGCTCTAGACTGACTTGCTCCCTGCCCATTGGAATACCAATGTTGAAGGCCGGGGTGGTTATTTTCACTCAACAGGGCCCTGGGATGCCCAGACTGATGGTCTTACATAGGATGTGCCTACGAGGGTTTCCAGAAGAGGTTGGCTTTTGAGCAAAGCAGATGACCCCGTCTGATGAGACTACGGTGAGGTGGGCTACGAGCCCACGGGCAAGTCTTCAGGAGAAACATTTTGATCTTGGCTTTCCTGAGAGAACTAGGATGTAACTAATTTCTACTGGGTAAGCTACCCATCCTGTGCTTGACTGAGGGAGGTAAGGGTTTGAGGAGATCCAGCTCATCACGACAGAGGAAGTCACGGTGGCCGGAGTGAGAGGTCGCTGTCACTCTGCATCAAGAGAGCAAATCCTGGAGTGCTGGGACCCACCTCATGTTCCCTTTTTTTGTTCAGTTCAGGACCCGAGCCTATAGGATACCCCCTACATTCAGGACCAATCTTCCCTTTTCAGTAAAAATCATACTGAAAGCATGCTCATAGACACACCCAGAGATGTGTTTCCATGGTGATTATATCCAATCAAGTTGATGATGAAGGGGAACCATCAAACAGTCTAGTGGCGTGTATATATATATTTTTTTTCATAGAAACACTGGGAAATCAAGACAGTTTCAACCCCCAAGTGTGTGGAACTGGTCTCACAGGACACTTTTGTGTTTATGTCTGTTAGATCTTTCAGGGCTTCAGAGACCTGTATCTGTTTTTGACCTGTCTTTAGTGTTAACTTATTTACACGGAGCCATTTTCTAGGAAAATGGAATTAAGGTTAGGTTTCCAAGCAAAGAATGTTAACTCAGCCCTCTGAACATGTGACCCAATGTGGTGTCATTTGCTCTCAAGTGATGTCCTTTACTCCATATGTGCCCATTCCAATGCTCAGAGAATCATACTCTTCTTGACTGGTTCCTCCAGGCAGGGACTGGGTTTCCCTGCTCTGCTCCAAAGTCTGGCCTTTGTGGGCGTTTAAGTGAGTTTAAGGTCTCATCTACCACTGGGTCTGTCTTATCCCCTTCCCATCCTCCTCTCTACTAGGTCTTTTTTGTTGTTGTTGCTGCTGTTTATTGAGACAGGGTTTCTGTGTGTAGCTCTACTTGTTCTGGAACTCACACTGTAGAGCAGGCTGACCTAGAACTCACAGAGATCCTTCTGCCTCTGCCTCCTGATCGCTGGGATTAAAGGCATGCGCCACCACTGCCCAGCTTCTGCCAGGTCTTTATCTCCTACAGATGCCTGGAACCTCAGCCCTCATATTCCAGCTTCGGTTTCTGGTCTCGTTTCTGCTATCCTGAGAGATGTAGTGGGAGGGGGGCTCTTCTGAAGCCCCCATTTCAAAACTTAATTGCTTTTTAGTGTATATTGGAAAGAGGGAGCATTTTTATTAAATACTAGAAGTTAATGTGTTGTTGCGAAGTAGACTAAGGAAATTACTGGAGTTATGGAGCTAGGGACGTAGCTCAGTTGGTACAGTGTTTGCCTAGAGCACAGGAGGCCCTGGGTTTGATCGCCAGCATCTTGTCGACTGGTGTGAAGACGCACACCTGTGATCTCTGTACTCAGGACACAGATGCAGAAGATTACAGCTACAAAATCACATCATCAGTTCAGGGATAGCCTTGGCTATGTGCAGCTGTCTCTCAAAGTCAATAGCATAGTAGTGTTAATCAGTAACTATCGTGACTGCATATAGCGATGGCATGTAGCTGTAACATAACTAGAGGAGGATAAACAGATAAGATATATAGAACAAGCTAGAGAAAAATAAGTTGACATAATTAAGTTATCAACCCTTATCTACATTTAATATACACACTGTCCACGAAACTGTGCATTTCTTTCTTGTCATCTGTTGGACAGAATTTCTGTTTCATGTTTATGCTATTCCCACACACTAGCCAGGCAAATGGAAATAAATGAGAGTCTGTAATCACCCCAAATCTAGAGTCTTTAGTGTGCAGTCAGGTCTCTCCAACCCATCTTCCTCTTGTAAAGGCTCCCCCCAACGTGAATACATTCTTAATTATTAAAAACAATTCGACGTTCCTCCACATAGTCAGCTTCTGAAGTTGGATTAAGATTAATGCACTCAGGAGGCCAGAACACCAGACTATTCGCTGAAGGGTGTCAGACAGTCTTGCCAGTGTGGCTTCATCAGCAAACGGTCTAAGTGGGGTCCAGACAGAATGGAGAAGGAACACGTGCTGTGTGATCGCGTGTTCTCTTCACAGCATAGCCTGGGACAGCGACCTCTCATAAGTTATTGTGAACTCACGTGGGGAAGAGTATTTTTGGATAGATGATCATCTCCACACTTCCTGTAGCCATCTTGTAACTACAACCATAGGAAGCAGGCCATGAGTGAAATGCCAGGAGGACCCAGATGTCTGCCCCTCACAGCGCCTAGCTCTAGCTTCTGCCTTACCACTGCTTCAAGGTGACCTTGAAACCTTTTAGCTAGCTATGGTGGTACACGTGTATAATCCCAGCAGTAGGGAGACTGAGGGTTCTACAAAGATGATCTGAATCAGCAGCAGGGACGTCTTCTGCGAGTGTCTCCAATAGAACCTCTCAGACACCAAGCCGCCATTCATCAGTCAGAGCTGAGAATTCTTTAAGAACCTGGAGATTCGTGTGTACACTAGAGTTTGAAAAGCCATAGTCTAGATCATTCTCTCAGAGTGGAGCTGTGGTGGTGCCCACCTGTAACCCCAGTGCTCGGGAGGCAGAGGCAGGGGGATTGGGAATTTGAAGCCATGTAGTGAGGTCTGGAAAGGCAAAAACATCCATTCTAGTGTATTGCCATCTTCACCCAATACAAGTAATGCTGACATTGACTCTCGGACTCGGTAACATTACCTGAGGAAGAAGAGGAAGGCTTTCCATTGGCCCACCCAGCATGGCACTTTGCCTCCTGTTAGCAGGGACCACAGGGGGATCTTGTTCTCCACATGCAACATATTTTTAAGTCTATAAATGAGTCAGAACAGCTGTTTCCACTCAGGTTAGTATGAACACAGTCGCACTCCCGACTGCTCCGTCAGAAGCAAGACACTGTCCCTTTAAGGTTAATGAGTTCCCCTCATCAAGCTGTCTTTCTCTTGTGATCTAGCTCTGCCCGCTTATTTTTTTATAGCCCATCTTCTTCGCTATGATTATTTGTCCTTCTAATATTAACAGCAATTAGACTCACCTCACGGTGCGTCACGCCAAGTCAGTCTTTGACTGTCAACGCAAGGTGATCTTAGTCTTGTCTCTGTAACAAACGTTGACAACCAAAACAAAGCGCAGGAGGCAGAAGACACGAAGAGAATTAGCAGCGAAAGCACTGCAGATGGCACAGACATCTTGGACATCTTGGTTGTCTCTGTCCCTGCTCAACGTAAGGAAATGATGGCATTCATTCCTCTGGGACTGTGAGGAAGGTGGCACTGTCTTAAATATCTCTCTGAAAAGTTTGGAAAGAAGACTCCTTGAAAACCATCAAAGCATTAGCATTCTCTTTCTAAATCTAATCTATTTAATTTTATTGGAAAACATTTACATAGCTCATCAACAGACTCCCTAGTATCGAGTAATATTTAACATGCTGTAATCACAGGAAAGAGAGATTTAGATTAAATGCTGTTTTTTTTATTACTATTCAATCATCACAAGTTGTTCTACTTTTTATCTTTTTAGTCAACAGATTTCAAAGGAGGGAAAATACCTTCATTTGCAAGCCTACCTGTATTTATCTCCTATTATATTTTCCATTAGTGTCTACATGAGATTTATTCCGGGTGATTTCCAGTAGAGTAAACGTGAATCTGCTCATGCCGGATGCTAATAACAAAGATGAATGCATCCTACCTCTAAGGGATGTTACAAGAATAAATTAGATAATATTTACAGGGGAATTTGACCATATTAGAGGTGGTAGGGAAATAAATTTTTTTGAAAAGCATTTGAAGAACGATAGTCAAAAAGTGCCATTCAATTTCAGCTAGACCGACTTGACAGGACCGAGGTATGTTACGAGCAAACTCACAGTGTCTCTGAGCACTGGATAAACACTACACCTGACAGTGAGCATCAGGTCTGATTCACTCAGGCATCAGCTTCAATGTGCAAAATGAGCTTTTCAACCTCTTTCTGTATGTTGACACTTATGAAACCTGGTATACTGGTAAAGCCTTACATATATGCATTGGATTCGTCATCAGAATTGTCTTAGACCTCTTACTGGGTTTGATAATCTATGTAGATTATAGACAAAGAGGACTTGCTGCTTTCAAGTTGGTACTAAAAAACAGTTGTATTATGTTGTATATGTGTGTGTAAGTACATGACTGTGTATGTATGTATGTGTGCACACACTTGTGTGGAGCCAAGACCACATCAGAAGCATGTCTAAGGAATGTGTCTATTTTTTTTTTCAAGACATGATCTCTCACTGGTCTGGGGCTTAGCTAGTATGTTGTAGAGTATTTGATTACACTGTGTAAAGAAGTGTCATTGTGGTTGGTTCCATAAAAAGCTAAGTGGTCACTAGCTAGGCAGGAGGTATAGGTGGAACTCCCAGACAGACAGCCCTGGGAAGAAGAAAGGGGGAGTCACCAGCTGGACACAGAGGAAGCAGGCCATGCAGGAGGAGAGGTGAAAGCCACGAGCCACGTGGCAGCATGGAGATTGATAGAAATGGTTAATTTAAGTTATAAGAGTAGGAAACAAGCCTAAGCTAAGGCCAAGCTTTCATAAATAATAATAAGTCTTGGTGTCATTATTTGGGAGCTGGCTGGCAGGACGGAGGAAGACTTGTTACACAAGTAGGCTAAACTGGCTGGCCACCAAGCCAGTGGCTCCGCCTGTCATCATCTCCCCAGGGCTGAAATTAGAAGCACAGACCATCACGCCCGGCTTTTGTTGTTGCATTTATTCTGAGGGTTAAACCTCGTGTCCCTATGCTTGGAAAGCAGGCACTTTGTTGCATTTGGGTCATCTAGAACCAAACTGTAGCTTTTAGAGGAACAGTAGACAAGAGAGAGTCAGAGTTATTCTATGCTAACGGCCACAGTGGCCTTGTAGATATGGCCTAGCGATTGGTGGCAGTCTTAGCATTCTTTGTGGGATGCTGGAAAATCTCCTGTTCCCATATAGTTTTCAGACATCCTTCTATGCTGGCCCAGTGCAGCACTTTAAGTCTTGTGTCAAAGAAGTGGTCGTGCATTCACGATAAAAGGCAAGAGTTAAAATCGTAGGAGTTTGACGTGGAGCCTTTCAGTAAACCAGCACTTAATTGCATTCCTGCTCCCGACCATGCACAATTTGAAGAGCTTCACCAAGACGACCTCGCTTAATTCCTCTCTCGTTGTGCGAAGTGGTCACCATTATCACTCCAATGTCACAGCTGTAGCACCAGACCAAGAAATATTATAAAGCCTGCCTGAGGTCACACAGTTCATCCACGGAGGAGTCAGACTACATGCATCCATACTCTGTGTTCTGACTATGAGATTTCTCGCCTCCTTCTGTATGACTCTAGGACCACCATACAACCACGGCAACCGAAACCAAGCCAGGAACAAACAACAGTGCACACTTAGCGGTTAGCAGTAAGGAAAACTGCCAAAGCTGACCATCATTAGAGCGCATTGTAACTGCGACATGTGCCAGGAAAAGCCAAGATTCTGACAAACAAGAGGCCCCCTCTTGCCGGTTCCTACAGGGAAGGACTCATGAACAGCAAGAGTTCACAATCACTGTCAAATTATTCACCAGGAAGTAACACTCTATGACATACCGAAAGGACAGTTCCTGTATGGAGACCATGACAGATCTTGGGGAGAAATAAGAAATGTGAAGCAGAGGTGAATTTGCCATGGAAATATCAGTGGTGCTGAAGTAAACAGCGGTGAGTGACTGGCATCTAAAATATCATCACTTGTTTTTGCAGGAAGGGACTGGACAACAGGATGGTGAGACTTCATGATATGTGATGTAGAAAAGTCTTTTGCAATGCTTCTCTAATATCTGAAGTATATGCTATAAAATCTTTTATTTTGTCATCTGTGACAGAAAGCTGTAATAAGGTTAAGTCCAAAACTTTCCATAGCAACAGACAATGTCTCTCAGTCAGAGCCCTGCGTGTCTCCCTTGAAGGAGCTTTAAAGTCATAACAGACAAACCCCAAGCCAAGCTCACAATCCCACCATCCCGAGCCAGCTTCCACAGTGAGCGCAGTGAAGGATCTATCGACAGAGGACTTGGCTATAGATCTGCACATTCCTTCACCGTCTTTATATGGCACTTCAGTCTTCGCCGTTACATGGGTTTCAAGACAGGACAAACTCTACCTGAAACAGAGAGATTCTGATTCAGCTGCCATGCAGAAGCTGGGCGCGGGGTTCACAGGAGAGTGTTAAGATGGATTTTCCTTGAGACGAAGTCTTTGTTCTTCCCGCTCCTCACTGTTTTAAGTTCCTGTGTTTCTATTCTTTAAACACTGCGGGACTCCTGGGTGCCTCGTCAGCTATAATTCTAAAATAAGTGTTTTACCGAGGGGGAAGGCAGCTTTGAAGACAATGTCTTTATAAGTAGCTATCAAAAATATAATCTGGGGCTGGAGAGGTAGCTCAGCCAGCCAAGCTCTTGCCATGCAAGCATGAAGATCTAATTTGATCCTCAGAACCCATGTAGCAATAGCAGCAGTGGTGGTGACCATGCCTGTGATCCCACAGAACCCATGTAACAATACCAGGAGTGGTGGTGACCATGCCTGTGGTTTCACAGAACCTGTGTAGCCACACCAGGCGTGGTGGTGACCATGCTTGTGGTTCCAGTATTGGTGAGGCAGAGGCATGCAGATCTCTGTGGCTCACTGGTCAATCTGCCTGGCCTAAGCAACAAGCTCCAGATCCCAGTGGGAGAGCCTATCTCCAGAATCATGGTGGAAAGTAGCTGCAGATGGCTCAGCAGATAAAAGCACTTGCTGTCCTTCTAGAGGACTCTAGCTTGGTTCCCAGCGCCATCTGGCTGACTCCCATCACTTTTATCTCAGCTGCAAAGGATCTCACACCCTCTTCCGGCCTCAGTGGACACTAGCACACATGTGTCTCTCTCACACACACAAATAAATCTGAAAAAACAAGAATGAATAATGACTAACTAAAAAGCAAGCAAATCAAAGCAAAGTAAACAAACAAACTAAAATAACAACCAAGAATGGGGTGGATGGTCCTTAGAATGATACTAATACTAACTTCTAGCCTCTACATGTGTGAGCATACATGTAGACACACGTGTACAGATTCAAGAATATATTCTTTCTCTCCTCTCTGTCTGTCTGTCTGTCTCTCTCACACACAAACACACACACACACACACACACACACACACACACACACACACCACGATCTTAGGCAATTGGAAGTAGTGACTAAAACAGGAGTAAATTAGATCGATGCGTACAGTTGCGTACAGTTGTGTACAGTTGTCTATGCAAACTATAATTAGAGTCTCCCAGCACTTGCACGTGCCCAGTGGATACCTCCCTTGGCCTCCTCCAATTAGACAGGAGGCTCTGCCTGGGGCGTGGAGGAATCCACTCACCATTGTGTCTGAGGGTGTAGGGAGCTCAGTCCCTGCTGCTGCCATGGGCTTTGTTTTGAACACGAGGAGCTACACTTGCAGCCGCCATCGGATTGGTTATCAAGGAGAGAGGGAGTTAATGATACACGGTGAGCTTGCATTGCATCCCTCCCTATTCAGGCTTAGAACTGGATCCCCTTCCAAATCCTCTGTGTCGATGGTGGCAGGCTGAACAGTAAAACAGATGGTCTAGCTTTGTCTTGCTTTTCCTTTACAACCTTCTTGAGCAGCTCGGGGAGCTTGGTCCCCTGGGATTTCAGATTATATTTCAGTCCTATTATATGTTTATCAGTTTAGATGCAAAGATGGCATGAAAGAATTATTCAAAACCCTTACGGCCACAGCTTTCACTGGCTCTTGGTGTGCTGTGTGCTGTTCGTTTTAATTGAAAATATTCTAAAGGCAAGATTGATGTGTTTTCGGTCCATGTAAAATAGAAGCAGGTTCTGGGCTCCAAAGCTTTCATGGCGCTCTCTTTTCTCAGGAGCAAGTCCTCTCTAATGTGTGCCTCTGTTTGCACAATATAAATGGCCTTTAAAAGCCCTTCATTCATACAATGGTCTCAGTAACCCAAAGAAAATTAGTAGCAGGCAAAAGCCTACTTTCACTGACACAGAGACAAAAATGCTAATTACCTTAAAATATTCTCAAGTGTATACCGCTGGCCTCCTTCCAGGTAGGACTCAAGAGCTGCCCCCCTCCCTTGTTATTTACTAGTGATAGGGGACATTACTATTGATTTACATTCAGGCTTATGTGTTTCTATTTCAATCTTTTCTTTGGGCTCCAAAGTATTGTTTATAACTAAGGTACACAATTTGTTTTCCGCTTACTCGTGGGTACACTTGAGAACTGCCCATTTGCAATCAATTATGTTTTGTTTTGTTGCTATTTTTTTGTTAAGATACCCAAACACATTTGTTGAAAAACAAAGTTCCTAAATTCAAATTTATCTTATTTTAAAATTTTAATTGCCACAGATTATAATGTCTTCTTCATATTTCTTTCAAATGTTCTGTGGTGATTAATTCTTTGTCTGAGTTTAAACTATGAAGCTTGTCTTCCTCTCAAAATGGTTTTAAACCAAAGCTTTTGATGAAATAAGCAATAAAGAAACAAAAACAACACAATTTACCGAGTTAGCATTCCAGGTGCTTTGAAAATATTTTAATAAAAAACAAGCTTTTTATCATACATGCCACTGTTTTTTTTTTAAACATATATTTTTGTTTTTGAGACAGGGTCTCTCTATGTAGTTTTGGCTGTCCAGGAACTATGTAGACCCGGGTGGCCTCGAACTCACAGAGATCTGCTGGACTCTGCCTCCCAAGTGCTGGGATTAAAGGTGTGTGCCAGTATACCCAGCTATTACAACAACAACAAATATTTATGAAAAATCTATTGTGTTCAAATTATTTATTTTATAACGAAATCAGGCAAAAGTGCTTTTCTTTTAGTCAGCGTAGTTTTCATTTTTAAATTACATATATGTATTTGTCGTGTGTGTATTCGTGACTGTGCACACGCCATGGCACCTGTGTAGAGGTCAGAGGACAACTTGCAGGAGTCTGTGCTCTCCTTCCATATATGGGAACTTCAGACCAATCAAGCCCCTTTATCCACTGAATCGTCTTGACGGCCCTGGAGTCAGTTTAAAATTCAAGTTTGCATGTGTGTGAGTGTGTGTGTGTATGAGTGTGTGTGTTATATAATATATACACACTAAAAGTTAATTGATAGTTCAGAAATTTAATATTGGGAAGACCAAAGAATAAAGAGGCCACAAGTTGAGGCTAAGTAAAGAGCCAATTAAATGATTAAAAGTCCAAATCTTACTCAATTCAGCACTGCAGCAATCAACAGTGTTTTAAAGATTAGCAACAGATTCGAACAGACATTTCAGTAAAGACGACAAAGCAAATCACGGGAGAAGATGCTGAACCTCCGTGGCCATCAGGGGAACGCAAATCAAAACCACGGCAATTATAAAGCATCCCACAGACACCAGGATGGCAGCAGACAGACAGACCGGGTACACACAGAACAAGGGACGCGAAGGACATGCAGCCTGGGGCGTTGCTGGAAAGAAGACAAAGTGACATGGCCACCTCCGGTTTCAGCTCGGCAGCTGTTGAAAAGGTAGCAGAAACTCACCAGCAAACCAATTCACCATAAGAATCTACCAGAGAGAAATGCTCTCTCACTGATATTCATTCAGTTGCTTAGAGTAAAGAAACCCAACTCTCAAAAGCGTGTGGAATGGTTTGTTTTGTTTTGTTTTGTTTTTATGTTCAAAAACCCTATACAGACCAGGGAAGAGGAAATCTGAACCGAAGCGTTGCCTCTCTCAGATTGGCCTGTGCGCATGGATGTGGAGCAATTTCTTTACAGTGGATTAATACATGAGGGCCCGCCCACTGTCCATGGTGCCATCCCTAGGCAGCTGTGTCTGGGCTGTATAAGAAAAGCCAAGGAAGCCAGGGAGTAAGTTCTTCCCTGGGTCTCTCCTGCCTTCAGCTTCCCTTTGTGTACAGACTGTAACCTGTACATCAAATACGCCCTGTCCTTCCCCAAGCTGTTTTTGGTCAGTGTGTTTATGGCACCAGAGAAGCGCACAAGGGCAGTAAGCTAAATGAACAAGGCTGCTTCTGTGGCTCCGTTTCTGTGCAATGTCCAGGAAGGCAAGTTTGTAGAAACAAACATTACAAGAACAACTACTCTACCTGAGGTCGGGGGTAAAATCAGGGATTAACTGCAGATGAGGGGATGTGGGGGTTTTGGAAATGTTCTAGAAGCTGGGTTATAGTGATGGCTGTACACCTGTATGAATACCCTGAAAATCATGGTGCTGCTATTTTATTTATACAACAAATGCATCCTATGTCCTGTAGATTGTGCTTCAACGATGCTGATAAAGGAAGAACCTCAGCGCCCTGGGTCTTCACTGGTTTGGTGTAAAGTGGTAATCTGAACGGTTTGTGTTTGCTCCGGGGCTAGCACGCAATCGCAGCACAGCAATGCATCTGGGTCCATAGATGTCAACAGCTCACAGTCGGTGGCCTCCTTTGCAATTTTCAAATTTATTTCATCCTTAACATCGGTGCTATCAAGTAGGTTGAACAAGTGCTACGTAATATATAAAGATAAATGCTTTTCTTTCTTCCTTTCAGCTGTGCACTGGAGAACTCTAAATACATAACTTTCTGTGGTGCTTACAATGCACCCTAGGGCCTTGCTTATATAGAGCCAGGCGCTCTATCCCTAGCCCTATATTATAGACTTTAAAATTCAAGACCATCCTGGATAATATACCCTGGACAACCTGAGCAGAAAACATTATCTCTGCCCCAAGCTCTCCAGATGTTTCTACAAAGACAAATGTTTTCACTTGAAGGACTTCAGTAAAGGATGTGTAAATCCCCAAGTGGAGGCTCATATAGGAGACTGTCCACAGCGTGAGCTTGGTCACCCCACGCACAGACTGACCACATCTCCACTGGGGGGCTTCTCCAAAGCTATTTGCATTTACAAATATTGATATGCATGTACTATAACTATGTCTCAATTAAGGGTACAACAACTGTCATTCCAGGAACGGAATATTCTCTGGCAGAAACCAAACTGGCAAAATCAGAATGGAAATTGGCGTATTATTTTGTTCCTAGTAATTTCTTCCTTACTATTTCCCTTGAAAGCCCAAAAAGACCTTGAACAGTTCCAATTTAGTTAAGGCATTCCAATGTTTAAAAACACGTGACTTGTAAAGTGTCCAATTGTGCCATGTGAGAATGTATGTGGCATATAAATAAACACCCATACTAAATAAAAACCACACGGACTCTTTTATTTTAATTACACATGTGCACGACAGGCCCGGATCACAGCTCTTTGGGTTCAGCGAGATTTAACACTTCTGGAATTATCCCAGCCTGATGATTGCTCCCGGGCTCAGGTGGTGAAGTTGCTCCTGAAGGGTGGGAGTAAAGTGTGGGACTCTTGGGAATGCTTGTTGGAGCGTTAGCTCTCGGCCACGTTTGCTGTGTTTGTCTGTGTGGATACTTGTGCTAACTCAGCTTCATGGAGACGCTGCAGGCGCTTTGTGGGCCTCAGGGCTGTGGCCTCTCAGATAGACCCCCTTCGGCAGAAGGTGTTTAAGGACACAATCTCTGCTTCTTGATTATGACAGAAATGCAGAAATATCCAGTTGATTTCAGTGAATGGCAAGTTTTCACATTGTAAAAATTACACATTAATGTCTGATATAATACATGAAGTAAGGAGGATGAAATGAGCCTATGTCTCTCGAGCAAGAAAACTATGTTCTGATCTGGAACCCTCAACATGGTTTTGTGATGTTCTTCAACATTTAAGATCTTGCTGTTCCCAGAAGAAAAGGAAAAAAATTGACATAAAATATTATTTTGAGCAGTGGTTCTCAGTCCTCCTATTTCTGCAATCCTTTAATTATCTCTTTATTACTTCATAAATGTAATTTTGCTACTGTTATGAAATGTAATGTAAATATCTAGTATGTGACCCCATGAAAGGGTGGTTTAACCTACAAAATGTTGTGGCCCACAGGTTGAGAACCATTGTTCTAGACACTAATCTTAATTTGACAATCATTTAGTAAGATTGTGTTCTAGTTCTACAAAATGGAATATTTATCTAAATAATTTTATCCAGGTCACATGGTCTTTTGGACTAGTATGCCCTTTGACCTCTTTCTGCACTGTTAGGATAAAACCAGCAACAAACAGATGCTCCCCACAAAAGAAACCAACAACAAAATAAAAGAAGGTTGAAATTTGAAATAGTTTGAAAGAATCCACTTACTTATCTATGTATTATGTATAAATAATTATTGTATCTATTGTGTATGGCACTGATATGAAATGCTACAAGTTATGGTTTTAAACTATGAATGAAAAAGATAGGAGCCAGATATTAACTGAAAGACTTTTCACAGACATTGTGGTATGTACACATGGGCCACCTTGAATAGTGCATGTGTGTGCATTATGTATATTCTTCTGTACGTGGGTGTACACATGTGTGTGGTGCATGCATGTGGATACATGTATGTGTGCTTGTGAAGACCCTGAGTGTCATTCCGCAGGCACCATGCACCTTTTTGTTGAAACAACGTTTCTCCTAGGCCTTGGTTTGCTGGCAGTGTACTCCAGGGATCCACTTATCTACACCTTCCCGGCAATGAGATTACAAACACATCTGGTCGTTTTTGTAGGGTTCTGGGAATCAAACTCAGGTCCTTATGTTATGTGGCAAACATTTAACAACTGTGTTATCGTCCCAGCTCCTCATGTATATTCTTCTTAATACACCTTATATTCTTGCCTTTCCTCTTTCTAGATCAAAGTGTCCTCAAAGGAACACGCTCACAGTGCGTTGCGGTGACCAAGGCCCAGGGTTCCCTCCACGCCTCTAGTTTTGTCTGGATGGCTTCTATTCAGTGTTTTGTTTTGGGGGGAAAAATCCTTGGATAAATACAGTCTGAATACCTCCAGCAACACAGAAGGTTTTGCTTACAAGCTGTGTGCTTTGAAAATGCACCTCTTTATTAGCCTTACCGCTTAAAATACGCCATCTTATAAGCCATTCCAACGAAAACCAAAGGCGAGATGAATACTTTTTAATTTATGCTCTTTTCAAATCCTATAAATGGCATGCTCTATTTAAGCCCAGAGAGAGAAATCACCAACTCCTTTAATAGCTAGACAAACATTAATATTTGATACATTGGCTCTCCTAAGCTGTGGTATAATCACAGTTGGCCTGATAGGATGCTAAGTGGGAAAATCCTGTTTAGACAGTTGGAAGGGAAGGGGAAAGTGTTTAGTAAAACAAGTTTGATAGTCTTGTCAGCGTAAAACTGATAGCTATTTGGCATCATTTAATCTTTGCCAAAAGGATTTTATTGAGCAAAGGAACAGTCAAAATCTTGGATTAATTTCACTTCCTGGACCAAAAAGAAAAGAAAAAAAGGGGCGCTCTTTCCTCAAGGAGCTACTATGCTCCAGGATTAAGACCCCTGCCTAGTCAGGACCTCGTGCAGGTGTTACAAGTATTGTTATTAATTAATATTCATTTCCATTTATTTTACATCCCGACCTTTGGGTCCATTTGATCCATTGGATCTTTTGGTCCAATCTATACATTTCTTGGTCTGTACCATCGCTTGGTCTGCTGATTAAATCGCTTCTCTCTGTAATATCACTAAAGTGAAACAAACCTAAACAGTCAACAGTTGGGAGTAATGCCCAGCTAGAACTGCCACTGTGCACAGCAGGGGCCCCACCCTCCCTGGATAGGACCGCCCTCTAGAAAACAACTGAGCTGCAGCAGGTGTCCCAGAACTTCCAGGGGGAGTGTGGGAGACGACAGGAGGGGCAGAGCCATCCCTCTCCTTCACAGGCTCAGGGAGAGCCTAGGGTTGTGAACCTCCGGGGCCCAGCAGGTTTACCACTGACAAACCGAGGGCTAAGAGTTCCTCTAGGTCTAGAAGCTTTGCTTTCTCTCTTTGTTTTTCTCCCAAAGCCTTTGCTTTTCCCCCTTTGACCTTGAGAAGCTGATTTAACGGGAAAGTCTTCTAGAGTAGGATGTCAGAGTGTTTGGGAATATCCCAGGGATCTGGAACACAGTCACCTTTAGACACCTTCCTTAGGGGTGGGGACAGAGGAGAGGGGAGGGAACAGGGTGAGTGGAAGGAGGGGAAACTGCAGTTGGGATGTAAAATAAATAAAATAAAATAAATAATAATAAAGATACCTTCCTTCTGCCCTTCTAAATTTCTGCCTGCTCCTCCCCACATCCCCAGGGTCTTCCCCTGGGTTTCCCCTTGGGGAAACCATCCGAGTCCCTCCTCCCTACACTAAAATACCATCTGTAGGTCCAGGATTCAAAAGTGTGGTAGTGCTACAAGAGACACTCATGCTGGTGTGCAGAAAGACAGGGTTTAGCGAGAACACAAATTCCTGGTGGTACATTAAACAAATACTTTAAAATTCATTTTTATTTATGCATATGTGTGTGCATTTGAAATTGGTGCTAGGAATCGAACGCAGCGCCTTTGCAAAAGTAGTAAGTATCCTTAACTACAACCCCACAGTGCCACACGCTTTAAAAAGAATTTTGGAAGCATGTTTTTTACTGGGAAGGCAAATAGTCGACAGCCTCAGCACACAATAAACTTCTATTAAAGAGGAGGGAGACGTCAGTGAGAACTAATTGCTTTCCTTAGGATCAATCTAAATTTGTTCAGAATGTTTGACTACATTACATGGCTTTTACAGTGAAGACCCCGCCAGCAAGCAGGTTGCTGCGGGGGCGGGGGAGGGGGTTACAGAGACAGGCACTGCAGGCCAGGACTACTGAAGCCAGGTTGCCCGGTTGCTTTAGAGACTTGCATAAAAAAGACAGCTCAACCGGATCCTGGCTGGCGTCAAACTTGCAGGATTGCCGGTAGGAGACCGGCCCAGGCCGCAGAGGACAGGAACACTTTCACAAACAACTCCCAGATCCCTCCTTCCAGGTCGCGTTACACCTGGTTTCTCAAGAGCAGATCTTCTCGCCAACCTTAATCTCGGCGGGGCAGGAGGCTGAGTTCCAGCTACCTTTGCCCTAATTTATTGAGGGCTTTAAAAGTAGAAAATAAAACTTTGAACTCAAAAGCATCTGGAAGCTTTATGATTCAGGTGTGCTGCTTGCCTTCGGGGGCACCAAAGATCACTGGAGTTAAAGTGACAAAAAAAAAAAAAATAAGAAAGAAAAGAAAAGGTTCTGTATCTGCAGAACTGGAAAGCGTGTCCGGACTTGAAGCAACTGGTTCTCGTAGCTTATTAACTTGAGCGGGGGCGGGACCAGCACGGAAGTCCCCGGCTCTGCCCTGTCTTTTTCTAATGGAGGATTTCCCCCTGCTTTCTGGGCCTTTCATCCTCTTCTCTGTTCCTTGGGAATCTAGAAACAGCTCTTCTCAAGAAAGGCCAAGGAGAGAAGAGGGGGTGGAGGGGGGATGAAAAATGGCTCTTGAGAAATAGTGGGTGAGAGAAACAAGGGGTCAAGGGTGAAGTCAGCTCCTCATCGCCTACTCTGGAATCTGGGGTTTTGAACAGAAGACCCAGCAGCGGTTATGGTGGCCCTGTGTGAACAGCGTGGCCCCTCACAAAGCCCTTTCTTTTATCTCTTTAGAGAGATGGACCAGCACCCCCTTATTTGGCTGCGAGGATGGGAGAGATCCTTTGGGGAGATAGGCTCCTCTGGTCTGGACCTGAGCTTCCTGATATTAATTTTAATTTGAATGCAGTCTGGTGGTCTCCCGTTTGATGCAGCCCTTTCGATGCCAGGGAAAGCCAAGGCCTTAGGAAGGGCTTGTTGGGCCCTTCCTGCTCAGAGATGGAGGCTTCCGACATTTCAGAGGCCGAGCTTTCCCTTCTCCAGAGAGCTGGCCTGGCTCCTGCACTCATGGGAGATGTGGGAGACCAGCTAGTAAGCACTGTGTGTGTGTGTGTGTGTGTGTGTGTGTGTGTGTGTGTAGAGAGAGAGAGAGAGAGAGAGAGAGAGAGAGAGAGAGAGAGAGAGAGAGAGAGAGAATGAATCACCTTCGCAAGCTGACCTGCAGCGGCCATGCATGGAGGAAGAGAAGTGCGGTGCCAGTGTTTTTCGTGCTTGGGCTCGGCTGCTCTAGGCCCGGCCCTCCTCGGCCAAATCCCTTGGGGAGCTGACACATGAACTAGTTTCGCTTGTCCCGCTGCACCTCCTCCAGCTGGAGCAGCCGGCTGGGCGGGGAGAGGTGAGTTGCTGCAAGGCCTTCCCTGCCAGGGCCCGCCCCTCGCAGGCCTGGCGGCTTCTCTGCGAAGGAAACATTCAAACCCCTAGAACGTGGCGTGGGTCTTCCCTAGGGTGTGTGCCTGTCAGCAAGTCACCAGTTTGGGAAGAGCTAAGGGGAATGTGTGAGTTGTAGGAAACCCACGGAGGACTTAGCTGTTTACCAGGAGGCGCGTGCCTCTAGGTTATTTTTAATGTCGAGCTTGGTGACTGTGTTCATATTCTTGGTGTGTAACCCCGTGTTTCTGCACACCGGAACAAATGCTCTCTGCGCTGAGGAGGTAGAAAGTCCCAGATTTTAAAGGTAGAGATTTTAACCCAGGTCTTGTGGTGGCAGAGGGAACAGGAAGTCAGCTCTCCAGGCTTCCAAATAGAACTGAGTCGTTGTAACACCTGCATGAGGTCCTGTCTGGGCAGGGTTCTTCATCCTGGGGTGTAGCCCCTTGGGGACAGAGGGCCTCTTTTTCTTTTTTTGTCCAGGGAGAGAAAACTGTTCCATTAGGGGATGGGGTGATTTATGTAGACAATTTAAAGGGTGTTTCGAAGCTCTGTGGAATGCGAGAGGCGGCATGATTTGAAGGTGCAATATACTTAAGGGGAAGTGTGGAATGCACCAAAAGTTTTCTTTTCCTCCTTTTAAGCAAGTTTCAATCCATTTCACTGACGAGTCCGGTTAGCCCTGTGTAAATGTGTCACTGCCCGAGCCGGTCTGTGGAACCAAAGCTGGAAGCGCCAATTTCTCCCCGAACTTGTGATTTGGTGGAAGAATAAAGGGAAGACTACTGCTTTGTACAGTTAATGTCTTCATTTATTTCTCCCTTTTAAAGAGAATATGTTTTGGAGGGAGGGGAGAACATGCCTTAATTTTCCTTCCCCTGGAGAGAAGGTTTGGATTTTAAACAAAATTGGAAATGATTATAATAAAACTATTTGCACTGAAAATCATTTGTTTTGTAGAGATTAAGTTTTCTATTTTGGAAATCCTGTATTTCAGGAACCAGGGCTCAGTGGTTAAGAGCACTTACTGCTCTCTCCGAGAACCAAATTTGGTTCCATGCATCCACTTGTTGGCTCACAACTACAAGTAACTCCAGCTTCAGGGGATTCAGCACGCGTGGACACCTACACAGCTCTGCCCATGCTACACATAAATTCATGCAGGCACATGAACACATAAATACAAATAAATCTAAAACGATTCCACCAGTTTGTGGTTCAATTAACTGCATATCTGGTGGCCCATTTGACTGAAAACTTTTATTTCGTTATAGATACTTCTCTTTAATTACGAAATGTTAGAGGCACCCGAGACCTCCAGAGAACTGTGGAACAAGCCTCTGCGCTCTACCCAAGAGATAAAGCCTTACAGACACAGCTGAAGCTACCACCATGTGTCCCCTTTCTACACTCAGCTCCTTTCCTCACCTTCCAGAGATAATTATCGCCCTGCATTTGGAACTTATTATTGTTCCTGTGTTTTAAGAAAAAAGCCATAGGTCTAGAGAGATGACTCAGTGGTTAAGAGTACTTCCTATTCTGTCAGGGGACCCAAGTCAGGCTCAAAGCCCCCTCCCAGGGTAGCTCATAACCAGCTTCACGCCTAGGAGATGCTATGACCTATGCTGGCTTCTAATGGTACTATACTTACATGCATGTAGTAGTAGGAGTGGCGGGGCTGCGTCCCCAGCACCCTGGCCGCCTGCTAGCTTATGCCCAGAAATAATTACACAGACACTGTATTCTTTTAAACTCTGCTTGGCCCATTAACTCTAGCCCTTACAGGCTAATTCTCATATCCCGATCAACCCATCTCTAATAATCTGTGTAGCATCAGTCTTACTGGGAAGATTCTAGCCTACATCCATGTCCATCCTGGGTCGGAGCTTCATCGATAGCGTCTCAGAGAGCAGAGCTATTGCGTCTGCCTGGGAGAGGGGAGCATGGCGTCTCTCCAGAGAGCAGAGCTGTCGAGTCTGAGCTCACTTCCTCTTCCTCCCAGCATTCTGTTCTGTTTACTCCACCCACCTATGTTCTAACCTATGAGACCAAGCAGTTTCTTTATTACTTAACCAATGACCTTCCTCCATCACATGCACACACAACTACACACAGACATAAAATGTCTTTTAAAGTGTCTGCTAAACCGAGAGTGGTGAAACACGCCTTTAATCCCAGCACTCAGGAGACAGAGGCAGGCTGGATCTCAGTGAGTTCAAGGCCAGCCTGAACTACAAGGTGAGTTCAAGGACAGCCAGGGCTGGTACAGAAAAACCCTTTCTGGGAAAATCCAGAAGAAAAATCCCTGCTTATATACACACACACAAAACGCACATCTTGTAGTGTTGTTTTGAATGCTTTCAGCCTTCTATATAATCGCTATCAAACTACAGATAGCCTCTGCTAGCTGGATCCCAATTGGTTACTGTAACTCTTTCCTTTTATTCAGTTTCTGCCGGCAAATCTGCTGTCTAGACACCCAAGTTTCTCTTGATGGATGTTGTTTGCTCTGCCTTTTCCTCCAGCATAAACAAGGTTGGCATGAACTCCCTTGTCTGGTCTCACTGTGCTAGTGTCAAGTCTTCCACCCAGCAGTGGAAAGAGTTCAGAATTTTAAGCTTAAAAGCTGCAACATAAAAACATCTTTGTGGCCAAGTCTGGGGGGCACCCGCCTTTAGTCCTGGCACTGAAGAGGCAGAGGCAGGAGGATTTCTGACTTGGAGACCACCCTGGTCTAAGGAGCTAGTTCCTAGACAACCAGGGCCATAATGGAAAACCCCGTTTTGAAAAACCAAACAACAAAATGATAGCAACAAAAACAAAACAAACCAACCAACCAACCAAACAAACAAAAACATGAAACAAAAACAACAACAACAAAAAAGAATGTTTCATTACATGTTCATTTTGTGTTGTGTTTGTGTGTGCTTCAGTAGAGTTCAGAGGACAACTTTCAGGAACCAGTTCTTGGCTAAAACCTTGTGGGACTTGGGGATCAAATGCAGGTCTTTTGGCCTGGAGGGAAGTATAGTCATATTTTATTTATGTTTTAATAAATAAAGCTTGCCTGGAGATCAGAGGGTAAAACTAAGCCACTAGAAGCCAGGCACTGGTGTCACACATCTTTAATCCCAGGATTTGGGACACAGAGTCAGATGCATCTCTATGAGTTCAAGGCCATCCTGGGCTACACAAGATCGGTGCAGAAACAGATCCAGGTGGTGGTGGCTCACACATTTAATCCCAGTACTAAATGGGAATTTAAGACAGAAGGTGACAGAGGCTCAGGGCTCAGTCTGCAGTAACCCAGCCTTGGTAGAGAGGTAAGACGTCTCTAGCGGCTTGGCTGTTTTGCTTTTCTGATCTTCAGCTTGAACCCCAATATCTGTCTCTGAGTTTTTATTATTCTTACTACAGGGAAGCATTCTCATCTGCTGAGTCATCACACCAGCCCCAGAGACTCTATTTTAAATTTAACTTTATATTGTGAGCATTCTGTCATATCACTAAATATCCACTTTAAGACACTGTGTTGATGGTTGTAGAGCCAATCACTGTCAGGACATTTCTTTGTTTTATAGCTGTTATTTCTTTGGTTTATTCACCTGTTAAACATCTAGACAGTGATTTCTTACTCTAACCAGAAGTGCTGTGAAGAAGGACAATATGGTTTTAAATGAAAGCACTTTTTGATTCATCTTCATGGTAATTTCAGTGACTGAATTGATTCTTTTGTTGCTGAAGCAGCCAGTTAGGCTGGCCCACTTGTCCTGCCTCTTTGTTGACTGGGGTTTTTCTGTCCCACCAGGTCCCACAGCCATTCAGTTCTAAAGAAACACATAGAGGTCTATATTAATCATAAACTGGTTGGCCTAGTAGCTCAGGCTGCTTATTAATTATTTTTTACATCTTAAATTAGCCCATTATTCTCATCTATGTTAGCCACATGGCTTGGTACCTTTTATCAGTAAGGCATTCTCATCTTTCTTCCTCTGCATATGAGTAATGACTGCAAACTGAGTCTTTCCTCTTCCCAGAATTCTCCTGTTCTCGTTGCCCCACTTATACTTCCTACCTGGCTACTGGCCAATCAGCATTTTATTAAAATACAAGTGACAAATCCATTGTCCCACAGAACCTCCTTGACCCTGGGATTGCAAGCATACACCTGCCGTGTATAAAGGGATTGAACTCTCGCCTTCACGGTTGCCAGTAGAACAGTCTATGGAATGAGATGTGTCTCCAGCTACCCAGTTCTTGCTTGGCCTTCGGGAACTTGGACCTGATGGGAATGGCAAGGAAATGAAGAAAAAAAAAAACACATGGATGCACAGAAAAGTTGGGGTTGGGTGGTCGAGAAACTGCGACATCCCAGAAGCTCGGTGTGTTTATAATACAGAGTCCAACACAGAGACAGGGTTACTGCATACAAATGAACGAGGAGGCTGGGTTTCTTTGAGTCTCACGTCCTGGGATAAGGGAGGCTTTGTCATTTCTCCATGAATCTGAGGCAAGGGTCCTTCACATTGCTGTGTTCATGTCAACAATAGACAGTCACTCAGAACTTCATGAGCTACTTCACTCCCCACAGCCAAGGCCCCTTAACTTAATGTAGTAGTCTTCCTGCCAATGCACAGTGTAGCTATGCTATTTTCTGGTCTTGGGTGGTCTGGTGTTGCGAATCTGTTATTGTGCATAGCCCTGTGTTTTCTGCTGCCATCATCAGAAGTCAGTTATGGGACCTAAGGAGTTGCTCCCCCTTTAATCTGAGTGTGCACCCTTTGCTAACAGAGCCAAGCAGTTCATTGCAAACCTGCGACAGAGGAGTGACGATTTACTCGAGTTGGTTTATTTAATGACCTCGTTTCTTAAGTGTTCATCACTGTAGCCTGTTGTGGGATAATCATTTTGTACACTTCTCGGCCTAAGGCGCCTTCTGATTGGTTCAATAAAAAGCCGAATGGCCAATAGCTAGGTAAGAGGCAATAGGTGGGACTTCTGGGCAGAGAGAGGAACTGGGAGGAGAGATTCAGGCTTGGGGATTTTTCCAGCAGAGTTGGAGCAAGTCTGATATGCTGTACTAAGAAAAGGTAAGGAGCCATGTGGCAAAATGTAGGTTAATTAAGTTATAAGAGCTAGTGGGAAACAAGCCTAAGCTAAAGGCCAGGCTTTCATAATTAATATGTAGAGTCTGGGCCCTTATTTGTGAACTGTCAGTCCTCAAGGAAGTCAGACAATAGTCACTTTCATTGTAAAGATGGTTAGACAGTGTGAGAGAGGCTGAAGCAAATCTCCCGGGTCAACTGACAGATCCATCATTCAAATCTTTGGATGAATCTGTTCCCAGAGTCTTCCCCCTTCCTTTTAAAAAAACTCTCTCCCCCCTTCCTCCTCCTTTCTGGTTTTTATCAACTCAATTTAAACTTGTGAACATCTTGAAGACATTTCAGATCTAAATACTTCAGAATTATCACACTTAATAAAATTAACAGTAATTTAAGATCACCTAACGTGTGTGTGTGTGTATACACACCTCTTAAAAACAGACACCTTGGATTTAGCACGCATACCACTTTACTAGGTAATGCAAGTGTTTTCCCGACAGACTTCACTGTTCCAGACACCCCCAACCCGCCCAACACAGAGTTGTGCGAGAATTCTTATAGTTTTACATCCTTATCCATATTGCGCATTGGCAGAAGACACTTCCTAATCCGAGGAGGTGTGAAATGGCTTGCACTTACATTTGCCTGATTGCTTATGAGGTTGAACTTATGAAACTTACTCTTCTCCCCTCTTATGAAAAATGCCTATTCACGTCTGGTCTTCATTTTAAAAAAACGGTTTGTTTGTCTTGAAGGCCTTTCTCTTTGAGCTGGAAAGTGGAAACGCAATTCCTCACGGTAACCTCTTTACATCTCTAACAAATGGTGCATGGAGAATGAAGCTGAAAACAGAGGACCGCCTTCCGAACAAGTGATTATGTGGAGATTTGGATTCCAAAGGTGGAGACCAAAGCGTTTGGTTTTGTGCTGAGCCGTGCGATATGCCTGTTCTCCGAAGACAGAGGGGATAAGTTAACAGAAGCAGTGGGGCTATATTTAGGGAAGAGAGAAGAGTGGAGTTCCATGTCCTCTTGTCCACCTGTCCTGTTTCCAGGTGTTGAAGTCTAAATGACAAACCCAGTCACAGGAGTCCTTCAAACGCTTCCTCTGCTTTTCTTCTGGGTCTTGAGACACTGAGAATTCTCAGTCATCAGTGCCATGAGTTGCTCCATTTCCACCCATCCTGAGCACAGAAAACCAATAAGAGCATCATTCTAAACTGCTCCCAAGACTTGAAAAGAGCTTGTTACACGACACTGAAGCCAAAATGAAGGAGCTTCAGTGTTGGGGGGTGGGGGGTGGTGTCTGGATGTGTTGTTATTTTCCTTGGACTTAGAGAGAGCAGTTGCTAGTGGGGAATTCAGCCTGGGCTGTTAATCTAGATACTTCAGATAGTAGGGAGATAAGCTGTATTGGCTTATTCATGCAGTAGTATGAGAAACACTTGAAAAGGAAATAAAGGATGATATTAATCACACACCCCCAGCAAATAAATGTTAAGGGTTTGGGCTCAAAAGTACAAGTCACTTTATGCTAGCATTTCTCAACCTGTGTGTCGCATCTCCTTTGGGGGGGTCACATATCAGATATCCTGCATATCAGATATTTATGATTCATAACAGCAGCAAAATTACAGTTCTGAAGTAGCAATGAAAATAATTGTATCTTTGGGGGTCTCCAGAACATGAGGACCTGTATTAAAGGGTCACAGCGTTGGAGGCTGAGAACACTGCTTGACGGTGATTGATAGCAGTTACTGCTTCTTCCCTGAGTCACAGTAGGAAGTGGGTTTTCTTGGTTGTCATTTATTTTAAAGACAGGGTTTTACTATGCAGCCTTGGTTGGCCTGAAAGTACTCCGTCTAGAGCAGGCTGATCTCAAACTCATGGAGATCCAATTACCTCTGCCTCCTCGGTGCTGGGATTAAAGGCAGGTGTCCTTAGGCTTGGCCCTAGAAATGTTCATGTTAATGAGGTGAGATGACAGAGATGGAGAGATGGTTTGGCAGCTAAGAGCACTGGTTGTTCTTCCAGATAGATCTGAGTTCAATTCCCAGCAACCGCATGGCAGCTCACGACTATCAATAACTCCCGTTCCGGGGGATTTGGCACCCTCACACAGATATACATGCAGGCAAAACACCGATGCACATAAAATAAACATAAATAAATTATTAAATAAGTAACTAAATGGGGTAAGATGTGCTGTTTACAGCCTGCGCCTCATTAGCATCCAGGCTCTGACCTGAGCGTGCTCCTATGATTTCAGACAACATTGAGAAGCAGAAGCCCTTGGGTTTCCTTGCTGAGGGACGTGTCCTTAAAATGGTGGTTTCTGGTGTCGTGGTTGAGATGAGTGTTTAGCTCCTCACTGTTAATGGAGCTGCAGAAGTGTGTGCATTTTACGAAATGCAAATGCGACTCAATGAAAACACATTGGGAGAAAACGGCATTTCAGAATCACCCTCCGGAGGAGGTCGCAGGTGTGAGCAGGCTCTCTGGAGTCGGTGCCAGCTTCCTTATGATCGATCGGTCCAAGATGTCGTATCTGATGGTGTTAGTGTCCAGGTAGTAATCTTTGGAAAGAGGTATTTTTATTAATTCTTCTGAGAGTTTCATACAGTTTGAGTTGATGATGCTCCCCCACAACTCCTCGAGGACCACCCCTCCTTCCTCGCCTACTGACTCATTCACCTTCAAGTCTTCTTTCTCCTCCTCTTCCTCCTCCTCTTATTTTTCAAACCCACTGAATCCAGTTTGTGTTGCCAACTACTCTAGAGGCTGGGCCCAGCCCTGACATTTCACAGTTGGGTTTAATCTTTTGTCTGCTGTTCCAATCCATCCAGGCCAGGGTTATAGTGGACACAACTCAGGTGTTACCATTTCTTGTATCTCTTCTCCCTATGATTTGTCAGACCATCGGTGATGCTGTTTCTTTTTCTGTCACTGTGACCAAAATAGCCGAGAGCCATCTCAAGGGAAGGAAGGTTTTCTCTGCTCCCTGCTTCTGAGGGTTCTGTAAAATGGCAGGGAAGGCCCCACTTCCTTCAGAGTTTGGCAAACATCAATGAGTGGAGGCCCCTGCTTCCATGTGAGATTTGGAAGGACCTGGAGGGCACGCTCACTCGCTCAGCACCTTTGGTAATGTTCTTCCCCAGGTATTTTCAGACTAGCAACTTAAGAACCATCATCTAATATACCATTTGTTTTTCTTTAAGAGAGAGGTCTTACAAAAATGAGTCGAAATCATCTTCTTTGTAAATATTTTAAGAAAACATGGCTCTTCTAAAAATGCATGCACTAAACTTTGTTGAGTGTTAATAAACCAAGTCAGAAAACTTCCCCTGACCTGTTGTTATCAGCTTTTTCTTTGGCAAATGGAATCCATTTTCTGTTCTGTAGACCTCCATACTTAGAAGGCTAATGCCAGTACTAGCAACTAGAAACAAATTTGCTCTGAAATCATCCTTCACAGATCTGACTACATTTGTAGTCATGTTTTTTTTTTTTAAGAAAAAGGATTACTTATTTTATGCACGTGTTTACCTCTATATACATATTGCACCGAAAGTGAGTCCAGTACCCTCAGAGACCAGAAGAGGGTGTCAGATCCCCTGGAACTGGACTTATAAATGTTCATAAACCACTGTGTCAGTGCTGGGATCTGAAGCCAGGTCCTCTACCAGATCAATAGACACTCTTCTGTGCTGTGAGCTCTCCAGCCCCAGGTCTGTATGCTTCATGTATGTTTCATCTGTCTTTCTGTACTTTGAAGCTTGTGGTAGATACAGTGTTTTTTTTGTTTGTTATTTATTATTATTATTATTACTATTTGCACAGTTGGATAGTGTAGAATCCCCCTTGAATTGCGTGGCTCATCATTCATCCATCTTTCTTTTATTTTTGCTTCATATCATAGATAAAAAATCCGATGGGATCTTTGAAGCCCTTTTCTATCTGTTTTCAGTTCAGTCTTTCTAAAGTGGTGGCCATTGTTTCCATACAGGCTTTTATATTTTCTTCACTTTTCTGTCCTCTAATAGCAATTTAGTTATGATTTGAAGAAATTTACACATACACACAGACAGACAGACAGACAGACATCCAATCATGTAACATATCACTCAACATTATGGCCTTATACTTCCAATTTAAATTCATTTATATTTTTGTATTTTTCCCATTACTCTCTGTTCAGACTGTCAATATTTCAAATTATTTATTTGTTCATACTGCTGGGAGTGGAACTCAGAACTCATGTGTGCTAGGCAAGTATTCTGCCATGAACTAAACAACTAGCCCATATTCTTTACGCTGCTTTATTCTGATTTTTATGTGTGTGTGCGTGTGTGTGTGTGTATGTGTGTGTATACAGGTGCCTGAAGAGGCTAGAAGAGGGTGTTGGAGCCCCGTGACTTGAGCTGGAGTTACAGGCTGTTGTAAGCTGTCCGGTGTGCATCCTGGGGGTGCTGGGACCTGAACTCAGGTCCCCCGCAGGAACACTCTGAGCTCTCAATAGCTGAGCCATCTCTCTTCTGCCCTCATCCACACTCTTTATTCTATTCTGGTCTTCTTCCTCTTTTTGTTTGGATATTAGACATTATAACTCTGTGCATTTAATGCTTATCTGTTCTCAATTTTTAACAACTATTTATTTATTTTTATCTGGAGGGTTATCCTGGTCTCACACATGCTCGTCAGGTGCTCTACCAGAAGAGCAGCATCTTGTCCTTGGCCTTAAAGCTCTCCCAGAGAACTACTGCTCTTGATTTCCAGAGTAACTCTGGGATGTTTAGCTGAGGACATAAGACTTGAAACACGTAGAAAATAAGAAAGAGGAAGACTGGCTCAGCTCTTCTCAGCCTCCAACCAGTCCCTTAGTGTCTTACTTCACTGCCCCAAGAAGGCATGCCCCCATCTCCACAGAAGCCTTCCCATGCTGCCTCCCTTGTGGGCTACCCTGGCTTCTCTAGGATTCTATCTGCCTTCCTGCCTTCCATACATTTTTCAGGTTTTCTCATTGGCTGGGCCCTTCATGAGCACACATGTTTATGGAAGTACGAATGTTTATGTCTCTCATTCTAAGGGGATCTGGGACTTTGTGAATATATACGTGAAGTTTGTTACCCTGAACCAGAAGTATCGATATAGGTGACTGTGACCTATTTGCTCAGAACTATATCCGGAACCATGAAAGATGATGCAGATGTCAACAGATGTGGTTGGTCTCTCATATCTGTGATCCACATGCTTCCGTTGTGAGGTGGGAGGTGGAGAGAGAAGAGTCCCCAGAACCCTGAGGGCCAGCTAGCCCAGTAGACAATACAGCAACCCTCCCTGAAACAAGGTGGCAGGTGAGAACCACCCTGAAGGTTGACCTCCGACCCCTACCTGCACACTGTGGGGTGTGCACACTTGTACTGACATACACTACTGTGCACATCACACACACAAGGAAAGAGTTAAGCACTAAATAGAACCCCTAGACCCAGAGGCATGCTGTAATGAGCTTGCTCTAACTCGCCGGAGCTGACTGTCAGCGTCTCAGGAATTTTGAACTGGTTGATTTCACTCTGATATCATGAAATTGGCCATGGTTAGGAGTATTCATACCATCCAAGTCAATGTACATTGACATTCAGCTCCGGCTCCTCCTTGAGAAGTGGTTGCTAAACATTCATCAGTAGCCCACTAGTTTTTACTCTGTGTGTATGTGCGCGCGTGCATGCGTGTGTATGTGTGTTGGTTCATATGTATGCAGGTGTATGTGGGTGTATATTTGGAGGCAGAGGTCAATGTCAGGTGTTTTGCTTAGTCATTGTCCATCTTTGTTTTTGAAACAAGGTCTCTCTCTGAATCTGGAGCCCACCAATTTGGTTGGGTTGGCAGGCCAATGAGTCTCAGGGTCAGGCTTGATTTTGACTGCCCAGTGCTGGGATTATAGACACAAACTACTATGCTCCTTCCAATCTTACCATTTAAAAAATCACAGGGCTGGGCCTTGGACTCAGGATCCCCATTCTTCAGGGAGAGAGTTTCACTGCTGAGCCATCTCCAAAGCCCTAGTTTACAGTGTCCGTTCTTGAGTAACTTGTGGTATATACACAGATATTAGCTGGAGAAAAAGTAAGGGAAGCAAGAAGCCATTAGGTACAAATAAAACAGAGCAGACTCTCCAGTTTCTGCTACATTCTGATGCCAGGAACTTGGTGAACTGGAATAGCTGAGGTTTGGCGAGATGGCTCCAGTGCCCACAGGAGTTCTCCCCTAAGCGAGGCAAAAGACAGGGGCGCTCTGAAGCCAGAGTTTGAATTCAGGCTCCTTTCTTTTCTGCTGTGTGGCTTGGAAGAATGACCCAGCCTCTAACACGAGCAATGGCAGCCAGAGATGGCTGGGACCTTCATACCCGCAGGCACTGTCCCAAGTGCTTTCCATGAATGGGCTAAATCGCATCATCCACAGAATGTGACTCACCCCAGAGGGGAGAAAGCCTCTGAAAAGCCTGCAGAGCAAAGTCACCAAACATTAATCAGGCTCTCACTATGTAGCCCAGGCTAGCCTCCAGCTCCTCATCTTAAGAATTGCCCGGGGAGGATTCCTGCAGCTCACTGGCCAGTCATCCTAGCTAAATTGGTGAGCTTGAGGTTCAGTGGGAAACCCTGCCTTGAAAAAAATAAGGCAATTGGTCGGCGAGATGGCTCAGTAATGGCATTGGTTCCTTTCGATTGCTGTGATTAAACCACCTGGATCATGGCAACTTAGAAAACCAAGATTTTAACTGGGCTTACAGTTCCAGTAGGGAGGAGTTTATGATCACAGAGTGTGGGCATGGAGGCAGGAGGCCAAAGCAGCAGCCGAGTGTTCACATCCTGACCCACAAACAGCAAATAGAGAAGCTCCTGGAAAAGGCACTGAGTCTTTGAAACCTTAATGCCCACCCTTGATGGCACACCTCTTCCAACAAGGCCATACCTCCTACTGCTTTTTAAACCGGTCCATCAGCTGGGACCAGTTATCCAAACATACGAGCCTACGGGCCGTTCTCATTCAAACCACAGCAGTGGGGAAGAGCACTTACTGTTCTTTCAGAAGACTTGGGTTCAGTTCCTAGAACCCTCATCAAGTGACCTTTGGGCTTCCAAAGACTCCTGGCATGCACAGGGTGCACATAAATTCATGTAGGGGTGCACACACACACACACACACACACACACAAAACAAAAATAAATTGTAAAAAAAAGGCAGAGAATGATCGAAGAAGACATACAACGTGAACCTCTGACCTCTTATATACACACACACTTGAATCTGCCCCTCTAGATACAATGTAACAACAATAGACTCACAGATAAATATCTAGGGGACTAAGCAGGCAAACCTCTGAGGACATTTTCTGGAAGGCCAAACTGAGAAAGGTGGGCAGCATCATGGGGTAGGCTAGGCACAAAGATGGAATAAGAAGTAAGGGGTAGGGCAAAGGGCGAAGGGCACATGTTCCCAGATGTGGTGATGGTAGCTGCACTGTTCCTACTGACATGCAGAGGGCGCCTTCTTCACCATGACAGACTAAACCCCCAGAAACAGTGAGCAAAATAGATACTCCCCCATTTAAGCTGTATTTTTTTTTTAGACATTTTGTAAGGAGATGAAAACCAATAGGCTCGTTACTATCTCTCTATACTCTGCTCAGTAGTATCTACAGTATCTGTCTCTGTGCTTGCTATTGTTTTTTTCTCAGATTCTTAAATTGTGGGTGGTGATCCTAGACTCTATAGGTTTATGTCAACTTGACACTGGCTAACATCATTTAAGAGGAAAGAACCGCAATTTAAAAAATGCCCCCTTACATGGGGTTGTAGTCAGGCCTGTGGGACATTTTCTTAATTAGTGATTGAAGGGGGAGAGCCCAGTGCATTGTAGTGGTGTCATCCCTAGCATGGTGGTCCTGGGTTCTGTAGGAAAACAGGCTGAGCGAGTTAGGGGGAGTAAGTCAGTAAGCAGCACCCCTCCATGGCCTCGGCATCAGCTCCTGCCTCCAGGCTCCTGCCCTGTGTGAGTTCCTGATCAGGCTTCTTCAGTGATGAACAGCAGTGCTGATGTGTAAGCCAAACAAACCCTTTCTTCCCCAACTTGATTTTTCGTCATGGAATTTCATTGCTGCAAGAGAAACGCAAACTAACACAGGTCCCGCATGGGGTGGTGTCACTGACGTGAATGTGGAGGTTGGGAGAAACAGTAAAAAGTTCTCAAATGGGGATCCAAGACAGAATTCTTAATGAATTCAAGGTGGTCCTATCAGTGCTTGCCCACGTTGCTTGGGACTTCTCTTGGACCTTGCCCTGAGCACACATCCTGTGCGCTTTACAGCTCCCAAGGCATGGCGGCCGTGAAGCCCTACGGAATGCTGCCTGCAGTGGCTCAGAAGCATGAGATAGCTTTATATTGCACATCGGAGCACTCGCACTGGGCTGGTTTTCGGCAGGTTTAATTTCAGAACACAGATTTGCTGTTTCTTTGGACTGGATTGCGTTAGAATGTTCAAATTAACATTCTGTTTGAGTCGCTGATGAGTTTCATTAAAAGAAATAAATTTAGCTCTGGGATTAGGACAAAATTTCCAACAGTCTCTGGCGCTACCTTAAACATACTTCTGCCATTTTGTGCTATGCATTTGCGTGTGGTACCATTCTCAGCTTTGGGCGATTATGAAATCATAATGCCAACCAACTCTGAAAAATCACTGAAGATGCTCTCTCTTTCTCAGCATCAAATATTCATCCACAATTTAATCTTTTACGTGAAAGAAAACAATCACTTCTGTCTTGTCGGGATGCACGTTTGCTCTTGTTGCTAATAAGTGGTAAAATTATATGTACACGAAAGAATTGTTCTAAAATAAATTTCTTTATGATATATTATCAGTAAATTTGATTTGTTCATCTATTTATACACCTACATACTCGGGTTATGTAAATTTCTCAGGCCATAAGGGGTCACAAATAGAATTAGGAAGCCATGGTCGAACCAGATGCTGTCCATCCTTTACGTGAAAAGACTAACGACCCAGCTTGTTTTCCAGTGTCTACTTGTGTTTCCATTTGCTCTTCTTTCTGAGTAGCCGTCAGTTACTCATCTTTCTCCCCCCTTCACGTGTATATGTGTATAGTATGTGCATGCTTGTTCACATGTGTGAGCATGTGTGTGCATGTGTCTAGCCTGAGGGTGACATCCAGAGTCGTCCTTGGCTACTCTCCACTCTGTTCATTGAGCTGGGGTCTCTCCATTGAACTCAGAGCTCACCAACACCATGAGGCCAGTCAGCCAGTTTGTTCTGGGGATCCCTGGTGTTCCCCTTCTTTGCACGGGATTACAGACATGCTACCACATCAGTCGGCAGTTACGTGGGTTCTGGGGGTCGAAAGTCTCATTGCCACGGTTGCATGGCTGGTCTTTACTCACCAAGTCGTTCCCCCAGCTCTGTTGCTTGTCTTTGAGATTATAGCTTAGATCATTCTTCTAGGGCTGCTATGTTATAAATCAGGATCCCCTAAAGGGCCATATTTTGAAGGCTTGGCTCCTAGCCCATGGCACTACTGGGAAATGAAGGAGCCGCTAGAAGGTGGGGTTAGGTGGAAGGAAGTGGGGAGGGTGCCCTAGGAGAGGATACTGTGATTCTTGGATGCCCTTTGATGAATGGAGTCACACCACCCATAACTCCTTTCCAGGATGGTCTACCTTGTGACTGGTCCAAAGGCAATGGTGCCAACCACCTGAAATCTAAGAACCTCTGTGCCCGAATAAACCTTTTCTCTTCTGAAATTGATGAACTCGGGTATTTTGTGACAGTAACAGAACCCTAACACATACATAAATGTGCTCTCACACTCAGGACAGCTCCTAGACAGAAGCCATTTTACCTTGAACTTTCTACAAGGCCATTAACTGATTAGAACTTTAACTGTAGAGAGCTCGAGTGTTGCCCAGTTACAATCTGCCGTAGCACCTCTGCGAACAACCTACCTTTGGATGGAACTTTCCCGAATGCACTAAGTTGGTCGACCGCAGCTTCCACCAACCCCAAAGTGAAGAATGTCACCAGAAAGCACCCAAGGTCTACCCCTCACCTTCTGTCATCACCTCCCCCTGCCCCTGGACTCCTTCCCCAGCCCTCCTGCTACTCTCGTGTCTTTTGTCTTGTGATCCACTGAGTTTGTTAGAGTTACTAACATGAGCATGTAGCATGCTGGCTACATCCGCCCCACCCCCAAAATGACCCCTCCTTCCCCAGCGGGTAGCTGCCCAGTGCTCCTCAGGAGAGAATGGTCTCCTAGGGATGAGAGCACTTCTAAGAGGAGACTTCCTCTCTCTCTGCTTGCCACTGGGTGACAGTGTGAAGAGAAAAGAACCATCTGCAAGCCCGGAAGTAGATCCTCAAGAAATGCCAGAGGTACTGACACTTTGACCTTGCTTTTTCCAGCCCCTAGGACTGCGAACATTGGATTTCTGTCATTTAATCCATCTACTCTGTGGTATTTTTGCTCTGATACCCAGAAGGCACCAGGGCAGTCATGTTCCCTCAGGCCTCATAAAACCCCTTGTATCCATCAGTGGAACTTGGGTGACACTTCAGTAATAAATGCCCTAGGACATCTCATTAGCCTCTGTCAACAACAGTTTATTGCATGTTCACGGTCCATCCATGGCTCCGACCTACGGAAGCCTCCTCACGGAATTCAAATGGTGGAGTGGCCGCTGTGCGGAGCATAGAGAAATGATTATGGCGGAGAGAAAAAGGAAAGGGCTAGTTGTGTGTTCTCTCTTGAAGCCTCTGCCCTGGAGGGGCTTCCATCATGCAGGATGTTTCACCAGCCAAAGCAAGGCGAGAATAGTCTTGAGTCCTGCAGGGAGGGGGTACATGTGGGAAGAAAGAAAGGCAGAGTGCGTGGGAATCAGAAGCATAATTAAGCGTCCCTTTCAGGGACTCGGGACTGGGTGCTAAACCAGGCACTTGCCCAGCAATCATGAGGCCCTAGCTTCTAGTCCCAGGACTGCCAAAATGAAACAGAACGAAACAAATCAAAACCCCAGCTTCCTGTTGATGTGCGCATTGATAAGAGATATTTGTCCAGTCAAAGTACTGATGACCGAGATAGAATTTCTCAGTGGACATCTGGGGGGAATGCAAGCGAGCCACCATGTTGGTCCCTGTCCAACTCCAAAGTGACAAAACAGGCTGAGTAAACAGGGCCCCTCACTGGCCTGGAACTAACCTGATGGGGCTGGCCGGCCAATGAGCCCCAAGGATGAAACTGTCTCTGCCTGGTCACTAGGATTGCAAACATGTGACCCAGTGCACAGCTTTTTGTTTTTTCACATATGCTCTGGGCATTGAATTCAGGTCCTGGTGTTTACGTAGGTAGCACTTCACTGGCTAAGCTAGCAAAGCCACCTGGGCTAAAAGAATTTGAATACCGTACGCGTGTGCACGGGAGTGAGGGGTTGATCAAGGTGAACAGCAGGTTTGGGTCAACAGTAACTCACAATCTCCATCTTTATCTCTCCTTTCCTGATAACAGACCACGACAACACCCTGTTGTCCCAGAGGCAAGAGATGAAACCAGAAACACGCCCTCAACATGGACACTAAACATGTGAACACAGCAGGCACCTTGTGTCTTTGCTCTTAGTGACAAGGCCAGCGATGTGGCTCAGTTGGTGGAGTGTTTGCCTAGCACTAGGGAAGCAGAGGCAGTAAGATCAGAAGTTTTAGGACATCCTTACTATATAGAGAGTTGGAGGCCAGCTGTGCTATGTGAAACCCTATTGCAAAATAAAAATAGATAAAGAAGAAGGCCTGGGGAGATGGTTTGGTAGGTAAAATGCTTTCTATTTAAGCCAGATGCGGCTGTACACGTCAAGCATTCCAGCATCTGAGGTGGGAATAGGAGGATCCTGGAGGTCACTGGCAGTCAGTCTAGCCGATTGGTGAGCTCCAGGTTCAGTGAGAGGCTCTGTCTCAAAAACTAAGATGGAAGGCAACTGAGGAGGACACCTGGTGTCAGTTTCTGATCTGTACACTGGAACATACTGGTGAGTTCACATACCCCACTCCCCAGTACATATTGCACATGTACACTCTCACATGTACGCACACACGTGTGTACACACACACACACACACAAAACCAAGCACATCCTTTAAGAAAGATAACTGCTGCTATGGAGGAACTAAAGCTTTTTTTTTTTTTTTTGAAGAGGGGTGCAATGAACTTTACTGATGGTATTCAAGAGAGTAGGGCTCCCTAAGCCCCCTCCTGCTATTCTGGGGGTCTGGGATGGAAACTGTGAGGGAGATGCTCAGTGTTAAGGGTTAGTTAGGCCAGGGACTGCTCAGCAGCCGAGGACCTCTCTCTTGCTGTGTCCTTGCTGGGATGGGTGGTCCAGGGCGGGCTTCTTACTCCTTGGAGGCCATGTAGGCCATGAGGTCCACCACTCTGTTGCTGTAGCCGAATTCATTGTCGTACCAGGAAATGAGCTTTACACAGTTGTCATTGAGAGCAATGCCAGCCCCAGCATCGAAGGTGGAAGAGTGGGAGTCACTGTTAAAGTCACAGGAGACGACCTGGTCCTCAGTGTAGCCCAGGATGCCCTTTAGTGGGCCCTCGGATGCCTGCTTCACCACCTTCTTGATGTCATCATACTTGGCAGCTTTCTCCAGGCGGCATGTCAGATTGACGACGGACACATTGGGGGTAGGAACGCGGAAGGCCATGCCTGTGAGCTTCCCGTTCAGCTCTGGGATGACTTTGCCCACAGCCTTGGCAGCGCCAGTGGACGCAGGGATGATGTTCTGGGCAGCACCACGGCCATCTCGCCACAGCTTCCCAGAGAGGACCATCCACAGTCTTCTGGGTGGCCGTGATGGCATGGACTGTGGTCATGAGTCCTTCCACGATGCCAAAGTTGTCATGGATGACCTTGGCCAAGGGGGCTAAGCAGTTGGTGGTGCAGGAAGCATTGCTGACAATCTTAAGGGAATTGTCATACTTGTCATGGTTCACACCCATCACAAACATGGGGGCATTGGCAGAAGGGGTGGAGATGATGACCCTCTTGGCCCCACCCTTCAAGTGGGCCCCAGCCTTCTCGATGGTGGTGAAGACACCGGTAGACTCCACAACATACTCGGCAAAGGCATCCCCCCATTTGATGTTGGCGGGATCTTGCTCCTGGAAGATGGTGATGGCCTTCCCGTTGATGACAAGCTTCCCATTCTCAGCCTTAACTGTCCCTTTGAACTTGCCATGGGTGGAGTCATACTGGAACATGTAGATCATGTAGTTGATGTTGATGAAAGGGTCATTGATGGCAACAACGTCCACTTTGCCAGAAGTGAAGGCAGCCCTGGTAACCAGGCGTCCAATATGGCCAAATCCGTTCACTCCAACCTTCACCATCGTGTCTCTGCACGAAAAGAAGCGGCTATCTCTAGAACAGGGAGGAGCAGAGAGCCTAAAGCTTTTTATTTATTTATTTTTTCTTCCTTTCTCCCCGTGACTATGTTTCTGGGTACAGACAAAGGTGTGTGAGTAAAATGAAATAACACGTTACAGCCGTCTGTGCTGAGGAAGAGTCTCTTTAGAATGAGAAGAATACAGCACTGCGTGCCTCTTCTCTGGGGTCTCAGGTCCACATTTCATAGTATCTGAGAAAGATGTTTCTACAAACCCATACCCCAGAAGAGCATCCTAAATGCTGAGCAGGGCACCGAGCCACCTTTGTATTAGTGCTGCTTTTCTTGGGTTGATTTATACATAAATTTCTTTATTTTGACTTAACCATCTTGCTTTGAAGAAAATTCAATGTCAGCTCTCTACAGGCTGACATCACAAGGCCAACAGATTGACAGAGGGAAACTGACTCCCGCTGTCTCCCTTGACTTTACAAAATGCCACGCCCTTAGCTTTATCCAGAATGGTCATTTTCCTTTCAGTTGAATGTAGTCTCCCTGAGGCCCCCTTTTAGAATTTCCTAGATTCCCGATGTCTCCCATTCTGCAGTGGTTACTGTCCCCATACCAAATAAAGATCTGCGTATACAGAAGCAGTTTTCCTCTTCCGCCATTGCCATGCTGGCTGGTGCTGCCGCTGTCAGCCTGAGCACAGGCTGCTCTGTGCCTGCCCTGGACACAGCACTCATTAGCATCTAGAAAGAGGCTCATCAAGACCGTTAGCTTTTGCAGACACTTAGGGCAGGAGCATTTACAAACCAGTTTGTCGATGGGTCTGCGGCTCTGTGTACACAAAGGTCAACGTACAGGGAGCTAGTGAGCACATCCGGCATCCTAGCCGGTAAATGCTCTGGCTGAACGATCACAGTTTTGTTTTTGACTTAGCACCTAAACACACAGGCGCATCCTGTTTAGTCTGTGTAATGCTACTTACAAATCGTTGTGCACTTTCCTGGTAGAGATGACTTCTCCCACTCTCAGCAATCCTTCGTTGCCTGTAGTTCTTTGCATGAGGTTGTGGCCTCCTGGTCTTTGCCTCCTTCTTCCCCTCCACTTTGGCATGTATGTTATTGGCCTTGTTCAGCTCACGTTTGGGCAGTCATGTTGATGGGATTATGGGGGTTGCTCCTGATATTTCGAGAAGACACAATCTCACAGCAATTCCCTCTTACAATCCTTCCATCCCTTCTTCCAAACATTCCCTGAGCCTTAGGTGCAGGAGTGTTTTGTAGATGAATCCACGGGGACCGAGCTCCACAGCTCTGCAGTTGGATGGGTTGTGGTTTTCGGCAGTGGTCTCTGTCTGTTGCAAAGGGATGTTTCCTTGATGTGAGGACTGCACTTATCTGTGGGGATAAGGACAAATATCTAGAATGTACTCAGATATTATGCTGGGTTAGTAAAGTGGTGGCTGTAGGATCCCCTTCAAGATCCATGACGTCACTAGCCCCTAGTTGGCTAGGTTTGCATCCAGCACTAGGTATCATTTCCTTCTTGAGTGGGCCTGAAGTACAATTAGAGAGCTGTTGGTTACACCAGGGCATGTGTGTCACCCCTGTATCCGTTGGCGCATCGTGCCACGCGGTTGTGATCCACAGGCATCTTAGCTGGTGGGAGGCGGGTGTTATTACTATTTCCCTCCTTTGGAAGCTTGCATGGTGTTGTCTGGTACCATGCAAGCTGGTCCTTAGGGAGGAGACTTTCAGGTCAGTTCCAGCTCAGGGGCCTCTGAGCCCCATGTCGGAAGTGCATAGTAGGACTTATTTTTCACCTCTGGGAGGCAACGAAGGGCAATACTAATATCCTGTAATGTTTGGGAGCCTCTTGGACAACCTCGACCAACAATTCAAAAGAGGACTTTTCATGCCTGGTGTTGGTGTTTTTGTTAGCTTTTCTTTGGAGGAAGGAGCATTGTCAGCCCTGATAAGAAACCTAAAGTGTTTATGTTAATTTATATAAGACTTTTGTGTATTGTAGGGTTTTTGTTTTTAGGTATATTACTAATAGCATGATTTCTTATGCCTTTCTTAGATATCCTTACTATTTATTTCTACTTAAGATATGTCAGAGATATTGACCTGGGTGATAACCTTTGATTTAATACTAAGGTTTTTTTTTTCTAGTGTGTGTGTTTGTGTGTATGTTGGTATTTGGCTATGCAGCCCAGTTAGCCTCGAACTTGGGATACTCTTTCTTCAGCCACCCAAGTGCTGGGGTGGCATGTGTGTGCTAGATTTAATATATTAGCTTGATTAGTAGACTTACTGATTGAAAAATCATTCAGTGAGAAGCCAGGCATGGTGGTACACGCCTTGAATCCTATCACTTGGGAGGCAGAGGCAGGTGGATCTCTGAGTTTGAAGCGAGCCTACAAGAGAGTTCCAGGACAGCCAGGGCTACAGGGAGAAATCCTGTATCAAAAAACAAACAAACAAACAAACAAAATCATTGAGTGCTGCGTGGTGTCAGAGACTGACATTTATGCCCCTAGACCTTCTTCCTTTTGTTTCCAACCTCTCCTTACTGTCTGGAGTAAAGCATTCTGTCCCTGGGCACATTTCAAGCTCCATTAAAAGCGCCAAATTTTATCCTGAGACACGCACCTCAGTACACAGTCTTGGCTGATCATGAACTTGAGAGCCTCCCAAATGCTGGTCCTGGCATTTGGGGTATGTGCCACCACGCCTGGCCTGTCTCAGTGACTCTTTACTTCCCTTTCTCTTTTCCATTCTTCTTCACCAAACACTTCTTAAATATTCCTTCCCACTTGTGTTTCTTTCATCATGTGGATATGGCATTGACCATTTTAGTTCATGTGTCTCGCAGGGGAAGAGGTTGCAATGGGGAAGTGGAAAATATTTATCATTTAAAACACAAAGTAACTGTAGAAACAAACATACCTGCTCTGTCACCATGATGTGGTTAAGTCCATCTCTGCTTTGTTTCGGCATGAGTCTTCAGGGAATTCTGCCCACTTTGTGAGCCAACTTTGTCATACAGATTTGGCCCACGTACTTGTCTGTCAGATGACCTGCTCAGAGGATGGTCTTGGGGCAGGTACAGTTGTATACTTCCTTCAGCGCTCTCCACAGGATCATCAGAATTTCTGGTTTCTCTGTGTAGGCCTGGCTATCCTGGAACTCCTTCTGTAGAGCAGGCTAGCCTCTCAGAGATCTGTCTGCCTTTGCCTCCTGACTGCTGGGATTAAAGGTGTGCGCCACTACTAGCTATGGGAAGTCTTTAACGTATTGTGGACAGACTGTTGGAGTACTATGTCATTACAATCTCCCTTAGCACTAGGAGGCTGAGGCAATTCGAGGTCAGCCTGAGCTACACTGTGAGACCTTGTCTCAAGTAAACAAAACAAAAGACAACATACAAAAATCTCCAAACAACAAAAGACTTGACTTCTATTTTAAAATAGATCTAATCTGACTTGATAGAGCGTTTAAGACAGGCACTAACTCACTGTCTCTCTCCTGTGTCTCTGCCTCTAGGCAGTGTCTCCAGGAGACCACGTTACCTTCTGAAACAGGCACGCAGAATGCTAACTGTAGCGCACCCGTCCGCATTGCCCTGTGATTAACTGAAAACCATGACTGATTTAGTATTCCTCGCTGTACCTGTTGTCCGCGAGTCACGCTGGGTGAGTAATGGTGGCTTACAGGGGCATTTTCTGCCTGGCCATGGAGGATACCTTGGCGATGGATCATGCTTTGTGCAACGACTGTCCTGCAGCTGGATCAGGAGGTCACAGGTTTACATACAAACCAAGGAGTGAGGCCTGGGCAGGAATGAGAGGCCAGAAGCCCAGAGAAGGCCACAGGTGCCGCCTTCTGCTACAGGCTTCCAGGCATAGGCTGCAGAAGGGTTGCTGGCCCAGAGAGAAGCCTGAAAGCAGAGGGAACCACGCTCACCCTGTGGTCACCCAAGGCCTGGGAAAATCAACAGGACTACTCACTGTGGGGAGGGATATGAACAACTGACCGCACTCATTCAGGTGAAGGAGGACCAGTTATGAGCGACAGGATTACAGAGATTCACACAGGCGGTTCTGTGGAAGGAGAGCAAGTGAGAGCCAGGAGAGAGTCATCAGTTATTCCTACATAATCGTCGGCAGTTGACTTAAGACACAGGAAGTGGAAAAATGGAGTATGAAACCGTAATGGAGCAGTGATGTGTAATTATGCAAAATACGTGTCTTGTGGACAAACACCGAGAGTCCACGACTTCAGGGCAGACACCGAGAGTCCACGACTTCACACTGAGAGTCCACGATTTCAGGACAGACACCGAGAGTCCACGCTTCACACTGAGAGTCCACGACTTCACACCGAGAGTCCACGATTTCAGGACAGACACTGAGAGTCCACAACTTCACACCGAGAGTCCACGACTTCACACCGAGAGTCCATGACTTCAGGACGGACACCGAGAGTCCACGACTTCAGGGCAGACACCGAGAGTCCACGACTTCACACCGAGAGTCCACGACTTCAGGACAGACACCGAGAGTCCACGACTTCAGGGCAGACACCGAGAGTCCACAACTTCAGGGCAGACACCTCGCTGAGATTAACGCAGGCACGCTGTTTGTTTCCCACTGCTACACTGTGTGGTGTGAGCATGGGGCAGGGGTCGGGAGACATTAGCTAGAGAGTTGAGTAGTAAGGCCCCTGACCGAGGCATCAGGAAACCTATGTCTCTGTTTCACATGGCCACAGCAGCTTCGAACTTAACCTCTAGAGTCTGTGTACAGGAAGTGAGAACAAAAACACCTGCCCCATCTACGAGGGTAGCGAAGGTGTTTGGTGAATCCTGGAGCACTGTAGGAGGTTGTGAGGCCTCACAGTTGGAATGCTGTAAAATGGAAGATTTAAGAACTAAAAGGTTGCGGAATTCAGAGACTTACCCCTGAATCCCGTAACAGTCACGGTGGAAGCTGGAGAGCGTATTGTATGTAACTGGGCACCTAGGAAAGTTTCACTCACAGGCTTCACACAGTGCATACAGAGCAATTTGGCTTTCCTCTGTTGACCAGAACGCTCCCTTTATCAGCTTGTGCTTATTACTGAGCTCGATCTCATAACTCACCAGCCTGGCTGAATTACTGTAGACTGTCGATATGTTAACGCTCATGTTATTTTGTGTGTATTTTAGGAGTATGTGTATACACCTAGTGTATGCATGTGCACCAGGGCTGTGGTGTGGGGTAGAAGACACCTCCAGAAGAGGCATCAGATCCTCTGGAACTGTGTGTATGTGCACCATGTGCCTGCAGAAGTCAGAGAAGGACTTTGGGGCCCCGGGAACTGAAGTTGTGAGAGCTGGGCCACCATGTGGGTGCTCGGAACTAAACTGGATCCTCCGCGACATCAGCAAGTGCCCTTAACCTCTGAGTTATCTTTCCATCCCTAATTGATGATATTTTTAATCTAGTTGGACAACTTTCTCTCTATATATTTTTTCAAGGCAAGGTCTCACTATGTAGCTCTGGATGTCCTAGAACTCACTCTGTAGACCAGATTGGCTTTGAACTCAGAGATCCACCTGTCTCTGCCTCCTGAGTGCTAGGATCAAAGGTGTGTATTAGCACTATGCCTGGCTAGTTTTTGTTTTTTACAAAGTAGAACCCAGGGCAAATGAGTTGGCTTAGCAGATAAGAGCATTGGGGCAAAAGCCAGATGACTGAGTTTTATCCCCAGGACACACAAGACGGAAGGAGACAACTGAGCCCTGAATGTTGCCCTCTGGTCTCCATACAAGCACTGTGCACTACTACTAAAGATACATTAAATCAAATTTAAAAATGAAAGGAGGGACAGAGAGGTGGCTGTTAGGGAGACAAGCATGTTTTGAAGCTGGTCACCAGCCCAAGGGCACCTCATACATTGTTGAGGAGACTTGGGGAAAGAATGAGGCCTGAGACCAGGAAACTTAGTTTAAATCCCAGGTCAGTGCCTTTCCCTCTGGAGACCCAACACACAGTCCCCAATCCTTTCAACCTCCGAGGATGGTGCCAGCTGCCTCCAAGTGTCAAGGGGTGGTTTCAGTTCCTAATGTGAGCGTCCCCGACACCAGGCTGGATGTCTAGCTGCCAATCGCCTCGCTTTTCCTACCCTTCTTTCTTGAGATGCTGAGGATTGAACACAGAGCCTCACAAAACGGCAGACAAGCACTCGGCCAATGAGCTACAGCCCAGCCCTCCTCCCTTAGGCAAACACCCACTGAGTGATGTCTTCAGCTGTCTTCCCCTAGGGGAGTGCTCCATTATTTAGCTACATTCCAGCCCTCCTCCCCTCCTTTTGAAAGCATTCCCAGCAAAAAGGACACAGCTTCTCTTTCCCACGTTTTCTTTTATCTGCAAAATAGGAACAAGAGTGAAGACTTCTCACCAACAGTCCTCAGTATACTTGCTTTGACACACGGCTGCGCGCAGAGGGGAAACGGGCCGGTTCAGTAGTGCGTAGGTACGCACCTCCCTGAATATGTCAAGGCAGGAGAAACTCTGGTCATAAAACCCACCAAGGTGCATCCCATTTCTGAACCCACAGGGCATAGCCACCAGGCCTTGAGGAGATTGGGGCTGGTGCAGAGAAAGGAGACATTGTTACTGATGAGCCAATGGCCTCCAGAACAGGTGTGTGCAGAGGACCCCGCTCTTTTCTCTTCTGCTTTGACAACTTTGTACTTCAAGTGATGTGAGGGCAGAGATGGTGTCTGTCCCCTCCCTTTCTGGAGTTTCTAAGAGTAATATCTAAAGATGTTAGACGACTGGAGAGATGTCACGGGGCCTCCACCCGCCGCCCCCAGCTTCCACGGGGATCCAGGATGACTCTGGCAGGAGACGGTTAACTCTCTTAGGGAGTGATGGCTGGTGTTCTGGCAGGCTGCGATGGACCGGGCTTTCCAGTGGAAGAGAACCAAGGAGCCGATGGATAGAGATCGCCCCAGCTCCCTTCTCCCACCGGCATTAGGACGCATCCAGCCTGGCTAGAGATTACTCGTGGATTGGCTCTGCGCCTAGAAAGACAAACAAAGAAGGACAGTCTGACATTCACTGTCTGAGTTGAACGGACAAGAAACAATAAAATATTAATAACTTGCACCATGTGCGGGGGCCCTGGCGTTTGCTATTTGCTGAGTTATGTCCTTGGTGCACATTATCTCTGACTCTTTCGTTCTTTCCATGACTATTTCCCTGTGCGGATTACGTGTCAGGTGTTCCGGTTACTGGGGGCACCGCGGGGCACAGCGTGGGAAAGTGCTTGCTTTCGGAAAATGCTCTAGTACGTACACACAAATGAACATGTGTGCTCAATGCAAACGGCACGGCTGTGAAGAAGAACCACAAAGCCAGAGACTACCAGGCCTGGCGTACAGGTGAGAAGAGGGTTTAGGCACCTGTGTGATTTAGAGGAAAGAAGGGAGCTACTCCAACCCTGGGAGGGTGTGTGCTCCAGGCAGAGCAAACTGTGCGCCGAAAGGCACAGCCGCGAGATGGAACTTGGAATCCTCAGGGTGGCTGGCAACGGTGTGTATGGGGAGCTGGAGAGAGAGGCAAGTGGTTGAGCCTTGCAGAGAGAGACACTTCCTGTAAGAAAAGCGTTCAAGTTTCATCTGAGACAACTGGAAGCTCCCAAAAACCTCGGCTGCTCTGACTGGAGAACCAGTCAACCCTGTCCTAAACCCAAGCAAGAAAGTTGGACCTCGCAAGCTGGTGTTGACAACTCACTGTCCCCCAAGGGGACTCATAACATGGTCTGTGGGTCACCTCTAGGTGGCATCCCAACAGCTAGGGCAATTAAAAGAGGTTCTGGCATCACAGTACAACAAACATCCACTGTGGGTCTGTTGACGTTTTCATTTTCAAAACAGCCCTCCAAGTGTGGCATCTTTGTTTCCCATGGACGGCAAGACACCTAGGCTCAGGGATTTTAAACAGCTCTTTCGAGATCACAAACTAAGAAAATCCTGGGTTCGAACCCAGGTCTCGCTGAATCCCAAGACTGTAGATTTTTGAATTGCTGTATGATCGTCTACAACAGCTGTATCCAGATTGTTTTTTATCTTACAAATGTGCAACTCAGTATCCCAGGAGCCCCTCCTCCCGGTCCTTAGAAACTCTCATTCTATGACCGTTTTCATGAGTTTCACCAGTCGGCTGTCTTGTATGACGGTTCCTGGGGGAAACAGTCAAACAGATACATGTTGATTCCAGACACAGCAATGGCAGACCAAAGAGATGCTTTTACCCAAGTTTATAGGGGTTACTTGCAGAAGTGTGGGTGAGTGGTTACTTAAAGGAGCATTGGGTGACTTAGTTCATGCCTGAGTAACCCAGCCCAGCATAGGTGACAGATGACTCATGGAAGCTATATCCCTGCCCAGACTGAAGGCATCTCCTCAGAAGAGGTTTTTCTGCTCATATCACCTCAAGGCGAAGTAACGTGAGTTTCGGAGAGTCCTGAGTCTTGTAGCTTTTGTGGATTTCCTGAGCCTCCTCAGTTTTATCAGCTTCCTGAGTCTTATGAGTCGCCTCCCCTCCTGGAGTTAATGCTTTAGTTTGGAAGAAATAGCTACACTGCACCTGGGGACCTCATACCTGTGCAATCACAGTGTTGCCCTAATAAGACCACCCAGTTCACTCAGGATGTCTACAGGGCTCATGCATACCACAGCACAAGCCTGAATTCCTTTTTGAGATAAGTAATATTCCATTAGGGAGACATGCCGGTTTGTTTAGACATTTACCTATTGGTGGATTGCTTCTATTTTTTGGCTATTGTGATATTAATAATGCTGCTATAAAACTATCTCGTCAGAACCTCCTCCCCCTTTTGATTTTTGGAGCACATACCTAGAAAGGAGATTATTTCTTTTTGTTTGTGTTTTTTTTTTTTTTTTTGAGACAGGGTCTCTCTGTGTAACCATGGCTGTCCTGGAACTCTCTCTGTGGACCAGGCTGGCCTTGAACTCATGGAGATCCATCTGCCTCTTCCTCCCAAGTGCTTGGATTGAAGGTGTGAGGTTCCACTACCCAGTGAGATTATTTAATTTGATGATATTCTAATTTTTTTGAGGAATCATCATACTACTTTCCCCAGGGGTGGCAATGCATAACAACTATTTGAACTATTCCAATATATTCTTACTTGGTTATTTCTCTCTCTTCTCTCCTCTTGGGCTCTCTTTCTTTGATAACAGGCATTGGACACAAGTAAAGTAGTACCTCATCACATGGTCTTAAGACCATCTACTTTTCTTTTGTAAAACACGTCTTTTATTAGTTCCTTGAGAAGTTTGTTCATGCTTTGATCATATCCATTCTCTCTCCCCTAACTCTTCCCAGATCTACCCCTTCTCTCCCTAACTTTGCCCCCCTCCTCCACCAGAATCTCCCCAGTCAAGGCCAATTTGTACTGCCCAAATATTCTTCAATAGGTGGCCTTCCACTGAAAGGGGGTTGACTTATAGGGTCTACACTCTTAGAGAAGAGTGACCCCCTCATCTCCCAGCAGCTAAGAACTGCCAATGGCTCCTTCACTAGGGCAGAACTTCACACCCAGCTCTCTTCCCCACGCTGGGATTTGGTTTGGCTTGGGCTTGTACAGGGCTGCTGATGTAGTCCCAACCACTGGGGGTTCCTATGTGCAGCTGCCCTGCTGTGTGCAGAGGACACTGTGTCCTGGTCATTCACTGCCTCTGGCTCTCACTGTCCTTCTGCTCCCTCTTCTGTGATCACCCTTGAGCCTTCGGAGGAGGGGTGTGGTTCGTGTGCTTGACTGTGCGCTTCTCATGCCATGATGTCATTCTCAGAATGGAGGAAAGGTCGCAAGTGCACATCCAACTCCACCACTCCACTGCTGGTGAGAAAGTGCATCCACTGTCCATGGAGGCTATCAAGGACCACATTAAGAAAGAACAAAATAAAAATGGGTGTCATATGAATCAAATTTTTGAATAAGGTTTTTTTTTTTTTTTCAAGGACCCTACAATGCTTTAAAGAGCTATGCTCTTAGGCCAATGAGACGACTCAGCAGATAAAGATGCTTCACGCCGAGCCTGAGGACCTGAGTTTGATGTTTGGAATCCACAAGGTGGAGGACAGCATCAACTCCCTTTGACCTCCGCAAATATGATCCTTCACACACGTAACCACGGAAACAAGCATAGAGACTCTGACCCTTCACACAAGTCACCACAGAAACAAGCACAGAGACTCTGAATATTTTAGAACTGACACGCAGAATTTGATCATAAACTTAAGTATTGCTAGCAATGAAATATCTAGCATATAGTAATACTGACATTTTAAAATAAAATGAAATGGTGACATCATTCTTTTTGCCTCGAAGTCTCATCCTGGCTTGGTACCTTCACTGTCTATCGAAGAAACAACACACAGGTTTCTCTTTAGCAAATTTGTGTGTGTGTGTGTATGTATATGTGTGTGCTCCCTTTTCTCTTAGAAATTTTATTTCCATTCTACTTCAGAATCTTATGCTATTGTAATATAATTATGATAAAAAGTCCCTTTCAAATATCATGTTATACTTTCATCTATCAAGTCTATGTTGAAGAATGAAAATTTATACATTTTTAAATTCCCGTGACTTAAGGCTCTAAGTGTTTTCAGGATTGCGTTATCTTCACAATGAGTAGTAGCACGTGACCAATCAAAGCAACCTAAATGCGTGGAAAATCTTGATAAGTGCTGGCGTGAAGGGAAAGTTTTATTGGAAGTTTATACTTTTTTAAATAAGAGGAATGGGTGCTGTACTTTTCTCACACGTTTCTGACTGGGATAAATATTACTACCAGATTGTTATGATCACAAAGTAGGCAACATCAGTTGGAATTTTATCTTGTTTTTTTTTTTTTTTTTAGAGTCAAGAAACCCTGGTGCTTCCGTAGGAGAAGATGGAATGTAGACAGTGTTATTAGGAACATGTTCTTTATTTTTGGAATTCTTCTAAATTATCTGCCCAAAGCATATGCTAATATATTATCCAACATATTTAAAGATCAATCATATGATAGCTTCTTTAGATCCTCTTTTAGTTTTGTTGACATTAAATCATTGGAAAGCACCTGGGCTAGTTGCTTTTTGCATTGCTGGGACAATGCAACTTAGGGCTCATAATTTCAGGGTACAGTCCGTCTGGAGAGGCATTAAGGTCAGCAGTAGCCTGAGGCAGTGGGTCACCTAGCATCTGGGGTCAGGAGGCAGAGAGGGATGGATGCTGGAGCCTGGCTTCTTTCTCCTCTTTTATTTGGTCCTACCCCAGCTAACCTATCCTTGGCAGCCATGCCCAGGGATCTGTCTCCATGGTGATTCAAGATTCTGCAATCAATACAAACTGCTACAACACCTGATTTGCAAAAGGCCTGCTAACCCAACCCATTACGGGTTGTGAAACTGTGTTCACGTATTGAACTCTTCACCCCCGGCCCCTCAGAATGTGACCGTATTGGAAACAGGATCTTTGTAGATTCAATTAGCATGAGGCAATAGGGTGGCCCTTAAGCGAAAGCTCGGCAGAGACAGACATGGAGGGAAGATGGTATAAAGAGACACAAGGAGCAGGCCATTTACAAGTCAAGGAGAGACGTCTGGAACATTCCCTCTCAGAGCTTTCAGAAGAATTGGCCAGGATAATACTTCAGATTTGGACTTGCGGTTCCAAGCAATGGGAGACAGCGAGTTTCTATTGTCGACCCCCACCCTTAGTCTATTATAATTCGTTTTGCTAGCCCTTGCAAACTATCACACAGGTTTTAGAGCCATTCCCCTCCCTTCCATGAACACATGTTTTCCATTATTTGGTGTCTAGATAAGTTATTTCATTATGGGAATTTTTGGTACAAGACCTCACACTAGCCCAGGCTGGCTTAGAACTTATTGTGTAGCCCAGGCTAACCTCGAATGTAAAGAAATCTTTGTGCCTTTGCCTCTGAGCCATGAAGTATGAGTCACCACACCCAACTCAGATGGGATTTTTCAAACCTGAGAGAGAATCACAGTGAGACTGAGACTGAGTGAGAATAAAGGTGACTTTAGAAAGAGCCCTGGAGGGCTGGAGAGATGGCTCAGTGGTTACGAGCACTGGCTGTTCTTCCAGAGGAGCGGTGTTCGATTCCAGCACCCGCATGCAATTCCAGTTCCAGGGGATAGGGCACCCATGGCAAAACACCAGTGCACACAAAATAATAAAAATAAACAAATAAAAAAGAAAGAACCCTTGTGACAGACAGGTGCTTAATACAAAGCAGGTGTGGAATTTGAGGACCTTGGTGTTGCTTTCCTTTGTCTGTGGGCCACTTTGTAATGTTTTGACCCTTGAGGGATTAATGAAGCTAGTTTGGAGGGGCTCGTGTGAGCTGCAGAGGGGCTGCCAGGGATGGCTTTGTGGAGTACAGGCTCCCTGCTTACGTGTGGATTTAATTTTTTTTTTTTTAATTTTATGAGACAGGACATCACAGAGCAGCCCAATCTGGCCCTGAGCTCCCTATGTAACCCAGGCTGGCCTAACGCTTGCAGCAATCTTCCTGCCTTGGCCCCTCGAGTGCTGGGTTTATAGCATGGGGCCGCTGCTTCTGGTTATGTGTACAACATCCTAACTGATGTCAAGGAGAAGGTAGAGGACCCCGGCCAGGGAGGGAGCAGTTGGAGAGTGAACTTCTGCCTTAATTAGGAGCAATCAGCGTAGCAACAGCCAAATTGTTGTGTGTGTTCCCATCCTTGGAGGGCTGTGTTTACAGATTACAGCACATGCTCGCACACACGCGCGCACGCGCACACACACACACACATTTTCTTTTTTATGAGAAAGCTCCATGATGAGAGCGGCGCTTAGGAAAAGATGGGCAGTGGGAGCGGAGAGGAAGCAAGTCATTAATGCCTGGGTCAGTGTTGCTGGGCAGGTGGAGGAGCAGCTGCTGGCTGGTTGTGGGGAAACGGAAGTGGCTGTGTAACAGGTGAATATGAGCCCCCTGTTTACTGACCTTAATTTCACAGGACCGCCAGGCTCAATACTCCCTGCACCCTGGTCTTCCTCTGTGTGACTGCTGCCTCAGTCCTGAAGCCTAGGAGGATCATGTCCTAGAGAGGATCAGCAAAGGAGGGTTCATGTCGCTTGACTGCCCGACTGCTGTAAAGCTGAACAGAGAAGCTGTGTGGGAACCCCTCACTTGTGTGAAAATACGGACGTCAATCACTCACAACACTAGTGGGGGTGACTGTCCCTTGGGTAGGGTGAAGATAGCTTCTGGGGGACTTGTGTTCGACATCAGCCTGGAGGAAATCCATGCAATAAGGTGTCTTTGGGGCTGCCTGGGAATTCACTGTCCTTTCTGTTCATTTCCACATTGGCAAGGTTCCACAATACCTCCTGCTGAGCCAGGAGAAGAGAGCCGCTCCACACTCCTGATTCTCAGGGGTGCTTGGCCTTGTGTCCAAACTCCCTCAGAGGACTGCTCATGGACTGTCTGAACCGTGAGACACCCCACTTATGCAGGAACACAAACAATGTTTTCCTATGCCATGTGGCCATGTGCTTCCTCTAAGCAGGGGGCAGACAGCACCAGGGAGACCAAGCCATACAAGCTACTCTCTCCACATGAGAGACTCCTGCTGAAACCAAGGGCGCAAGAACACTGGTGTTGTTATAGTGAGACTTTACTGAAAATAAATGCTCCTTTAACATTTCTTTTTTGATTTAAAGACATGATTTAACTATGTAGTCAAGGGCTACTTCAAACTTGAGGTCCTCTTGCCTCTGCCTCCTGAGTGCTGTCCCTGCAAGTGTGGTGATGTGGGATTTCCCTCTGTATGCTACGAATATGTTTGATTGTCATTGGTTAATAAAAAGCTGCTTTAGGCCAGTGGCTTAACAGAATATATCCAGGCTGGAAAAGAGAGAGAGAGAGAGAGAGAGAGAGAGAGAGAGAGAGAGAGAAGGCAGAGTCAGGGAGATGCCACGTAGTTGCTGGAGGAGAAAGACACCCCCACACCATATTGGAAAACCACAAGCCTTGTGGTAAAATATAAAATAATAGGAATGGGTAATTTAAGATATAAAAGCTAGTCAATAAGAGGCCAAGCAGTGTTGTAATAATACAGTTTCTGTGTGATCATCTTGGGTCTAGGCAGTCAGGAAACGAACGAGCAGCCTCTGCCACCATCGTGGCTCCAGCAGAAGGCTGGTTTTACGTGAGAAGAAGCTGGATGTTATTACCCTGTAGTGGTCTGTGTCGGGCACACTCATGTTCTGTGGTCCTGGGCCTTTTGGGTGTTCCTAGCTCCTTAGAGGTCTCTCTTGGCCACGGGGACAGAGACAGACTCTGCTGCCCTGTGGACTTGATCATGTGTCACTTCTGCCAAGGATGGAAGGAGATTTTCAGTGTGTGCATGGGAGCTCTTACCTCACATACACTGACTCTTCCACCTCTTGTTTGTGGGAATCTCTAGGCCTGTGGCTGCAGTAAATGCAAAGGCCAAAATACCAAGGGTGGGCTGGGGAGGTGGTCAGTCAGTCAAGTTCTTGCCTTGCAAGTATGAGAAACTGAATTTGATTTTCAGAACCCAGGGAAAAACAAACAACAAACCAACAAAGAAGCCAGCGAGGTACAAAAACCTGTCATCTCAACCCCAAACAGCCAGCTTACCTTACTTTTCTGGGTTCTAAGCCAGTCAGAGATCCTGTCTCAAAAAGAAACATGTGAGGACTACCCCAGGAATGTTCTGTGAGGTTGTTTCTCTGGTCTCCACACCCACGCACATATACACACATGCACACTTGTATATACACATACACCTGCACACATGAGTGTACAGAAACTCAAAGGCAAGGGGCTGGCCCAGCAGATCCTGTTAGTGTTGATAGTGGGTCTCATTCAGCGAGTTGGGGAGAAGCTGCTACGGTGAGATGACACCTGACCCTGTCACTTTGTGTGTCCCTACCAGTACCAGGCACAAGATAGAATATTGCACACATGCAAACATGTTCTTCTCCAGCCCCGTGGATGGAGAATACTGCACCTACATTGTATATGAGAAGGGATGGGTGCCTGACCAGGGAAATACCTTTCTCAAGGTCTCAATACCAAAGAGGGGCCCCCTCTCCTCCCAGGATGAGATAAACAAGGCTTAGGCAGCAAAGAGCCCCCCGGTTTCCCTGTGGTCTAAATCCAGACTTGATCTTCCCTGTGTTATATTTCTCTCAAGGGTTACGACAGGCTCTGCACCCTCCCCAATATCAGGCTCCAGAAGACACGACCTGAGCATTGCTGGTTGTCGTGGCAGATGTCAAAATAGAACCTGGCCAGCAGCTCACTGGTCACAAGTTACCTTTGTCCACATTGGTGACCAAAGTTTATTACATGGCCACCCGTGACCTCAGAGAGTGAGAAAGTTCAGTCTTACTGTGTGAGAGAAAGAAGGATTGTTTGTGGGCACAAAGGACTGTCATGATGACGGAGGAAGAAACTGCTAAGAAAAGGTGTTTTCCGAAGCCACTGCCTTCTGCCTCCCGTGGACGCTCTCCTCTCCCAGGCTGAGACCTCGTGCGTGGCAGGATCCTCACAACACTCTGTTAGGTAGATGCTGTTATTACCTTCATTTCACAGATGAAGTTGTTGAAGCCCAGAAAGGTCTTGTAGTTGCTGGAGCCAGATGGCACAGGCAGTGAAAAATGATGCCTGTGCAGACCTCAGGTCAGCTTGACTCCGGAGACTGTGTTCTTTGCTTTTCCGTAGGAGGATACCCAGTGTGACCGATAGCACACGTGTTGCAACAGAAGGGCCCTGGGCTTCAAAAATATGGAGACTTGCTTCAGCCAATTCTACAGGGATGAATGAGAAAGTGAAAAATTACACTTAGAATGGCTCCACCCAGAGAGCATCCCTCATATTTTAGGTGTGTCCTTACATACCTGTTAAACCTATAACCTGCTTCTTCAAGTAGCAATGTATCGTGTGCGCTTTTCCAATAAAGCACTGCGGTTTTAAGCATGCGTTCATGCAGGTGTACATGCACACGCCTGTGTATGGAGGCCAGAGGTCAACCTGGAGTGTTGCAGCCCTGAGTGAATGTGTATTATTGACGTGAGCACAGCCATGTCAAGGACCACAATGCCGTAGACCTTTCTACTGCTGTCACACATTGTGGTGACCCCAACCATAAAATTATTTTGTTGCTACTTCGTAACTGTAATTTTGCTACTGTTATGAATCGTAAAGTAAATATCTAATATACAAGAAGCTTTGTCTCGAAAACCAAAGTGGATGGTTCCTGAGGAATAGACCTGCCGGGACCCAAAGGGATCTAGACTCACAGATTGAAAACCACTGTCCTTAATCCTGTACTCTGGAGGCAGAGACAAGTTGAGCTCTGTGAGTTCGAGGCCAGCCTAGTCTACAGAGTGAATTCTAGGACAGGCTCCAAAGCTACAGAGAAACCCTGTCTTGAAAAATCAAAAAAGAACAAAAGAAAACCACTTCCTTAGACTCAGTGGAATCCTAACAACTTTCCCTGGTCTGAATGTGGATGTTGACAGTGTTTGCAGGAACTACAGAGCACACTTCTCTCCTCCAAGATGATGCAGCCCGAGACTGCTGCCCTACACTCTCCACTTGAGATTAGCCAGCACTCAGGGCTGCTGGTAATGTCAGACCTTATACCACTTACCCTTCCCTGCTTTTCTGTGTAGGTGGGTGCTTGTGTCTGTTGTTTCTTTTTTCCCCTTCAGCCCAGTAAGGTTAGGTCCAAAGCTGCTCAGGTCCTGGCAGGTCTTATTCCTCAGGAACCATCCACTTTGGTGTTTGAGACAAAGCTTCTTATTATTCCAGAGCTTGCCAAGTAGGCTAGGTTAGCTGGCCAGGGAGCCCCAGGGATCCACCTGACTCCATCTCCTCAGTGCTGGAATTAGGAATGCACACTGGATATTTTGATGTGAGCTCTGGAAGCTGAGCTCAGTTGCCCCTATGTGCAACCTGAGTGTTTCACTAACGGCCATCCAGCTCCAGCTCCGCACTGTGTTTTGAGAGTATGTACTGACTTAGAGTTCACGCCTGAAGGTTTTGCCTGAACGTCTGTATGTGTAGCATGTGCGTGCCCGGTCTTGAGGCCGAGAGACTGCTTCCCTGAAGCTGGAATTACTTCAATTGTGCGACGCCACATAGGTGCTGGGAACCGAGCCGAGTCCTCCGCAGAGGCAACGGGTGCTCCTAAGCGCCGAGCCGTCCCTCCGGCCCTGAATTATATCTTCAGTGACTTGACTGCATATTCTCTTGCTCTCCATGTTGTGACCCTGCCACGACTTATTTAAAATTCCTCGGGGCAGACATTTATCTTGTCTCCTGTGAGTTTCATCTCCTTACAAAGATGACTAATACCTTTTTCTGTGTCTAAATCAACTCATGTCTTCACCCATAAGAAAGATCCTAATGGCAGGAGATGGCTAATGAAAACATTAACTTCATACTTACCTTGCTCCCCTTTTCCAGGGAGAACCTCCACAATGCTATCCAGTGTCTCCCCACCTCCCAAGCCAGGGCTTTTCATGGACATTTTTCATTTCATGTAATTTTTCTAAAATTCCCATAAGCTGTCCACTGCCCTGTTTTCTTTTTCTCTTGGTTTCTGTAAGTCCATATTCTTTTTTTTTTTTTTTTTGGTTTTTCGAGACAGGGTTTCTCTGTGGTTTTGGAGCCTGTCCTGGAACTATCTCTTGTAGACCAGGCTGGTCTCGAACTCACAGAGATCCACCTGCCTCTGCCTCCCGAGTGCTGGGATTAAAGGCGTGCGCCACCACCGCCCGGCCCTAAGTCCATATTCTTTATTGTCTCACATACTGACATCACTACTTAGCCCTACGACGTTTCTGTCACATAGTCATTCCCATGTTCATGTCCTCGCCTCAGCATGGAATCTGTGTGTGGCTGGTGCTGCCCCACTGCCCAGTCTTTTAGGAAGCCCTGTCTATCCCTCTTACTCAGTTAAAGTTAGGAGATCTTTCCATTTAGTCTCTCAAGACTTCATTCTAGCTTACATACACTCATTCAGAAAAACCCTTACTCAGTGCTTATGGTGGGCCTAGGGTAGATATCAAATCAGAAACCTTGGTATTCATGCTTTGGGAATCCTCCTCAGTCACCGGGAAATGGTTAGAAAACACACATACTTAATTTCCTCCAGGGCAATGGTTGCGGATGTACTTGAGTATTGTACCAGGCCGGAAGCTTAGGGTTCGATTCCCACCCACTTCAAAGAAAAAAATAATAATTATGGTTCACACAAGGGGTCAAGTGAAAAACTGAAGTTTTATTTCCTGCATGTTTTTTCTTGGAAAAGTCAAGACTCTTGAAGAAAAGTGAGGTGGGGTTCGACTCCGCTGCTGAGGTGAACGTAGACCTCTACACTGAGCCACGCCCCCAGCCTTAGGGCCACTGCTAATCGCCTCCCTCCAGGGGCCCCCAACAGTGGAGTCAGGAGGGGACCGAGTGGACCTCAGGCGCAGGCCAACCCCACTGCCCACGTTTCCCGGAGTCCGGTCTAGTTTCACGTCTTCCTCTCTCCCTGAAATAGACGCACAGCCGCCTCCAGATTTAGACTAGGAGCGGGTGACTACTTCACGAAACCTTGGAAAATATGACTTTTCCAGAAACGGTTCAGGCCGCTCATACATCTTCGGGTCCTTGGCAACCGCAGCTGTGGCTTTGCCCTCTTGCCGATCCTTTTCCTCCCGGGGCCCGACTGGGACCTCTGCAGCTTCTCCAGCCGGGTGGAGGACGCCGGAACGGGGCCTCTGCTTGCCGCGGCCTCCAGACCGGCCACGCCGCCACGTCGTACGATCCGCAACCCTATCCAGCCCGGGTTTTACCGCCCGCCGGGCTCCCGGAGCGGAGACTGGCGCCGCCGAGGCCTCCGCGGCCCGGGCGGGGGATGGGGGGGGGGCGGGCTCACGGCGCACGCGCGCCGGAGGGGTCGCGGGCTCCTGGCTCCCCCGGCTCCGTCAGGCCGGAACCCTAGCGCCGCGGCCCCGCCCGGAGCCGCCCGGAGCCGCCCGCGCCCGGACCTGCGGCGGCCGGGCGGGGCCTGTTTCCTCGGCCCGCGTCCTCGGCTCGCGGCCGGGAAGGAACATTCCTGGGTCTCCCCGCCCGGCTGCGCCCGTTCCCTCTCCTCCCCCGCCGCGTGTTTTCCGCCCCAGTAAAGATCGTGCCACACAAATAAGCCTCGGATGCCCTTTGCCGAGCGGGCCATTTTCAGGGCGCGTCTCCGGAGCCGCTAAAAGTCTTGTTTTCTCCCCAAAGTGGAAGGTGTGGGGGGCGGGGGCGGCTGGGGCTGCTTCCAACTGCTCCGCACGCTCGAATAGTTGTCAGTAAAATCAAACTGACGTCAGCCCGGGGGAAAAAGATAGGTCTCTTTTGTTCTCATGTTCTCCCCCCTCCCCTCCCTTGCGATCAAAGGCAAAAAAACATTTTTTTCCCTTTGGAGGGTGGAGGGAAAGACAAAAAGGGGGGAAAATTTGCCGTGCAAAGAGATAGCTTCCATTAGAGCTTCTGCCCGGGCGAGGGGAATGTTTAATGAATGCATCAAGTCTTTTGATCACCCTCGCTCGGCTGGGTTCAGTAGTGCCGGAAGGTTAGTTGCATATCCTGTGGCTGATCTGAAATTCGATCAGCAGAGGGGGTCAAAGAAAAGAAAAGCATTTTAATGGGAATCAATAGAGGAGCATAGGTCTTGGAAGGAAATACGTGTTGATTAAAAATGCCACAAGATTAAAAAAAATGTCCACGACTGGTTTAAAGAAAACCAGAAAGAGGAAAAAACGAGGGAGGGAGAGAGAGAGAGAAAGAGGGAAGAGAAGGAGAGGGGGAGGAGGAGGGGGAAAAAACCCTTAGCAATCTATTTTCTGTGTGTGCTGCTGCCAGAGAGGCAGTCAGCAGACCAGCAGTTTGTGTAATGCTTCAAGCTACAGCGGGCAAATTTAAAGCTGTATGCTCAGAACAACATAATAAATACTTATTGAAAATGCATTTCTATTTCTAAGCGGGGCTCGTTCATGCATTATACAAAACACCTAGGGCTCCAGTAGCAGACACAAGGGGACAAATAAGGTATACTGTGACTGGAGTCCTTAAAAACTAAACTATGGGGCTTCTAACTGGAGAGCAGAGACAAACAAACAAAAATTTCCCTTAAGTTGGAAACTAACAGCTTTGAACAGAACCAAAGGCTTAAAATGGAAACGTTAAAGAAGTTGTAATTTTCGAAATATCTTTAAAACTGCAAGGGTAAGGAGAAGGGACTAGAGGGGAGTCAATGGTAGTAGATAGCATATTGATTGCCTTGCAGAGTGGAAAATTATTGCCCTGTAGGTAGGGAAAGTGATCAACACCGTGATAAAACAGCTGAAGGTTTTTATGGCCCTCTACCTACTACAGAGGAAAAGGAAAAGCATTCTAAACCCACTCACACCCACCCACACTCTCTCACCCCTGTTCTCCTGGTCTGTAGGGAGAAAATCAATAGTATTTAAATTTTTACGCCTTCAACAAAGACAATCCCTTCCTCTTGGATGAAACATCCTGAGAGCAATGTGGTGGAGTTTCTCCTTCGGGAGGTTTCCAGCAGCTCCTCTGCAGACTCCTGGATGCTGGTCCTTGCTCTCCACCCGGATCTGATCTGTATCTATCTAACTCTTAATGTTTCTTTCTATCGATAAAGAATATACAAAGAGATCAAGAAACATTTTTAGTGCCATTTCCCTTGGCTGTTCCCAATAAAGTTGTCTGTTCGGCACTTCCCCATACCAAACTCCTTTCATGTTTTAGTCTCTTATGCAGTGCCGTATGTATTTTTATAAACTCCATGAACATCACTCTGTGTACTTTTCAGGACCATCTGATTGACGGCCCGTAGACAAATGTGTCCCATGATAACTAAGAATGTAGCTCAACACATTTGTAGATGACAATGTCATGTTGAATGTCAAAAGGTTGGACACCCCTGTTTTAAATCATCTCCAGTTTGTATACCTAAGCCATCCTAAATGTCGCTCTATGCTGTGTTGTTTAGTCTGTATAGCGGGGTGTGGCGGCACAAGGTGCCGTGAGTTAGGAAGGGGGTTGCAAATTTGAGATCAGCCCAAGTTATACAGCAAGGTCTTGTGTAAGAAGAAAGAAAAATAAAAAAAAAAAAAAGAAAGAAAGAAAGCCAAAAAAAAAAAAAAAAGATCCTCCGTGGATTGATCAAATTGTAGCTATGGGAGGCAGAATACTTCCTGCACTTAATTTCAGGAGTTTGATGGGGAGGATCGATCACAATTGAAGTGTTGTTGTTTGCCACAATTCATACCTCAAGATCTTTTGTTGTCTTTTGAAACAGGGTCTCTTGTAGCTAGCCCAGGCTGATCCTGAACTCACTGTGTAGCCGAGGCTGGTTGATACTGGAGGCCTTCCTATTTCTACATGTGTGCCGTCATGGCAGAGTTACATAATAAGATCATATTTTAAAAGGCTTCTTAGCAACTCTTTAGTATTTCTTTTGGTTTATGCGTGCTTGTACTATGTGTGTGTGTGCACGATGTGCGTATTTGTGTGTTTGTGTGTGATAGTATACACATACATCTACGTAGAGGTCAGAGGGCTACTTTCAGGAGTCGGTTCCTGCCTCCAGCTTTGTTAAGGCAGGAAGTCTCTTGGTCTTTGGCTCTTTGCTGCCTACTCCAGGCTAAATGACCCACAAGCTTTCCAGGAGATTCTTCTGTTTCTCACCTCACCATGGGAGTGCTGGGATTGCAGTCTTGGGCTCCAGCATCTCGCTTTTAAGATCTAGAGGTCTGAACTCAGGGATCTGAACTAGGCATCTGGGTTGTTAGGCTAGCATAGAGAGCTCTTCACCTCTTGAGACATCTCCCTGACCCAATGCTAAGAGCTTCTCCACCAGTGCTGCATAGAGCAGAATTTTGCATGTTGAAAGTAAAGCTAGCTGATGGATAGTTTTGCATTTTTAAGAGCAGATGGTACATTGACTGGAGTTTGGAGAGGGTCGACTACTGACTTAAGTTCTCTGAAGCTCAGGTGCCTCACTGGTAAAATGGAAAATTATACTTACTTCCCAGAATCATTTATGTGATGAAATAATGTGTGTAAAGTGTATTTTATAACATGTTTCTATAATATATAAATAATAATGCATTCTTTGATGTATGATATGTAACATGTATGCATGCATCTATCTATCATCTATTTATAATGTATCTATCCGTTTGTTCTTTAAAGATTTTTCCAGGGCTGGAGAGATGGCTCAGAGGTTAAGAGCACTGGCTGCTGTTCCAGGGGTCCTGAGTTCAATTCCCAGCAACCATATGGTGGCTCACAACCATCTGTACTGAGATCTGGTGCCCTCTTCTGGCCGGCAAGTATACATGCAAGCAGAATACTATATATGTAATAAATAATTTATCTTTAAAAAAAGACTTTTCCATCTCAAGGAGCCATACCTTCCTTAATCATACTTTTTTAAAAAATCTGTTTATATGCGTTATTTAGATTTATTCATCATCTTATGTGTGTGGGTGTTTTGCCTGCATGCATGTCTATATACATGTGTGCCTAGCACCCATTGTAGGGTTGTCAGATGCCCTGGAAGTAGAGTGACAGACCTTTGTGAGCTGCCATGTGGGTTCTGGGTATTGAACTTTAGTTCTCTGCAAGAGCAACAAGTACACTTAACCGTGGGTCCTTCTCTTCAGTACCCCCTACCTTATTCACATTTTTATGAAGTCTGTCCCTGACTATGGGGTGCATCTGAAGTTTTAGGCCATAAGCAGCTTGCTGCCTCTTCCTGCATTTCTTGGAATGCTGGCTCTTGAGACATTTCCTCTTAGGACCTGGCTGTGATCTTCAAGATCCGAGGAATTGTGTCTAGTGAGATCATTTGTAGGTGGGCTGGTTGATATCATGCAAATTGCTTCCAGCAGTGTTCCTTTAGCCAAGAGGTAACATCAACCTTCAGCCTTGAGAGTTTCTGTCTGGGTTCTTCCATCTTGTTTAATCAGCTGCTGCCTGCTCGCAGCTCCATGAAAGATCCCAAACTAGAACCACTCACTTGAACTCACCCACAGCACCATGAGAGGTGATAAATAATAAATGCATAAGATGGGCTGGGCATCGGATGTGCTCTCCAAATTTTTCATGCTGGAAACTTAATAACAGAAGTCTTATGCTAATGGTCTTGGAGGTGGAATTCTGGGAGATGATTTGTGGCTTCCTGAGTTACTGAGGGAGTGCCTGTGCTGTAACACTCTATCACAGTACGACCCAGCAAGAGAACTCTTACCAGAAACTGAGCAGATATGGTTACCCAGTCTTAGACTTCCGACCTCCAGCACTGTAAATAGATTTTTACATAGATTTTATATAGATTTCTTTATAAATTACTCGGTTCTTAGGTATTTAGTTATAGCAACAGAAAATGACAGAGACAACTTTTATGAGATTTATATTTTATAGTAAGTACTAAACCTATTTGTTTAGTAAATATAAAGGAAGTAACCTAGCTGCTTGGTAAATTTTTCTTTAGCTCATTCTTCCTGCCCCTGCTACTCTTCAACACCCACAAAAATTCTGTCAGCTTTGATTTCAGAGGCTGTTTAAGCTAAATGCAGGCTACACAAGGACAGAAACTTGCATGTTATTTTCCCAGGGGCTTGGAGCCTAAATGGGAAGAGAAGACTTTTTGTTTATTTTTTATTTTCTTTTTGAAGAAAGGGAAGGCATTTTTTTTTTCTGTTGAGAACTACATACATGTGTGTTGTTGGAAGGCTGCTTGTTCATTTCCCCCGCTGCCCAGACTCCTGAAATAACCACACAGAAACTATATTATTTAAATCACGGCTTGGCCAATCACTTAAGTATATTGCTAGCTAGCTCTTATATCTTTGTTTAACCCATTTCTATTATTTTGTGTATTGCCACATGGCTGTGGCTTACCAGCAAGATTTTGGTGTTTCTGTCTGTAGCAGTGGCTACATGGCTTTTCCCTGACTTCCCCTTCTTCTTCCCAACATTCACTTCAGTCTTCCCCACCTTGCTCTATTCTACCCTATCACAGGCTAAAGCAGCTTCTTTATTCATTAACCAATAAAAACAACACATATACAGAAGGACTTCCCACATCATTTCCCCTTTTCTCTTTAAATAAAAAGGAAGGTTTTAACTGTAATATAGTAAAATTATAAAACATTAAAAAAATTTAAAAATATAACAAATCAGGTATCAAGCAAGAATTACAGTTGCAACATTTATATCTACTGTATCTTCTGTCATAACTAGTGAAAACTATAATTATAACTATTCTTCAACTCCCTCAAAGACCGCTCAGCAAGCCAGGAAGCAGAGCAGTGAACAGCAGTCTGCTGTGGCCTCTGCTCCACTTTCTGCCTCCAGGTTGCTGCCTTGATCTCCTGCCTTGACTCCCCTTGGTAAACCAGACAAGCCCCAGCCCCGAAGTAGGCTTTAGTCAGTGTTTTACCTTGTCAGTAGGAAGCAATCTTGGGCTTAGCAAAACCCCATCTTAGGCTGCTGCCCCATTTTTGAGGTAACCCAGACCCAGAAAGACTAGTGGCCAATGTTCTCTCTTATTTGTGGTTCGTAGTTAGTGAGTCTATAACATGAAGTAACCAAAGAAACCAGAAAAATAGAAAGGGACCCTGAGGGGCTGGGGACTTGGAGGGCCGGGCTCTAGAGGGTCATGGTAGGATACAGGTGCTATGAAGGGGAAGATATCATATCTGTCTTTTTATGTGGGTTCTTGAAATCTGAGCTCAAGTCCTCACAGTTACTTACCTACTGAGCTGTCTCCTTCACCCTGAGATTGCTTTATCTTATCTCCCCAACACTGAGACATCCTTCTCCTGTAGGAATTTTTCCTTTAAGCTTCTTTTGATGGAATTCTCTTGTTCATAGATTGCTCAAAATGTAAAAGCCAAGGAGGAAAAATCTTGACAGTTTTGGAGCCACCAATGTGAGTGGCCCTAGAAACTCCTTCCTGTTAGTATTTACGCTATCAAATGCTCAGTTGGAATATATAGAAATAAACCTGTCTCTGTAGGGTGTTGGTTCTGGGATGCAAGTAGAAACCAAAACCTTTATAAATTGGACAAAGTATCTCAGGGGACCTGTGCACATTCATGAGAGGAAAATTATGGCACCCCTCTTTTCCCCATATGTTTTTGGTAGAATCTACAAATGGCACACTCACTGACATAGAGTTCCTGACAGTCTCTCATATGTGGTGGTGTATATTCAGTGCCCCTGGGTCCTTCATGAACAGGGATCTTTCTGCAGAAGGAGTAGATCTTGGGCTGTGCGTGAAACAATTTTCTAGAGTCAGTAATTAGAGAAAGATTTCTCTGCAGATTCTATATGGAATTGTGTCAGCAACAGGGAGACATGGTAGCCAGTTGTGGAAGCTCCTGAGCAAATAAAGTGAGGCATTTAAAAAAGAATTGAAAGACAAATTATAGACTTATTAAAAATTGAATATCAATGGCTGGTGAGATGGCTCAGTTATAAGAGTACAGACAGTCATAGATTAAAGGAGTAAAGATAATAAGTATTAAACTTGTAAGAAAATTAATAGAGTAAAAAATAAGCCACATAAAGATGGAATATACATAGAAAGTCTGGATTATGTATATTATTGTGTTTTCTTTGCATTTCTGACTATGAATGAGCTAAGTACAGAGACACAGTTCATTGTGTGGGCTGCTAAGCTAAACCAAATTATGTTTTAAAGGTATCTTGACTTCCAAATTTGGGTCTAAGGATTTGTTGCTTTAGAAAAGCGGTTCTGCTTTTGTTTACACAGAGGATAAAAAGCTGTGGATTCCTTACTGGCTAATATGGTTTGGTCAAACAAGATTCCCTGAAGCAATGGCCCAGATAGTCCAACATCCATGGCAGCTTCAGGACTGCTGGCTGAGATGGACCTACCACATAGGATACTCCATGAAAGACCTGATTAACAGCATCCCTAATCAGCAGGAAGTAGTCTAGAGAACAATGTCCAAATTATGTAAATGATTGTTTATTAATGTTTATTTACATTTAAAGGGGGATATGATATAGAGATAAATACTTTGCATTGGTGTGGATCTTGGTCTATTAATACACATTTAAGGTCAGTTTTGTTATATGTATTTCAGATGGATAGTTATTTTTCAAACTTTTCAAACACTAATAGAATATGACATTTAAAATGTTTAAGAACTTAGACTTTTCATGACAATGAGACACATCTGCTCCTAGCAGCACCAGTCTACTTCACGAGGATGATGGGCATCAAAGAGAATCCTTAAGGAGTTTTCTAGCCATTTGGGCAAGAAACTGCTCTTGTGTGTACTGCTTGATGGTATGTTGTATGAACTGAATATGCAGGACCCACAGAAAAATGAGTGCTAAACTTTCCAAAAGATGGAATAGTCCTTCAGGGTTTCTGCTTCACAGAAGAAACTGCCAGACATTCTGCAGGACATAGAAGAAAGCAGCTGATGAACTTTGCCATTCCAAGGCAGAACAGATCTTCAAATTTCCTGCTTCCTGGAGGAAACATTAGCTGGATACTATGGGCCTGTAGGCTGAAGATGGACGCCTCAATGTTACAGAAGAACTTTGGGTGACTATCCGGGCAGCAAGATGTCTCTGCCAATTCTAGAAATTTGGAAGTTGCTTACATTGCACTTCCTGTTTACTTAGGTAATATTATATCCTTCTAAAGTCTTAGATGGAATTGAAGAAAGATGGTTACAATTATAAAAGATAAATTAGATATAAAACTTTAGACTCATAAAGGTAGGATAGATTATAAAGTGTTTTCCTTAATTTGTCAAATGTAAATGAACTAAATATTGTAACTATAATTCTTGCTTAATAACTGCTTTGTTGTATGTAATCTTGCTATGTTAAAGTTAAAACCTTCCTTTTTATATAAACAGAAAGGGGAAGGTGATATGGGATTCCTCTCTGTATGCTGTGAATATGTTTTATTGCCATTGGTTAATAAAGAAGCAGCTTTCGGCCAATGACTTAACAAAGTAAAGTCAGGCAGAAAATCCAAACAGAGATATAGAGAGAAAGCAGGCAGAATTGATGAGATGCCATGTAGCTGCCAAAGGAAACAGAGGCCCCAGATCCTTATCACTAAACCACAAGCCTTATAGTAAGATTAAAATAATAAAAATCGGCTAATTTAAGATGTAAGAGCTAGCTAGAAATATGTTTAAGCTATAAGCCAAACAATATTGCGATTAATATAGTTTCTGTGTGATTATTTCGGGTCTGGGTGGCTGGGAAATGAATGAACAGCCTCTGCCTACACATTGTCTCAAAGAAATAAAGCAGAAAATGATTCAGTAGGATGCTTGATAATCTTCCTCTGATATTCTTACAGGCCTATGTACCTTAGCCTGCATAGGTATAACACACACACACACACACACTCCCATAAAAATAAACAATCTATGGATTGCAATGAGGGTGATTTAAAGTAGAAGTGAGCATAGGAAAGAGAGAGTTGGTTATATACACTGTGGAGGAATGAAGCATTGGTAAATTAGCCAGGATAAGGCCAGGTCAATTATTTAGTTATATTAGAGATGATGGGATTGTGGGGAATAGCTTTAGATATATGCTGTGGTATCTCTCTGTGTGTATTTCTTATACTTACAGTAAAACTTACATACTTTGTAAAACATTCTTTACAGAACTTAACTGATGCATTTGAGTCTTCGTGCACAGAATATGCCCAGGGTAAAACAAGTCTTTGTGAGCAAGTGTGTCAGCTTCTTTTCAAAGCTCTTCACAGGTCTCTCCAAATGGGATTCTGAACACAGCATTCCAGAGTAAAAGCTGCTTTCTGGAATTAGCCATTAGGAAATACACTGCCTCCTTGGGTGGGCTGGCTGAAGTTGCTTTTCTGCACCTTGCTGCTGGGATAGACTTGGTGTGAACTGTGTCTATGGAGACTTAGATAGGACGATTAGGTCTAAGCTAGTCTTTGTGTCTGATTCTGACTCTTGCAGTTAGACCTTTTCTAAAAAGCTTGATTCATCCGCCACAAACTGATTCCACAGCCGTGCTATTAATCTACTGCTGGAAACACCATACTTATGCTGAACCAGAGCTAGGCTGTTAAGCAAGGTGCGATGGCCACCACCTGACAAGCTTCCTTGGAATTACCTTCTGGTAATCAAATGAATGCTGGTTGGAACACCAGACGATTTTGGACACTGAAAGGCAGCTATCAGTGAAGGAGAAAGTGGGAAGATGCCACAAAGAGTCTGAATTATGACCTAGAGAAAAGGCTCAGACTCAGTCAAGGAGGAGGCCAGGGCATCAGAAACAGAAGGGCAAGGGAGTGTGGGATTGCAAGTGTTAGAAACATTGCCCTGGTTCCAGGAAGACGCCACAGTGATGCTTAAGCTAGTCCTGACGTTTTCAATATTTAAATGGAAAGCTCAGTCTTTTTTTAAGTGATGAGCTATTTTACAGCCTAACCATGGCCCGCTTTGCTTAAGTCACTCAGCAGTAATTCCTGAGTCTGACAGGCCCTCTTAGAGTGTCGGCTGTATTAGTGTTGGTGGATTTGGGGAGTGTGGCTTTTTTAATGCTAATATTTTTATGGTTGTTATATTCTGTCATATCTGTTCCTTTCTCTTGTGCTTGCCCATATTCTGAGATATTTGTATTTGTTTTGTATCTGCATTATTCTAATTATAGTTACTATTTTTGTTGTGGTACAATACACACAGCAACATGTTTACTGTTTTTGTCATGTTTAAGGGTATAGCTGAGGGCTGTCGAGATGGCTCAGCAGGTGGGGGTGGTTCTGTACAGTTCCGGCAGCCTAGGTTTGTTCCCTAGAACCCACATAAAGGTAAAAGGAGAGAGGTTACTTTACAAGCTTTTCCTCTGGCTCCATATGTACAGTATGAACACACACACACACACTCACACACACACGCACACACACATGCATACACACACACACTCACACACGCACACACACATGCACACACACTCACACACGCACACACACACGCACGTACACACACACGCACACTCACGCACACACACGCACACACACACTCACACACACACTCACACACACGCACACACACACTCACACACACATACACACACTCACACACACACACCATGCTTATGCCTCTGTACCCACGTGTGTACCCGCACACACACCAATATGAAACAAATAAACTTAGGAACACAATTTAGTGTATTAAGCACATTTATTGTTGTGCAGCCAACACCAATCATTCATTTCTAATAATTCCTCATCTTCCTCTCCTCCATTTCTTGGAGACTGCCATTTTACTTTCTGACTCTGAATTTGACTATCACAGCCACCTCATGTAGTAATTTTACATTAACTTTTAAAATTGATTTGCGCATGCATGCATGCGTGTAACTTGGACAGGCCTGCTTGTTGGGGGTTTCTGTCCCGCCCAGTTCCCCACAGCTGTTTAGCCCCAAAGAAAATCACACAGAGATCTCTATAAATTATAGTTGATTGGCCATTAGCTCAGGCTACTTATTAGCTCTTGTAGCTTATATTAACCCATTATTCTGATGTATTTTTGCCATATGGCTCAGTACCTTTTTCAGCTGGCAGGTTACATCCTGCTTCCTCGGTGGTCTGCGCAGGACTGGGAGTAATCAACTTCCTCCTTCCCAAAATTCTCCTGTTCTCATTGCATCATTTCTTTTCTTTTTTTTTTTTTTTTTGATTTTTCGAGACAGAGTTTCTCCGTAGCTTTTGGTTCCTGTCCTGGAACTAGCTCTTGTAGACCAGGCTGGCCTCGAACTCACAGAGATCCACCTGCCTCTGCCTCCCGAGTGCTGGGATTAAAGGTGTGCGCCACCACCGCCCAGCTCATTGCATCATTTCTACTTCCTGTCTGATTTTCCTGCCTATCCTTCCTATGTGAACAATCAGCATTTATTTAAAACATGATTGGCAGATTACAAACAATTCTCCTGTACCACATGTGGTATAGGTGTAAGTGTATGTGCATATGTGTGTGTGTGTACATGTGTGTGTGTGTGTGCGTGCGTATGTGCATGTGTGTGCATGTGTGCGTGCGTGCATGTGTGTACATTTATGTGTGTGTGTGTGTGTGTGTGTGTGTGTGTGTACTGGCCCATGTGGAAGTTAGAGGACAACCTGAAGGAGTCAGTTCTCTGCTGCCACATGGGTCCTGGAGATTGAACTCATCATTAGGCTTTTGGTGTCATGAGCCTTTACCTTGCAGAACCACCTTGCTAACCCTTAATTTTGCATTTTGGCAGGATGACTATCAGACTTGAAATGGCTTTGGAGAAAGATTTCACAGCACAAATTTGTAGGCAGAGACTGCTCTTTCATTTCCTGGTCGCCCAGATCCGAGTAATAACACAGAAACTGTATTAGTTACAACAAACACTGTTTAGTCAATAGCTTAGGCATATTTCCAGCTAGCTTTTACATCTTGAATTAACCCATTTCTATTAATCCATGTATTGGCATGAGGATGTGGCTTACTGGTAAGGATCTAGAGTCTGTACATTGTGTCTCCTTGACTCCACTGACTCTTTCTATATATCTCTGTTTGGATTTCCTGCCTGGCTTTATCTATTAAGCCATTGGCTGAAATAGCTTCTCCAATAACCAATGTTAATAAAACATATTCATAGCACACAGAGGGAATTCCACATCACAAATTACTGAAAAACTTAATGCCTTAAGTGTTTTACAGATTTCAATTTTTTTTCTGAGTGTGTGATTTATCTGAAAGATAGTTATCTCAAGTCATCCTCAATAAGGGTCTGAGCTTTAGGCCTAATGAAGACTATTAAACAAATAAATTATAGATAAATCATTATACACTATCTCCTCTGATTTGCTTTCTTCTTTCTTCTATGTATAAAACCAGGTGCTCTTCAGTTGAGATGATCTTACTTAGTGTTACTCAACCCAACTTTACCAATAGCTCCCTTAACATGTGAAAGAAGATTGTAAATATTGTGGTGTATTCTTATAATAATTAGTTTCTATACATCTTTGGAAGTGGTAAAAATAACATTTTCTTTCCATCTCAGGCAACTGAAAAGCAACATTTTATATCCCAGTGCATAAATATTTCTCAGTTTAAACAGTAAAAGTGATTCTGAGAAATAAAGACAGGAAGCTATATTTTGTCTTGAGCCTTTGCAAAAAAAAAATACTCCATAGTAAGATAATAGACTCAGATTATAAATAACTATTGCCAAGTTATCGATGTGAAAATGTAATTAATATAAATTATATAGTCTGATAAAAACGATGTCTGTAATGGAGAAATGGAGGCTTTTACAGCCTGCCGCCTTCAATATGATGTCATCCTTGCCTTCTCTCCTGGAATCAATTTCTTGAGAGGAATTCCAGTTCTATGACTGCCGAAAAGACAGTGGAACTCATTACTTCTCACTTTGTTAATCCACAAACCCTATCATTTTCACACACACAGAATTCCTCAGCAATGTCATTTTACTTCCCAGGAAACGTTTTATAGCTGGGAGCTCTAGGCAAATCTCAAATCACTAAGAATTCATTACTTTTGCCAAATATACTACAGACCATTCACTGACTGACGATCATAAAGCATTATGACTCAACTACATTCATCTAAATAAGCTAGTAATGCAAATATCATGATTCTAAATTCAGGTAGAAGAAAGATTACACTGTGCACATACTCACATATTTCCGTACATGTAAAAATATTAAAATGTGTGTAGATTAGTATAGTGGTTAGAATAGTAGCCTTAATGAATCAGACCTGCCTGCATTCACGTCTCTTTTACACTCTTTCAACCAACAGATGTTTGTCTGTCCATCCTTTGACTGTGGATGAGTGTTGTGACTTGACCTGTTGAATATGAACCAAGTGACACCCAGTGTCGTTTGAGGCTGGACTTACATGGGTTGTGGCATCGTTTGCCGTTACTCTTGACATAAAAGTGCTGCACTGGATGAACCCTTTCTAGAGAGAAATACCAGGTGAGTCCAAATGCCCATCTGCCACCCAGTGGTACCTGTATTAGAGTTCTCTCGAGGAACAGAACCAACAAAATGGTTATACATGGGATTTTTTTTAGATTGGAATGATGATATGGTCCAGGTAGGCCAATGGTTGTCTCATACTGGAGTGGTCGAAAACTGGGAGTTGCTCTGTCTGTGAGGCTGGATTTATCTCAGAAGCTCCAAACTGGCCCTGAATGTTGGAGGGTTCCAGGAGAGTCACTGGTCTTCAGTTCATGTTGGAGGCGTGAAGATACTGGTTCTCACATCCCAGAAGGAATCCAGCAGTAGAACAATAGATGAACTTGCCAGAGGTAGGAACACAAAACTTCCTTTTTTCCGTGTCCTTTCATCTGGGCTGCCGTCGGAATGTGCCATCCACATTTATAGGGGGTCTTCCTGCTTCCTATAATCTGATCATGAAGCCCCTCCCAGGAGTGCCTTAGCTGCTTGTGTTTTAGGTGACTCCTGTCAAGATTAGCCACCACGAAATCCAAGTAAAGTCTGCCAGTGAATTACCGAGTCAACCCACAGTATTCTGAGGGGGGAAAATCAGCTCTGTTCTTTTTAATTCACCGAGTTTTAGGGGGTCCATTTGCATGGCGATAAGTAACTGATACAGAAATTGGTGTCTGGCAGGGTCGTGAGGAACAAACTCCTAACATGTGTGACATTGGCCTGGGGACCGGATGGCAGGTAGACTTCAGGGAAGTAAGGATTTTGCTAGCAGGCTCTGCGAATCGGGAAAAGTGCTACAGGAAGGGACTGGTGATGTTGTGTTCTGGGGCAAACTCACATCTGTGGTAACTTGGAAGAAAAGGAAATGCATCCTTGGGGACTTGGGGACTTGGAGGATTTCAGTCACAGTGCCTGTTGACCTTCAGAGGAATGATCCAAAGAATGAAACAGTTTCTTAAAATTAGACTTTACACGAACTACAGGAGAGACAAGACATGGTGAGCGGGAAAATAAAACTATTTAAAAATCCCCGTCTCTCCAGTTGACTGAAGATTGTCAAAATAAGAAATGGCCTCAAGGTAAACATTGAATCTGGACTGTGACCATTCAGACTTCAGAGAAATTTAAAGAGGAGCCTAATAGTCCCTGTCAGCCAGACAAAATGTTTCTGAGACTCTTAAGGATATTTATTGTTTTGTAGAGCCTTGTCCGAAGCACAGCTATGTATTGGGAAGAATTATAGATGTGCTTTTTGGCGCATGGAGAAAGACTATAAAATGCATAGCAAACCCTCGAAGGGTTTTGAAATTATTGTATTTATGAGGTTACTGTCATCTTGGACTGAAAGTAAGAGAGAGAGAGAGAGAGAGAGAGAGAGAGAGAGAGAGAGAGAGAGAATTAAAAATTAAAGAGGCCTGTGCACTCAGAAAAATACCACGTGTTTTTCCGTGCTTGTGTGTCCTAGATTCCATGTGGATACATGAAGTGGAGAGGCACTGAGGGAAGGAAGGAGATCAGTGGTGGGGAGGGAGAGGAGGAGGAAGGGGAAGGAAGGAGAGATCTTAGGGGTGGTGAATGTGGTCTAAGTATACTGTTGAATGAAACTGCCTCTATGAAACTCATATACATTGAATGTATGGTGATATGAAAAAATAAAATAAAAAAAATAGACCTCTGTGCTCCCAACCTTCTGTGGGAAGTCTCCAGAGACCAAGAAAGCAAAAATGTAGATGCGAACATGGGATGTTTATTTTGTTGTTAATGAAAGGTTCCTCAGAAAGTCAAGCCACAAGTGTGGACCAGGGCCAAGAGCTGAAAGAATAAGCTAGAGAAGCGATTAAGGAAACAGAACAGGTACCCTGATAGAGGGTGTCTGTGTCTAGCAGAGCAGGTCTGAGCTCATTCAGTTGGACTTTAGGATGGACCAGGGATAATTCTATACCTCCAGTTCTCTCTCTCTCTCTCTCTCTCTCTCTCTCTCTCTCTCTCTCTCTCTCTGTCTCTTTTCTCTTCCCTTCTCTGTAGGCAAGGCTAGCCTTTGACTTTTGATTTTTAAAATATATTTTTTAATGTATGTATATGTTTGCCTACATGTGTACATGTACGCCACATGTGTGCAGTGCCTGAAGAGGCCAGAAGAGGACATGAAATACCCCAGAACTGAAGTTAAAGACAATTACAAGCTGCCATGTGGGTGCTGGAAACCAAATCTGGATCCTCTGGATGAGCAGCGAGTACTCCCAACTGCTGAGCCATCTCTCCTGCCTCTAGCCTTCTACTTGTAATCCCCCTGCCTCAGCTTCTCAAGTGCAAGCATGCACTCAATTACAGCTATGCACCACCATGCCTGGCTACTCTCCCTGACTTTGAATGGTAGTATCTCCTGCACACATCTTACCCATACCTTCCCATTGGATACCATGGGTCTTGGGGCACATCATTTTCTCCTTAGGTCACACATTTTTACAGTTCCTGCAAGGAAGAGCTCGAAGTTCCCTTGTCTGAGGATGACCTGTGTGAGATCATGTTCTCCTGAGTCTGATTCTGAGCTTGGGAGAGGTTCTGAGGCTTTCCCTATGACGGAGCTGTGAGACACAGCCGAGGAGAGGAATACATATGACAGCTTGTACCATAACATGTCCTACCATTTTGTGCTCATGGTTTTGGTAGTGTGGTTTCGCAACTCTTTCCAAGAGTGGCAGTCTAGTTCCTCAGTCCATGCTCCATGGATTTTCTCTGACTACTGGAGTGTCGCAGAAACAGCATCATGCAGTTTCTGAGGCGGGGACCCAGGGGCTCAGAGTCTCTGCTTTTGTTGTCTTACTCGTCGTGATGCTGTGGAAAAGCCTCATGTAGCTGAGCGGGGGTTCACCTCCTAAATATGCCCTGTGAGGCACCGCCAGAGACAGCAGCAGGGAGGCTACCAGCTCACAGAAGCAGGAGGAATACCGTTATGGTCGTTAAGCCACCGGGTAATTCTGAACAGAGCAGATAAGAGACCAGCTGGGATTCAGCAGTGGTTGGTGTGAGTAGAGGATTTCCTTAGTGGCTTTTCCTTCTTGTAGTAAGGACTCTTGGGGTATAAGGCTCAGCTGTCATTACGATCCCCTGGTTGAAGAAATACACGTTACAGTGTCCAACTGGGTTGTTTAGGACTTGCTTTTTTTTTTTTTTTTTCTTCTTACGGGCCTGTTGATGCTTCTAAACCGGTGTTATAGTCAGGGTTCCCTAAAGGAACAGACTGATAGGATGAAAAAACTGTGTGTATGTTGTATACACACACACACACACACACACACACACACACACACACACACACACGACTTGCCAGTGAGCAGTGAGAGCGCAGGCGAACAGGCAAAAGTCGCTTCCTTCCCTTACGTCCTTTTATCTCGGCTGCCACCAGAAGGCACTGCCCAGATTTATGGTGGATCTTTCTCTCTCAAATCATCTGACCAAGCAAACCTCACTCACACAAGTGTGCCCAGCAGATCCAGTCACGTCAATAAGCATGATTAGCCTTCACAGCCTGTCATCAGACCCCAGCTCTGACACCTAAACAAATGAACAACACAAGTTTTCTTTGTTGTTCTTCCTCTTACACATTAGGTTGGCTCCTCTGGATCTTCAGTCCTTTGGACAGAGTTTAGAGCTACACAACATTAACAAAATGACCTGCAGAGATTTCAATTGGGGCTTTGATAATGGGAGATCAAGTTGGGGAGAGGCGATGTCATGGATATAGATTTTCTCTCCACCTATTTGGTTCTTTGGTCTCTTTCCTCAGAGCCTGGAATTGTCTTTATGTAGATTTCACACATAGTTTGTTAGAATTATACCTAGGTCATTTCATTAGTGTGTGTGTGAGTAATTTGAATGATAATACACATTTTTGGGGGGTTGCTTCTGTTTTTTATTTTTGTTTTGAGACAGTTTCTCTGTGTAGCCCTGGCTCTCCTGAAACTCTGTCTGCCAGGCGGACCTCAAACTCAGATATCTGCCTTCCTCTGCTTCCAGAGTACTGGGATGAAATCGTGGGCCATGTCTGGTTGACAATGCACTTTCAGTGTCAAGTTCATTGTTGGAATAGGAAAAGATGATTAATCTTTGACATTAGTCATGGATTCTGTAGCCTTGTTACAGAGTGGATTTTTGTTGTTGGTATTTTGTTTTGTTTAATGGTTCTGGACTTCCTACACTGATGATCCTGGTCTCCATTTCACTTTATTGTTCCCCCTCTGCACACCTTCTATTATTGATTTCAAATAGGATTTGTTTTATTTATGTGTATGGCTGTTTTGCCTGCATGTATGTCTCTGCACCACACGACATGCATGCCTGGTGCCCTCGGATGCTAGGAGAGGGTGCCAGATCTCCTGGAACTGGAGTTATAGATGCGGGTGCTGGGTCCTCTGGCCGGTACCCTTAACTGCTGAGCCACCTTCCCAGCCCCAGACCTTACGGATTTTACATGTCTTGAATGTATCGACTTCTAACATAGGTGTATAGAGATCTCCAAATGTAACAGGACCTTCATCCACTTCTCCCTGAACTGTGATGAACTTTGTTGTTTGCATTTCCATGTTCTGTTTGGTGCAAGGCAAATATACACTGCAGCTGGTTAGGACTTCACGGAGCTTTGGCCACACTGTCGTTATACAAAGCCCTTCTCGATCCCAGACAACTGTTCTTGCTTTGACGTCAGCTCTGTGTGCAATCAGTGTGGCGCTTCTCTCTTTTGGTCAGCGTGCTATTTCTTCTCCATCCTTTACTTTTAATGTTTGCCTTTATGTTTAAAATGAGGTTCTTGTAGACGCTGTAGAACACTTTTTATCTATTCTGACGCCGTTGTCCCTTAATTGGTGAATTTGATGGGTATCTAACTTCTACTGTTTTCTCTTTGTTGCTGGTGTTTATTCTAGGCTTTTCTTTCTTATTTTTCCCACCATTTGCAGTTTGAGTTGAACATTTTGTATGACTCCATTTTTCTTTTCTTTCTTAGTGTGCTGCTTATACTTTTTAATGGGGTTATTAGAAAGTTTGAAGGTTTCACTACGAATAATCTAAGTCTATTTTCAAATAATATAATACTGCTTCTTGGGCTGTGCCTATACTGTACTCTCCCTTCCTGCCCATTGCTGCCATTTATTTCATGTAGTAATACATTGCATTTTAACAAATAAAGCTTGCCTGAAGATCAGAGTGCAGAGCTAAGCCACTACAGGCCAGGCAGTGGTGGCTCACACCTTTAATTTCAGGACCTGAGAGACAGACGGATCTCTGTTAGTTCAAGGCCACCCTGAGATATGTGAAATTGATCCAGTCTAAAAGAGGAACTGAGTTCCCACAACACCTCCCCCCCAAGGGCTGGGATCACAAGCTTTTAACCCCAGCACAAGGGAGGCAGAGACAGGAGTGATATGGCTGGGTGGAGAGAGGACTTGACTATCAGGCAGGAAGAACAGTGCCTTATGGGGCGACAGACTGAGGAGGCAATCTGAGGACAGGATCACCCCTTCAGTCTGAGCATTGGCTGAGGTTAGAGCTCTCAGTGGCTGGTTGCTCTGCTTCTTTGATCCTTCACCTTTTAGCCCCTGATAGTTGACTCTGAGTTTTTATTATTAAGAGCAATTAGAAATCATGTTACAATTTCACATACAAATAACCACATAGAAACATGTAAAATATTTATGCACATAAGAAATAATATATATATATATATATATATATATATATATATATATATATATACACACACATGCATGCATGAAAATGCAATCAAATACTCATTTGTTTATCTAAACAAGTTGTTTTCAGGTCAATTTGATATTGAGGAAACCAGTTTGTATTTGATCTTCATCTGCTCTTTCTGCAAGTCTCCCTTTCATGATACACATGTGTGTTTCTTGCCCATATAATATTCCTTATGTTTAGAGAAGTTCTTTTAAACTTTCTTGAAAAATATGTGCTGACAAAAATTTCCCCCAGTCTGAAGATGGGCACTAAAAAGAAATCCCACACTAGCTCAGAACTGAGTATGATAAAGGGTTATTTATTTAGGGGTAGACTCACAAAACACAGTCCTCTGCATGAATGGGGAGGAACTGAATCCAGCAGCCAGGGGAGAGAGAGAGAGAGAGAGAGAGAGAGAGAGAGAGAGAGAGAGAGAAAGAGAGAGAATGAGAGAGAGAATACAAGCTTTATGGGGGCATTTATAGTATGAGACCACACCCAAGTGGGTTGGTATCTTAAAGGCTATTGGCTGAAGGAGTTCCCACAACACCTCCCCCTTTTGTCTAAATAAGAGAGTTCTAAGTCTATTACAAAATTATATACAATAAGAATAAATATTAAGTATATAAATTAGAATTACAACCAGCATAAACAATATCAAGCAAGAAACATATGCTAAATGTTTCAATAATTATCCTATCCTAGAGAGTCTAAATCTTATATTAGAAATAGCTTGGCCAAGTCATATTACTGCTATCTAGTCTTCAACCCCATCAAAGATCTTGGAAGGGAAATAATATTACTTGAGTGTTGAAGGAGCTGCGGGCTGTGTTCCTGCTACCCGACTCCCGGCCGCCTGGCTAGCTTATGCCCCAAAATAACAACACACAAACTGTATTCATTTAAACACTGCTTGGCCCATTAGCTCTAGCCCTTACTGGCTAATTCTCATATCCCGATCAACCCATCTCTAATAATCTGTGTAGCACCAGTCTTACCTGGAAATATTCAGCATGTCTGACCTGGCGGCTTGCTTCATCATGTCTTCATACATCCATTTGCCAGAGTTTGTTCCTTTGAGAACCCTTTTGGTTATTCCCTGCAGGTAGCAATGTTTGGTTATAGAAAGAGCAAGTAGGACATCTCTTTATAACCTCCTAAGCTTGATGCCATGTAATAGGAAACTCTTTCTTTAAACTTTTGTTACTGACATGATGTGATTTATGAAATTCTGAGGCCTTCAGCACATTTCCAATCAACAATTGATCAATTTCTGCATTACCTTGTGCTAGAGGACCTGGCAGACCCATGTGAGATCTGATGTGTGTTATGTATATGGGACAAAGCCTATTCCTGATCATATTTTGAAACTGAATGAACAATGGAATCAATTCGGTATCATCTGGCATAAATTCAGTGGTTTTAATATGCAAGACTACTCTTTCTGTATTTTGTGAAAAAGTATATTGAGAGGTTCTTTAAAATCCCTTAGTACCATAAGAATAGCATATAACTCTGCCTTTTGGACAGAGGTATAAGGGCTTTTTTTCACCTTACTCAAATCTTCTGATTTGTAACCTTCCTTTACTGATTTATTTGCATCAGTATAGAATGTACAGGATCCAGGTATTAGTGTGCCACATACAATGTGGGGAAGTATCCAAGCAGTTCTCTTTATAAGGTTAATTCTATCACTTTTGGGATAATTGCTATTAATCTCTCCTAAAAAATTAGCACAAGTTCTTTGCCTGGGTTCATTGTCTTCCCATAATTTTTTAATTTTATCATTAGTAAAAGGCACTATAATCTCTGCTGGGTCTATTCCTACTAGTTGGCAAAGTCTAAATTTCCTTTTATAATTAATTCAGAAAACTTTTCACATAAGTTTTTAATTTTGTACTTGGTTTATATGGTAAAAAGATCCATTCTAATATAATATCTTTCCTCTGCATTAAAATTCCCATAAAGGAAATTCTGGAAGGCAATATGACTAAAATGCAATTCAGATTTAGATTCACCCGATCTACATGTGCCTCCTGTAATTTCTCTTCAACAATTGTTAATTCTTTCTCAGCTTCAGCTGTTAATTCTCTGGGACTATTAAAGTCTTTGTCACCATCTATGGTTTTGTTTAAATGAATTATTAGATCAGTTGTTATCCCAACAGCTGGCCACAGACTGGAGATGTCTCCTAGCAATCTTTGAAAGTCATTAAGAGTCCACAACCGGTCTCTCCTAATTTGTGCCTTTTGTGTACAATCTTCTGTAAACATATTTTATAACCTAGGTAATTGACATAATCTTCTCTTTTTATCTTTTCAGAAGCAAGTTGTAATCCCCATTTAGACAAAACTTTCTTCACTTCTTCAAACATTCCTTCTAAAGTATCTATATTTAAATCAGATAATAAAATGTCACCCATTTAATGTCAAATTATAGATTTAGGGAATTGTTTACATATTATTTCCAATGGCTGACTTACAAAGTATTGGCACAGGGTGGTGCTATTGAGTATTCCCTGTAGGAGGATGGTCCATTGATATCTCCTAGTAGGCTGAGAATTACTGTAAGTGGGCACTGTGAAAGCAAATTTTTCTCTGCTCTTTTCATGTAAGAGAATAGTGAAGAATATTTAAATCAAAAACTTTAAGAGTCCATCCTTTAGGCAATAGGGAACTCAAAGAAATTTCAGATTGTGGAGGGCCCATAGGTTGAATAACCATGTTGACAGTTCTTAGATCTGTCACCATTTTTCATTTTCCAAATTTTTTTAAATAGCATATACAGGAAATTCTAAGGTCTGGTTGATTCTTCAATATGGTGAGCATCTAGTTGTTCCTGTACCAACTGACCTAAAGCCTGCAGTTTGTCTTCTGTTAAAGGCCATTGTTTAACCCATATTGATTTTTCAGTAAGCCATTTTAAAGGTAGGGATGTTGGTACCTCTGAAGTTTACTAGTTGCTTTGTGTTCTTGTGCAGCCTGAATGGCTGGTGACCCTCATGCTTAGTACCTTATAATATCCTTCCCCAAAACATGAGTTTATGGAACTGCAGGAATGTTAATTTGGGTATTTCATTGCTGCAGAAGTTCACAACCCCATATATTCACTGCAATATTAGCCACACATGGCCTCAGCCTTCCTTTCTGCCCCTCTGGCCCTATGCATTCAACCCATCTCGTGTCTTGTTTCATCTCTTGGCCTGTATATATTTCTAGTGATTTCATTGAGGCACCCAGCCTAGGGTCCTCATTCTGTACATATGGTTCCAAGGCATGAAGTTTTTCCTTCAAAGATAACATCTCATCCTTGGACATTATTTGGATAGTGTGCAGATGGCCTCCCTGGAGAGATACTCTATCTGCTAACCTATCATAACTTTTTAACAGATTTTGATTGTCAGTATGAATTCTTTCAAATAACTTCTCAGTACCCTTTGACATGGATTGAATTTTGTCTATCAAATTAATGTTATCATTTTCAATGGTATTGTTTTTTTCAGCTAGCTTTTGATTTTTGATGGTTTTAATCCTGTCAGCTACTTGTTTATTATTAGTATGTTAAGATTGTATTATTTCTAAAAGTGCCTAATTCTTGGTTCTGTTAACAAACCATTTTCTTTAGGATATAATATGAAAAAGAAAACTAAGTCCCAATATCCAATAAATGGATGTATCAAAAAAACCATATAAGCCTTACAGGATACCATCCATAGTATAAGCAAAATGGTTCTTAAATTCTTGGAAGGCAATATTGCCTGCCATTATATAACATTCAAGTGTATTGATTTTATTTATTAATCAAATAGTTTCCTTTGTTATGAGATTTTGGTAAATTGTTGTAGGTGTAATAATCATTTTGATCACCAAGTCTCACGGTTGTAGCCATGTGGTGGTGAGACGTGATTGGCAGTGGCACAAACAGTCCCACACTGCTTTGATTCTGCACGTTGGTGCCTAGTTAAATATTGAAAAAATACTTTACTCTTTGCTTAGGAGCAATTAAATCAATTCCAAAAATGGACAGAGTTTTTTGGATGAAGGAGCCAGAGCTTGTGAGCAGGGAACACAAACCAGAAGGTGCACAAGTTGCTGTGTGGCAGGGAAAGCTTGGGAGGAGGAAGCTTAGCTCTCCTCTGGCAGGGCTTTTTCAAAAAACCATTTAGTAGGTGAAATCAAGCCAGGTGGGCAGGGTTGAAGACCTACTGGGTTGCTGACCTTTGGGCCTTTTAGGCCAGTCCACCTGGTAGGCATGCAGTTGGGATTTATGTGGGTTCCAGATGAAGAAAGACACTAAAAAGAAACCCCACACTAGCTCAGAATTGAGTATAATAAAGGGTTATTTGTTTAGGGGTAGATTCACAGATCACAGTCCTCTTTGTGAATGGGGAACAGCAACTGAATCCAGCAGCCAGAAGAGAGAGAGAGAGAGAGAGAGAGAGAGAGAGAGAGAGAGAGAGAGAACAAGCTTTATGGCTGTATTTATCGTATATGAGACCATGCCCAAGTGGGCTGGTATCTTAAAGGCTATTGGCTGAAGAACTTCCCATAACACCAGTCATGAGAAAATTGGCTTTTCTTCATCTTTGAAGGGTTACTTAGTCCATGTAGAGCTATAATTTATGTCCCCTCCCACCTCAGCCACTTAAATACTGTTTCCGTTTTCACTGCATAAAATGTCAGACTCTTCATTGTTGTGACAGAATGTCTGGCCAAGAACACAAGGGTGAATGATTAATTTTGGCTCACGTTTTCAGTAGTCTCAGTTCATGCTTAGCTGGCTCCTGGCTCCAGTTCTTTGGGCCTAAGATGAGGTGTAGTGTGACCTTATGGAGGTGGGAGTGTGTAGTGAGAGAGAGGATGGGAGCCAGGACCAGATGTAACCTTTGGTGTCATACCCCAACAGCATCTTTGAAGGGACTCTGGCTGGCTTGAATGTGACAAGTGTGGTGGGCATGGCTCTGGCAGGTCTTGCCCTTCTCCCCATTCCCTTCACCCTGCCTAAAAACATTATATTACATTTCTAAAGCAAGCCACCAAGGTCTATTCCCTTATTAGGCCATTCCCTCATCCTGAGACTAACTACCAAGGTCCAGCTATCAAAGTATTGAAGCCCAGCAATTAAAAGCTTCTGTTGACATATCTAATTAACATGCCTAATTAATTAAACACCTTATCCTCACCCAAGGTTTCCCAGTTTACACACCTTCCCCCTGACAAATACCTTACCCTACTTCCTTGCCCATTTTCTCCCCTCTCTTCTGTTCTCGTTCCCTTCTCCCTTGTCCTGTATCTCCTGTCTCTGTCTCTTATCCCTGCCCTCTGTCCCTCTGGGGCAAATAAATCTCCTTTGCTCTGAGAGGTTGGTCTTGGGGTGTTGAGCTGACTTCAAGGTTCCATAGCTATACCACTTCCTTCAACTGTGTCCCTAACTTTTAAAGTTTCTACCATCTTCCAAAATGTCACTGTCCAGTGGAGGCTAAACATTCAACCCTTCAGCTTACTGGGCACATTCCATAACTTACGCCATCATTTATGCGTTCTGAGGAGAAGACAAATGTAATTCTTAGCTTTCTTTCGTTCCTATAATGGTGTCTCTTCCTTGTCCCTGTCCCTTCCCTTTTGCTTTCTTCAGTTGTGTGAATTTGAACATGAAATTCTAAAGTGTAGGTTTTCCTCCTCTACCCTCTTCTTTCCCCCTCCTCTGACTCCTTATCCTTCTTTCTGTCTTCTAAACTTTCTTGATTTGTGATTTAGTGTTGGCCATCAATTTTGGGGACATTCAGTCATGACTGCCTCGAATGCTGCATCTATCACTTGCCTTTTGTTCCCTCTGTGGTTCCCATATTGCTCATGGTGGACATTTCATGGTTGTTTCCGGGTTCTTGGGTACTTTTTTTCAGCTTCAGCCTTCTTCTCCTTGGCTTTATGTGTGAGGGTATCTGTCACCATGTCCTTCAGGCCAAGCAGAGGTGCGTTCCCAGCTATGGCCAGCACACTCAACAGCCCAGTGAGCACTTTCTTCACCCTTTTCCTTTGTCTTGTTGTTTTAACCCTTTAGTATTTCATTTTCACCAGTCGGCACTGTTTCTATTTCTTTTTTTTTTTTTTTTTTTTTTTTTTTTTTTTTTTTTTGGTTTTTCGAGACAGGGTTTCTCTGTGGTTTTGGAGCCTGTCCTGGAACTAGCTCTTGTAGACCAGGCTGGTCTCGAACTCACAGAGATCCGCCTGCCTCTGCCTCCTTTTTATGCATTGTCTTTGTTTCCACTAATGTTCTTAGCATATTCGTCACAGTTTTTAAAAATTTCTACTTTTGTAATCCCAACATTCTCGCTGTATCTGACCCTGTTCTGCTCATGATGCTGGCCCAGTCTCTCTGCAGCTTGCCTTGTAGCATGCCTTGCCTTACTGTCTCTTATTATTATTATTAAAAGATGGGCTGGGTCAAAGGAACTGGCCTTAATTTTTTATTTTTAAAAATCAGCACATTATAATGAATTCGCAAATAAAGACACCACACAACTAGCTTATGGTAATCACTCAAACAAATATCTGCCCAGTCTCAAAGTCTATGCATCTCAGTGAACTTCTACACAGTTAGACTGTCCATTCTGAAGCCATGAGACTTCACTTAGGATTTTCATTGTCAGTTACGTTTTTATGGGCTTCGCCACCACAAAAAGAAAAAAATAACTAGGAAATCAATTAGCTTTATAGTCTCTTTTCTGCAGTGGTTAGCCTGCATTCCACCCTAGGAGGGAGCAAACATTTATTAAGGTGGCCAGGTGTGTAGGGAGGGGAGCATTCTATCCGCCTGCAGATAAATCCACCTCTGCTTCTGAGCTCGGCCTGGTCTGCAGTCTCCACCCACCTCTGGGAGTAGCTCGTTTTATGTTTGTGGAAGAGGATGGCAGAGGGAGCAGAATTAAGATTAGACCCTTTCCTCAGGCCTGTGAGGTTCTGAAGAACGCAGAGGTTAGATTTTTGTAAAGTGTCTTCTCCTGAGGGTGGACCTTCTCAGCACTGTCTTTCTTTTACCTGAAGCTTGAAGGGATTTTCCTCTGACAGTCACAGAGTGGACCTGGCGGGGCTTCTGGAGATAAAACCCAAGGGCATGTGCAGTTCTCCTGTGGCCGGCTCACACGGGAATGCTCAGTTCTCAGATGTGAGCCTACCAAATCTCTGGGCTCTCAGTTACAAGGCAGGGCTGTTTATTTTTACTTTTTATTTTTTTGAGTGGGGCATGCTTTCCATCAGTGTTTCTGTCCTGGGATGTTCTGATTTTGAGAGTGTTGCCTGTCTTTCCCATAAGAGACACAGTGGTTTTGCCTGAGAATTTAGTGCTCAGGGACCTGAGAAAAGCTGTTGACTTTGTAGTTGTTAGGATGGAGTTTTTGTCTGCTGGACCAGAAACCTAAAGTCCTCATTCTTTTTTTTTTTTTTTTTGACCTTTAAAAAATTAGCAGTTAATTTAATTCTTCATTTAAAAAAATTGTATTTAATTTTTTCTTATATCTATTTAACTATCTTTCTATCTTCTATTGTGTGTGTGTGTGTGTGTGTGTGTGTGTGTACTCCAGCATGCGCCCTTGAGCCACAGTGCTTGTGTAGAGGTCAGAGGACATCTTGTTTGAGACAGGGTTGCTGTGCACCACTGTATAAGCCCACCTTGCTGGCCTCTGAGCTCCCTAGGCCTTCCGCTCCTCACTCCCGTCTCACTGTGGGATTGTGGGATAACAGACCTGTGCTAAGCCCAGCTTTATGTGTGCTCCGGGCTCTGAACTCAGGTCCTCCCATCCGCACAGTGAGCTCTCCACCTCACCGATCCCTCGCCTCAGTCCGATTAACTTAATTCCTCCATGCTTCATTTCCTCACGTGGAAGTGGGGATTCTAGTTCTCGTGGGGCTTCACGGTGGTGAGGATTGGATCCATTGCACATTTATTGCTCCTGACACAGGCGCTGGCTACGTGGAAGCTGTGGTAGGGACCTCTCGCGTGGGCAGTGCTGTAGGGCTGGGGTTCGCCTGTGCCTTCTGCTCAATGCCCACGTCGCCCCACTGCGCCCCTGGAGCCTGGTACTCTTGCTGGTCCCTGGATTATTGGGGTCATGTGACATTTGAGCATCCTATGTCAGGAGTGGGTCCCTGTGCTACTCTTTTCAGTATTTGCTTGTGCCAGTGGTCCCATGGCGGGCAGGAGAGCAAGAGCCCCAACCCTTGGGCCAAAGGCTTCAGGCTAACAGTGGTCCCGAGCAACACGCTGAGTGACAGCAAAACCCGCGCCCATTTACAGGTTGTGGGGAAGACCTGAGCTTCCCCTCCGTGGGTGCTTCACCTACATTCGGAGGCTCAGAGAGCAATCACAGTAAAGCGTTCTCTTTGGCTACAGTGAACAGCATATGGCCTGTGTTGGCAGCAACATTCTCTTCAGTAGCATTTTCAATTCTTTGTTTTGTGCACTGCTTGACAATATTCCGATTTCTTCCTGTGGAGGACGGAGCTAGGCTCCTGCCTCTTTCCCTGTCAGGCTGTTATTCAAGGGTCTGTTTTAAACCTCCGGCAGGCTGCAGACAGAGAAACCTCGTTTCCTTTTGAAGGCTACTCATGTGGTACTAAGTTTCCATTTCTCTTCCATCCACTCTGGGCAAGGAAGTGTGGAGGCCAGACCTTAAGATCTCGGTAATCTTGGGAATTAGGCTGAGGCGTCAGAACTCCTGATGGCAGTTAGAACATGTACTCTCGCCTGAGACATCCCTGCCAAGTGCCCCTATTATCTGAATTAAAAAACATGGTGCCTAGTTCCAAGCTGTGGGCTCAGTCCAAAAACTGTTCTGCTGTCTGGCTTCATTTTCTTCTTCGGTCATCAGAGTCGAAAGTACAGCTTTTTGTATTTTTTTTTTTTTAACAATCATAAGACTTCATGTAGTTTTGGAAAAGCACTGTCAATATTCTGATATTTCGTATTTTGAAAATGCAAGAACAAATCTGTTTTTTTCTCTAAAATCTAGGAGCTAATAGGCAAACCAGCCTAGTGCTAATATTACATGAATTTGTGTTAAAGTATCTCCAAGATAAAAATGCGTTGTAAATACATGCATTTTGCATTTAGCAGTGGCTTGTGTTTACCCTTGCTCTGCTGATGAGCCCTAGAGGAGATACACCTTCCTGCTTACTGCAGAGGGCACAGGCTAACAAGGCTGTTGAGGCAGCTGCAGCTTCTCTGGGTACTGTGAGCTCACCCCCGTTTAGAGCTATTTTAACCACATCTTCTCTGCAAGGGAAGCCAAGATGCAGGCAGACTGACAGCGGCAAACACAGTGCTCCGAGACAACTCTTTGTTCCGTAAACTGCTTTGGCTAAATATCTGAATTTGGAGGGAACTGGCAGGGACCCGTGGTTCTGGGAGCCCAGAGGACTCAGGGGCATGTCGACCTGGTGACGCTGGTGTGCCTCACCCGCTGGGGTAGGTGGTGGAGGAGTGGCCCAGCTGGGGCGACCACAGTGTCCTCCTATAGTGCGGTGATGACTCATTCAGCCGCTGTGAACTTTGGAGGAATGTCTACCACCTGCCTACTCAGGAGATCCCAGGCTTAAAAGGCTACAAACTCCCGTCCTCTAACATGAGCGGTTTGGATGAGACGAGCTTCGAGGTCTCTATTTGAAAATACTGCAATTCTATGAAATTAAGCCTATTTGATTAAAATGGGGACTGAATGCCTCCCGGGTGTGTGCTTGGTGGAGGCATGGATTGTATTGCAGATAAAGCCCTCCTCTCAGCAGTATTTCTGGCTTTTATGTTCCCATTTCCAAGGTTCCCCCCACCCTTTAGCTTATTGCCTACTGTGTGCTGTGTGCCCAGTAGGTTCACAGAAAAATACACATTCAAGTTCCTTCCTTAAGATGCTTAGCATTTGACAGAGGAAACGAACTAACACTTGGAGTAACAACAGTCTACGGAGTCACATATGTCTCTGTGGAACGGAACGGCAGAGAGGAACTATGAGCGTGGGTTCAAGTGGGGGCTCAGATTTCAAGTTGCCCCAGGGAGTTGAGTTGACGTCCCTTATATTACCGTGGCCTGACCTCTGGCTCACTCAGTTTACCGCCCTCAGCCTGCCCTGCCTTGCTCCTCCCAGTTCTTGTTTAATCCCACTCCCTAAGTGCCCAGATCAGTGTTTTAGGAGACTTCACAGGGTGTTGTGTGATGGGGAGGGAGGTGCAGGAGTCTGTAGTGTGGAGAGGGGGCTATGGAAGCCTCCAAAGTGGTTGCGTTGGTCTTTACGAGGAGGAGCAGGGCCAAGCGTCCTAAGCAGGGCTCTTCCTGTAGGTGAGTCCGTGAGAGTGCCTTTTGAGGACTGCTTGGCTGGATGAAGGTGTGGAGAGAGTCTGGAGAGCCAGGTTCTGCTGTTCTTTAGGGGGATGTATCACTCCACTGGGGAGGCTGTTTTGATTGTGCTGAGTTTATTTCTCTGGACAATAAAATATCAAGCGAGTGAACCACACCACTTCCCTTCTGCTCAAGGGAAGCCATCATCGGAGATGGTTGTCACCACTTAGTCCTGTTGTCTGGGTACATGGAGCGTCTTACAGCGAGGAAGGAGGTTAGCTCTGAGGGACTGAAGGCTCCGAGGACATCCGCTATGATGGCTCCTCTGTGTTGACCTCAGTGAGCGTCCCCTGGAGACCTTTGAAAAAATACCAAGACTTTGGCTTCCAGCCTTCTGCTCCAGGATCTTAACTTAATTGGTCTGGGGAGGAGGGGCCCTGGCACCGCAGCCGGTTTACAAGTTCCCCAGTTGCTTCTAATCCACACCCAGGGTTAGAAAGCACCAGCTGTTTACCAGGGAAATCAATTGCTTGGCGGAAAGGGGCTGCTGGCATTCGCTCTGGAAGTCCAGAGGGTCTGCAGGGTTCCCTTGGATGGATGACTCTCAACTGGTCTGACCCTGCGGAGAATAAAGTTAATCTGGGCTAGAGGAGAAAGTCATGGATATGAACCAAATATTAGAGGAGTATGTTTGTGTGTGTGTGTGTGTGTGTGTGTATGTGTCTCACTAATGGGAGGACTTATTCTCAGTTATGAATGCCCAGCCTTAGCTTGGCTTGTTCTTAACCTAAGTTAACCTTACTACCTTTGGCCTCTGGGCTTTTATCTTTCTCTATTTCTGTATACCTTTCTTTGCTTCTTTCTCTGTGGCTTGCTCTCTAGTTGGGTGGCTGGACCCTGATGTCATCCTCTCCCTGTTTGCTCCCTCCTCGCCTTGCTTTTGGTTCTCCTTTTATTTATCCTCTCTGCCTGCCAGCCCCACCTATCCTTGCTCCTGCCTCACTATTGGCCGTTCATCTCTTCATTAGACCAGCAGGTGTTTTAGACAGATACAGTGACACAGCTTCATAGACAGATGCAGTGTAAACAAAAGTCACACAGCTGAAAAGAATATTTCCCTGTTGTCTGCGGTTTTCTGTCCTGCCCGGTTCCCCCAGTTGTTAGGTCCCAAAGAATCACACAGAAGTCTACATTAGTTATAAACTGATTGGCCCATTATCTCAGGCTTCTTATTAACTCTTATAACATATTAGCCCATTATGCTTATCTGTGTTAGCCACATGGCTCAGTGCCTTTTTCAGTGAGGCAGTCACATTTTGCTTCTTCTGTGGTCAGGTCACAACTGCAGAGGAATGGGCTTCCTACTTCCCAGAATTCTCCTGTTCTCGTTGACCCACCTCTACTTCCTGTCTGTTTATCCCACCTATACTTCTTGCCTGGCTACTGGCCAATCAGCATTTATTTAAATATAATTGACAGAATAGAGACCATTCTCCTACACCATTTCCCAACAAGGACTGTTGATGAAGGCATGTGCCATGGAGACTCACCAGATCATACATATCAGCGCATAGTGCCGAGTTTTGATGGGCAATGAAGAAGGTTTGAAAATGATGCACACTGCTGGTCACCAAGGGAACTGTCGGGTGAGGATGTGCCCTGGGAAGCCCTTGTGTCTGAGCCTGTTGTCTTTAGGCTCTGCTCTGGGTGTCCTTATGCGGCCAGGATGTGGATGCTTCTCCCCTTTGGAGGAAGTGTGGTTTGGTAGGCACCACGCTGCTACAGTGAAGACACGGAAATCAGCGCTTCCAACTTAGTGCTCAGTATCAAGCCAGGAGACAGGGACGTATCACACAGCTCCTGCTGTCACTGTGCTCTCCTCAGGAACATCTTAGAAAGACGAGGTGTCTCTGCCACTTGGGAAAACCAAAACGCCGCACAGAGCGCTGTGCCAGTCAGTGATGGTGAAGTAATACCCAAATGAAGCCAAACCTGACTCCTTGTGGTATGGGAAATTGGGGAGTAAGCACTCCTGAGAACTTAGAAGCCAGGTGAGTCCACTTCCCTGGAGGTGATGGGTCCCTGAGCAGTCAGTCGTTCTGCTCAAAGCCAGGTGGATGTGGAGCCCAGTGACCCTATCCTGTGCTTCTCTAGCTCCTGGGTCACTGAATGCTCTGTAGAAAGGCACTGTGGTGGTGTCTTGCAAGACAGCTGCCCTGAGAGAGCTGTGGCTGGTGGCTAGTGATCTAAGTTTCAGGCTACCTAGAGGCGAAGGATACCTGGAAAAGAGGTTGTGTCTGGGGTGGGGTTCACTCGGAGACATTGGTCAGGCTCTGTAGTCTGCTGAGCCTGGGGAGAGGGCAGAGGTTGTTTTAGATATAGCCAGTGAAAAGAAAAAGGCAAAAACCCCAAAGCATTGAGCTGGACCAGAGAGGATAATGCATTTTCTCTTTCCTTTCCGCTGGTGGAAACAATTACTGGAGGAAGAAAGCCCTGACTAAGAATTTGGTCTGGTCCAAGGAACATGTAAACTCCAATTTCATAGTAATGCAGTCTTGTTGAAGTTACCGGACGTGACTGGGCAACAGTCACCGATTCAAAAGGACAGTTTTAGGATCCAGCATCCCTGTTCTCATAGAGGGAGTACACCCCAGTGGAAGACATTACAATACACAAACGATATCTGGCCCCCACATAGATGACTGCTGATTCTAAAGGACAGTTTTTGGATCCAGCATCCTTGTTCTCATAGAGGGAGTACACCCCAGTGGAAGACACAATACATGAACAATACCGGTGCTCCACATACTCGCTCACTCATACAGTGTCATATAGGAACTGAATGAAGCAGGGCAGACGTTGGGGGATGTTTGAGACAGATGGAAGAGTGCCATGTGGTCAGTGACTGAAGGAAAGGATGGGTTTGATTCCATACAGTCAGGGGCAGGGCATGTCAGGCACGACCCCGGAGTGTAGAGGGCGAGCTAGCATCAGGTAAGTCCCATGAGAAAGGGAAGCAGTGCAGCGCTTAGATGTCTCCACTGATGGCCAGAAGTTCTCCAGAGATTGCTATATCTGGACCAAACCTTAAAGAATTCACACACTTCCCACAGGCCAGATTCATGAACAATGCCTTGGGACTCCGAAGGCTTTGCAGAGAGATGATTAGCGATGCTGAGGGATAAGCAAACAGGGAGAAGGAGCATAAAGCTTGTAATATGGTGAGCCAAACTGTGGATGTGCCCATGAGTGGGTTAGAGTTCAAGATTGTGATGTGGTTGAAAGTCAGTAATAGAAATGGTGTGGAAAGGGAAGCTGAGAGATTGGAAACGAAGGTCAAAACCACTAAATGTGGAAGCTTGGGCATTTCTTTGTGGTTAGGTAGGGGATTGTCGTAAGTTTCCAATAGGGGATCCACACATGCCAAACATAGCCTACACTAAGAATAGGCTGGGTGGCTGGGGAGGAGGGAGGTGGGGGTGAGAGGGACTGAACCTCCAGGGCAGTGGTTTTCAACCTTCTTAATGCTGTGACCCTTTAATACAGTTCCTCATGGTGTGGTGGCCCCCCCAACTATAAAATTATTCTTTCATTGCTACTTCATAACTGAAAATTTCTTCTGTTCTGAATTGTAATATAAAGATCTGTGTTTTCTGATGGTCTTAGGCAACCTCTGTGAAAGGGTTGTTTGACACCCCTCCCCCCCGAAAGGGATCATGACCCACATGTTGAGAACCACTGCTCCAGAGAGACCACATATTTGAGCAAGGAGTCATCTTTCTTGCAAAAAACAATTAAGACATTGCACAAACAAAACAATAATTGCAACTGATGAGATATTGGGTGAGAAGAGAGATGTCATTAAGGATGGCCAATGTTCTATGTCCTAGGTATTTGTTTAATACACACACACACACACACTTGCATACATGTACACACACATATCCCCACACACTCCCCCTCCTGCCAAATGTTTTCATCCCCTTCTGCTTTTCTGTCTTTTGTTTGGTAGCACGCTTCATTTACCTAGGATTGCTTCTTTGAGTGCTGTGGAACAATTTCTGTGCACTGTAAATATATATTACAACCATTAGTTAATAAAGAGCTGACTGGCCTATAGCTGCACAGGAGGAGATTGGGCAGGAGAGCCAACTAGGAGGATGCTGGGAAGAAGAAGAGTGAAGTCTCAGGAAACATAAGAGACAAGGAAGATGAACATGTTGTGTTGAAAGAAGGTACTACCACGTGGCAGAGGGGAGATAAGAAATATGGGTTGATTTAAGTTGTAAGAGCTAGTTAGTAATAAGCTTCAGCTATTAGCCGAGCCTTTATGATTAATATTAAGTCTCTATGTTGGTGATTTGGGAACTGGCGAGTGGGAAAGAAAAGTCTGCCTACACCTGAGCACAAGACGGGAGTTATTTTCTTGAGCAAAAACAACTTACTAGTGGCTGTCCACTGAGGAAGGAACCTCCTCTCCCCCAGTAACCATTAACTTCCTAAAGCTCCCAGGGAGTGATGGGACCTCATGATTACTGCCCACCCCCATTCAATGCTGGAATGTTTCCTGGTGTCATCTTGTGTAGGTTTTGTGTGGATAGCAACAGTTTCATGAGTTCATGCGTGTAACCATCACGACATCATGGCCTGTCTAGTATACAGAATTTCACAGTACTCCTTCCCTTCCTGGGGCTCTCACATTCTGTTTTTTTTTTCCTCCATGTAGAACTTTCTCTACATAACAGCCCTGGTTGTCCTAGAAATCGCACTGTAGACCAGTTTGGCCTCAAACTCACAGAGATCCCAGAGCTCCTCCTCCTGCCTCTGCCTCCCGAGTGCTGGGGTTAAAGTGTGCACCACTACTTCCAGAGGCTCTTACGTTCTTTCTGCCTTCTCTTCTTCAATGTGTCCCTGACCCTTGTTCATGTCTGATGTGGGAGAGAGGGGGATCAGTGCTAGGGAGGCAGAAGGGCTCTGTGGGAGGGTTTCCGTGATGGCAGAGAGATGTCTGCTGCTTCTCTAATGGAAAAGCAGGAGTGAAATGCGGCAGGAATTGGACTTTAGATTACAGTTAGAGAGGCGTTGAAGATGGACACCCTCCTCCCCCTTGCATTAGCTTTGGAACTTACCTCCCTCCATTTCTCTGGTGACATTAGACAGGGAAACACCACAGCTGCACCCACTTCAGGGCTTTGTTGAGGATCATCAAAGTAAGATCCTCTTTGTCAAGAGAATGGAATCTGAATCGGAGTTGGAGACCAGATGTTCTTACCTGCTCCAACAATGAGAGCGTTGCAGGCTTAGACTTCTAAAAAGCTCTGAGCCCATCTCCCTCAGCATAGCAGATTGTGGGACTTGGACCACGTAATGCTGTTTTGTTTTGTTCTTTAGTTCGAATTCAGAACGGACACGGTTCCCTTTTCTCTCTTTTTCTCTGTATTCTAACAGGAGGTTGATTCCAAGCTTGCTTTCCTTGACACTTGGAACTTTTCTCTCATTCTCTGTCCATTGCTGAGATGCTGGCTTTCATAGATGCTGCTCAAAAAGGACATGGTCTTTTCTCTCCTTTCCTTCCGGAAGTTGTCAAGGTTTACTGCTGCCTATTCTGGTAAAATGGTCCTCAAACTTCCTTCTGTCATTCAATTCTTTCTATTTACAAGTCTAAGAACTCGAAAGAGAATCCAGAATTTCCTGGTAACAATATTTAGGGAAAGAAAAGTAGGAGGTAGAGAGAAGTCAAAAATTTTTGCTAGAGGAGAAAGGGCTAATTTGAAATGAAGAGGATAGTTTAACAAATGAGAAAAGGGACCAGGACAGAAACACAGAGAAGGACTTTGCATTCAGGGCAGAGAAAAAAGAAAAACCTAGGAAAGGAGCCCAGAGGCACCCCAAAGAAGTACAGAGCTTCTAGACCTGGGATGGGAGGATTGGCAAGTTCAGAATGCTGTGGTGAGCAGGAACTATTTGACATCTAGGAGATGTTTGATTAACTATTTACTAATATATAGCTGGGATCTTGCAGAGGAGCCAGCTGTCCTTATTTGAGGAGCACTGGGTCTATGAACTGGCTCAAATCTCAGACTTGGTTGAGAGACCAAGTTAGATTTCTTGGCAGACACAGTCAATTGTGTTCCTAGTTTATTTCTAGTGATACCAAAGACTTCTGTGGTTCAAATGATTCAGATGGCTCCTATAACTGGAGGTTTCTCTCCCACCTGCCAGTTCCCAAATAGCCACTCTGAGGCTTAATATTAGTTGCAAACTGTTTGGCCTATTAGCTCAGGCTTATTATTAACTAGCTCTTACATCTTAAATTAACCCATTTCTATTATTCTACATTTTACCAGAAAGCTCGTGGCTTGCTACCTCACATCTTGCTTCTCTGGTGGCTGCTGGTGTCTCTCTGACTCGTCCCTTTTTCTCCCTGTATCTCTGGATTTTCCTCCTGGCTCTGTTTTGCCTGGCTATTAGCCAAATCAGCTTCTTTATTAACCAATGGTAGTAAAACATATTCACAGCATACTGAAAGATATCCTACATCAGGCCGCTTTTCTCTGCCACCCACATTAGTCAAGGTGCCAACCTGGTCTCTGTGACCAAGGCCCTTTTGCTAGTGTTCTCATTCTAAGGAACCTTGTGGTCCAGTGTGATGACAGAGGTCTTCTGCTTCCATGGCCCACAGAGAGGAGCCATGCCATACAGTGTTCTAGGCTCCTGCAATTACTCATTACTCATAGCTGCTGAAAGAGTCCTCTGTGGCCTTCTGGTAGACATATTAAGAAAGGGACAAAGAAGTTCTATATTTTGAGGAGATTTGACAGATCTTCCTCCTCCCCCTCCTCCCCAAGTCTCTGCTTACTTTAGGAACTTCTCCACAGAAGTCCTGGCATTCAGCTTCAGTCAGGAGAGGCCATTTTGTTCCTGATTCAGAAAACATGGGCAGTTATATTATCAATTTGACAGGCAATAGAATCACTTATTAGTCAAACCTCTGGCTGAACACTTCTTGAGAGTGGTTCTAGATTGAGTTAATTGAGGTGGGGACAAAAACCCATGCTGAATGTGGGTGACTTCATCCTGTGGGCTGGGTTCACAGCCTAGATAAAGAGGAGAAAGTGAGTGAGTATTGCGTTGTCTCTTGGTTTGCTCTTTCTTCCTTAAAACGTCTTTGTCAGTCTAGCAATGAGAAAAGTAACACATGTAGAAACCCAACTGCGTAAGCTTCAACAGACACTTCCAACTGTCCAGATCAACATGGCATCCAGTGGCTGCTCATGGGTGCACCCACACTAACAAATGGGCCCAGCCCTTCTAACATGAGCCAATACTCTTAGGTCCAGTCCCAATCACCTATCCTAGGAAGATTTGACAGAGGTTCACAGCATCTTCTGTTTTTTTCTGGTATATATGTCATATCCTCAAGGGCCACCGTTGCCCTCTTCACTCTCAAGACTTGCCGGGAGTATGGTCAGGGGTTAAGAAGCAGTGACTGGTGTAATGGGTAGATCTGGAGGAAATACAGCCCCCCACTCCCCCACCTACCCCCACTCCACCCTACAAGGTAGCTTCCCAGTAGGAGAGCTCAGGTTGCTCAACTGTGGGAAGCACTTAGGGAGGAAACGGATCTGAAGAGAGGGCTGCATTTACAGACCCGCAAGACTCCAGAGTTTTGGTTAATGCCTGGTTCTAATGCCGGGCCTTCTCCTGGCACATACATTCAATGCATTTTGTAATTCTGGAATACTTTGAGTTGGACTTATGGTTTGATTTTAGAAATTTTGGCTATAGGAGAGAAGTCTTCCTCTGGGACAGTCCAAGAAGCTCTCTGGTTTTTGAGATAGTAAGCTGTGACTTAGAAGTCCTAAATGCATCTTTTTCCTTTGCTAAATTCTTTAGTATTCTCCAAAGCAACCAATTGCATTAAACATTTTTTATTTTGACCAAATGCATTGTGGCAACCACTGCTTGGACACCCAAAGCCTTGTCTTTCAGAGTCTTGATTGTAAGTGACAATTTAGTAATGCTTTTGTCATTGTGTCCTACAGGCTGCTAATATCCCCCTCCACTCATGGTGACAGGGCCACTGATGCCACTAAATCTAACCAGAACCACTTCTATGTGAGCTAGTGCCAAGTCGAGGAACCCATCTTTAAAGATCTATCCCCTTGAAACCACTGCCCTCATCCATATGTGTACCAGGCAGCATTTGGTCAGAGCAGCCAGGCCAGCAGAAACATGCAAACAGGATTTCAGACAGCAGCTAGGCCCACGGGGCATCGTGGGAGCTGGTATAAGGCCTGAGGAAGTCTAGCTTAGTTCCTCTGTATTGGTTTTCTTCATTTTATTATTTTTTTATTTTTTTTAATATTTATTTATTATGTATACAATATTCTGTCTGTATGTCTACACCAGACCTCATTACAGATGGTTGTGAGCCACCATGTGGTTGCCGGGAATTGAACTCAGGACCTTTGGAAGAGTAGGCAATGCTCTTAACCACTGAGCCATCTCTCCAGCCCTCATTTTATTTTTTTAAACCAATCTTTTTTATTTTTATTTTACTAATCCCAGTTCCCTCCAGTTCCCTCTCTCTCCCCTCCTCCCACTTCCCCCACCTTCTCCCCACTATTTTTTTTTTTTCAAGTCAGAAGGGCTAGAAGTTGAGGAGAAAGTTAGACACAGAGCTGGGAGAATTCGGGGCACACCAGAATACGTGGTACTGAATCACACCCTCAAGGACAAGCCGCCACTCTTCACTCCCACTAGCTTTAACCTTGGTGACATGAGCGACCTGCAGAAGTGGCTACTGGCCTGCTGTGGAGCTTCCCAGTACCGGGCTCAGGGACCAGAGAGGCAGGGAGTTGGCAGATGCTGTGATTCAGGCCTGCACCTTTCACCAGCAGATCATCAGCGGCAAGTATGAGCTCCGTGAGCTGGGGCTGTCCCTGAGAGGGTTAGCCCGGCTCTTCACTCTTGCCTTACGAATGGCTTGCCCATTACCTCATGGCCAGCCCTGAAGCCAGAACCATTTCGGTCAAGAAATCCTCAGACTTGGAGTTGTTAACTCTGGTGTTAGTATATAGAATCCCTGCCAAAAGGAAGTTTCTATGACAGATGCCTGAAATGTTCAAGAAAGTGAGGGTGGTGGGCCCAGGCTGAGCTGGTGGCTGATGAGTTAGGTTGTCAGGGTGCTTGTTAGAGATACCTGGGGAGGTACCCTTCAAACTGCGGAGTGGGGTTAGTTTCAGTGCCTTGTAGTCCTGGAACCAACATCAAGGGGAAAAGGCCTGGGAATCTAGGTGAGTGGTACCCCGGGGCAACTCCTGTGAGTCAGGGAGTTTTGTAAACTTTGCAACAGGGCGTGGCATGGGCAGAAGGAACGCTGTATTCTAAGAGTACATTGGGGTCTGCAAGGCTGTCGCTGGCCTTTCCAGGTTCGTGCGTCCTACGAGGAGGAATTGCACGTGGATAGGGGTAGAAACAGGGACAACTGTTAATGAAGAAAGACTTTTGGGGCAAGGAACTGGGCTAGACAGATGGGCAAGACGGTTGAACTCTCAGTGGCAAAGATTGTACAAAGGGTTGGGACTTTTCTATCGCAGTACCACAGACTTTTGGGTCATTTTCAAAAGTGCGCTTTTCTGCGCATGCTCTGTTACAGGTCAGCCTCGGGGTTGTGGGCGGGCAGGGCTTTCCAGTGTTTTTGCCAACTGGCTTCTGTCCTACGCCAATATTAATTCCTCTCTCTCCACCTTCTCTCCTGCCACAAGTTTTAGATTTCTTGCTATTTATTTATTGTGTTCATTAAGACGAGAGGGTAGCGCAGGTTTCCAAGCAGGGGCCAGCCAGCAGAGTGCAGGGTGGCTGCAGATGGGGGCCAGGAGGGGCTGGTGTTGGGAAAGGAAGAATGATAGGGGAAAAAGAGGAGGGGGGAGTGGGGCGAATGTGAACAGGAAAAGAAACAGAAAAAAAGAATCCATGCAGAAGCGTCTATCTCAGCGAGACAGACAGGAAGCAAGCGCAAGGGAGGGTGGAGAACCTGGCTTCGGACCAGAGGGACACGCTGGAGCCCACAAGAGGAGGACCAGCAAGCTACACGGAGAGGCTTGAGAACACGAATCTCTGTGAGCTAGTGCGCTTCCTCTGCCGTGGGCTGCATGGGCCGCACACCCTTGTCCTTGAATGTTCAATCTTAGTGCAATTAAAAGAGATTGATTTCATAGCCTCACCCCACAGGTTTTATTTTCTAATAGGAATTTCGCTAATTTATGAACCTAATTTCTGTATTCCTTTCACTTTGGCATCTGCTGAATAAGGCTGAATAGACAACTGGGTATACCCTTCGCTCTAGCATCTTGGCAGAGTTCATAGAGTTCAATCTAGTTGGCTTTCATATTTGAGTTTAGAAGTGCATTTAGTTTTGCTGGTTGGTTCTGAAAGCCTCATGGTCAGATCACCTGGCCACACACGCAAGTTCTGATGTGCGCTGGTCCAGCGGATGCGGGCAAGCTCTGACTCCAGGCTCCAGCGGTGGAGTAATAGTGGTGCAGACGAGAGAATGGTGCCGTGAGAAGTGAGTGGGATAATCCAAACAAGCGCAGCGTGGTGCCTGCCATGTGCCCAGTGCCTGGAGATTACCCCCAGGTGGAGAGGTGGACATAGGCTTGGACAACAGACAGGCACGGGGCAGGCTTAAGATACATCCATCTGGGGTCTAAGAAGGGCTCCCAAAAGAGCTGTTTCTTGTCTCTACTACCCAGGGTTCTGCTTGGGCATTGTCATGTGATTTGTCCCTCTGGGCTTCCTTAGTTAACTCTGTTCGTCTGTTACTAAGCACATGGTGCAGAAGCTTTCCCTAGGAGAACCGTCTCCTCCTCCCAGGCTTCTTGGAAGCCAGGCCTTGCTTCCTCTCCCAGATTCCTTGCCCACTCCTGCCTGCTCAGGCATGTTCTGTGTTCAGACTTCTAAATACACGACATCTGGAGCCCACAGGAGGCAGGGGTGGCGGTGGGGAATGATGGCAGAAACTTGGGCAGGAAATCCCTGTGAGACCAGTGAGCTTGGAGGACATGATGGCCACAGACAGGGAAAACGGCCTCACTCCCTGGCCTCTAGCATAGCCGGGAGGATGCTTGCTACAGAACCAGTCTCCCTGACGGGCAAACAAAAGGGGCAGTGAAACCGGAGAGGAGAGGGGCCCAGAGGATGATGCCTCACAAAGTCTGGCTGCCAAGTCAGGCCTGATTCCTTGCTGCATGCCCGCACGGATCCACACGGGAATTCCTACCCCAATGCGCCTCGGTGGCGCACGAGGAACAAGTGATTAGTTCACCATCGTCTGGGTTTAATGGTTTGTCTTAGTGAGTCCTCTCCGTTTTCTAATGTGGAGGATGGGAGGCTGAGAAATATTTTATGCAAAGTAAGGACTGTCTTCCTTCTCTGTCGAATGGCAGAAGAAAAACCAGTCCGTGCGGGTTTCCTTCTCCCAGAGGCCGGGCACGTCCGTGTGTGTGTAGCGCTTTTGATGAGATCTGCTGTTTTGCCCATGGCAGTCATCCGTAAAAACACCGCTTTCCTACGCGCAGCCTCCCAGCCTCTGTACACCACGCACTCTGCTCTTTATTTTTTCCCATCAAAGGCAAGCGGAGCGGTGGTTTTCCTCAGTCAAACCGCTCTTCTTGTTGGCTCTGTGCCTGGTTCTTCCCAAGCCACTTGGAAATAAAGAGAAAAAAAAAATTCAGACTATTTTCTTTTTGTTCCTGACTGATTCATGGGTGGAGGGAGGAACGGATGGTTTCTCAGTCTGAAAACATAGCACGGCCGTCCAGCAATCTTCCCTTTTTCTCTGTCCTGAAAGTCCGGCCCCAGAACGGTGCTGAGCACACAGCAGAACGGTGCTGAGCACACAGCAGAACGGTGCTGAGCACACAGCAGAACGGTGCTGAGCACACAGCAGAACGGTGCTGAGCACACAGCAGGTCTCTGCTAAGAGCAGAAATCCAGAGCAAGGAGTGTGTTATGCTCTGTCCTGTCTGCACACACGGGCTTTCATGTGAACCGCGGCGCTCTTCACATGCGTGTAAATTAAACACACCGCTTGTGGCTATGCTCCTGTGTGCTCAAGGCCTTTTTCATGGTGTGCTGTGATATAAATCAGTCTCAACATGGTTCATTCCCAAACGAGAGTTATGTAGGGGCAGGAAAATCAAAGCAGGGCTTTCTTAATTATAGTGCTGGACTGAGAGAGGTTATTGACCTGTGGGATCTCATTATTTGTCTTTCTGTCCATCCATATATCCATGTGTCTGGGGTAGTCAAGGGGTCAGAAAGGAGCACAGCTGGAAATACGGTGCCTCTAATGGCACCGATAAGAATCAGGATTGGCGCGAAGCTCGGTGGTGGGCTGTCTGTGGCTGGGTGAAAGCAAGCCAACGGTGCTGGGAGGAAGAGCCGTTGCATATAGCTTTGCTAACATCGCCGTCTGAAGAAAGGGGTTTGCCTTTACAAGTGTATTTTTGAAAAAAAAAAAAAAACTTAAGAAACCAAACCAACCAACCAACCAAACAAAGCGGGGGAAAAGAGAATTTTATATGTTTCTGCAGATTAAAACTCCCCTGCCCTCCCTACCAGTGCCGAGTTCCCGTCGGAGAGGGGAAGCCCGTTAAAAGAACATATGTGTGCACGGAACAAGGTCACACACTTCTTGGTTTTCTGAGGCACCACATAAATACAGCAGACTAAGAGAATCAGTTTGCTTTTCCTGTTGCCTTCTACCATACCCAAGGCTGTGGCGCGGTGTATTTCCCGATGCTGGCTGGCTGTGCACAGTGGAGCCCAGAGTCAGAGGTTTCAAAGGAAGGAAAGAGCCAAATGTTTGTGGCAGCATATACTTGTCTAATACCTTGATTTTTCACCTGACCCTCAGCGACGTGCCCGGTGACTTTGCTCATCTGGGGTCATCAATCCACACAGCTGCGCTTCCAGCCGGCTGGGCTCTCATTTGTGCAGTACCAAAACTGAGTTTCACGTTTGTGTTTGTTTTGTTGGTCGAATAGTAATCCTCCTTGAACACCCGTTACTTCATGCATATGGGTGTTCTGCTTGCATGCATGTCTGTGCACCATCTGTGTACAGTGCTCACAGCGGCCAGAAGGAGGCACTGGATGCCGTTGGGAGTGAGGTGCAGGTGGTTGTGAGCTGCCATGTGGGTGCTGGGAATTGAACCCAGGTCCTCTGGAGGAGCAGCCTGCGCTCTTAACTGCGGAACCACTTCTCCAGCCCAGATAATAAACTTCTTAAAATAGTTTCTAATGATTAATGATCTTCTCCAAACTTGATGTAACTTTACCTCAGTGATTTGAAGACTTTGTGTGTGTGTGTGTGCATGTGTGCATGTGAGTGTGTGTGCACGGATGCATGTATACAGGCCAGAGGCCCACTTTGTGTGTGTGCATGTGTGCATGTGAGCGTGTGTGCACAGATGCATGTATACAGGCCAGAGGCCCACTTTGTGTGTGTGTGTGTGCATGTGTGCATGTGAGTGTGTGTGCACGGATGCATGTATACAGGCCAGAGGCCCACTTTGTGTGTGTGCATGTGTGCATGTGAGTGTGTGTGCACGGATGCATGTATACAGGCCAGAGGCCCACTTTGTGTGTGTGTGTGTGCATGTGTGCATGTGAGTGTGTGTGCACGGATGCATGTATACAGGCCAGAGGCCCACTTTGTGGCATTGGTTCTCTCCTTCCACCTTTGCTTGAGTTTTGGGGATAGAATTCAAGTCATCAACTTTTTGGGGAAACAGAGTCATCTCTCTGGACCTTTAAAAAACCACTGTTTTTGAGAGTTGAACCAAAGACCCTCTTCTTGTGTGGCAAGCACTTTGCTGCTGGACTCTGTCCCTCCCAGCATCTCTACATTTACTGTGCTGTACAATTGCAGCCCTTCCATGATTTTGGCTATGCCACATGACTCACGCTGGTATCTTGAGTCAGCATGAGCCAGGATATTTTCTCAGCCTCAGCTTTTGGGTCTGTAGATGTGAAACAGCAGCATTGACTTCTCCGGGGGGAAGTGCAAGGAACAAGATTTAACACCAGTCGCTCAGCTGAGTGTGCCATGGTCAATGTTCGTTAGCTAACAGGATTGTGTCTTCTTCTGAGATGGGGTCCCCCTGTGCGGCCCAGGCTGGAGCTGAACTGCTGGACTCATGCAACCTGCTTACCTCAGTTTCCTGAGTAGCTAGTGCTACACCGTTCATGGCTGTGCTTGATAAGTGAGGAAGGATATTAGTCATAACCATGTGGTGAGGATATAATAATGACAAGGGTACATGTGAACAGAATGCTGCAAATATTTCTCTATATGTTTTCTTACGGTTTGATAGCATTTTTTTTATTACCTAGCAGTTCCTTCTTGTCTGGTCAGGGTCTAGTGACAGTCTCGAGCAGGGTGGGAGTTGGCATCTCTTCTAGATTTCTTCCCTCCGGGACCTCTCAGGATGCATTTCCACTGAGTTCTGGCAGTTCCAGTGGGTGCTTCTTATGAAAACTTCCTTCCTCTTCTTTACCCAAAGCATACTTGACAAATGCACTTTTGTATTCCCATGTTCCCTTGTCCCCACATGCTTGGGGGACAGTTCTGCTGGCAGGCAAAATACTCCAGGTTTGCTTGGGGCCTGTGGGCCTGTCAGGGCATCTAAAGGCCCACCTAGACTCCTCAGAGCCCTTTTGGGCATGTTGACACTGGAAGGAAAAAAGCCACACATTTACAATTAGTACATCAGGGAGGTGAGAGAAAATTCTGAAGTGCACAGAGGGGCTAGTGAGGGAGGAAACAGAGTGATGGACTAAGCATTGTGGTTCAGGAGACAAGCTGTCTCTGTCTATGTGTGGAAATTGTCCTGAGGATGGAGAGGTTGGTGATCCTCAGGATGAAGGTTGGTGGTCCTGAGGATGAAGGTTGGTGATCCTGAGGATGAAGGTTGGTGATCCTAAGGATGAAGGTTGGTGATCCTGATGGTGAGAGGGTTTGTGGTCCTGAGGATGAAACTTGGTGGTCTTGAGGATGAAGGTTGGTGGTCCTGAGGATGAAGGTTGGTGGTCCTGAGGATGTAGGTTGGTGGTTCTGAGGATGAAGGTTGGTGGTCCTGAGGATGAAGGTTGGTGGTCCTGAGGATGAAGGTTGGTGGTCCTGAGGATGTAGGTTGGTGGTCCTGAGGATGTAGGTTGGTGGTCCTGAGGATGAAGGTTGGTGGTCCTGAGGATGAAAGTTGGTGGTCCTGAGGATGAAGGTTGGTGGTCCTGAGGATGAAGGTTGGTGGTCCTGAGGATGAAGGTTGGTGGTCCTGAGGATGTAGGTTGGTGGTCCTGAGGATGTAGGTTGGTGGTCCTGAGGATGAAGGTTGGTGGTCCTGAGGATGAAGGTTGGTGGTCTGGAGGATGAAGGTTGGTGGTCCTGAGGATGAAGGTTGGTAGTTTTGAGGACGGAGAGGTTGGTGATCCTGAGGATGAATGTTGGTGGTCCTGAGGATGGAGAGGGAGGTGGTCCTGAAGATAAAGAGGTTGATAGTCCTGAAGACAAGCTGGTGAATTGAGCTTTGTAGAATGAGGCACTTACCCAGTGAGGCGCACAGCTGATCTCTGGGCTTCATTGAGCACTGTTTAGTTTGCCTTACTCATGTTATCTTGGATGTTTCTGCCTCCCGTCTTTTACTCAGGGGTCCATTCCTCGTTTCTGAGCCATTTCTTTGAATGACCTCTTTAGCTTGATGCTTAATTGGTGCCTAAACTGACTGCTTCCAGAAGCAAAGCTCAGTGTCTTAACAACCAAAGTAGAACGGCAATTTAGTCATCCCCGGAGCCTCTTCACATTCCGCTTTCTCTGCCAATAGCTCACACCCAGCTTTGTGTTTCCAGCATGGCCCCTGGGCCCTCTCACTAATTTCCTCTTTCTCTGTTGAGAGATGTCCCTTGGCCCTCTACAGGGCAGGGGTGGTGACATACAGGAGTCCAGGGCATGAGTTCTTCTGGATCACTTCTGGCCCACGTCTCTCAGGGCTGTGGTGCTCCTGAGCCGTGTCACTATTGCTTTGCAGCAGGCTAATAACCAGAAGAACAAGGATTTCAACTGAACAATGAAAGGGCACACGCTAGCTTACATAATTCATGTGTTCCTGAAAAACATATTGTTGAAGTGGCATAAATAAAATCACATTTGAAGGGAGCCAGGCCAGCTGTTCACTTGCTTGCTCAGATGGCAGCATACCTGAAAGTCTTGATGTTCTTTCTAGTGCAAGCCCAGAAGAAGGAGACATTCAGTCACTTCATGTCAGCGGGGACAACAGCATCAGCAGAACATAGGACTCTGTCACATTCGAAAATGTACGATTACAAGCTCAGGAGCCCTAGATGCTACCTGAGTTCAAATGTGACCAAGTAGATTCTGTTTTCTTCAATAATTGTCTAGTGTGTTTTTATTTTCTTGGTCATCAACTTTCCTTCAAGAGCAATTAAGCGAAACCCACCACCAGATGTCAAAGAAAATTGCACAGGAGACAAAATTAGAATGGTTAAATTCATATTCACCAAGATGATGTATTTTTCTATATGCTTAGATTATTTTCTTCTCTAGACAGAGTCTCATGTAGCCCAGGCTGGGTTTCAAAATTATCATGCAGCCAAGGATGACTTTGAACCTGTGATCCTCTCACCTCCACCTCTTGAATGCTGGATTTGTAGTTTGGGGCCAACATTCCTGGTTAATACTGAGGTTCCAGCCCAGTGCTTGTCCCTGCTTGGTAGACAATGGGTTTACCAACTGAGCTGCATCCCCACCCTGTATACTGGGAATTCCGCCACTGTCATCATCATCACCCGTTATAGTGACCAAACTTTCTCCAGTTTATAGGCCTTATTGCAGAGCATCGTATTCTGGAAGTTTCTGCTGCAGAGAACTCACTGCAAAGAACCTTTTTATAAACTGAAAAATAATTCTATAAAACAAGTTAAAAAAAATCTCCAAGTTCTTGTTTGTGGTTTGAATGTGGTGTGTGTGCGCACGTACACACACACACACACACACACACACACTTCTTCCAATTATAATCTATACAATGGAGTTCAATTCCTTTTTATGTAGGCAAGCAGCATTACAGTTTACATACCTTTTTTGGGTGTGGGTGCGCAGCAGTGCTTAACGTCTTGCTAAATAGTCCTGGATTAGAACTCACCACGTAGAACTGGCTGTTCTCAAACTTGAGGTACTTTTCTTGCCTCTGCCTCTTGAATGCTAGAATTATGGGTGTGTGTCATGGTGCCTGTCAAGGATAAACAACATCATGTGTGTCTCAGAAAACTGCTAACTGTCACGTTAGCATCAGCAGGGGTATTTTGTGGAAAAAAAAAAGCAATTCCCAGGATATGCTAGGGTTTGCTCCGTCAAGATTTGGAGAGTGTTAGCACAATATCCTATGATTCTTAAAGACATCTCATCTTAGGAATAATACTCAAAAGGTCGGTTGTGGTCTCTGAAGTCAAGCTACCTGCTTGGCTTGGGACAGATAACTTCAGCCTTGATTTCCTCTTCCACAAAATGTGAATAGCAGGCAAATGTGCATGAGAAGCCCCTTAGGAGGATGAGAATCAGTTTGCAGAGTGTCTAGCTACAAGACCTCAGGACAGGGTAGCAATTGTTCATAGCCGTTAGTCTGTTTGCTGTTGCTGTAACAGAATGTCATACACTAACTTATAAAGAACATTTTCCATGCTTTTTGGAGGTTGGGAAGCCTAAATGAATGTGCTGGCATCTGGTGAGGGCCTCATCACTATGCCAAAACATGGCAAAAACCATCACATGGCAAAACTGAGGGGAAATCTCTAGTCTTTTTTGTGTACATGTTGTGTGTAGCGGTATTCCCTTACAGGTGTGTGTGCGTGTGTGTGTGTGTGTGTGTGTGTGTGTGTGTGTGTACATGCTAGAGGCAAGAGATTGAATTCAGTTTTCTTTCCCAATCACTTCTCCCTGTATTTTTTGAGACCAGGTCTCTAACTGAACCTAGAGCTCACTGATTGGCTGGACTGCGTGGTCAGCAAGCCCCAGCGATCCTGTCTTCACTCCCTAGAAAATACCTTCAGCCATACCCAGCTTTTCACACAGGTGCTAGAGACTGAATTCAGGCTCTACTTTGCATAGTAAGTTCTTTGTGGACTGAGCCATCTCCCTAGCCTCTATTTTCCTTTTTCTTATCAAGTATGGAGTCCCCACCTTCATAACCTCTTTGAATGCTAATGACCTCCTGTAGGTCCAACTCTAAATACCACCAATATAACAACTTAGGCATTAAGTTTCTGAGATTCAAACTGTGGGGGATATTCAAATCACATCGGCAGCCTTGACTATGATTCTCAGTAATGATGGCTTAACTGAGACGCCTTTCAATAATGCAAGTAGCTCGGCGATAACAGGTAGCTTATGCTGACTGTACAATGCACGTTCTAAATGTGTGCAATATTAGCTGTGTGGAAATGTGTGGGCTGGGGGAGGGTAACTCCAGGAGGGATGGTGTAATTGGGACTCTTCTGCAGTATCCCACAGAGTTGTGAGAACTCCTTCAGCCAATAGCCTTTAAGATACGGGCCCACTTTGGGCATGGTCTCATGTACCATGAGTGCAGAGGAAAACCGTGCATGGCCCTTTTTCTACTGGATTCGGTTCCAGTTCCCAGTGCACACAGAGGACTGCGGAGTTGCTACCCTTACTGTGAGTTTATCCCCAAATAAATAAGCCTTTGTTACACTCCATTCTGGGCTATCATGGAACTCGTTGGTACAACTACATCGCAGTAGTAACTAGTCATAGCCAGGCTCCTAAGAAAGGTGTTCTTGGAGTGTCTGAGACCAGACTGACCAAGGACGCTGGAAGGGTTGAGCTTGCCATCTTGATCTCAGATTCTGTAAGGGAAAGTTCCAGTGAGACAGACCAATGAAAAGGAGAGGGTGGAGCGATATTTTGGGTAAGTAGCTGTCAGTTAGTAATGATTGACAGCAATAATTTCTCTCTTTCCGTTCCTTCCTCCATCTTCTCTCTCTCCTTCCCCCTCCCTTCCCCTTCCTCTTCCTCCCCTTTTCCACTAAATATCTACATCTTTCCTCTTTCTAAAAATTAGACACTTTTATTTTACAAGAAAGTATAAAAAAATTCCCTCCTGAACCCTTCCTTCTTTTCTTAGAGATTTGTTGCTTAAAAGGGGCCTCGCATTTCCTAGCTCTTTAAAGTAAAATGTGTCCTTGATTCTAAACATTCTGTTTGTCTTGAAGACCAGCCAAAATGCCTGCCACGCTTCTGCCTCTCCTACCCTGATGTGATTTTTACATTTACTCCCCCTTAAATCCCACACCATTAGCTGCCACTTCCCAAAGGCCGTCAGGCTGGTGTCTGTATTTGGCGTCCCTTATTACCTCTAGATAGATGCTTTGACGAATTGTCACAGAAAATAGAAACAAGTGAACAACGCTGCCTTCTATCTCTCTGGCTCTGCACACCAGCTGTCCCCATACTTCTTTAGATTCTGTGTCTCCAATAGGAAGAATACCATGAGCACACAATGTGCATGCATGCTTTACGCATTCGATATGTAAATGAGCCAATAAAGACTTTGCTATGTATATCAGGAAACTTACATGAACTAGAAATGCAGCAAGATATAAATATGAAATAATACCTGAAACATTAAATTATGTTGTCTTATTTCAGCGGTTGTGGGTACTAATTTTATGGGTCAAGTTGGTTGGGACATTCTAGGTATATGTGGTATGTTTCTGGATAGCATGAACATTTGAATCTGGAGACCGAGTAAAGAAGATTTCCATCTTCAGTGTGATGTGGGCCTCAACAGTGTACCAAAGACCTGACTAGAAGGGGGACAGGAGTCTCTTATCCCTCCCTGACTGCTTGGGCTGGAACTTGGTATTCTCCTACCTCAGATTGGCTCAATGTTCCTGGGTCTCAAACATTTGGACATGGATTGAATTATACTGTTCTTGAGAGAGGAGGTCATGGGACTTCTCAATCTATAAATTATGCGAGCCAGTTCCTTAACATACACACATAATATATGTCACCTGTGTATCTTTCTCTTTTCTCTATCATATATCTATATATTGATCTCTCAATCGATTAATCTATCCATCTATCTACTTACCTATTCATATTTTTCTGTCTCTCTCATCGATGGTCATAGCACCTTGAACACTCCTGATCTTGTCTGTCTGTCTATATTATGTATATAGATTCAGTGAACACAATTTGCTTTCACTAAAATTTCTCAAAATTCCATACCTCTTTGGAACAGTTTGTCGGCCATTGAGGAGCCTCTTTGCACCTAAACTTCCTGTGTATAATCAGATTCTAGATTTGAGTAGATGGCTGTAATGAGAAGTGACTTTGGGACACTTGAAAGAGAATGAGTGTCCTTTGCCTGAAGAAGGTGTGGCTCTTCAAGGGTAGGCAATGCCCGGCATTGCCCTCCCTGATATTGCCTCCAGGGATTCAAGCCTTTTTAAATGTTTCATTTTACTTTATCAGGGTTGGTTCATGGGACCAAAAGCATACAGTGGAAGTGATGGTGTATGGTTTCTGAGGCTAAGTCCTGGCCACCTTCGCCTTGTTTTGTTGGTTCACTCTGTCTGGAGAAGTCAGCTATTGTGCTGTGAAGAGACACACAATCAGCCTGGTGGGGGGCCCTACCATGAAGAACTCAGGCATCTTCTCCGAGCATCAACTTACCAGCCTGCTGAGTGAGCCATTCTGAGATAACTTCTTCATACCATAGACATGGCTCTAGCTGGGTCCTCACTTGAGACCCTGAGCCTAACTGTATGAGATAACAAATATTCATGATCCTACACTTTAGGGGTGACTTGCTATTCATCAATATATTACAAAATACAAACTTGAATATTTGGAGAGGCTGCTTCTCAGGTATCTGTACCTGATGCTGTGAATACCATTAGTTAATAAAGAAGCTGCTTTGGGCCTATTGTAGCACAGATTAGGGCAAGATGGGAATTCCAAGTAGATAGAGGAAGAGAGAGTAGGCAGAGTCAAAGAGAAACTATGTAGCCACTGCAGGAGACAGATGCCAGATGGAACCTTACTGGTAGGCCACAACCACATGATCATACACAGATTAATAGAAATGGGTTAATTTAAGATATAAGAGCTAACTAGAAAGATATTTAAGCTATTGGCCAAGCAATGTTGTAAATAATACAGTTTCTGTCTAATTATTTTGGGTCTGGGCAACCTGGAAATGAATGGACATCCTCTCTACCCTCTTTGGACTTCCATTTGGACCTCAGAGTCAATGTTAAATTCAGATTACAGTGGTTGGGCGCAAGTAATCTCTGTTTTATGTAACAGTGGCTCCTAAGCATTAGACTTGTAATGCTAGCTACTCACATACACCAGAGAGAAGTCCCAACAGCTTTCTATAAATGAAAAGGGGATCTTTAGATGGATGCTTCTGTCATGCCCAGCCCTGCAGCCATTCAGTCTCAATAAAACACACAGAGGCTTATATTAATTATTAACTGGTTGGTCTTTTAGCTCAGGCTTATTATTAACTAGCCCTTGCAACTTAAATTATCCCATAATTCTTATCTCTGTTTAGCCACATGGCTTGGTACCTGACTCAGTGAGGCATTCTCATCTTGTTTCCTGTGCAGCTTTCTGGTGACTGACTCTGTCTTTCCTCTTCCCAGAATTCTCCTAGTCTGGTTGCCCTGCCTGTACTTACTGCCTGGCTATTGGCTAATCAGTGTTTTGTGAATTACATAAATCTGAATTACAAATCTTTACAGGGTACAAGAGCATTATCCCACATCAGGGATCCACAGGAAGAAGAGTTCTTCTACCTGTAAAAGTGTGAAGGATATAGTAATGCATATTGTCTTTGCTGCTTTATCTCAAACTTCAAAAGCTTCAAGCACAGCATTTATGTTTCATTAAGTTGGAAAAGGAATTCCATTTGTGGGTAGAAGATGTGACCAGAAAATGTGCCCTGGTTGATAGTGTTCCCAATGTCCTTGAGACTGTATGAAGGGAATCCTTGGAAAGGAGTACTATGAAGCCTCGCACTGCAAGCGAGCGGCAGTTTTAATCACTGCAGCTCAGGTGGAAAGGTATCCTGGCAGTTGGGAGCCAAGGAATACCACGAAGTCACCATAAACATAGCAGCTTATAGCCATGCTCCAGGGAAAGGTTTCCCCAATGCAAGTGTAACAACTCTGCTCAGGCAGGGGAGGATTTACCCTGAGAAGTTGTTACAGCTCTGCATAGAAGCCCCAGAATGTAACAACTGTGGTCTGCTAGGGGAAGGTTTCCCCAGTGAGTGTTACAGCTCTGGTCTGCTCTACTCCTGCTGCAACAAAAAGCTGTTACAGCTGGACCTCACTCTGGTGGAAAATGTCACACCGTAAAACAAACTTCACTCGAGATTTATTGAGAAGGAAGAGTCTGGGCTGATGTCTGCCTTGGGTGAGAAACAGCAGCAAACTGAACAGGGGAGAGACCTTATGCAGCATTTGGTGGGGGAGCTTTCCAGCGTGACTTGGTAGGATTTAGTGCTCAGGGGGCTAAATGATTGGTGGGATTCCATCCTCTAGGATTGGTGGGGTTTTGTGCTTGGAGGGCTCAGGGATTGGTGGGATTTTAATTCCTGTTCCCAAGTCAAGGTCAGAGTGTTTTTCCTTGGCCCCTTTCACCCTACATTAGTCAATGCATTCCAGAATAGTTTTGAACTGAAAAACACAGAAATTATTAGAGATGACCATTGGCTAATGAAGAAACTGTTGCTGCAGCTGTTGTTTGGTGGCAGTTGAGATGAAACTCATCTCTCCTAGAAGAATATAGTCAATGGAACGCACATTGGTACCAGATGCATACAACATGGGAAGGCAGATGACCTCTTTCCATGCAGTAGAATAGTACAGGGTGAAACACTCGAAATAGTTGTCCATTTCTGATAACATTAAAATGTGTAATAGCAGCCATCATTTTATGGACATCTCAGAAGTGACATAATACTTAAAAACAAGAGAGATAAAGTTTAAAGTCTTGTTAATACTAGACAGTACTCCCGATCTCCCAAACCTGCTGATTATGAAAGTGTGGAACTTAACTTTTATTTTCATCCTCAAACACAACCTTAATGCCTTGGCCCCTTGACCAAGACAGGTTCAGTGTGTCAAGGCCATGAACACCCATGTGGTATTTGATCATATTCCATCAGTAATGGAATGTAGACCCTAGCCTGGATATGATGTGGTGCTGGAGACTACTCATGATTGTCTACTGTTCATAAAAGATGCAGGAGAGGAGCTGAAAACAGAAGCCTGCTGGAAGAATAGCACCATGGGATGACGTTTAGTATGTGAACTTGCAAAGTTATTTTAAAGGGTTCCTAGGGATTAATGGGGGAGATTCAGAAAAGTCATTTATGCATCAAGGCAAGTGGGTAGAGGAGGAGTTGACAACATGCTTGATTAAGAAGGGGTTGAATACAGCCAAGGTCATTGGGAAGGGCTAAGAGATGACTTGGAAGACAAGTGAATCATCTAAAGGGGAAGAGAAGATGAAGACAAAAAGAAAAAGAAAAAAAAAAGAGAAACAGACCCACAATGTGGACATTGAGACTTTACTAAAGTTCTTTGGGTTGTACAGCATGAAAAAACAAACTTTCTGGAGTCTGATACTCAGGTGGACTACAATGATGTCAGGCATATGATCACCAAAGGACCACAGCCTCTGTGTGTCTAAAGGGTTTTTGGAAATCACTTCACCTATAGAATGCACTTCACATATAGAAGTCCTCTGCTTCTGACATTCAGTCAACAGTGTTGCTGTGATTGGAGGGTGAAGGGCCCAGCATCATCTGGAGCACACCATGTCTCATGAGGTCAGCAGTGAACTAACATGGTACAGTGACTCTCACCCACCTTGTATTCCATCATAGGCATTGGATCCCCTCACATCACCACAAGAACAAGGCTGGATAGGGTAGAATAAGATAGACCACTGCTCTAGTTTAATTTTTGCTACTGTGATAAGTCATTTCCAGGTCACAATCCATCACTGAGGGGAGTCACGGCAGGAGCTCAAACAGAAACCATGGAGGAATACTCATACTGGCTTGCTCTTTGAATCACTCAACTGACCTCCTCCTCCCTCTCTGTCTACCTCTCTTCCTTTCCTCCCTCTCTCCCTTCCTTTCCTTCTTAGTTTATTTTTTATTATTTTAAACTTATGTGTATGCATGCATGTCTGCTGTGTGCTGGTTTGTGGGTGTGCACCTGTGATTGCATGTGCCCAGTGAGACCAGAGGCATCAGATATCTCGGAACTGGAGTTATAGGCATCTGTCAGCTGCCAGAGGTGGGTGCTGGGGACCTATGAAGCCTAGATCCTCTTCAAGGGCAGTATGTGCTCCTAATCACTGAACCAGCTCTCCAGCCCTGCAGCTAATGTTCTTATACAGTGTAGGCTCACTTGCTTCACAGTGATGCTCACAGTTGGCTGAGCCCTCCTCCATCAGTTATCCATTACCAATCAAGGCAAGGCAATTCCTCTAAGACATTGACCTCAGTCCAGTCTTCTATTTTATTATTGTTACTCTCTTACTATCTATATATCACGGATTAATCCTTTGTGTGTATATAGGAAAAATGTAGCATATATTAGATTGAGTGCTATCCAAGGTTTCAGGCATCCTTTGGGGGACTTGAAGAACGTCCTCCACTGATAAGGGAGGACGACTCTATTTCTGGCTCTACTCACTGCTGGCCCTTTTCAGAAGAAGTTACAGGTTTTTTTTTTTCAATGGATGGGAGCTTGAGGGGTTACTAATGCTTAGTGTCTACTCATGTTTATTCACCCACACCAAGTCAAATGTTTTGAAAAAGAAGTTACTCCTGGCCTTCCTCTTGGGTCTGCTCATGGCAGTGTGGCTCTGGCCGAGCCTCAGAGCCTGAAGCTTTCATTCCCTTGGGTAGACCATGTCTAAAGGCCCAGCTACAGCTTGTATTTTATGGATACCAGTGATGAGTAGAAAGAACCAACTGCTTCTGTGGTCCTCACAGGGCACAGCACAGTATCCTGTTGGCAGAGGAAGCCAGGGTCTTCCCCTCCCACTAAGTAAGTGATCAGCTCTCCAGCTCAATATATATATATTGGGGCAGAGTCTCACTTTGTACTTCAGGCTGTACTTGAACTTGTGACCTTCCTACCTCTGTGTCCTAAATGCTGGGATTATAGACACGCCCCTCTGTCATGCCATGCATTCTAATTTAAGTCAATTCTGACATTGTCACTCTTGAACTGTTGATGAATCTGACAGGATTGTCCTTACTTTAGATGCCAACCCCAAGGAAGATGTTGTCACCTATGTTTCAGTCTGCACTGAGGTTCCCATGACCCTCTCCTTGACTTGACTCGCTGGGAAAGCTCATTGAACTCAGGGAAACACCTGTACTGGTTTGTACTAAAGATATTAGAAAGGATTAGGGGTTCTTAAACTGTTGGTCACAACCTCCTTCAGGTCCCATATCAGATATTTACACTGTGATTCATAATAGTAGCAAAATTACAGTTATGAAGTAGCAATGAACATAATTTTATGGCTGGGAGCCATCACAAGCTGAGGAACTGTATTAAAGGGTCACAGCATCAGGAAGGTTGAGAACCACTGATATAGATGAACAGCCAGGACAAAGCACCATAGAACTTGAGGACGGGGAGGGACACAGCTTCATGTCCTTTGCAGTATGCTATCCTTTAGAAACCATCACATGTTTGGGGACCTGGGAATTCTTCCAATCTGGTCCTTTTATGCAGTTTTCTGAAGGCTTTGTTACATAGGTACGCGAGAGTATATCAGTGGTTATTGGTTATCAACTTAACTTTTGTAACAGTCATCCCCACCCCTTTACAGCCCCCACTCCTGCCCAGGCTACCAGTAGTGCTGAAGACTCCCAACTTTTTTTTTTGTGGCTAATTTATTTTATTTTATTATTGTTTTCTTTATTTTTTTGTTTATTTTTTTAGTTGTTGAAAAAAAATTTCTGCCTCCTCCCCATTTCCCATTTCCCTCCCCCTCCTCCCACACATTGCCCCCTCTCCCACTCCCCTTCCCCTCTCCCCCTCCCCCCAATCCATTCCCCCTCCCTCTTGAGAATGAAGAACAGTCCAGATTCCCTGCCCTGTGGGAAGTCCAAGGTCCTCCCACTTCTATCCAGGTCCAGGAGGGTGAGCATCCAAACAGGCAAGGCTCCCACAAAGCCAGTTCATGTATTAGGATCAAAACCTAGTGCCATTGTCCTTGGCTTCTCATCAGCCTTCATTGTCCGCCATGTTCAGAAAGTTCGGTTTCATCCCATGCTTATTCAGTCCCAGTCCTGCTGGCCTTGGTGAGCTCCCAATAGATCATTTCCACTGTCACAGTGGGTGGGTGCACCCCTCGTGGTCCTGACTTCCTTGTTCATCTTCTCCCTCCTTCTGCTCCTCATTTGGATCTTAAGAGCTCAGTCCAGTGCTCCTATTTGGGTCTCTATCTCTAGCTCTATCCATCGCCAGATGAAGGTTCTAAGATGATAAGCAAGACATTGAGCATATAATTTGTGATCCTAGAGAAGCTAAATAAGAAGGTGAAGCCAAAGAAAAACATACAGTCATCTGCCTGGATATGGGAAGTAGACAAGATTGCTGGGCAAAAACTGGGAACTTGGGGGTGAGGTGGCATGGGGCTAAGGGGAATTGGGGTGAGAAACGTGAGAAGGGGAGGATTGCGGGAGCTTGGGGGAATGGGATGGTTGGGATAAAGGAAGGGTGGACACGGAAGCAGAGAAATATATATATCCTAATTAAGGGAGCCACCTTAGGGTTGGCAAGAGACTTGACTCTAGAGGGGCTCACAGGTGTCCAGGGAGATGTCCCCCAGATAGTACCCTGGGCAACTGAGGAGAAGGAACCTGACTCCCAACTTTTTAATCACATGTAGTTGAATTTTTCTCTGGACCACCAGCTTACAAATAACAACATGGAGACTTATTATTATGATAGCTCAGCCTTAGCTTAGAATTGTTCTCAACTAGCTCTTATAATTTAAATTAAACCATTTCCATTAATCTGCATTCTGCTGTGTGGCCTTGCCTTTCTTCCATTCCTCCCCTTCCCTTTCCTCTCCATGTCCCATTGGCAAATCTGAACACTTAGATTCTTGAGACTTCCTTGGATCCCTCCTCCTCAGATTCCTCCTTAGATTCCGCCTCTCAGTTTAGTCCCGTCTATTCTCTCCTGCCTAGCTATTGGCCATTTAGCTCTTTATTAAACCAATCAGAAGATGCCTTAGGCAGAGATACAGCTTTACAGTGTAAACAAACACCCCGAAACAGCCATGCCTCCATCTTTCCTGTGACCAGTGATCATTCTCTAGCTCCTCAGAATAAAGAAAAGCATCATGTTGTAAGGCCCAAGGATTTCCAGGGTATTGTAGCAGGGGGTAGGGAAGGAGACCAAACACATATTCTGGAGCCTCATAGTGATCCCTCGTCATGGCATCTAACATGCTGTGGTTGAGGGGGCACGTTAGCCATCCTCAGATGATACGGCAACAACTTCTGCTCTCTTTTTCTTTGAATGGTTGTCTTGATTATCAGAGAGGCTTCTCCCAACAGCGACCTCCTCTCTCAGCATCTATTTTTTGCAAGACTTATCAGTATTTGAATTTATTTTTGCCTATCATCTTATAGAAAACACAGTACTATAGTGCCAAAACCAGAAGAGGATGGACCTTGACTGTCTTATGCCTAACTGTGTCTTCAGGACATACAAAGAGAGCTTGACTCAAAGTCGGTCAGAATGAGTAGTGAGATGCTTAGATGCTATTTTGTGTTTTACTATGGAGTGGTTATTGGGTTGTATGTCATAGAGCATCAGTTGGCTGGGGAAGGGTTCTGGCCTCAGTGAAGCGTGTTGTCTCTGTATTTCCCCTTGTTCCATGAATTAGCAGTGTTTATTCTACTGATGGTGTTTTACAAAATTGAAGTGATAGTGTATCTTGTGCATAGAATTCTCATTTAGTTTTTAATTTCTCTCTACATGCTGTTTCTTTTCCAATCTGCTCACTCTTCCATCCTCTCATAGGCTATAAATACCTGTGGATAATTTTTTATATCATGTGTATGGACAGTTGCTCTATATTATCAAAGATTATTGTCAATATTATTAGAGAATTATTTTTCTGTCTCTGATGATTTTTTTTATGATGACTAATTTCCCCATAGTATTGACCATATTTTTTTTTTGTGAGCTCATCTTTGTGAGTTCAGGCATTGTTTTCTGGGGTGACAGATTTTCAGTCCTCTAGTTTAGGTGGTCTTATTTCTCATTTACCCTTTTGGAACACAATGGGTTTAAGTGGTTCTAACCATTTTTTTTAAATAAAAAATTTATGTTTAGGGGAAAGAGAGATGGCACAGTGGTTAAGAGCACTTCTTATTCTTGCAGAGGACCCAGGTTGGCTTCTCAGCACCCACACGGTAGCTCACAACAATCTCTAACTCCAGTTTCAGAGATGTGGTACCCTCTTTTGATGTTTGCAGGCACAGCACACGCATGGTACACATACAGATAAGCAGATACATACACACATATATGTAAAAATTAGGAAAGCTATAAAAATTCCCTTTAGATAATCTAACATAAATTGCCACGCTGAGAACTTCTAAGTGTGTAGTTCAAAAGTGTCTAATACTCACAGGCAGCTAATTTTCTGAATGTTTTCCTCTTACACAATGAAAATTTTATGTCTGTTTAACAATGACTCCCTCTCTGACTTCTCCTCAGGCTCTAGCAGCTGCCATTCTGCCTTTTATTTCTGAGTTCCAGTCCAGACCCCTCACAGAAGTGAGTCATATAGCCTTTATCTTCTCCTGACTGGCTCCCCCCCCCCCCGCCCCCACTTACCTTAGTGTCCTTAAGACGAATCCTCACCATAGCATATTCCAGAATCCCCTTCCCCTGAAGGCTAATACTATCCCTCAGATGTAAAGACATCATTGTATTTACCTTCTCATCGCTGGTAGATGCTTGACTTGTTTTTACCTTTAGGTTAGCAAGAGTCATGCTGCTATGAACGTAGGTGCAAAGATCTCTTTTGAGACCCTGCTTTCAATTCTTCTGGCCGTACACCCAGAGTGGGATTGCTGTGTGCATTTTAAAAATTAATTTACCCACACTGGTTCTGTCATGGTGCCGTCACTGTGGATGTGAGCATGGCCTCATGTGTACAGCAGCCCATGTCTCCAGCTCCAATGGGTGTCTTTTCTCGGCGCTTCCCTAAGGTGATGATAGGCTATTTTACAGATACCTTAAACCATGGTGCTGAACTTCTAAATTCCTTGTCATAGTTCAAGCAAAGCTTTGGGACTCTGGGATTTTTGCAGGAGTGTAGTTTCAGCTTCCTGCCCTGCAGGAGCTGTAGTCTTCGTCCCCCTTTCCTGCGCAGGCGTCAAACTTGCACCTCAAGTCCATTAGTCTTACATCTGCCCACAACTCCCTTGTCACCTGCCTGGCTCCAGCTTCCTCTCACCACCTTGCCTTTACTTCTGACACCTGGGGAATTTCTTTTATTGCTTTTGAGTGTGCATGAAAAAGTTTTCCCAGAATTTTAGGTGTTTGGAGCGTGCATAGGTTTCTGCGCACACGCCTTTCCAGGTCTGCTTGACCTGGTCCATCAAAGGATATCATCCAGTCGATGTTTTCATTATGGTGAGAAACCTAAAAGATTAAAGAGTGAGTTTTCTGAGACCCTCCCCTAAAAAAGAACTTTAGTCATGATGCCCCAAATGACAAAATCTAGTCCCTGCTGAGGGACAGGCATGGTCCAATCCAGTTTGAACTAGGATTCCATCTTCTTCTCCAGGCGATGTGTGTGGAACCCAGATGAGGGATGCAGAGACAGGCAGATCCAGAGCTCAGAATGTGGAGGGCAGGGCAGACCAGGGGCACCACATCAGGGTGGAGGGGAACCACCCTGAGGTGAAAAGAAAAGGCCTCTGTTAGTATGCGGAGTGACTGTTTCCAGGAACCCTGTAGATGCCCGAGTCTGTGGACGATCAAACCCTTTTATAAAATGAAATCCCTTTTATAAAAGTGGCAAGGTGTTTGCATCTGTACATGCCAACTCATCTGTAGATTACTTATAATAAGTATTTGATATACTATAAATTCTATATCAATAATTATTATGATGTACTATTTAGCGGCTGTTCACCAGAGAAAGTGTGTGCTTGCTCAGTGCAGATATGAAAGTTTTAATCAAATATTTTCAATCCAAAGTTGGTTGAATCCACTAATGTTACTGACTTCCGGCAGTCACACGCACACACATGCACACACACATGCAATTTGTGGTTTCACAGGCAGGTGGAGGCCAGAGGTCAACCTTGGGCTTCATTCCTCAAGAACTGTTCTCCTTTTCTTTTCGAGGTCATGTCTCTAGCTGATCTGGAATTCGTTGTCTCTCTCATGCTGGGATTATAAACATGCCATGTCACATCAAACTTTTTCCTGTTACATGTGGGCTCTGAGGATTGAACTTGCCTTCCCACACTGGCAGGGCTCACGCTTACCAGATGAACTGTCCCCACAGCTACTACCTATGCCCCGCAGGCTGCTCTGGACTCCACAGAGGTGATGTGGCCGGTATGTGAATATCCATGTACAAGCGCTTCAGCCAACACTGGGGATTCTGCAAGCAGGCCTAAGATGAGAGAGGAGGCGTCTCTTCTACATGAGTAGACATGGGAGAGAAACTGCCTCAGACATGCAGAGGATGAGCAGAAGCCAGAAAAACATGAAAGAAAGAAAGGAATACGAGCCACCCCCAACGGCAATCTTTTGTCTTTGTTGCCATTATTTTTATATTTGGCCTAACAATATGCTTACAGTGATTAGCAGTCTGTTCCAGAGTTATACAGCATTTCTTCCTTGTCGTAAACAAAATTGCCTAAACCTATGGTACAGTAACGTACATTTTTACCTTACTTACCACAGCTTACCTCTGGTGTAGTTTGTGACAGCGGGCATGGAAGAGCTCTCCCAATCACTCACACAGGCAGATGCCTTAGCTAGGGGAGTCTTGTTTGAATTTACAGAGCACGGGCTAGAAGCAGTCCCATCAGACACCGCTCCACAAGCCTCCCTCTACCTTACTGCTCATCATTGCTGTGTAGCAGAGACCTCCACAGCAGCCCAGTGAGTTGGGTGTTGCTGTTGCTCCCCTTGTTTCAGGGGAGGAAACTGAAGCTCAGGGAAATGAATTCACCCAATGCCGTAGAGATAGTGAGGGAGGTGAAGGGTGAGTCATAGAAGACTGGACTGAGTGGGGGAGTTTTGTTTTTGAGTCTCTTCTTTATAATGAATAGATATGGATTGTGCCCTCAAATGCTTTTTCTGTACACAGACAGACTCCTGCACTTCCCCTTACCTTGTTAATAGTGAATTACAATGGCTCTTGAATAGTAAACTAGATGTGAACACTTAGGTTAAAGGCTATTTGGTCAGGTCTGTTCATCTCTAAATATACTTCTGAGTTCTATTTGCTAGTATTTTGTTAAAGATCCTAGCATTGATGAGCATGAGTTATATTGGTCTGCTGTCCTTTCCTCCTGCTTTCCTCCTCCCCTCTCTCTCCCTCTCTTCCTCCTTTCTTCCCTTCTTCGTCCTCCTCTGATGTGGAATATTAGTTTAAGATGTGTTATACTCATTTGTGCTGTGGAATATTTGTTTAATGGTGCAAAGATGTGTTGCATTATTTTACGTTGCATTTGTTTAACTCTGTAAAGGTCTGTTACTTTGCCTGCCTAAAATACCTGATTGATCTAATAAAGAGCTGAGTGGTGTGGAGCAATGGCTGGACAGACGGCTCAGCAGTTAGGAGCACCGCTGCTCTTCCAGAGGACCCAGGTTCAATTCCCAGCATCCACATGGCAGCTCAGATCTGTCTGTAACTCCAGTTACAGGGGATCTGACACCTTCACACCAATGCACATAAAATAAATTTTTAAAGAGAGAGAGAGAGAGAGAGAGAGAGAGAGAGAGAGAGAGCTGAATTGCCAATAGCTAGGCAGGAGAGAGAAATAGGTGGGGCTGGAAGGCAGAGAATAAATAGGAGGAGAAACCTAGGGATAAGAGGGAGGAGCCACCCAGGCTTCCATGCATCATGAAATAAGAAGCAAAGAGATACACACAGAATAAAGAAAGGTAAAAAGCCTAGAGGCAAAACATAGTTAAAGAGAAATGGGATAATTCAAGTTAAGTTAGAAAAGCTGATTAGAAACAAGCCGAGCTAAAACCGGGCATTTATAAGAAGTAAGTCTCCATGTATTTATTTGGGAGCTGGGTGGTGGGCCCACAAAGAGTTAAAAACAAAAACCATCTACATCCTTCTCCTTCTTTTACTTATGTTGTTATTTGCTGGCTTTGGTGCTTGTTTCCCCCAAACACTCTTCGACTTTTTTGAGGTGATTATACCACATTGTAATTATTTTTCTTTCAATGTTTCGTACAGTTTTGAGGTGAAACCATCTGAGCCCAGTGAAATATTTTTGAGGAGAGAAAGGTGTCTATTTTTTGGGTAGCAATGGGACTATTCAAATTGCCACTTAACACTGGGTTATCTGAGGTAGTGTGTGTCTATTAAGAAATGATGCACTTCTAAGTTGTCAAATGTGTGTGTGTGTGTGTATGTAATTGTCATCCCTCATCGTCTTGGGGCTTTCTGTTTCTTCACATGTTTCAAGCATGCTTATACATGATGTCCTGGCTTTTACTTGATTTTCTCTGAGTCTGTTGTTTGGGGATATAGGGGTACTTCAGTGCCTTACAAAGTGGAGGTCTGGGCTTCTGTAGCACGGTGGGGCCAGGAGCTTTTGTGTGGTGCTTCAGTGGAGTGAACGGCTCTTGCATAGATGGTTTCTGTGGTACTTAGCTTTCCCCTTATCTTTTAGTTACAAGGTGAGCTTCTTTGGGGTTACTTTTGCTCATACCCAATGGCCCTGAAAAGTTGTTGGCTTCCTCAGTTCTAGACTTGGGAGCTGTGAGGCAAAAATAAAAACAGGAAACACCCGCCTCCTTCTCCAACTTAAACCTGTCATTCTTTGAGTCCCCAGCTCACTATTCAGTTCTGCCCCACCTTCTCCACTGCCCTTCCTTCTGTGTTGGTTTATATAAATGTGCATGCATGTGTAACATGCAGTGTTTGTGGCCATAGCGGGAGGAACAGGAAAAGCACATGCACTCTGACTTCCTAGTGCCGATCTTGCTTGAGAAAAGATTAGATGTGTTATTTTACTCTCATCAAAGTACTCGGTGTTTATTAAAACTCTGATGAAACAAAAAAGATGAAGTTATATCAATGAACAAGGCAAGGCTGACAGCCTAGAGAAGGACAAGGCACAGTGGGTGGGGCTGGGGGTGGACAGGGTTTCACATTTCACTTTGACTTTAAATTCTTTCTGCTTACATTTCTCTCTGAAAATTTTTGGATTTTAAACAGAAAGATGAATAGCAATGCCTTCTGCTTTAAAAGAGCCCGATCCGTGTGGATTTGGATTTGCAAAGCAAACAGGCTAGGTAGGATGCCATCTCCAAGTTACATAACACTCAGGATCTCATCTGCTGAATAAAGTCAGCTCCGAACCATTTTGCTCAACAGTGCGGGATGGCTGGCAGAAATATAATCCACACAAGTAGGTACAATAAACCTCCATTTAGAAAACATGTCCCCAGCACAGGCAACACGGCATACGGCTGGCGAGGCTATCTGTTCTCATATCTTCTCCCTGATACACGACTTGAACAAAGGCAGCTATGCATCGGACATCATTCTTTCATTCTGACATCAGAGTCATAATAGGGCCTCTGAATTATTAGCAGTAGTGTTTTCAATAAGTTTTCTTGCCCCGGATGCAGACTACAGCCAGGCATTGGTATTCTTCACATTAGCGTCTCCGCACCGAGTGTGGCTGTAATGGCATCTCATGTCATGCGGCTCTGGGGTCTAAATGAATTATTTTTTTTTTCTAGAAGTGTCTGCTTCGTGTGGTAGCCCCCACTGCTTCTCACCATTTCTTCCATGTCTCTGTTTCAACAGACGGTTCCCTATCTCATTTCATCTGGCTGCAAGAAATAACTACAACCCACAACATGAATTACCATTTAACTATACTGTAAATTGGTTATTTAAAAACTGGAGTCTATGCTCTCGATAGCCAAACCTAAATTAGGGGAAGGGCGGACAGCCCAGTCCTCAAAGGACAAAAATCTATACTAATTTCGAAAAGGCAGAAAACCAGCATAGAATTTCTTGACTGTTTTTCCTGCAAAAGAAAGCCATTGTGCCTCCATTCCTGGCCGTGTCAGCCGTGATGGGCCCCCTGCACCCCCACCGTTTTTTCCCAGGCATTGATTGCTGACTTCTCCTGACACCCCATCACAACCCATTAGTACTGAAAACTGACAGGCCCAGCTGTAGCAGCAAAATGGCAAGTTTGAAAGAAAATATCGGAAGCGCCAGGCAAAGCTCAGCTATTAGGAGCCACACAAGACTCGAATGCAACAATTCCCGCTCCCCACCCCCTGGACACCCTGGGCGAAGGTCAACAGATTCAGCAGGTTTTCTTTAACCTGGACTCCAAGGGCTTGAGGAAATCATAAGGAGAAGTACTTTCCCCCCTTTCTTTCAATTTTTAAAGGAATTGGGTTGAGGAATATGGAAACAGTTGGTCAAGTGCTTTTTCAGAGGCCGCGTGTTTTTCTTTACCATGTCTCCTTTCACCACAAACCCCTCTCAGATGTTAGGAGTCCAGTGTCCCTGGGCAGCTGAAGGTCACCCTTGAAACCACAGCAGGGCCTGAAGTTTTGAGTTGTCTTTTTCCTTCCTGGGAAGACTTAGACAGTGTCAGCATTCCGAGGGTCACATGGATGGCAACAGTCAGCATCCCCTGTGACTGTAACTCCGTAAGTCCAATAGGCCTTGCATTTGTAGAGGTGGCTGGCAAAGTGAGAGGAGCCAACGTGCCATGCTCTTCAGGGGAGAGACCCAGTTTGGATCCAGCTTCAGTTAAAAGAATGGATGTAAGTTTTGTATCGTCAAAGCCTGAGAGATGGGCTAACTGAAGATATAGTGGCCACCATCCTCTTGGGTAAAGAAATAAAATCTATCTGCACAGAGTCAAGAGCAGATGAGAGTCAGTGGCCACACGCACTGAACAGAGTCCCTGTGTCCTTGTCCCAGGGTGGAGAAGAAGCAGTGGACATAGGGGGCTCACATTGACTGTAAGCAGGCTTAGAAAGGACATTTATCACCATGCTCACCAGGTGACAGTTCCTAGTGGGAGCACAAACTCAGCCCCTGGGTGTTACAGCCAACTCTACCTTTGAACCTGTGGTCTTGAATATGATTACAGAGTCTGTGTCCCAAGGTCCAGAATTCTGTTCCCAATACCAGCAGGACTCAGATTCTTGGGCTTCTTTCTGGTTAGTGTCATCTGATACCACCTTCATGCTCACAAACAACTTTGGGTGGCCTTCTCTGGCTCACATGGACCTCCGACGGGCTGGAGCTGGATCTTTGGCTTAAGACACATATTCGTTTTGGCATATCTTTGGGCTTATGGCTCTGTGTGAGGCCTCTTCACTAAACAACCCTTGAACTGGGTTTTCTGTCCTGTTCCTAGCTTTGTACCCACCTTGCAGATGACCAATTCAGACCCTGCTGGTTTTAGCCCATCCAGGATGCTCTTGTTTTAGTGTTTATAGACTTTCTTCTAATGCGTTCACTGGTTGAGCCACACCTCACAATGTCCCCAAATCATCTGAGCATCTGTGCTTCTCTGTGACCACAGTGTGACAGATGAAGGCAAATCCAAAATTGTGAGAAATAGGGAGGTGGAGGGCTAAGCTAGAAAGACTGGTCCAACCCAAGCCATGAAAACAAGCAGAAGCTGTGAGCATCCCTGGGAGAGCACCCAGAAAGGCCCAGGGGATGATGACTGGGGCAGGAAATAGCCAACTCTAGTAGCTATGAGGCGGAAGTGGGCAGAATGGAATCCAGAGTGGGGGCTGGGACTTCCAACTTATTTTACACACTTTGGCTTTCCTTTTGTGTGGGAAGCAGGTATACATGAAACTGCTATGATATGACAGATACTGTCTAATCATCAAAAAAGGAGATGTATTAAGTACCTCTGGGTACAGTCCCGAGACCTCACAAGATGAGAGACTTGGTCTTCACAGAGAGAAGACCTGGAGTAGAAACTGGAGGTACAGTAGTAAACACAGTTCATACATTTTCAAGACCCTCTGACGAAAGGCCTCCTGTTCTTATTTCAAGTAAGCATATCATGAAAAAAGGATGAGGGGAGACAATAGGTGCATACTTACTGCATACCAAATAGTGGGTCTTCCTCTCTCTCTATATCTTAATTACATGCATATTAAAACCATATAGGTTAGTCATCTGTAATTATGCGATAGTTATGTAACTATGTGCTATGATGTACTGTTAAATTATATGTAACTGTGTATCTTGTATGTATGACTTGATCATATACACGTGTCATCATTATTATGCTGTCAGACCACGCAAAACAGGTGCTAGTGATGTCATTGTCGCTATACAGAGATGACACAGCTTGGGTCACACAACTGAACTTGCCTATACTATGTATACCGGCTCCTTCGTGACTATCTCATGTCCCCTTCCTATTTAAGAAGCATCAAAACTAAGTTTTAGTCACAAAAATTAAGACTACAAGCCATTAAATTTGCCTTGAAAGAGACAGGCTTCCATTTAGCCTGGCCCAGTATTAAGGCACTACCCAGAGGGACAGTTTATAACTTGCTGAGAGGGCATGAGCAAAGTGTTAAGGAATATTTATTTAGGGTTTTTTTTTTTCAGGAAAAAATAGAATAAGTCCTTTCTTCCTTCGCTGATTCTTTTGTAATGAAGAAGAGACGGATTTGAACAGCCATTGAAATACCAAATTTTCAGCTTTGCTTTTGGTATGATTTCCACACATCTTCACTGAGGGTATTAAGCTCGGCCCATGCTGGAAGTGTAGTGCACAGTTTTAGTCCCAGCACTCAGGAGACAGAGCAGGTAGAGCTCTATGAGTTCAAAACCAGCCTGATCTACATAGAGAATTCCAGGCTAGCCAGAAGCTATACAATGAGACCCTATCTCACTTGGCCTGACTGTATGCACATTGACCTACTTTGGTGTGTGCCAGTTAGAGGAGAGAATAAGAAAATAAAAAATATTAGAGCCTGGAAGTTAGTTCAGTTAATAAAATACTTGCTTTTGGATGAGTTTAATCGCCAGAACCCATTTGAAAAATCTGGGTACAGTAGTGAAGGCTTGTAATTCCAGAACTGGGGAGGCAGAGACAAGCAGATCTTGGAGGCTCATGGCCAGACAGTATAGCTATGAAACTTGTTTCATAGAGAAAGAGTGGGTGGCTTCTGAAGTCAACACCTGAGGTCAATCACTGCCTCAACAAGTACACGCATGCACGTGCGTGCACGCACGCACTCTCTCTCACACACACACACACACACACACACACACACACACACACACACACCATACGCATGCACACAGTATACCCCCACCAAATAAATCAACAAGCCTAATTCTGAGTTAATGGTTCCCTGAATGTTGTGTTTGTCACAGAAGTGAGTCTCTTGATGTGTTCTCATCATGCCACGCCCATCAACCTGGAAGGGAGTAGATTAGTGTTACCAACCTACCCCATGGCATTCCTGCCAGGTTTCCTATGACAGTTACTCTGCCCAGTCTTCTAGTTGTTCCCTGTTGCCATTGTTAGTAATAGTATTAAAGTTACAGTAACTGAGCCCTTCTCAGATGCTAGTTGGTATACTGATGTGTGTGTGTGTGTGTGTGTGTATGCATCTGTATCTGTCTGTATGTGTGTATGTACATGTGTGTACGTGTTTATGTGTGTATGTATATATGCGTGTGTATGCATCTGTGTGTGTGCATGTGTGTATGTGTGTGTGTGTGTATGTATGTATGTGTGTGATATTTGAGTGGGGTGTTCATATATGTGTATGGGTATGCATGAAAGTGTGGGCGCATGTGTATGGAGGCCAGAGATTGATTTTGGGTGTCTTCTGTGGTCATTCTGCATCTTATTTCTTGAGACAGGGTCTCTTGCATTAACCCGACTGACCAGTGAGTGCTAGGGATCAGTGGGTTTCTGACTCAGGTCTGTCCAGCACCGAGATTACTGAAATATTCCACCAGATGCAGGAGCATCTGAGCTAGGGTCCTCGGGCTTTGCTGTTCAGCCAGCGCTTTAGTCATCCCTCGAGCCCCTGAAGCTGTGACTATTAATTCAACCACATGGCCATTCCCTTTAGTCTATTCCAACCGTAGCTAAAGTCTGACTCAAAGTTTACAACACAAAATGAAAGAAATCTCAAATCAGTGTTTCAATAATGTTTTTTAATTGTTTTCAAGACAGGTTTGCAAATGACCAGACATTACAGAAATATCTAATGATGGTGAAGTTTTCAGATAAAAATCATTTATACCTGTTGCTAAGTATGTGTATAATCTATTACATATACATATATATGGATTATTTGTGTGAATCTATGCATATACATATATATACACGAGCACAAGCGTCCACATAGAAACACAATGTATAGCTTGGTCACTTATGTTTATATACATAGCTCTACACTCCTGTATCTGTAGATGTAAATTACCTAAAGAGAGTCTAATTAGCACTTGGACCTGATGCAACTTGAGGATGCCATTTCAACTTGTGAAGGAGATGCCCGTTATGAAACAGATATCAACACAAACCGTTCAGAAGCTTTATATACTTACTGGGCATAAAAAGGAATCTTAATTTGATTTGCGAAACGACTGTCTCTGCGAAGTTCTAAGTAAATACAATCTTATTTAAAATGCACGGGGGGAAGACAAATGGCTAATTACCATATGAAAAATGCTCAAACTTATGAGTATCAAAGAAATGGAAATTAAATGAGCGTTGAGGTTTTTTTGTCTATCAAACTGGCAAGCTTAAAACATTATTATACTCAGAGTTTGTGAGGATGAACATTTGTTGGGAGAATGCTTTGGCAATAGATATGTGTTTGTATATGTATTTAAAATGTTTATATCCATTGTCTAAGTAATTCTACTTCTAGAAGTTTTTCCTAAGGAAATCTTAAAATATTTATCATGCAACATTATGTAGAGTAGATACAAATTTACAGCTCCATAGTTGGGGAATTAGGGAAGTTATGGTAGATGCATAGGATATATTTATATCATTACACACCTCCAGAGAACCATCTGATGTATCCAATAATAAGGCAAGACATAGCCCTGTCTACCACATTGGTGTCACAGCATCATGAAGCAGAATTTAAAAGGCTGTGAAGCAATGCTTCAGACATCAGTGGTCACGGTGAAGCAGCGCTTCTGTTAGCTTTGCCTTCTTTTGTGGTTCCAAACTTTCCCAAGAGTAAGCCTATTTGTAAGACGTTCAAACGCAATCATTTAAACATGGGTTGAGATGGAAAAGAAGTCCAAACAAGCAGCAGCACGAGTTTCCCTTTTGTTCCACATGCAAGAATTAGGAACAATGTAGAGACAGAAGTTAGCTCTGCCTGGCCACGCAAAAGGAAAGAGGCAAATCTATGTCCAGACTGGAGGGAGTCCCATGGCAGAGCTTGGGCCTCCCTGGGGGTATCATGTGGTGCCTTGGGCCTGCGTTTCAAGCTGGGAGTGGAGCGAAGGACAGCCGTCAGCTGCATCCGTGTGCCTGTTCTGAAGCGAGTGATGGCATGTGCTTCTGTGCACGTGACTAGAAGCTGAGAAAACTCCAGTGAACCACACGGGGTTTCAGCAGCTAACAAAGTTGTTTCTCACTGGTGGCGAGAGGAAGCAGAGGTGGCCATGTGGTGGAGAGTATGACTGGGGTGTGGATCAAATTCTGTCCTGGCTTAAGGTCGGGAACAAGAAAGACCCCTCCAAAGGTGAGGCTGTATTTCTGAGCTTCAGCGCTTCCAGGAACCATGCTGAGGAGGGGGAAGAACCTTTTCTAACCAGTTGGGTATGATTTTAGCAACAGGAAGTTGCGGCCTTGGCTACACATGCATTTCTTATCCATCCTGAGAACAAGAGCGCAGGAGGTTTGATTAGTAGCTCAGCGGTGCCAGCAAGGCACTCACCCTTGTCCTCTCCTCTGGGAAGTCTGTCTGTTGGCCACTGTAGCTTCAGGTATCTCAACCCCTGCCTCCCAGAAGCTGCCGAACATAACCTCCAGAACATCTTGTGCTGACTGGGTCACATCCCCTCCACTCCCCTTGGCTCAGGGAGGTGGGGAAATTGAAACTGTGGTGAAAGGATATAAACAATCAAAACTGCCTTAGACCAGTCACCAGCTATTGGCAGGACACAATGCTACTCAAGAAAACTGGGCTCAATTCATAAGGAAGTGGTGGGGTGACTTCATGTAGGCAATGCCCAGGCAGCGTGAACTCTCAGATAAAATCAAGGAATTTCTGCTTTGGAGCTTATTCACTTTAAAACAAATACCTTGCTACCTTCAATATGCTACAGTAACAACCCCAAAACACAAGTTTAGGAGAAAACTGCACCAATACTAGATGGATGTGAGTGAAAATCAATTAGAAACCTTAGGAATGGTAGGTGCAGTCTTCAAAGCAAAAAGCGAACTTCAAATGAGGCACAGAACTGAAGAGTTGAAGGGGTTGGGATGGAAGGCATTACCCATGCCTGGCGTGCCTAAGAAGGAAGTGGATATGCTAGTCTGCTTTGTTGTCACCATGACAAAATACTTGGCATAGACAACTAGAAGGACAAGGGTTTGTTTTGCGTCATGGATCAGGGGATACAATATTCCTTGGCTTCATTGACTCTGGGTCCCTGGTACCACAGAGCATCACAGTGGTGGGAACGAGTGACAGAGGGTGCTTGCTTCATGACGGACAGCAAGAACAGAGATAGGAGGATAAAGAGATCAGGTATTACCTCAGAGACTGGTACTCAGGAACCTACTTCTTCCAACTAGGTCCTCCTAGTGTCTTGCACACCCCCAAATGGTGCTGCAAGCTGGGGGCCAAGATTTTAACACTGGAAGCTATCGGTGACACTTCATAGTCAAGGTACAGCTAGGACATGGAAGTTGAAAGAAATCATGTTATGTATACTTCATATTCCTGAAAGCAAGAATGAGGAGAGATAGGAAACATTTGAAAAAAATGATAGATGATAGTTTTCTAGGATGAAATGTGGATGTGAATTTGGCCTGACAGGGCCATTTTGTCACGCAGAACAAAAAGGCAGTCTTTCCTTGAATATGTTTCAGAGAAATCATTGGATGGCAAGACTAAAGAAATAAAGGTATCAGAGAGAAGCCTGCTTGCTAAAAGAGCTAATAGCGATTGCGTGGACAGCTGATTGTTCACCTGTGACAATGGATGCCAGGTGATGATGGAGGATTGCCGCAGGAGTGCCGAGGAGAAACGGCAGAATGCAGCATTTCTACCCCAGCTTAGCCATTTTCCAGAGTCGGTGGATGTTATGGTTTCCTTTCTGTTGCTATGACAAATACTGAAACTAAAAGCAACATTGGGTAGGAAAGGATTTATTTGACTTACACTCCCAGGTTTCTGTCCATAATTGAGGAAGTCAGGGCAGAAACTCAGGCAGGAAGAAACTATGGGAGAATGCTGCTTTCTGGCTTAACTCACAAAGTCATCCTTAGCCATGCAGCCCTGGACCATTTGACTAGGGACTGATGCCACCTTCCCAGTGCAGGGGGCCATCCTGCATCAACTAAAATACAGGTCAGTCCTCCACAGACACATGCATAGGCCAATCTGATCTGGGAAATCCCTCAACGGAGACTCCCGCCTCAGATTACTCCAGGCGATTCCCAGTTGACAATGAAGGCCAAGCAGGACAAAGTACAGTATGAAGAGAAAAGCGTACAAAACCAAGCCATGTGTGATGGGTCGTGTAACCCAGCAGCGAAGTTCAAACCTATAAAAATAGAAAGCACAGGAGACAGTTTCTATGACGTTTAGAAATACATTCACTCCTTTGACACAAACGCGAGTCACATAAGAAAAAAAATGTTATATTGACCTTTGTCACAATTGAAAGTATTCACCCTCTAAAAGACACCAACAAATAAACGTCAAACCGCAGAGGGAAAGGGTATAAATATTTGCTATGCATTTGTATGGCAAAGGACCTACATAAAGGGTTTGCATAGAACACCTATCACTCAACAAGGAAAGACAAACAACCTAATGGCAAATTGACAAGCTATCTGAATACTGAAACCATAAAGGTAAATGAAATGCCCAATAAATTCCTTAAGGGATGGCTAATATGATTACCCATCAGGGAAATGAAAAGGACAGTCACAAAAAGAAGCTAGTATTTACCTGCTATCATTTAAAAAAGACAAAGATTTGTGAGGCAAATGTAATCCTTCACTGATAAATACATCCTAGAAGGTTCATGAGGGTAGCCTGCACTATGTAGTGCGAGCTTGTCTCAAAACAAACAACCTTTGTCAAAACATCAAAAATTGGCACAGTTGTTTCTGAGCTCTTGTAAGGCATAAAAACAATACCTGTAGTGGTATATTATTTGTATTTTGATAAATAAATCCTGCCTGAAGACAAGAGGCAAACCTAAAGTCACCAGAGGTCAGGCATTGGTGATACACACCTTTAATCCCAGGATCTGGGAGACAGAGTCAGATGGATCTCTGTGAGTTCAAGGCCACCCTAATCTACACAAGATCAATGCAGAAACAAATCCATGTGGTGCTGGTCTACTGGTGTAGGAGGTCCTTCTGTTTATGTGTTGCTTTCATTGGTGGAATAAAGAAACTGCCTTGGCCTTTTGATAGGGCAGAACTTAGGTACGCATGGAGAAGACAGAACTGAATGCTGGGAAGAAGGGCAGACAGGCAGATGCCATGGAGCTCCTGCCTGAGATGGACGCTGGATAGAATCTTGCCGGTAAACCACAATCATGTAGCAATTCACAGATTTAATAGAAATGGGTTAAATCAAGAGATAAGAGTTAGCCAATAAGAAGTTAGAACTAATGGGCCAGGCAGTGTTTAAATGAATACAGTTTCTGTGTGATTATTTCAGGTGTAAGCTAGCCAGGTGGCTGGGACAAACAAAGGACCCGCTCTCCTTGGAACAGCCTACACCTTTAATCCCAGACCTAGGGAGTCACAGACCTTTAATCCCAGTCCTAGGGAGTCACACACCTTTAATCCCAGTCCTAGGGAGTCACACACCTTTAATCCCAGTCCTAGGGAGTCACACACCTTTAATCCCAGACCTAGGGAGTCACACAACTTTAACCCCAGAACTAGAGGGAATATGAAAGGGGAGGAGAGATAGGTTTAGTCAGTTTAATTTGTAGTCACCCAGCCTTGGTAGAGGTGAGACATTTCTAGTGGCTTGGCCTTTTTGCTTTTCTGATTTTTGAATTAAACCCCAATTTCTGTCTCTAGGTTTTTATTATTTGCTACAAAAACCACTTATAAAAAACATTAGCTAGTTTTTTGTTTGTTTGTTTTAAAGTTAAACATGTACCTACTACTGTGGTTTAAAATGTCCTCCATAGGCTCATGTGTTTGAATTCTTGGTCCCCAGTGGGAGGTGCTATTTTGGAAGGCTCTGGAAGCATAGAGCTTAGTTGACTGACATAAGGTTGGTGGGTGAGAGGGTAGAGCCAATCATTTCTAGCCAGAGGTTTCTGCTTCCTGGGCAGACACCATGTTGTGAATGAGCTGCCTCATGGTCCCACTGCCAAGAATAAGAGTCTCTCAGCCTCCAGTAACAATGCCATGCCTTCTCTGCCATGAGCCATGACCAGAAATAAATACTGCTTCTCTTAACTTGTTTCTCTTAAATACATTATCCCAGTAATGAGATGAATACCTGAAACTCCCTTCCCACACGATCCAGCCATTCCATAGACATATATCCTAAAGGACAATTCATGCCCACAGAAACACTTACAAAAACTTCATGGTATCTTTAATCGGTGTAGCCAGGATACCCACCAACTGGTAAGCAGGTAAGAAATACATGGGATATTGTTCAGCAATAGAAAGGAAGAAGAAGAAATTTATATTTCAATACAACTAAATAAGCAACAACAGTTATTACTAACCACTACTACTCCATGCTCTGAGAACGTCTTATTTTATTGTGTGTTGCTATAACAGAATCCCAGACACTGGGTAGTTATAGAGAAACAAATTAGATTCTCATGTTTCTAGAAACAGGGAAATCCAAGATAGAGGGGTCACATCAGTGGAGGGGCCAGCTGCTCAATGTGTCAGGTGCTGGAAGACACCACAAGATGTGTGGTGAGGTCAGGAGAGAATGCCCAGCTGAGCAAGTGCTTGGAAGACAGGAAGTGCACGAAGGGGCCAGACTCTTGTGTGACAGCCTCACTCTCTCCGGACAACACTGACTGATCTGTTAATAGTAGAGACCCTGGTCCCTGGTCACCTCTTCAAGGTCCCAGGCTACTGATGCTGCAGTAGGGCAGAGTACAGCCAGCATGTGAACGTCAGGAGACACATAGATACCATAGCAATGGATCTCACAGACCCAAGTGATCTCTTTGTCATACAAACAAACATTGGCTTCTCATGTAAGCAACTAGCATAAGTTCCAAATCATTAAGATGCCAAATACAACAAAAAACAAAGGCACTGACATAAAGATCTCCCATAGATCTGGAAAAATCCATACTTTCATAAACGAAACTTGTTCGAAATGAGGAATTGTTACAGCATTCTGTGTTTAAAAAGTTATTCCTCCAAGCTCTTTAAAAATATACCAGACAAAATGTTTTGTGCATTTATAACATTCGAGAGGTTATGAAAGAGAGCTTGGATACTAAAATGCAGAATGATAATGTTCTCGAGACTGGAAATCATACGACAAAAAGTTTCTGATTGCAAGACTTCTCTTTTTCATGTATTCTTCAAGTAAAGGTTTACTGAACACCAGTATTATTTTCAAATATATATGGCTTAGCCTCTTGGGTTAAATTCTGTTTATTGAGACCAACTTAAGGCCTAGGAAACTGAATGACTTGGCGCTAACCCTACAGGAACTTTCTACTTCTCCAAGAACTCTGCTCTGCTATGACAGATGTCTACCACACTGATGCAGAGGTGGGATGAATCTTGTTTCCCCTTTTTTGAGTCTTTGCTTGGCATACACCTAAGATGCATGTGGCCCAGCCTTCCTGATTCCCCCTTTCTCAAGCTGTTCCTCTGAGCCTTAATTCTTAAAGCATCCCTTTGTTTTAAGAGAACAGGGCAAGGGAAAAGCAAGCGGCATTCTATCATTCCCACACACGCACCCTGTCTCACTCCTGAACACTTATGAGTAAATTCACCCTACCTCGTGGCTAAGCAATGGCTTGCCTTACAGCAGTTTGTGATGAAACACTGTCGTGAATCATGGGCGACCAGCCTGCACCCTGGAGGAAACAAAACAAAACAAATCAACCAACCCTTCCTTCACGTGAGAAGTTCTGTCCTGTTATTCCAAACACAGATGGTTAGAACCACGAGGAAACCAAGAGGCAAAAAAGTTTTTTTTTTTTTTAATCATCACTAGTTCTTCCATTTCCTCTATAATTTGGCAATAAACACACCCAAATTCCTTCATTTACAGACGTGATAGATTGTAACAGCAACTCCGAAACTCCATTACATAAATCACTTAAATAGAGATTCAGACATTCTGAAAATTTCCCTTTAATTACCACAAAGTCAGGGACAGTGACGCCAGTGAGGTTCTGCCTATCTCGTGCTCTGAAGACAAACACTTTAAAATGCGGCGTCTGGCCCAGCGGAGCAGCGTGGCTCATTGGTTATCCACAATCTTGTTGGAGCTGCCATAGGTTGAGAACTGAGCTGACAGATGATAATGGAACTTGAGGCTGCTGGGTGTGTGGTAACAATGCCTGAGTCACAGCGAGGTTTTGAACTGTCTGCCCGGATTCCAAGACGCCCGGGTCTAGGCGCCTTCAGTGTGTCGAGTGTTGTCAAGGAGGAGGATGTGTGGGTCCTTGCCTGGAAGGTGTGGGGAGACACCCACCCCTCCCCCAGCTTATGAACTATCTTAAGACAGAATTCAGGAGTGATAGAGAACAGAGCGTCTTCGATGACAAGGGACTGGCGAGCAATATTTCTGCAGTGAGGCTCTTTCGTTTTTCTGAGAATCAGCCGGGCCCTAGCATCTAGGGCACCAACAATTCAGACACGAGACAGATTGCTTCCGGGTTGGCTGTCCGATTTATTCTCTAGTCACAGAAGAGTGTCTCTCCTCCTCAACAGCTTCTGAGTTCCGTCAGGATGGAGGTTGCTGGCTGCTTCTAAGAACCTACGCGTTGTGTGTTTGACTCTGCAGACTGTCGTTCCTGAGTGGCCCTGACTTCTCGGGTACCAAGCACACACACTTGTGCAGGGTAAGGCAAGGCAGGATACTGAAAACCCCCATGTGTCTGGTAGCTGGCTTGCTCTTTCCTTCCTGCACGGTGACCAGCCAGCTACAACAGCAGTGTTCACCGAGGTATGGAGGCTGGACTTCTTTCTCCAACACACCCGACCCACTGACGTAGCTCTGTTTCCCATAGTCCATTTCCCTCCAAGGCAGATACTCTGGATTCATAGGGGGCCCACACTTGCTTCTGGGTTTTGCCCAGAGGCCTTTCTTCACTGCACACTGCTTCCCAGTCTGGCTTGTTGAAATTCTACTCCTAGCCCAAGATTGATTTTAAACATTATTTGAACAATTGACTGAGATGCACGTGCTTCCAGATTTTGTGACCTTGCCTTCCTGTGACTCCGAGACAGCTCTTTGGTAGTCAACTGTGCATGGACTCTGCCACCCACTTTAGACCAGCCGTGGAAGCCTTGGAAACCCCTCCTTCCACAACATTACCAATCTCACCATCCCTGATCATTGTGTGCATTCTGCCTCTCGGTTCTCAGGTTCATAGTCCCCTTGCTTCATGATTTCTGAATGTCACAATGACCTTCATGTGAGCCCATTTATAGGTTATATGCTGGGTATTGGCAGATATTTTTTGATAAGGAAGTTTATGTTCTTCAACTTAAGGAAGGTGCTTGAATGGTTTGATCAGTAACCCATGCACATGCTACCCTCGGACAGTCCTATTATTGTTATGTTACAAGGGCTAATTTTATGTGTCAGGGTGACTGGGCTAAGCAATGTCCACATAGCTGGTAAGATAAGCCATCATTTGCTTTACTTCTCAGTGAGGGTGTTTCCAGCAGAATCTGGTATTTGGGTCAGTGCAAAAGAGTCAGCGGGCATCTGGCTGTCTGTCTAGGGCCAGAATAGAGCAAGGAGGTTGAAGAAGGTCTAATCACTTCTTCTTGAGATGGATCACCCTTCTTCTTACCCTGGACTGGAAGACAGGTTCTCAGGATGTTAGATTCAGTCTGAATCACGTCACTGGCCTTCCTGGGTCTTCAGGCTGCAGGTAGGCTTGCATCATGGCTTTGTAGGCTTTTGAATAGTCTCAAGAGCTCATTTTCTTCCTAAACCTCTCCTCATATACATAAATTATAAACATTTAATATATAATTAAAATATATGTCTATAACCTTAACTGAAGCTGTCTGGAGAGCAATGGTTTAGACAAATACGACCCTCCTTTGTCCATTCTCCGCTTCAAATCTTCTTCTTGCTCCTTTCTTTTCTCTGCTTTTTTTTCTTTGTTTCCTTGGAGATTTCCTGTTCTTATCTGTCAACTTTCTACTAACTTTTCATTTCTACATTCATTATTTTATTGAGTAATTGATTTTTATTGTGGCAGAATACACGTAACGTAAAACCCACCATTTTAGTCCCTTTTCATGGAGTAAACTCAGTGGCACCAACCACTGCCACTTTCTGTTTCTAGAACCTTCTAGAATCCCAAATAAGAACTCTCTTCATCCAGGGAGCAAAGATTTCCTGCAGCTCCTGCTAGATCTGTTTTGGTCTTTTTCTGTGTGGACTTCCTTACTTTAGGTCCCTCATAGTGGGAACAACGGTTCAACACTTACCTATTTACTGCATGTGTGTGTGTGCCCACATGTTCATGTTTGTGTCATGATGTGGGTGTGGAAGTCAGAGGACATCTTGCTGAAGCCTGCTTTCTTCTTCCCCTGCGTGTGTTCTGGGGATCTAACTCAGGTCATCAAGGGCCTTTCCTCGCTGAGCCATCTTACCCACCCTCATTCTTCTTAGGGCTGAATAATATTCTGCTGTCTATACATATACCACGTTTGTACACCTGCTCTTTGCCAGTGGACATTTGGGTTGTTCCCATCTGTTGGCTATTATGGCCAAAGATGCTGTGAACACTGGTGTATGAGTATATGTTGAATCCTTGTTTTCAGACCTTTGCGGATAGATGCCAGGAACTGAATTTCCGGCTTCCGCGGTAGCTGTGCTTTAAGGCTGTGTGGGACTCTGGCATATTCAGCAGCTGCACTGGTCTATATTCCCACTGTCAACACATGAGAGCTCTTTTCTCCACGTCTTTACCAACACGTCTTTTTATTAGAAGCTAATCTAAAGTGTGAGAAGCGACAGCTTGTGGCTTTGCCTTGGGTCTCCCTACTGTCCTCCTTCCACATGGTTCACAGTCATTTGTTTATCTTCTTTGGAGATATTTCTGCTCCCACCTTTCACCCACTCTTGAACTGAGTTGTTGTTTCCACTGCTGTTTGTTGACTGACAACAGATTGTAAGTAAAATCCAGAGCAATGAAGTAGAATGTCGAACCTCTTCCACTAAGGGGTGCTGATCCTGTAGGGGACACATAGCTTGCTAGTCTCCCTTGTTCTGTGGGATGTCTCTTCCTGCACCGATAGTGTCTGTTGATACATAAACATTCAAAAATCTTATAACTAATGCTTTTTTTGTTTGTTTGTGTTTTAAATGTCATATCCAACAAATCATGGCCATATCCGTGAAGAGATGTTCTTCTGTGTTGTTTCTAAGGGTTCATAAAGTTCTGAAGCTTAGGTCTTCGATCCCTTTGAATGGGCTTTACTTATCATGCTAGGTAAGGGTCCGTTTCCTTTTGCCGCATGTGGATATTCAATTTTCCCAGCACCATGTATTAAAAAAAAATCATCCCTCCCCTGCCCCCTTATTGGACGTCTTTGTTAAAAACCAGCTGGACTTTATATTGAAGACTTATTTCTGGACTTTCTCTTCTGTTCCCTTGTTCTATATTTGTTCTGTGAGTTTCTCTCGCTCTTCTTCCCCTTTCTCTTTCTATAGATATACTTTATTTTAAACTTCGGTCCACTATTTTTTTTATACAGACCTACTTGCGAACATTATGCGTGACCCAGCGTGGTTTGGGTTGTTTGCCCTTTGTTTGTTTGAGACACTATATTCTTCAGGCTTCCCATTGTCCTGAAAGCCTTCCCCACTCCTAGGTCTGCATACACGGCCGTAATTACAGGAAAGCCAGGGAGGTGTGGCAGAGGCCCAAACAGGCCACAATCTGGATAGAGCCCCACACAGCAAAAGCCCATGATCCCCTCTGGGGACTCGTCAGGATTAACACTTCACTCGTGAACCCCAGGATCTCTCACGGAGCCGCTGCATTGCTAAGTGTTAACCGTAGAGAAGCATGGGTTCCATATACAGAGAATCCAGTTGACTCACTGCTCCGGGGAGGTCCGGGGCCATTGCCTGCCTGATGCTAACTTACACTGAGGTGGGAAAAAATAGTACCAGGTTGTAATATCTTACATCTGATATCTGAGAGCAAGGAGGAGACAAGGGCCTAAGGGTAAGTGAGTGAGGTCTGTCATCAAAACTTCCATTTCAGTAGAGTTCAGGTGTGCCCTACTAATACCATGTTAACTACCTAGACTTCTTTCCAGTCAATGACTGTCCCAGAGTCACGGGGAGAAAGAGTCATTCTGTCTCTGCAGTGAGGTTTGCGACTATACCCTACCCCAGCCCAGGAGCTCCCCAGATCCCAGACAGCCTCTTTCTGTGTCCTATTTTGTAATTGTAAACATTGTTTTTGTTTGGTTCCTCCTGTTTTTAGTTGCTTTGATGATGGGAGACAAGGCCAGAAGCCCTTGTTCACTTGCTATTTGGCAAAATCTCAGAGTCTGAAATAGTGGGAAAGCTGAAAATAAGCAAGACTCCACAGATACCTCACAAGGCTCAGAAAGTCTGCAGCCAGACGAATCCAGGGGCAGGAGGAGCCTGAGCAGCTCCAGAAGGAGGATGAGGCCCTGCAACCAGAGTGATCAGATCAGTGGCCTGACTAGTATCCCATAGTGAAGCTCCAGGCTGAGAAGCCTGACCCGGGCAGCTAGAATGATCATAAAGGGAACTGTCTACTGCAGAAGTCAGAGACCAAAATACACAGGAGACAGCACTCACAGTGGGAAAATACTGGGAGAAGAAACTTCTGGAAATACATTATTCAGATGCCTAGGGATATTGCATCCAAAGTCTAAGACTAGGTTTCTATTTGTTCTTTAAAGAGGCAAAGAGGTCTTTCAGTCAAGAAAAATGTCTCTTGGGAGTGAGAACCACAACAGGCAGTAACTTCAAAAGGGAGAAAATTAGGGACTTGGGGATAGCTCAGCAGTTAAGTGTGATTGATGCTCTTGAAGAGGACTTGAGTTCAGTTCCCAGCACGAACAACAGGCGGCTCACAACTACCTGCAACCTGGCTCCAGGGGATCCAGTGCCCTCCTTTGGCTTCTCAGGATACTGTGCCTTATATGCACGTGCACACAGATATTCACAAACACACATAATTAAAAAACAAGATAAATCTTAAGAATGAAGAGATTGCACAGCTAATTTTACTTATTACGAAACACTTAGATGTCATATTTGCACACTGGAATCGGTACAGCATCCCTGAAAGGCATTTTAAAAGGCATATTAATGAGTACATAACAGGAGGAATCTTTTCATTACACCTCGGAATTTTGATATTCTGCAGGACTTCACAATAGTTTAAATTAGATTCACTGTGATGATAGTAAGACCTACTTATGCTGTATGTTGCATCCTATGGTTTTATTTCCCTGCTTTTTGTGGACTGGATTGAGTTTCTTCTGTGACATTAATCATTTTGTGTTCCACTTTTATTCTCCTTGGTGTTTGCTCTTCACTTACTCATTCATCCTTACTGTAAGCCAATCAGTTCCTACAATTTTCTGTTCTAAGAGACTTTTCATGAAATATTATTTAGAATTTATTTTTTGTGGTCAAATTACCCTCTTTTTAATTTTTTTTCAAAAATCGAGACAATAATAAATTTTGATTTTTTGCTCTCCGTACCCTTTGAAGTTTTCCTTGGCCTTATTTTAATACTTGAGATTTTTATCCACAGACATTTTCAGTGTGGACCAGTTAGCAGCAGACCCTGACGTATCACTCTCTAGGAACACTGGTATCACACCTCTACATTTGAATGGCAGTTCAACTAAACATAACATAGGTTCGAAGCTCTCTTCCTCATATTCCTGGGTTCAGTGTTGCTGCTGAGACACACACTGTCACATTCCAGTCCCTCTATGGGCGATCTTCTCTTTAGTGTCTCACGAGAATAGAGTAGATTCACAGTCATCAGAGGATTATTTATCTTAGCGTCTACCTTTCTTGAGTTACTACCCATGGAGGAATACATAGTCTTTGAAATTCATCATTTCGTGTTGATTTCTCTCTGATATCATAGGTCTCTGCTCTTAGTCAAGATCTGAGAGGCCTATTTGAATACTAAACTCTGAATGGTGGGCAAAAGTCAGTGAGTTTAGACAAGAAATAAAATCTAATCTGAAGGAGACAGACCTCTAATGTTGGGATCCCAGTGACCAGCTGGAGAGGTCTGTAGGAGATTGTTTAGAGAGTACTCTTTCTTTTCTTTTCTTTTTTTTTTTTTTTGGTGAAGAAAGGGGTTTATTTGACTAAGAAGTTATAATCCATCATCTAGCAAAGCCAAGGTGGGAGGTGAGACCATGGAGTTGCTTCCTGGCTTGCTTCTCCCTAGCTTACTCAATTACCTTTCTTTTTTTTTTTTTTTCTGTTTTTGTTATATAATAGTTCTTTTTTTTTCTTTTTTTATTGAGAAAAGGAGAAAAAAAAACAAGTTTCCACCTCCTCCCAGCCTCCCATTTCCCTCCCCCTCCTCCCCCCCTACGCCCCCTCCTCCCACCCTTCTCCCCCTCCCTCTCCAGTCCAAAGAGCAGTCAGGGTTTTCTGCCCTGTGGTAAGACCTAGGACCTCCCACCTCCGTCCATATCTAGGAAGGTGAACATCCAAACTGGCTGGGCTCCCACAAAGCCATCACATTACGTAGGATCAAACCCCCGTGCCATTATCCTTTGCGTTTCATCAGCCCTCATTGTTCGCCATGTTCAGAGAGTCCAGTTTTATCCCATGCTTTTTCAGTCACAGTCCAGCCGGTCTTGGTGAGCTCTCAATAGATCAGCTCCACTGTCTCAGTGGGTGGGTGCATCCCTCGTGGTCCCGACTTCTTTGCTCATGTTCTCCCTCCTTCTGCTCCTCATTGGGACTTTCGGAGCTCAGTCCAGTGCTCCAGTGTGGGTCTCTGTCTCTATCTCCATCCATCACCAGATGAAGGTTCTATGATGATATGCAAGATATTCGTCAGTATTGCTCAAGGATAGGGTCATTTCAGGTTCCCTATTCTCAACTGCCCAAGGAACTAACTGGGGACCTCAGCTTGGGCACCTGGGAGCCCCTCTAGGGTCAGGTCTCTTGCCAACCCTAAAGTGGTTCCCTTAACTAAGAATCTTTCTTATAGTCTCCTAGAACTCACTGTATAGAGGCCCAGCCTCATATACAACTTACTAGATGCTTAACCTTGTTCTGTAGAATTTGCACACATCAGATCATCAAATCCTCACTGCCTCATGGCTAGGTATCACTTCCTAGTCACATGTGGGAAAATTGAAGGCTGGTGTGGACAAGTGTTTTACCCAAACTCATACAATAATGCATGTGCCTGCATGTATATGTGAATTTTCTGAAACATTTTAGAAGTATATATATTTTCATTTGTTTTGTGTTTTAAAATTTTATAAATTACTTGTTATGGTTATTTTAAAAATGTTTAGTTTTAGATTATGTGTATGAGTGTTTTATCTGCATGGATGTATATATATATGTGATGGTTTCAATAAGAATGGTCTCCAGAGAACCATATATTTGAATTATTAGTCACCAGGGTGACATTATTTAAAAGGATTAGAAAGATTGAGAGGTGTGGCTTTGCTGGAAGAAGTATATTACTGGGGGGGGGGATGAGCTTTGAGGTATCAAAAGTCCATGCCAAACCTGGGGTCTCTCTCTCTCTCTCTCTCTCTCTCTCTCTCTCTCTCTCTGCCTATGAATCAAGATGTAAAACTCTCAGCTACTTCTCGTTGGCCATGTCTGTCTGTATGACCCCATGTTTCCCCCATGATGATAATAAACTAATCTCTGAAACTATCATCAAGCCTCAATTATATGCTTTTCTTTATAAGAATTGCCTTGATATGGTGTCTCTCCACAGCAACGGAACAGTGACTAAGACAGCATACCACCTGTGTACAGTGCCCCCAGGGGCCAGAGGATGGCGTCAGGTTTCCCAGACTGGTGTTGCAGTTGGTTGTGAGCTGCCATGTGGGAATTGGTCATCCCGTTTTTGCTGCAGAATCAGGACCTTGTGTGTGGTTGCCATGCCTTGTTAGTTTCCCTGGATCTGGAAGGGTCCCTTGTTGTTTCCCCTTTGTCTCTCTTTCCTGGCTGCAGTAGGTTTCTCTTGCCACTGTAGCAACTCACCGTGAAATTGACAGCCTTAGCAAGACAAATTTATGGGCTTTCAGATTGTCAGAAATCTCCAAGGTGAAACAAGGTCGAGTTCCTTTGGCAGGCTTCCTTCTAAGGGAGAATCTTTCCAGGTGCCATTGATGTTTCTTGATGCATGTCCCTTTTCCTACCATCGAAGCCAGGGTGGCTGGTTGAGTCCTTCTCATGACAGCACATCCTCAGATATCCTTTCATCTTCCTAGTGATGCTTAAGCTTTCCCTTAAGGCTTCCTGTCATGGGGTAACCTGGGTGATTTCTAACTCTAAGGGCCTTTCTGTTACATACCTGTACATACATGTAACCTGGCCACAAGTTCCAGGTATTAGGGGGTCTTATATACCCCCTTAGTACTATTTACATATACAGGAATTTATTTATATATTTAAGGTGTTTGGGTACATTATCTGCATGTGTGTTTGTGTACTATGTGCATGCCTGGTCACACATGTCTGTGAACAACGATGTGGGTGCTGGGAGTTGAACCCAGGTCCTCTGGAAGAGCAGGCAGTGTTCTCACCCTCTGAGCCATCCCTCCAGCCCATACTTTGAAATTTTTAAGGTACATGTGTCAATTATTTTGTATAATATTTCTTATATGTCTTTGTCTCCTGTCTCTACGGGATAAATTCTGGTTATAAGGTTTTAACAGGGGTGCTCTCCAAGTGTACTCTTTTCCAAACTGTCTCTCAGGAGTGTGGTACTGTCTCTTTGCTGCTGCTGATGTCATGGTGTCTGTTTTTGGCCCCCAATGGGTGCTTGAAATCAGTCTCCACTGTGCTGGCATATTCTATGTTTTTTTTTTTTTTTACCTAAACACATGTTCATTTTCTCTCCACTGTATCAAATACCTGTTGTAATAGGAGCGGTGGGCTGCGTCCCCAGCACCCGGCTGCCCCCACGGCTAGCTTTACCCGAAATAATTACACGGAAACTGTATTCTTTTAAACATTGCTTGGCCCATTTCTATCTAGCCTCTTCTAGGCTAGCTCTCGTACCTGGACTAGCCCATTTCTAATAATCTGCTGTAGCCCATGAGCTGGCTTACCAGGAATGATCTTAACCTGTGTCTGTCTGGATTGGGAGAACCATGGCGACTCCCTGACTCAGCTTCTTTCTCCCAGCATTCTGTTCTGTTTACTCCACCTACCTAAGGGTGGGCCTATCAAATGGGCCTAGCAGTTTCTTTATTGCTTAACCAATGAAATCAACAGATTGATATATGACACTCCCACATCACTTCCCCTTTTTCTGTTTAAACAAAAAAAGGAAGGCTTTAACTTTAACATAGCAAAATTACATATAGCAAAACAGTTATCAAGCAAGAATTACAGTTACAATATTTATATCTATTTTATCTTTTATCATAACTAAGGAAAACTATAACTATCTATTCATTTTTAACTCCATCAAAGACTCCAGAAGGATATAATAATACCTAAGTAAACAAGAAATAAGAAAACTCTAGAAATGACAGAGACATCTCGCTGCCTGGACAGTCACCTAAAGTTCTTTTGTACCGTTGGGGCATCCATCTTCAGCCTTCAGGCCCAAAGTATCCAGCAGACATTTTCATCAAGCAGGAAATTCCAAAGACAGTTCAGTCAATTTTTGCTGTGTCCTGCAGAATGTCTCGCAGACTCTTTCATGAGTCAGGAACCCCGAAAGACCATCTCACCTTTAGGCAAGTTCAGCAGTCCTCTCTCTGTGGGTTCTCTTTGTCCAGTTTATGCAACAGTCCAGGCAAGAGCAGTTTCTTGCCCAAATGGCTATCAAACTCCATAAGGATCCTCTTCGATGCCCATCTTCCTCTTGAAGTAGATTGGTGCCGCCAGGAGCAGAGTGTCTCATTGTCATGAAAAGTCCTAAGATATTAAAACATTTAAAATGCAGTTGGTAGAGCATGAGACTCTTAATCTCAGGGTCGTGGGTTTGGGCTCCACGTTGGGCGCCACTCTGTTGTAATAGGAGTGGCAGGCTGCGTCCCCAGCACCCGGCCGCCCCCACGGCTAGCTTTACCCGAAATAATTGCACAGAAACTGTATTCTTTTAAACACCGCTTGGCCCATTTCTATCTAGCCTCTTCTAGGCTAGCTCTCGTACCTGGACTAGCCCATTTCTAATAATCTGCTGTAGCCCACGAGCTGGCTTACCAGGAATGATTTTAACCTGTGTCTGTCTGGATTGGGAGAACCATGGCGACTCCCTGACTCAGCTTCTTTCTCCCAGCATTCTGTTATGTTTACTCCACCTACCTAAGGGTGGGCCTATCAAATGGGCCTAGCAGTTTCTTTATTGCTTAACCAATGAAATCAACAGATTGATATATGACACTCCCACATCAAATACCTAAAAGAGTCTACTTAAGGCAGGAAAGACTTATTTTGGTTCCTGGTTTTAGGAGGTTCAGTCCATAATGGAGAGGTAGGCATGGCAGAGTTTATGGAATGTTATGGCTGGGGCAGTGGAAGTGTGAGGCTGCCTGCTTACATCTTGGTGGATCAGAAAATGAACTTGAACTGGTCAGGCAGGAACTGGGGCCAGGCTCTAACCCAGAAGACCTAATCCAGGGACTAGCGTTCTTTAAAGGTTCTACAACCTCCCCAGATAGTACCACCAAGTATGGAGAAAGCCTGTGGGGGCTTTCACATCCAAATCATAACAGCATACATACCTATGTTAAGGTGAAATTTATAAGTCAGGAATAGGAAAAGGCAAACAAAATAGTTAACAATACAAAGGAATAATTATGACATTATAGTAAAAGTTATTTTTAAACCTTATGAATTTTTTTTATTTGCAGAACTTTCCATTCAGTGTTTTCAGGCCATTGTGGACTAGGTCACTGAAACTGGGAAGAGGGAATCCGGGTAAGGGTAACTCCTGAATTAACCTTGATTTCCTGCCTAGGGCAGTGTCCTGCGCTTTTCTGCTCTGTAAGGTAACTGTGTTTCACTTTATCATGGATGGACATCTTCTGGGGGATCCTTGGAGGCCACGAGACAATCCTGTTTCCTATCCTATTGTCGTCTACCAGTTTTCGCACATGTCCCTGCCTTCTTGCTTGAAATAATTGTGACTGCAGTATGATAAACAGTTACATTTTCATTTAATCTTTAGAATCAGGAGACGTGTGGGGCTAAAGTCCTTACAGTGTGAGTGGGGAAACAGGCTCCGTGGCCAATCAGTGTACTGAGTACAGCGGAGCCACATTGGGAACGAGTCCTGGGAAGCTTGTATCGATCCCTATGGGCGAAAGATGATTGGCAAGACATACGCTGACCATTCCTAGAAGAAAATAAATTACTAAGTTCAGTGGACCTCTGTGTTGAATGCTGTATTGAGTCTGATTCATTGGCCTTATGGGAAAAGAGACCTTTGGGTGACAAACTCCAGGGACAGAACAACAGAAAGATGTCATACTCAAAATCACCAACTCTGAAGAGGATACTTCTAGAAAGGCAGGTGGCATATCAGTCAAATTCTGCCTCTGAGGTTTTCCATGGTTGACTTCAGGGTCTCCAGGTTATGGAATAATCTTTCTGTACACTGTGACGATGTGTCTTTGCTGTAGAAAGTCTTACAGCCAGTGGTTACCCGCCCACTGGGGCATGGCCTCTTATACTATATAAACCAATGAAGAGCATGTGTCCTCTCTCTCTTTCTGGTTGCTGTTCTCCCTTCAAGCAGAGGATTCTGATCTGTGAGTCTACCCCTAAACAAATAACCATCTATTTCTCAGTTCTGAGCTAGTGTGGGATTTCTTTTAAGTGTCCTTCCACATGTCTTTGCCAAGGTGCCTTCTGATTGGTTCAATAAAAGAGCTGACTGGCTGGTAGGAGGTATAAGAGGGGGAGCCAGAGATAGAGAATGCTGGGAGGAAGAAGGGCAGAGTTTTGGAAATTGAGAGAGACACAGAGAGAAGCAAGATGAACATGCCCGTGTTAAAAGAAGGTACCACCACATGGCAGAGGGTAGATAAGAAATATGGGTTAATTTAGAGTGTAAGAGTTAGCTAGTAACAAGCCTGAGTTATCAACCGAGCATTTATAATTAATAATAAGTCTTCAAGAGGTTATTTGGTACTGGCTCATGGGACAGAAAAGTTTGCCTACATCTCCAGGCAGGCCTAGCTTGGGGGCAGCCATGCTAGAAGGCAGCCATTTTGCTGATTTTTCTAAGGAAACCTCTGGATGGGTTTCAGAGTAAGATCAGATTTCCCACCATGGCTGGCTGAGTCCCCATGGCCCCAGTGGATTTGCACAGAGCTCCAGCGTTCCTTCCCAAGGGAATTCTTAACCTCTCCCGCCCAATCAAAGAGGCCAAGTTTGCAAACCAGCCACATGGACTCGGTCTTGGTCCAATATCCCATGACCCAGAAAGGTGGGCTTTGGTCAGCTTTGTGTAGAGACATCTCCAAAGTAAAGTCATTTCCTAACGGAGAAGGGACAAAGGGGACTAAAGATGCCATCCCTCAGTCCCCACCAAGGCGCTGGCCCTGAATGCCCTCCTATCCTTTTAAGGAAAAGATGTTTAACTTGAGTTTTTTTTTTCTGGTTTTGTTTTCTGACTTTGACATTAAAAAACAACTCTTGGCCACAGTCAGTGCTAATTAAAAGCAGGTGAACAGGGATGGTGCCTGGGGAGTTTGACTGCGTGGGTCGTGGGTTTTCTGTTCCGCACAGGAGACTGGGAGTTAGGAATGCAAGGTCCCCTCTTCATCCCGTCTGTGCAGAGAATTAAGCTCTCTTGCTTTTTCACCAGGCCGTAGTATTTTATCTTTTGTAGGGATGCAGGAAGTCAGGACTAATACATTCATGATGTTCTTAGCATAGACAGGCAAAAGGGCACTGTCCGAATGCAGCAGCAGAGGCATGTGTGGGATAGATGGTCCGTGTGTCATGCTGCTGGCACCCTGACAGGGCCCACTTCCGACTCTGCGTGTTGGCAAGCCCCAGTCTCCATATTACACAGGTTCAAGTGGACTGGGCAGGTCTGTAAACTCGTTAAAAATAAACACGATGGAATAAACATTTTTTTTCTGCAAGTCTTTCTCTAAGAGGAAATGTCTGTTCCCAGAGGTAATGAGGAAGCTAAGGCTAAAAGGCTAAAGCTCTCAGAATCCTGCCAGCCAGAAATGGGGCCTTCAAGGATGGCGTGAGTATATCTTTCTTGGATGTACTCAGAGTGCCCCAGCAGCATGGGACCTTGTGTTTTCTACAGTAGAAGAAGCACAGCTTTCTCCTAGGACTCCAGCTTCCCATTCTGACTCCTTCCCTGGGTTACTTCCTGAGCGTGATATATATTTAATCAGTGCTTGATGCGTGAATATCAAAGCGATCACGATTCCTTCATGGGATGCTTCTGACTGGTTGAACTTCGTGCCTGGTTTTCTTGCACGCTCCATTCTTATTTTCTTCTTGGAAACTGAGTGGGGTGATTTGTCTTGCCCAGTGTATGGGGTCGGTTTCTCATCCATCTCCTGTCTTCAGTATTTTTCTCCCCGCTAGAAATGGCCATGAAATGATGGGATTTTGCCACTTCTCTTGGCCTTGAATGGTATGGTTGGGGGATCATCGTTGAGTGCTGTTTGGGGATGTGAGTTTTGCATAACTGGCTCTTTTTCAGTAATTCAAAACGGTGGCTGTTAGAGCTTGCTGCCTTTGTGCAGGCTGGTGACCTGAAGGTATGGGAGGGAGCTGGGCCGAGGGAGCGGGCGGGGCAGGAAACAAGAGGAGAGGCCTTTGTTCCAGACAGGTGTAGAGAATGGCTTTCCCTCAAGGACACTGGGAATCCCAGCTACGGCTTCTTGGATTCTGTGTGTCTTCTGCAAATTCTTGTCCCCTTCCCTGATGCCTACTTCAGTGCAGAGTACTCTTGATGGCACTTGTCCCATAGTGTATGGTCTCGACCTAAAGTGTAGACAAATTCTCATCTTAGCCCATTAAGAAAACAACAGCCTGCCCTATAGGAGCACGAGGGCACCGGCTTGGATCAGAGGAGAGCCGGCATCGACTTTCAAGTACCCTTTTCCCTTTGCCGAGCCTCTTCAGCGCTCGCTCCTTGTGTCTGATTAGGGGGCTTGGTCTTGAACAGAACACGATGCTGCTAATAAAAGTCCCACAGATGCTGTCGAGAGTTAGTGGAGAGCTTCCAAATCCTTTCGTGCTGTGTCCTGGTCAAGCTGCCCACTTCTCTGAGTGCTTAAAAAAGTGGTTTCTGCATATTGGCAACTAAGTACATTTTCTAATTAGAGAATTCAGGATGTAATAAAACACGTCTCCCCCTCTCTGTAACGGGTTGCTGCTTTGCTTTCTTCTATAACAATCTTTGACGTCTTTTCTATTTTATTTTAAATTCTACTTAATTCTCTAAAAGCTCATAGCTGTGTGCCGTGCCTGAATCTTGCATAATATTTTTGAATTAGTCCATTTGTCCTTGTATTCCAACAAATTTTATATATTTTGAGGCTACTTTATTAAATGAATATACATTTTAGACTATAATGTCTTCCAGATGCCTTCTCTTTTGTCACAGAGCACCTAACATCTACCCCACGTCAATGTTTGTTTTGTTTCCTAACATGTACCAAGGATAGCCTTTATTTGGTTTTCATTTTGGGGGTTTATCTTGTCTTGATTCTTTTATTGATAGTATTTATGTAGCCGTATATTTTAAGCATATTCATTACAAAAGCGTATGACTAGGTTTTGACTTTTAAAAAGCAATTTGAGGAGCTGAAGGGATTGTTCGGAGGTGGGAGTGCTTTTCTCTGAGAACAAGTGGACCCGAATACAAATTCCCAGCTCCCACACAGAAACCGGGCATGGCCGCGTGCGTCTGAAATCTCAGAATGTGGAGATGCGCATCCTGGGAGCTTGCTGGCCATCCTCACTGGAATAGTGAGCTCTAGATTTACTGAGAAAGCCTTTCTCAAAAAAAAAAAAAAACACGGTGTAGAGCAATAGAAGACTCCCAATGGCCTGCGCATGTGTGCACAGGGGTGTACATACTGCTGTTCATACAGGCACGTATGACTGTAATTCCTACTATATATACCTGGAGAGCAAATTTGAGCTTGTTTTTAACCTGGAAAACACGTATCTACTGACTATTGTTGTCCTTTCCCTCTTTCTTGGTTATGTCTTGTCTGTCTTCGCTTCAGATTTCCCATTTTCCACTTCGTAGGTTAATTTAGTTCAGTTTCTTCTTCCCTCCACCTCAGTGTCATGGGAAGCTGTGTACCCCCTTCCTGCTCTTGTATTGGTTATTGCCAACACATTGGTTATGTGCCAACATAGAATACTAGTACTATTCCATAGTACTAGTAAGCATTAGTCATGCCCGCTTCCTGACTGATGACGGCCACTGACTGACCTCAACTACCCCTCTGTTGTGTTAGGATATTTATGTTCAATGTTTCCCTTCTTCATGTATATGTGTTTTGTTTACATGTTTGCATGTGCATGGGCACATATGTATGAGTGAAAAGGCATGTGTGTGAGGTCACATGGGGACCCACGGTTGTGGTCAGGGAACATCCTCCATTGCTCTTCCATCTTACCCACTGAGGCAGGACCTCTCAGTCAAGCCCAGGTTTGGCTTTGTCTTTTCTTGCCAGCTGACGTGTCCTGGCAATTCCTTGGTCTCTCTTTCTGAGGCTCAGATTACAGGTGGACAACACCCCTCAGTCTTTACACACATGTTGGGCATTTATACTGTGGTCCTCATGCCTGGCATACACTTTAATTACCTCCTAAGCCATCCTCCCAGCTTCTGTGGCAAGTATTTTAGATGGACTTGCTTTTGTCCCTGTAGGCAGCTACAGTCACCACCATACAGAGCCAGCCTTCTCCATCAACATTCATGTACTTAGCACCATCTTTTCTAAACTTTCTTGTGTCTCATTATTTCTTCCCTTCTTTTTAAGTTTATTTTTCCAGCAGTTTTATGATTGAAGTGCTTTTAAAAATATTTATTTTTATTTTGTGTGTGGTTTTCCTGTAAGTATGTATGCATGTGTAGTCATCTTTGTGTGGTGTCTGTGGGGTCAGAAGAGGACTTCAGATCTCCCAGAACTGGGTTACAGATAGTTGTGAGTCACCACTGTGGGAGCTAGGAACTGAACCAGGTCCTCTGAAAGAGCAACAAGCCCTCTTAACTGTGGAGTCATCTCTCCAGGTCCTAATGCTTCTTTTTTAAAACGACAGGGTCCAGGGCCGAAGGGATGTGTCAGCTGCTAAAGACTAGGCTCACAATCAAAAATAAAATGACAAGGTCCAAGGGATGATTCAGCAGGCAAAAGAACTTGCTGTGCAATCCAGACAACCTGAGTCTGAACCTCAGGACCCACATACACAAAGATGAAAGAAGTGAGCAGACTGTATAAGTTACCTACTTATAAAGTTGTTCTCTGACCTCTGGGTACATGGTCCCTCCCATGTCTTGAATAAAAAATTCAAGACAAACACATCCATGCTGTATTTATGTGATGACACAAATATGGACACTAGCAGAATTTCTTCCAGTGTTCATTATTTTCTTGTTGAAATAATTTTTCAGTTGTATTGTTCTCAAGGTATTAGTTCTTCAGGTTAATTGTGCATGTGTGTGTGTGTGTGTGTGTGTGTGTATAAATGCTTAATTGTATTTGTGTATGTGTGTGTATATAAGTTTAATTGTGTTTGTGCATGTGTTGTGTATATATGTTTAATTGTGTTTGCATATATGTGTGTATACATGTTTAATTGTGTTTGTGCATGAGTGTATATATATATATGTGTGTGTGTGTGTGTGTGTGTGTGCATGTGTGTGTAGATAGTTTTAAAATGCCTTTTATTTCTCATCGTTTCTCTTCATATCTTGCTCTCCTTTCTTTAGTAGCTGTCTAACTTGCTCGCAGGCTGACTATGCTGGCATGGTGCAGTGTCCTTTCCTACTGTAGCTTAGAATGATCACCTTCAGGATGGCAGAGATGGGTCAGCAGCTCACTGCTCTTACAGAGAACCTAGGTTTGGTTGCCAGGATCCAAATGGTGGATTATAGACCCCTCTAACTCTAGTGCGGGAGATCTGATGGTGTCTTCTAACCCGTGGGTAGCAGCCATGCCTGTGGTGTTCAGACATCGTTCTGGCTAGTTTTATGTCAACTTGACACAAGGTAGAGTCCTTTGCGAAGATGCCTTCTTGAGATCTGCTTGTAGGAAAGTCTGTAGTGTATTTTCTTGGTCGATGATAAAGTTGGGAGGTCCCATCCCTTGTGGGTGGTACAGCCTATGGGCTGATGGTCCTGGACAATATATGAATGCAGACTAAGTAAGCCACGGAGGAGAATTCAGTACATAGTCTCTTCTACTGCATCTGCTTTAACTCCTGCCGTGAATTCCTGTCCTGGTTCTCCTCCAGGATGGTGGTAGACTTATAAGCTGTGTAGTGGAATAAACCCTTTGTCCCCAAAATGGTCATGGGCTTTTGTCGCAGCACTGGGAACCTGACTGAGACAGACATGCCTGCAGGCAAAACCATCCTACACATAAAAATAAGTCAGATTATGTATGAGTTGTGAGTCAATCTCTAGTAGAGTTGTTTGTGAAATTAGCTTGAGACTTGAGTCTGGAGTGCCAAATCTCCTCCTCTATGGAGTCTTGAGTTTGCCTCTGTAAGATGCCTAAAGGTTTTGTGCTTTGGAAAACATTCTTGAGTTACTGGGAAGTCTGGGGATTGTTCTGGATATTTTTATAGCAATCTGACACAGGCTAGAGTCATCTGAGAGGAGGGAACCTCGATTGAGAAAATGTCTCCTTCAGATCCAGCTGTAGTTAAGTGATTGATGAAGGAGGGCCCAGCCCATTGTGGGTGGTACCATCCCTGGCCTGAGGTCCTGGATTCTGTAAGAAAGCAGACTGAGCAAGGCATGTGAAGCCAGCCAGTAAGCAGCACCCCTTCATGGCTTCTGCATCAGTTTCTGCCTCCAGGATCCTTCTCTGTTTGAGTTCCTGTTCTGGCTTCCATCTATGATGACAGTGATATGGAAGTGTGAGCCAAATACACCCACCCCTCCCCAAGTTGCTTTTCGGTCATGTGTTTTGTCACAGCAATAGGAACCCTACCTAAGACAGGGGTCACATGATTTCATTAATCTATACCAAAAATTGGAGCAAGGGCAAGGTCATTGATGCAAATTGCCAAAGTGATCTACTTCTAGATGCATCTTAGTCAATACTAAGATGGAATTTTTAAAACAGTACCATGTGTGGCAGCAAACCAGGGGTGAGGATACAGAGCAAAGGTAATTGTTGGCAAGTCTGACAATTAGTGCAGCCAAAATGCAAACTGTGAATCTGGAGGAAATCATCCTAGGGGAAGGACTATAGCCACAGGAAGACAAGTCGAACACCATCTCACTGTATGGAATCCAGAGAAGCTGAACTCACAGAGGCAGACAGAATGATGGCAGCCAGGGCTGGAAGGGAAGGAGGGAAGGAATGGGACTTGTTGATTCAAGGGTACAAGTCATAAGATCTACTACAAAGCAACGTGAACACAATTAATAACAACATAGAGTAAACTTCAAAATAACAAAAGGAAACACTACCTTGACATAAAAATGATTAAATGATAGGTAGTGACTTCATTTAATACATCCATACTGTCACACATACACATACACAAACACACATATATGAATTCTACATAGTACTCAATAAAGTTGCACAGTCATACTATGTGAATCAGAAGTATTAATAATTTTAAAGTACAAAGAATAGGTTGCACAGTTGCACAGCGATATCATGTGAATCAGAAGTATTACAAAGAATAGCATATATCTCTGAAGGTGCAGTTGAAATTGCCAAAAGGGGACTCCACAGGGGCTAAAAATTACCAGGTGATTAGACATAAAAAAAATTCTATCTTGCAAATTTGCGGTGTTTGCTTATGGACTCCAATAGTTGTGTGTGTGTAATCTTGAGGACTTTCTCTAAGGAAGATTGCATCATTGTCAGATAGAGACAGTGCCATTTCTCAAGTTCCTTGCTTTCCCCCTTTTCCTTCATGTTTCCTTTTCTCGCTTTCCTTTTCCCCTGCCCCTTTCCTGCGAGAGACTTTGTCCTGATTATTGATTGATGTGCAGGTCCCGGCCCATTGCAGGTGGCACCATCCTTAGGCGGGTGGCCTGAGCTGTAGGTGATAACTGAGATTGATGTGGAGGTCCCCGCCCACTGTGGGTGGCACCGTCCTTAGGCGGGAGGCCTGAGCTGCAGGTGATAACTGAGCACGAGCCAGTGAGAAAGCTGGTGAGCAATGCTCTCCCAGGGTTTCTGCCTCAGTTCTCTGACTTCCTTCAGGGATGGGTCACATGACTTGGAAGTGTATGAAGAGATAAACCCAAGTTGTTATTGTCATGGTGTGTGTCACGTCGGCAGAAAGTAAACCAGGTTGTACCTCTTTTGATAACTTATGATAATAATTATTAAGGATTTTGAGAGAGAGCAATCAGCTGGAATACTTAAATACCTTGTGTGAATGAAGCCTATGAGACAAAGACACACTCGTTGGTACTCTTTTCTTGAAAACACAACATGGAGCACATCTGATACTGACTTAGGCTTTTTTCAGGGTGCTCCTTAACAGCCAGGTGGCCATGACCCACGCCTTTAATCCCAGCACTCGGGAGGCAGAGGCAGGCGGATCTCTGGGAGTTTGAGACCAGCCTGGTCTACAAGAGCTAGTCCAGGACAGGCACCAAAGCTACAGAGAAACCCTGTCTCAAAAAAACAAAAACAAAAAACCAAAAAAAGCAAAAAATTACTAATATCAATATGTAAAATTTAAAGAATCCCGCCAAATGCAATAATATTTTTATCTATAAATTTTACTTAAGTTTGTTACACATTACTTTTGCACTTGCATTTTTTTCCAAGATGGAGGCTTGCTATGTAGCTAAGACTGATCTCCAATTGTTATGTAGCTCAGGATAACCTTGCACTCATAATTCTCTGGCCTCAGAGTAGCACACTCATACATAACTCATGAAACTAAGATCACTGTAAGGCTTTGACTAGGAAATGTCCCCCTGTTGGTGGATCTAACATTGAAAGGTACTGGGAACGCAGGGGCCCTCATGTCGTTAATGGAGTAACCAATTGCTGGAGTCACAACTTCATGGTATCACCGAGAGAGGATGAGAGTGAGGAGGTGGCCTGGTCGGAGGTGGTAGGTCACCAGGGTTGTAGCTTAGACTCTTTCCTTTTCTGTCTGTGCGCTTCTGGGTCACCTTGATGTGGCGCGTGCATGTGTGGTGTGTGTGTGTGTGTGTGTGTGTGTGTGTGTGGCATGCGCGCTGCGCTGCTCAGCTGTGTGCTCCCGCTATGCCTGCTCTGCTTTGTCTCTGGCCTGAATCAGTGCATCCAGATGGCCGTAGCTCAAACCTTCTCAGACCGCTTTCCCCCACTTCACTTGTTCGCTGGTCACAGGGATAAAAGGCTGACTGGTAAAGAAAGTCTTTCAGATGTTTCGTGGTGCCTATTTTTAGCATTAAAAACATTAAAAGTTCAGTCAAACATCTGTGACAACGGCATTCAGTAAAACAGGAAGATTAGTAGAAACTGGGTTCATCTTGTGCTGTGTTAATGAAGTCTGAGTCGTAGATGTTTATAACCACGAGGATTCCATTATAGCCTCCAACCCTGTAGACTGCCTGATGGCTTTAGCTGTCAGGAAAGTGTGAAGGAGAAGTTTCATGTTTGTTTTTGAAAGTATGTATATATAATTCAATCAACCATCTATTGTCTATTAATCTATTTCTATCATCTATTCATTTACCTATCTGTCATATGAAGGAGAAGGCGTAAGTCAAAAACAATCCCACACCAGTTTAGAATTATGATTAATAGAATGGTTATTTATTTAAAGGGGAAAAAACTTACAAATCACCGTCCCAGACAATAGCCTTCTACGCAATCAGGAAGGGAGTCTAGTCGCCGGAAGCAGAGCAGGAAGTAAGAGAGAGCAAGAAGGGAAGTGACCGCTTATTTAAAGGGAGAGAGACCACACCTCAATGGGCTGGTATCTCAGCGGCTATTGGCTGGAGGAGCAGAAGGACCTCCCGCAACAGTCATATCTATCTGTCTGTCTATCTATCTATCTATCTATCTATCTATCTATCTATCTATATTCTAATATCTCTCTTCTAATCTAGCTCTCTATATCTAACATCTATAATCTAATAGCTATCATCTAATATCTATCTACCTATCTATCTTCATCATCATCATCATCATCTATCTTCTATCCTCTACCTACCCATCTAACATCTATCTATCTATCTATCTATCTATCTATCTATCTATCTATCTATCTATCTACCTATCTATCATCTATTTATCTGTCTGTTCGTCATCTATCTACATATCTATCTATTGCTACATATTCCACAATCTCCACAGCTCATACCCTGTTCACTATCACATATGGTAGCATGTAAACATCATTCTTTCCTTCTCTGAATTTCTACAGCTGCACAAAAGCTGAAGCAAACATTAGCTGTCATATACAGTGACATTTTCCAGAGAGGTGCTAGATCTCATAGCTAGGACTTGCGATGAGTTTTGAGAAAATACAGGTCTTGTTGGTGCTAACATGTTGCCCTTGTTCTGTGCTCTGTAAAATGAGTGGGAAACCCAGTGGGCAATGCTGTGCCAGCCCATACAGACTGTTTCTCAGCATCTATCGCTGGGCCTGAGTTTACTAAGGATCATCTAGACTAGTGGGAAAGAACACATGGGGTGAACAAAAGCAAACAAGGATGGTTGGAACTTCAAGAATAAACTGTTAGCTGTTCTTGACTCTCACTGGCTCCACCTTGTCCCTGGGAGTGGCCTACAGGAACGCTAGTGTCCTTTCCTGTGCAGCTACTCCACGTGAGAGGATCATGGAGAGACTCTCAGTCTAGGATCAGAGGCACTGAGGAGATCTGACAGGAACTGGGGAGGCTGGACACATGGGCATTGTCCTGCTACCACAAGGTCAATGAGCAGCCAGCATCAAAACCATGACTACCATTTTTATTTGTGCTATCTCTTAGATCAAAGGAGTCTAGCTAAACTGAACTTAGAACTATAAAGAGAAGGGAATGCAGTTCAAAGCCAGATGCTGACCAGGAGGGCATGCTTACAGAGAGTAGCACAGCGCTTCACCTCTTCCTCTCCATCTCCCCATTGGACATGGGGTGTACTCGGGTCATGTTCCAGTTCCTTCTGGGAAATCACTTGCTTTCCATGTGTTCCTGGGCATTTGGGGGCATGGAAACTAGATGCCTACTGAGAGAAGGCTAAGCAGGGAGATGCCGTCACCACTTCTTGAAGGCAAGTCACCAAGATGGAACTGCTGGGGACAGCACTGTCAGGGTCAGGAGAGAGGGATATGTGATGGCTGAGCATAGATATTGCAGACAAGGGTGGGCATGGTAGGGACATTCAATAAACACTTGCCAAGTAAATGGAAATGTTTTGTTTTAGTTTTTCCCAACATCCATTTTCACTTGGAATGACAATGTACTCAGTATGTATGTATATACACACATACACACACACACATATATATATATATTTTTGAGAAAGGGACTCATCTCACTCACTGCATAGCGGAGGATGCTCTTCAACTCCATCGTCCTGCTTCCCTCCCAGTGTTGGGATTCTGGGTGTGTGTTACCACCACTGCTAGGGATGGAACCCGGGTTGTGCATGCCAGGCCAGTACGCTATCAGCTGGGCTAAGTTCCCAGTCAACCGTGACTAGGATTTGACTGACATATATAAGCAGAGGTGTCATGTGGAACCTTCCGGATGGCTGACTCAGCAGGAAGACCACCCTCTTAGACTTTCTAAGTGGATGAGACAGTTGGGGGTCCAGCAGTCATCCTGGATTAGGAGGTGGTCCTGAAGATGAAAGCTGTAAGGTACATAGAGACTCAGAGAGCCGGTCTTTATTGGTTCTTCTGTAGTACTGAGTTGAACAATGTGGACAGTGTCATTCAACCCCCCCCCCCACACACACACACAATGTTTAACAGATGATAATGTTTTAGGAGCTGAAAAATGGTACAGCTTGACTTGAAAGGTAGGAGCGGGGAGATCCTGTTAAAAAGCATGCCGATGGCCTTAGGCAGGAGAGGAACAAGTTAAATGAAAGGTAATAAAGTCATGGAATGGACTCTCTTTGTGCTTCTCCAGAAAGCTAGAGGCTGATTCTAAGAAAGAAGTGGAAAACACAAGTTGTAAACTACCCCCATCTAGTCCAGGTTTTGGCCTGTTGCTTTTTCCAGACCATTAACAACAACCTGTTCAGACAGGGACAGGGTGTTCTTGGTCCCCTTTTAGCAAGAACATGTAGTAAGTACCAAGAGATGATATCACTAATTGTGCTTACATTCACAAAAATGCGCCTGCTCTGACCTCACGCCAAAGCCAAACCCAGTCTGTCTTAGTTTTTAAAGGGCCAAGGACGGTTCCAGTTGAACCTTCCCCTGTCCCTGTCTGTCTGGATGTTGCTCTCACTGTCTTCTTTTTTTTTCTCCTAGCTATGTAGTTATGGCAGGTGTGTGTGTGTGTGTGTGTGTGTGTGTGTGTGTGTGTTTTACACATGAAGTGGAGAGACAAAGAGATAAAGTAGGGGGGGAGAGAGAGAGAAAACAGAGACACAGAGGGTGGAGGTGGAGGGGGAGAGGAGACTTGAATGCTAGCTATTTTGATTTTTTTTTTTTTTACTTATTTCTCTCATCTTTTCCTTCTCTCTCTCTCAATGGACTTGATCCGTCCACGTTGGAATCGCCTCAGTGGTATACATGACGATTTCCCCAGGTATTTCAGTGGCCTTTGGTAGGGGAATGTCCTTCTTTGGTCGTTGGTAATCTAAGCTCATGAAGTGACATTCTTCAGAAGCAAAGAATGGTGTGTCCCTGTTCCCCCAAAGGAGAGCTCCAGTAGGATGACTGGCACCCGGTTCTCCAAGCTTTTCCAACCAGCTTGATGCTGCTTCTAGGATGCATCCTGTTGAGATGTCCTTGTCATTTGAAAACCGGCTCCTCTGTGTTGAAATACTGGCACGTGGCCTCACACTGTCAGCTGTGGGACTAATTTTTGAACCTTCTTCCCTGGCTTTTGGGGACCTTTTGCTGGGCCTAGGTCAGCAACAAGAGATTTGCAGACTTGTTCTGCCACTTGTGGCCCTTGGGAGGTGGGGCCAGCTGAACTCCCAGCCCTGTATTTTCATAATCGATAGCATCTTTTCGGAGCCGGGTGTTGGTAGGAGAGAGGACGATGGAAGTATGCAGGCAGAGGTGTGCATGATTCCGAAGCTCAGAGCTGCCAGCCTGGGTGTAATAAAGCTGTCTGTTAGGAAGTTATCTTTCATATACAACTGCTTCCTCTAAGCTCTTAAGCATATTAACTGTGCCTGTAATTATATACACCTCAGAATTGCATAAAAGGTGACTTCTTAGGCGGACTAAATAAAACCGCTGTCTCCCTCATATCCTCCACTGCCTGCCATTCCTTAGAGTGAGGGAGAAGAGGAGAGGGATGGAAGCAAAGAGAAGGGGTAATGGCCCATTAGAGAACCACTCATGAGTGAGCTCCAGATCTCCTTCACAACACTAATTCCGCCATGTGAACTGCGCTTGACAGGGCTCAGAGGGCCCAGGGTTCTCGCTGCTATCTGCTCTTGCTGGTGTGCCAGAGGCTGGGACGCTGATTTGCCTTTCAGAGCCTGTGTGGGTCTTGAACAACACCGCTGGCTCCTTGGACGCCGGGGAGCAGCTTTGTGTGGGGATGAGGAGCAGATAGGATTTGTGCAGGGAGCTTTGCCAGTTCTCACTGAGCCATTTCTTGAATGTGACTATTTCTCCTCCTCCTCCCTCCTCATTCCATGTTTCTTTATCCTGTGATTGTGGGGCTGAGGAGAAAAGGCAGGCTTCCTGAATCTGGACCCTGTGGACACAGCCCCTTTTATCTGGGCCTGTCCGTCAACAGCAGGGAAAGACCTGTGTGGCTACAGGTTTGGACCAATAGCCAGACACACTTCCCACATTGCGGGAAGGTAGGTGTGGACAGTGACCAGCATTGTCCTCTTTCAAAGCCAGGCTTCCACTGCTTGTACAGCATCAGAAGTAGCTGGCAGGTGACCCCCAGGAGCTGTGCAGATCGCCTACAGTTTACTTAGGAGTCCTCTAGGATCCATTTCCTGTTTGGGTGATGATTCCTAGCGCCCTGTCAGTGTTTACATACATGGTCGTCCTTTGTGCTCAGAGACTGCACTCAGAGCTCGATTCTTTATTACCTGGGTATAGTCTTTCTGGGGGGAAAAACCATGGCAGGGTTACACGACAGTCTTTCAGAAGGGACCAGTGATTTATCCACACCTAATATACAGACATGGTGATGGGCTGTGGAAGGAACCCAAAGGCGTGGAAAGGCAGGGCTCTGCCCACCAAGGTTCTGTCCTCTACTCAGAAGTAGAAACACACTGTGGTGTAGACACAATGACACTTTCAGGGTGAGGAAGTGGGTGCAGAAAGGGAATCCTGTTTCCAGAAGGAGCCAGCCCATGGCAGGAAGCCCATCACAAGAACTAAGCACCAGGCCTTCCCCCCTCAGCCTCTTGGCAAGCACCCTTTAGGCCTTTAGGCGAGTTGTTTCCTTACAAGACCTGGGGTGTCCCCAGATCCTCCAAGGAGTGAGAGGGGAGTCCTGGGGTGCCCTGGATTCATGCTTTGACTCCTGCAAATTTAATGTAATTAAAGAATGAAAATCTACTATCTACAAGTCGGAAAATCAGGAAGGCTAGGTGCTTGGTGGAGGGGGTGTGTGTGGGGGAAGTGGTCAGTTAAGGCTCAGAGTACAGGTTCTTAAAGGAGAAACAGGGAAATGGGACCGGGGAGTGGGAAGCATCTTGTTCCTCGCATATCCGTGTGAGGGCTCCCTGTGGGGGACCTTTTAGAGTCATCAGTAAAAACGTGGCTTTTGCGAGGATTTTCAGAGTCCGGTTTATGCTTCTCTGCGGTGCCTGTGGCAGAGGGCCAGGTAGTGCTGAAGGGAGAAGGAAATAGCTCTCAGGCCCAGCTACTTAGGAGGGCAGAACGACTTGACTTCTCCCCATTGAGGCACGGTAATGGAGCCGAGAAGAAAGGGACGGAAATAAACTCCTTAAAGTGTTGATGACGTGACAGATGGCCTGTTCCACTTGGCCATCTCATTTGTTGTTAGGGCTGCAAGCAGGTTTGCCAGCTCATTCATCCCCCGTCATTTATTCATTCACTCAACAGTAAAACAGACAGAATCCCTGGCAGAGTCTCCACGAGGGTCACATTCCAGCCGAGGATGTCCTCCTGATGGCAGGGAGATGTCAGAACGGTACATCCTTCAAATAGGGCTTGAGCTTCCGACCTGTTGTGGACAAGGTTTAGCTGACTGTTGACAAGACAGAGAACAGTTGGCACAGCCCTTCCTAAATGCAGTTGTGCAGACGGGTGCTGGTGCCTCCAGGTCGCCTGAGTGTCCTTCTAAGGAGGCAGAGTTCTGGTTCCTAAGGTCTGGGGAGGTCCTGGAGAGGAGCTGGAGAGTGTGTATTGTCAAATGAAATTTCTCAAATGGTTTTTGTTCAGAGAAGTGAGCTTGAGGCTCATGCATTCTACCTCTGAGTTCTATCTTGTCTTTTTAAAAGATTTTTGCATTTTGAGAGGATGTCTGGCTAAGTTTCCCAAGCTGGCCTCAAACTTGAAATCCCCCTGCCTCTGCCTCCTGAGCAGTTGGGATCATAGGTATAAACTGCCTTACCTGGCCTAAGTTTTGCTTATACTCGTTATTCAGAATGCTACATCTGGTAAAGCAGCTGCTGTATCCTGTCTCTGATCCAGCTGCTTTTCCTGAGTTCTGTCTGTGTGCTGCTGGGACTTCTCTAGGGGTTTACACACGTCTACTTACAGTAATACAAAATACGTAATCATGTCCTGTGTACCCCCTTTCTAGATGGAAATGGAGGCATCTTTTTTCCTGTGCTCAGTGTCCCAGTAGGCTCTCCTGTCCCGATGCTCGATCTATGATGTTGCCAGGTGTATCAATAGGCAGCAGACAATTTCGTCTAGTCATAGGGTATCCACAGTCAGAAATGAGAGAGAGGGAGGGAGAGGAGAGGAGAGGAGAGGAGAGAGGGGAAGAGGGAGAGGGAGAGGGAGAGGGAGAGGGAGAGAGAGAGAGAGAGAGAGAGAGAGAGAGAGAGAGGAGCTGGTGCTCAGCTCGTGTTCTCTCTATTCAGCCCGTGGAATGGTGTCATCCACACCTAGGGTGGGTCTTCTTGCTTCAATTACCACAGTGTAGAAAATCCCTCACAGACAGACCCAGAGGTCTACTGTGGTCTCTCTAAATCCTGTGAAGTTGACAATCAAGAGCGATCATCACAAGGGGTCCTAATTTCGAGTTTCTCACAAGGTGACAGAATAAAATCAAAGTATGTCGACATTTCAGATCGGCTTCTCCACTTTGTAATGGGCATTTGATATCCTTCTGCATCTCTTCGTGGTTTGACAATTTCTCTTCACAGCAGATAATACTCAGTTATCCAGATTCACCACAGTCTGTCTATATCCCAACTGAAGAGTGTCTGTGGCATCCAAGTTTGGGAAATTCCCCATAAAGTTGGTAGAAATGCCGGTTGCAGGCTGTTGTGTGGAGACAAGTTTCCAGCTCCTTTGGACAAGGCCAAGGGGCCCAGTTCTGGGTCCTAGGATGAGAATGTTTAGTTGCTAAGGAGGCGACAGATTGCCTTGCAAAGTGACCGCTCTGTGTTTGTTCTAACTAGCCGTGGATGAGCAGCTCCATCGCTCTACATCCTGGCCAGGATTTGGTGCGCCACTATTCTGGATTTTGGCATTCTATAGGTGTGGTGACTTTTCATTATAATTTAATTTGCATTTCTCCAGCAGTGTAAGCTATGAGCATCTTTCTTGACTTCCCTTTCATAGGTGAGATAACCGGCAGCCATGAGATCCACCGAGGACTTTACTTTCCCTTCTTCCCATGGGGCTCTGAAAGGCATGGTTTCTCTATTTGCCAGTGAAAAATATCACTAAACAGTAAGCACATACAAGAAAGCATGATAGTTAAATTTCACAGAATGTCTTCACCTTTTATGTATGTTCTTGATTATATGTTATAATATAATTATATATTATAACATAATGTGTATATAACATATGTAATTATATATCATAACACAATGCATATAATATATTATAACATATAATATGCAACATATTATATATAATTGGAAAATTATAGACCTTATGTAATTCTAAATGAAGGAAGGAATGTATAGCTACTTCATTTGTGTTTTAATAAATAAAGTTTGCCTGAAGATTAGAGTGCAGAGCTAAACCACTTGAGGCCAGGGAGTGATGGCATAGAGGACTCAAGGCCACCCTGGGCTACACGAGATCAATTCTGTCTAAAAAGAGAAACAGCTCACACAAAGGTGTTCCCAGCACTCGGGAGTCACACGCCTTTAATCTCAGCACTAGGAAGGTGGAGACAGGAGTGATATGGCTGGGCAGACAGAGGTATATAAGGTATATAAGGAGGAGACAAGAGCTTATTGCAGTCTGAGGTTTGGTGAAGAGCATTACAGTCTGCAGTCACGCTGAGGACAGGATCGCCCCTTTGTCTGTCTGAGTCTTGGTAGGAGTAAGATCTCTCTAGTGGCTTGGCTGCTTTGCTTTTCTGATCTTCAGCTTAAACCCCAATATCTGATTCTGGGTTTTATTATTCGTGCTACAGGAAAGTTTCATGATGAGTGAACAGAGAGGCTCCTAGGACGCTCTCAGAAGCCCTGTGGTTATTATCTGCTCAAGTCTTCTTGCTCGTTGTCTCTGCTCATGCTGGAGTGCAGGATCAGGTGCTGCGATCACACATGCACTAGTGTCAGAAATCGGCTGCATGCTATCTTTTGGGACAGACAAATGCAACTCAAACAAGCGGATTGGTTAACGTAACTTCAGTGTTAACGGAGGATGGCAAGAAATTACGCCCATTCTCTTTTCTGGTGAGATATTATTGCCCTATTGTACAGTTCCAAAATTTCAAAGTTACAAAGTACCCAGGGCCTTGGAGATGGTACAATTTAGTAGGCTGTGCCATTTCATAGTCTTGCTCTAAAATAACAGTGGCTAAGCTTTGTGAAAATGGTTTAACTCATGCTACAAATGATGACCTTGCTTCCCGGAGGCCTGAACAATCGAGGGTGGCTAGGGCTGGTTTTTCTCATTTTTCTTTCTCTAAGTTTGCAAAGAAAGCTTAGAGCTGGAGGTGGGCACATCTGCAGAAGTGTCTGCAGACAGGCCACGGTGCTCTGTTTGCAGTGAAAGCTAGTGGACCCTTGTGTTCTGCACAGTGAAAGTAGGCATTGTGTAAGACTTAGCTCATATCAAAGCTCAGACATGCATTCTTCTTGAACACAAACAAGTTTCTACTTCAAAAGCATCAAGTATGGTGGATTGAGCATATGTATTTATAGCTTCTTCCTCCAACCAATAGTTTGAGATGGAGATAATGGAATGAATAGACATAAATGTACAAGGACACAGAGAATGGGAGAGCAGGTGCAGGACAAGCTACCACAGTGTAGAGGTACCAGAGTACCACAGTAAACAGATGTCATCACAGAATTGTTTTTCAAAAAGGCTAAATGTAAATCTACCCAACAAAGGAACATAGATACAGGTTGCATGAATAATAGATCCTAGGAAGCTTCAGGAATTGGAGTGATGAGGATCTTTCCCCTCAGAGAGGCAGGTATGGTCAAGCAGCACTAGTCAAAGTCTCCCTATGAAGTAATTAGAACCCTTCTTGGTCCTAGGTCCTCCCCTTCTCCCATAAAGGAAGACTCCATTCTAGAGCACAAGGCAATACTCTGGTCCAAAGAGACTGAAAAAGAAGACCTCAGATAAGGGGCACCGGGCTTCACTGAGGCAGGAGCCACAAGGTAAACAGGAATCCAGGGAGTGTCCGTATTGAAACCCATTCCATAGCTTCTCTTCCTACCAGTCCAGTCAGAGACACACCTCTGGGACTGTTCCTCACTCTTACACCATGGTGGCTGGATAACGGACGGTGGCTTCCAGGCCAAGGAAAGCCCAGTCCTTGGAGTCTGAGATGGGTTGTTCCTAGCTCCATGGCCTCGTCTGATTACTTAGTCTTGGTAGCTCGAATCTGAAATTCTGGCAAGAAGACCCTTCAGTGTACATTCGCTAGAAAGTCAAGGGAGGTGGTAGGTATAAAGACTCCAAAGAGAGATGCAGCTATTTCCGAAGCAATTTTTGAAAGACCTTGGGGAGACATTTTTCAGTGTTCCTGCCAAGAATCTATTCTCTTTATCTGACTCTTTAGACGTCATCCCAATAACGAGAATTTTCTGACCCTTCCCGCCCAGCTGCGATGTCAGCCACACTCCGAACCAGCTTAGATGATTCCTGTTAAGCCTGTTTCAAATCAGCCCCAAAGCCCTCTCGTTTTTGATCTTTCTTCTTATCTCAAGGGTGCATCAGTTCACATCTCAAATGCCTTTCCGAAGATGCAGCTCTGGTTTGCAAACACATTTTGTGCACTACTTGACTGAACAATCTTGCTAGACACCCGTCTTTCAGAGGCCCTAAGAAATCTCACAATTACTGAATGAGCATCATTGGTACCTATATCTTGAGTAATGCCAATCTAAATTAAAATATGCCGAGTCTCTCCACAGCCTAACAGATTTCCTAACTAACCTGTGAATACTGTCAGTTTGCTAATATAGTTATCTTGTTCCTTTAGAAACAAATTCTACAAAATGTCTTGTATTTACTCCACCAGTCTGAGAACTAAGGCGTCCCTCAGGATATCCCAAACTTCCTGTCAAAAGCAAATGAGTAACATAAATTAATATACCCAATGGGATGATTGCTTTTTGGGTTCTAAGATTTTTTTTTTCTTCTTCAAGCTGATGTCTCAAAATTCAAGTCTTGTCCTTTCTGCAGCGAGTGCCTCTTGTCTGCCTTTATTTAAAGAACCCTTGGGGTTAGGTGAATTCTTGAGGGCCCAGGAGTCTGGAGGCATTGAATTCCGTAACAGAGTTGCTACAGTGGGTCTTTTATTCCCCAGACTGGCCTCCCAGGCACAGAGTTGGATTGATGGTGAGTCTATTTCATGAACAGGATCCCTGGAGGGCCACATGTTTCCCACTTGTTTCCTAGGGTGGGGGAATAGAACTTTTGGAAGGTTGACTTGGGGGAGGTCGGTGAACCCTTGAGAGAATAGCTGAAGGGATTGTGAGATGCTGGGATCTCTCTTTCTCTTTTGCTTCCTGGTCATGGGGTAAACAACTAGCTCTTCCCCATGCTTCTACCATCCACACAGCCACTGCACAGGCTGTTCAACAGCAGCCCAGAGCGGGCTTCCCCAACCTTAGACCAGAACTTTCAAAAGCTTTAAATTTAAAAATAAAATAAATATCTCAGGGCTGAGAAAGTGGTCATGTTGTAAGTAAAGGCACAAATCCTAGCTACCTGAGTTCAACCTCCAGGTCACACATGGTTGAAGAAGAGGAACACTCCCATAAGCTGTCTTCTGATCTGTACAGATGCTATATTGCACACACGCGCACGCGCGCGCGCGCACACACACACCCACACACCCACACAATACAATTAAGAAGATTATCACATCAGCTGCTCTGCTGTAGAGGTAGGATGCTGACTAATACAGGAACATTGATGCCAACTCATATCCTCTGGTGTGGTTTTCTCCTGTCCTTCTCCTGGGCTCATCAGGACCATCTCCTGGGCTCATCAGGACCATCTCCTGGGCTCATCAGGACCATCTCCTGGGCACATCAGGACCATCTCCTGGGCTCATCAGGACCATCTCCTGGGCTCATCAGGACCATCTCCTGGGCTCATCAGGACCATCTCCTGGGCTCATCAGGACCAGCTTTGGGTTTTGCCATCTCACTTTCATTCCCTTTTAATCATCGGTTGTATCTTAAGACTCATCCATGTCACAGCACGCGGTCACAGTGGATTTTTACTGCTGGGTGTCACTCTCTGGAGAAAGAGTGTAATACAGCATTTGTTTGTTTTTCTTTAAAACATGGCCATGCTCAGCAGCTTCCCCATAGCCACCCCCTGGCAGAATTAGAGGACACAAAAGTAGGACAAAAGGTAGCTTTGATGCCTTTCGGTCTTTATTTCTACAGTTGTTTTCAGGGAACCCGTAAGCATCCTGCTTGGCACACAGTAGAGTACAACAAATGCATATTGAACCAATATTGTAAGTGACAGATGAGATCTAGGACAACTCTGTTGTATTTCCACCTGGGGCACGGACTGGAGTGGAGTGCTGGGGCCTCAGCCTGACTCTGTGGGAAGTGTGCCAGGACGAGGATCAAGGACCGATGGCCAATGTCTGTGTTGCTGGGAAAGCGGGGTCTCAGAAGTCGTTTCCCAACACTTTCCCTCTTAGACCTTAGGAACCAACCAGAGCATTGGGTACAGTTGAGAAAGAAGTGGAATAGAGTTTCTATTGTGGAAGTTCAGGCTTTCCTGAGCTTTGGATGACTGCTGATGATGGTAGTTGGCACTGAAAACGATGTTCGATAAGGTGTTTCTTCTACACACATGCTTTCAAAAATGATTCTGGTTTTATTTCATTATTTCTTTTGATAGAGACTCACTCTGTAGCCCAGGTTGGCCTTGAACTTGTGACCCTCCTCCTGCCTCTAGTCTCTGAGTACTGGGGTTGCAGCCATGAGCTCCCATGCCTGGCTTCATTCTGTGTTAAAGAGTGCAAACACACACATATTTCTCGGGAAAACAATTTCACGAAGGATGTTGTTAATTTTCATGCCTATGGTTAATGTAAATTTTATTTTTTAAGATTTTCATTTTATTTGATGTGTGTATATATGTGTCACGTGTGTGAGCATGTGCCATTGTACAAGTAGGGAGGTCAGAGGACAATGTGCAGGAGTCTATTCTTTTTTTCCACCATATGGGGTTTGGGAACCAAATTCAAGAACTTATCTGTCAGGCTTGACAGCAGGGATCTTTTTGTGCCGAGCCATCTTGATGGCCCAAATGCAGACTTTCTGTTTACAAATGAATCTTTTAGCTGTTAAAATGGACTTCTCTGACACAATAATGTGTTTTAAAAGTTCTCTAGTTGGTTAGATGTAAAATGATGAAAATTTAATTAGAATATTTTTGGATGAATTTTTTCACAGTAAACTTTTTCAAAATTATACTTTTATAATTTGCAAAACTTTCCTTTAAATTCCAGTGTTTGCAGCAACATGGCCTTGGTTACCCCATGTCTGCCTGTAGCATACTTGTTAGGGCTGGGGTAAATATCAGTGTTATCCATTGGTGTGTTTCACACCTGTGGGCTCTGCATGGGCTTCCCCGAGGAGACTTCATGCTCTGTCTGTAGATGGTGGCGGGGGCGGGGGGGCTGCCTGCCTAGTAAATGAGGGTGGGATGAGGGTGGGGGTGGAAGCCAGCAACCCATTGTTCACACAACCTTCCAGGTGATTCTGACATATGTTCCAGGTTCCCGAAGTGGGTGGGGCTGAACCAAGACAAGTGGGGGATGTGAGTGGAGAGTACAGAGTTCTCTATCTGAGGAATTGCTTGGAGTAAGGCAGTAATGAAAAACACCCCCTCTTCCAGCAACAAAGCCACCTTTGGTTCTCAGTTTTCAGTTTATTGTAGCATCTGAAATGACTCTCATGTGCCTAAAACTCCTATTACAAAGGCTCAGCATAGGTGGAATATTCTCTGTCCCACCATCCAACTCGCAAATAACCACACAGACATTTATTATTAACTATAATGATCAGCTGATAGCTTAGGCTTGTTATGAACTAGCACTTACAACTTAAATTACTTATATTTTTAAATCTATGTATGACCACATGGCTCAGTCTCTTCTTTCAGCACTGCAAGTTCATCTTGTTTCTCTTCGCATCCCCTGACTCCGCCCTTCTTCATCTCAGAGTTCTCTCTGCCTGGCTCTCCCGCTGAACCTTGTCCTAACTAGCTACTGACCATTTAGCTCTCTACTAAACCAACGAGAGCAGCACATCTTCACAGCGTGTGAAAAGATTGTTCTACAATGGGTCAACCTTTTGCTTATTTTGTTTAATGCAATTACTGGCTGCTATCGAGACCTCTGGAAATGCCCAGCTCTCGGCTGTTACTGTGTCACAGTCCTTGTGGGGAACTAGTGAAGTGAAGCACTCATCATTCGTATCCCCTACAATGACATCTAGGAATCCCTTTCCCCAACAAGTCCAGGTCTCGCCATAGGGGAGAACAATCTTCCCGAGTGTTTGCTTCTTCAAGATGACTGCTGGAGAATGTGTGCTTTGGGCTTCATGGTTGTAGAGCAGGGCATCCCCACCAAGGCCCAGTGTTCCTAAACTCTCTCTTTGAAGAGAGAATGGAAAGACATAGAACCTTACTGTCCTCCAACATGTACCACAACCAGGTCAAAGTCTGTGACAATCCCCTTGAATCCATCCCCCAAGAACAGTATGTCTACGCTAGTGACAACTGAAGAGGAGAATCCTAGTCTGACCTGGTGGCGTGAGTTTGTAACCACAGCTACAAATAATCAGGAGTTCAAGGTGTGCTTGGTCTAGTCCATGAGGCCTTGGGCTCTCACTCAGTGGTAGAGTGCTTACCTAGCAAGTGTGAGGTCCCACATCCAAACACGTGTACCTTCCCATTTATATTTTAATGTGTAGTGATGTTTGCTTAAAATTGTATCATCTACAGAGCAAAAGAATTAAAGGCTTTGGTCATAACCTCCTGATACCTTGATCCTTGCTGCCATTGCTGTCATATAGCCAGAAATATCTGGAAGTCAATCCAACTTTGAGCGACTTGAGAGATACTTAAGATTGGTGTCATAATAATATTACAACATGAATTATTTTTTTTTGATAGTCACTGCTCTGTCCCCTTACCAGTATGAGCCTCTCATAATACACAAACACTGACAGCATCCACCCTAAGGCGAGCATTGACTGACTCAGCATCCAGTGGAATTGTTGGCCATCATCCAGCTCCAATTCTGGTTTTAAAAAGAAAAGAACAACGGATATTAACATATGACTTTGGTGTCTGAATCCCCAAAGAGTTCAAATTTGAACTGTTTTATAAACTTTAATAACTCCCCCCCCCACACTTAAAAATTGACTGTGTGACTTCTTTTTGTTACATTTTCCTTCTGGGAGTTGTTCCTTGTTATCCGTGAGTAGTATTCTGCTGTTTGAATTGCCACGGCTTATCTGATCAGTAGCAGCTGGGCCTCCGAATTCTTTCCCCATTCAGCATCAGTGAGCATAGCTGCTGCACACATTTAAGTATAGGTTTTTGTGTAGCCATGCATTTTCATGGCCATGGGTAAAAGTCTAGGAGTAGAATTGCTGGGTGATACAGCAAGTGCCTCTGTCGTTTATAAAGAAAGCGCAAGGCAGTTTTGCAAATTGGCTGTGCCGTTTTCCTCTGCGCCAGCAGTGTGGCGGGGTTCTGCAGGGCATCTGAAATGGGTTCTGACAGAAGTATAAGGAGAAGGGGTGAGGCGTTGGTTAAGCTCTCAGGCTCAGTTATTCTTGTGGTCAGTGGCTATGGCTTGATGATGTGTCCCCCTTGCGGAGATTCTTCAGGTTCTGTGTCACCAGGTGCTGAAAATGTTACGAAGAGCTATTGGAAGATGCGTGACTGGGTTTTATTAATCTTTATTATTTCAGCTCCTGGTAGTAACTAGTCCACAGTGACTCTCTCAACATACACTGGTTGGTGGACTCAATGTCAGGCATGAGTAGTAGATGAAGATTGGTGGACTCAATGTCAGGCATGAGTAGTAGATGAAGATTGGTGGACTCAATGTCAGGCATGAGTAGTGGATGAGGACTGGTGGACTCAATGTCAGGCATGAGTAGTAGATGAAGATTGGTGGACTCACTGTCAGGCATGAGTAGTGGATGAGGACTGGTGGACTCAATGTCAGGCATGAGTAGTGGATGAGGTGCTGCTAGAGAATTTCTTTGCTTCTTGTTTTCTATGGCAGAAGTACCAGTGGTCATGCATTTCTCCTAAAAATACAGTAAATGTGGTAAGTAACAAAAAAAATGGTTGTTGGGAAGGCTCATTAGATGGAAAAAAGGAGGGTTGGTGTGGTGGTTCAGCAGATAAAAATGGTGGTTGTGTAGGCCCAGTAGCTGTAGTTTGCTCTCCGGGACCTACATAAAGAGAGAAGAGGACTGCCTCCAGTTGTTTTCTGACATCGCAGTGCTTCATAATGTGTGCAAGTGCTAATGCATGCACTCACACACAAGTATGTGCACACACACATATGTATGAAAACATGGAGAATCATAAAGTTAAACATTATGGTGAGACATAAAGGTATGTGTTGCCTAACTTTCATTGTGAACGTCCTTGGATTTAGAATCCGTAGGTTGATAAATGTCTGGACCTGTCTGTGAGGTTCCTTCCAGAAAGGGTTAATTGAGGTGTCAAGATCCATCTCAGATGTAAGTGGGCTGGGGGCTCAGCTGGTTTAAAAAGGAAGAAGAAAACTAGCTGAACCCCAGCCCTATCACATTTTGCTTCCTGACTTGTTGAGCGCGAGGAGCCTCAGCTACATGTTCCTGTGCCATGCTTTCCTAGACCCGAGGGACTTAATCTCGAAAACCATTAGCCAAAATAAACCCCTCCATAAATATTTACTTATTTATTTATTTTTCAGTGATGAAGAAAGTAAGCTGTACACGGACAAGAGAGATTTGTGTGTTACTTCTATCTACTTTGTTTGGGGTTGAGAGTCAGGTCCCGTGGTTTTTAGATGCTTTCTAATTTCTTCTCTGGGTGGAGTACAGTGAGCCTTGAATGCATCTGCGGCTGCCCAGTCCAGGTTTCCATTCTTCTTCCTACACTGCCAGCCATCTTGATTCTACATGGTCCCTGTTGCTCCTCTTTATCATGGTTTAGATGGTAGACGTGGTATAGTCAAGTGGAGACAGTGTGTGCATCACCCATTCCTGAAGTCACTAGCCAATGGGTTCTCCTGTAGATGTCTCCATCTAGCAGGCAAAACCACTCTTCCTTCTTCCTCTCTTTTCTTCCCCTCCTCCTCTCCCCTCCCTCTCTCCCTTCCTCCCTTTCTTCCTTCTCCCTATCTTCATTCCCACCCTGGGAACAAATTCAGATCCTCTTGAGTTTGAATCACCATAGATTAATAGGTACCGGCACAAGGATTTTGTGGCTGGCATTCGATGTTTCTATGGATTCTGTCTGTGCCTGGGGACAGTCTCTAATCTTCAGGTGTGTAAATTCTTGTTCCTTAAAACACATTTCCAGGTGTCTCTGCTCTCCTCCAAATATCCTCACTCTGCAAACCCAGACTGGCACAGGCAGGCACGTTTGTCTGTGGCCATTTAAAGCAGAAGCAGATCTCACTGGAGATTCTGCATGTGGTAGACACAAGGGTAGATGGCCCCAGGAAGCTGGGGTACTGTGGAGCTGGAAGGGGTTCCCAACCTAAAAAGAGGCCATGTGATTGCAGGGGAAGGAGGGAGCACTCTAGAAGAGGCTGGAGCTGCAGCTGACGGGAGGCTAGGATTCAGGATTGCTCCTGTCTCTGTGAATCTGTGGGTAATTGGGTCAATAATTTCCAAGATGTGGATTCCTCAAACACCACTCTTCCGGTTGGTTGGCTAACACTTTGTTTTCGACTTGCTGCACCTGTTCCATCTTCCTTCCTATCTCCTTTCTTGCCCGATGCTTTGATTTTAAAGGCTATTCCATGTCTTCCCTCCATCAGCTATTAGTTATAAACCTCTGTTCAGTCACTGGGGCTTAGGGTTGGTGGTGGCATTTGATGTGGTATCATGGCGCATTCTGTATGGATGGTGCTTGGGTCTTAAGAAGTTTATTCTGAGCTGCCCATAGTGGCACATACCTCTGAGCACTCAGAGGTGGAGGCGGGTTGATCTACATGAGTTCAAGGGCAGCTTGGCCTACAGAGTAAGTTCAAGGACAGCCAGAGTTACATACTGAGAGCCTGTCTCAAAAAAAAAAATGACATTCTCTCTGTTCACCCTTGGTCCTACTTTCTGTTATAGTCTTCTTGTAATTTAATGTTCTCTCTATGAGAAAAAGTAGATGAAAGGTCCTGTTATTTAAAAGTTATTTTAAATGTTTACTTGGATAGTGACCATTTTCTTTTTCTTTTCTTTTCTTTTTTTTTTTTTTTTTTGTTTATCATAGAGAGTTTTATGGTGTTACCAACCATACTAAGCCCAAGATATCTGCACTGTAACTTTCGGATATCACGAGAGTGTTGGGTGATAATGCCAGAAGAGAGTCAAGATTCTGGAAGGAGTTCTGGGGTGGGTCCAGAGTACTCATGGGGATTGGGTGGAGGACAATTGAAGAAAGGACATCCCAAGACTCAGCCTAGCACAGCTGAAGTTGAAGACGGCGCAGGCCTGATATAGGAAGACTCCAGAAAGATGGGACCTACATTCTCTTGGAGCCTCCAGAAGGCAGCTCAGCCCTGTGTACACCCTGACCTTGGATCTAGGGGACTGTGAGACACAACACCCCAATAACAATGACTGCTCATTGTTTGAAGCTGGGAAGCTGCAATAACCCATGTAGCAGCAAGGGGAAGCCAGCACATTGTGCCTGTTTTTCAGGACTCGATGGAGCCAGGCCGTTAAGTGTGAGTCGGGTGAGGATGGGTTCTGTCTGATCCTGTTTGTGTGAGGACCTCTTTACGAAGCCTTCATTTTTTTTTTTGTTTGCCATTCTACTGGCCCTGCTTATTATTAACTACTTTTCGTTCATATTAGGTTTAATTGGATTTCCTGTCAAGTTTGGTAAGATATCCACTCAATTCCTGATTTGAGAGCATTCTTTTTTCCTAACATAAGTGTTTAATGCTATAATTTTTTTTTATGAACACACTGATTATGTTTTGATATGGAATGTTTTCATTTTTACTCAGTTTAAAAATTTTTCTAATTTTTCAAGATTTCTTATTTGAATCACAGATTATTTAGAAGTGTTTTACTTATTTACAAATACTTCAGCACTTTCCAGAAAAATTTCTGGTTTTGATCTCTAGTTTAATTCTGCTTTGTTTTGAGTGTATTCTTTGTAGATTTGGTTTCTTTTAAATTTAAGTGTTTGTTTATTTGTTTTTGTCCAAATGTGGCTTATTTCAATGAATAGTCCCATGTATGTCTGCAAGTAACATGCATTGTCTTTGGGCAAAGTGTTTTGTTAATATCAATTAAACCAATTTGATTGACAGTATATTTAGGCATAGAATATTATCGACTTTCTTTTAAGTTATTTGTTGATTGTTGAGAGAAGAACATTGAAGTCTTCAATCAGAATTGTAGATTTATTGATTTCTCTTTTGATTTGATTGGCTTCTGCTTTATGTAATTTGAAGTTCTGCTGCAGGGTGCATGCTTGTTTAGACCTTTGAGGTCTCCTTAGAGGATGAACCCCTTTATCATTACAGGGCTCCTTTAATCCCTATGACATTGCTTTTTCTGAAGTCTACTTTAGCCTGAGACTGATTGTTCTCTTGGTCGGTGCTTGCATGGTATATTGCTTTTATTCATTCTACCCATCTTTATCTCTATATCTAAAGTAAGTTTCTTATGAATGACAGAGTCACATCTTACTGTTTTGTCTACGTTGTCGATTATTATCTATAATTCATTCTCCCTAGCAATGAATGATGGATCCCATGGCCCTGTTTCTTTTCCAGCATTTTGTAACGTTCTTTGCTTTTTCACTTGTAGTATTTGCTTTTGGGTTCTGGCAGTTTTTCTGCGATCCGGTTTCTTCACAGTATACTTGGAGATTGAATCTTTAAGTGTCTGCTTTGCTGCATACAAGCTTAGCGACATCACCAGCTCTCGTCTCTTTAAGAGCTGCCTTTATCAGTCAGAAGAGGGTCCAGGCAAAGAAACAGAACCGCCAGGAGTTTCACTGACACATGTGTGCACAGACAAAGAGACAGACAGATCTATCACAGGCATTTGACTGTATAAATTCCCTGGGCTGGTTCACTGGTCTAGGGGAGGTTATTTTTCCTATTTCTAGCGCTGGCTAGAATGAATAAAACAGGAAGATTGGAAGAAGAAATGGACACCGGCATGGATGGGTCATTCGCTGACTGGTTTTCCTGTTAAGTTGTTATAAACCAGGGTCCTCCTGGAAGAGGACACTTGAACGGAGAAAAAGCCTCCATCAGACTGGCCTAGAGGCAAGTATATGGTGCATTTTTTAAAAGTTAATAATTGATGCGTTAGGGTCCAGCATCACCCCTCAGCAGGTGGTCCTGGCTAGCTAAGAAGACAGGTTGAGAATGCCATGGGAGCAAACCGTGAGCATCATTCATCCCTCTGTGGATCTGTTCTCCTGCATCAGTTCCTGACTCCATGTTCCTGCCCTAGTTCCTCTAATGATGGACTATAATATGGAATTAGTCACCAAATAATCCCCTTTCTTTCCAAGTTTCTTTTGGTCAGAATGTTTCATCACAGCAACAGAAATCAAACCAAGATGGTGGCAGTCCTTGACGTCTCTTATTGCCTACACATCTTCATCTTTGGTGGCAGGGACTCACAGCAGAAGCTCACATCCTCCAACATGGAGTTAAAAGTTCTCCTTACTCAGGGTGGAAGATGCTGGAAAAGGGAAACTGACAGGAGGTGCTGAGGCTTTACAACAAGTCTCCCGAAACACCAAGAGTGACGTGTGCCGCGGACTGATCTAAGTGTGGGATGAATGTGTTTATGACAAGTCACCCAGAACACCAAGAGCATCGTGTGACACAGACTGATTTGAGTGTAGGGTGACCGTGAACGATGTAACAGCTCCTTGTGTCCTGTGACTCTGGCACCAAATATCTCTGGGGACACACAACAGCCCAAGGAGTGAAGGTGGTACCAACCTGGCTGTCGGTGTGCGGCACACCCACCCTCCCGACTGTCTCACTTTCTCTTTTAGTGATGGACGCTGGGCTTTCACCTGTTGTCTTCTGTCCTTTGTGTTTTAGCGCAAACTTTTTATCCCTTTGTGCCTTTAGAGCTCTGGTTTTTGAATATTCTGGATATTTTCTTATCAACTCTCTTCCGTTTTAGTGAATTTCCTTTTAACCACTTAAATCTGCCATTAAACCTGTCTGCTAAATTTTGGATTTTAATTACCTTTTTTTTTAAAATTACATTTATTCTTCATTTTGCAGTTTCTTGTTCTCAGCCAAACTTGTCTATATTCTCATTAACATTAATTTCCTTAGACATCACGGCTACTTCCATATCTATGTTTCCTAATTTTATCATTTTGATCTCTTTGTTTTTTTCCTTGTTCTTGTCCTTTTATTGTTTGGTTTTGTCTAGTTATTTTTATTAAATTAGGAAATATAAATAAAATTAAAGAGACTATTGAGATTTGAGTGCTTTTTCTCCTTTTCTCAAGAGATTTACTTTGCTTGCGGCAGGTGGGAGGTCTGAAGACTGTAACGAAAGGCGGAGCTGGTTGATGCCCAGCTTTATTAGATGTCTTTATTAGAATATGTGTTGCCATTTCCTTGAGAGTTACTCTTTATGGATTCCGCTGGAAACCCCAACAGTGTGAGTGTGTGACTGCAAACACATATGTGCAAACACGTGTGCCTGGTGCCTGCGAAGGCCAGAAATGGGTGTTGACTCGGCAGGAACTAGAGTTACTTACAGATGGTTCTGCGCAGACACAGGGGAGCCCGGGGTTCTCTGTAAGAGCTGCAGTCCTTAACTGCTGAGCTGTCTTTGTTTAGGCCAGTCTTGGATGCCTGTCTTTGCTTTCCCCGTTCTGTGAAATCTTTCCTTAGTTTTTCATAGTGTAAGAAGGAAGGGGTACCAAGGACTTCGTCTATGTTCTAACCATACTGTTTCAAGTCCTTGTATCTTAGTGGTTGTATCTTAGTGGTTGTCAGGTGATTCTCAGTTTGTCCATATGACCTCCAAGGAGCATCCCCCTCACCCCCCCAAAAAAACAAAAAAAGAACCTACTTTCAAGTTTAGTTTATTTGATCACTTTGAAAGGTGTGTTCTTTTCTGTCTCCATAATCTGAGGTTTAGATAGAACAATGCTTTCAAATCACTAATGTTCACACGAGAAAACAGAAGAGGAGGGAGCAGTCTGGGTGTGTGTGCTCCAACTTTAAGCAAGGGAAATCTTACACCTTCTGACTTTCTCAAAATGTTTCCTTTGGCATGACTTATAAGGGAGAAAAATGCCCACTTCTCAGTCTGCTGTACTTCCCTTGGCTGGAACTCTGTTGGTGACCGACTCTTGGGTATCTCCACATTTATTGTACTGAGACATCTCATGCAGACCTACACAAACCAGCATCTTTTCAAAGCTGTGCAGGGACCTGTGGGGTGATTTCCTTGTCCTAGCTGCTCTATCACTGAGTTCTAATTTTAATTAGTTCAATTCCTGTGCTTGCTGTCTTTTCTCTGTTGTTTCTGTGTCCTCATTAGCCACAGCCCTAGTGACCAGCACATCTTCTCAGGTCTGATTGTGGCGGCTTAGAAATGATCACCATGGAAACTGTGAAGCACTGTAGATTAGTGGTTTTACTTCTCACAGAGCAAGTTAGTAAACCTTTACTGGGGTACCCATGTTCTCACCGTCTAAGAAGCTATCACCCTAGCTACGAAGTAGGTAGATGGGTGTAGGTTGTATGACCACTGAGCATCACAAGCATCCGAGGAAGAGGATCAACTCTTGCTATTTGCAAATGCCCTATCCCGTTCCTTTTCCACGACTAATAACTCATGATTCTTCTATGGGCTTAGCCCTTATAATAAATAGTTGAAAAAAAATCACAGGACGAGCGAGGGCGTGGAGTTCCCTACAAGGTGCAGTTGGAGATCCGAACAGATATCCCTGGTCCCAAAAGTAACATGGTTTTCAGGAATGTCTTCATTTTGTAACACCAACAAAATTGGGTACAGACCAAACCAAAGGTGAGGAAATCCATTTGATCAGCTTGCATGAGCCTCCATGTCCCCAGGAGATGTCCTCGATGTCATCAGCAGAACTGAAGGGAAGACTGGTAACCCTGCTACTGTCACCCTCCTGTAGCTTCTGGGTACTCCCAGAAGGCCATCAACAACAGGCCACAGTATGGCCTAGGATTCCATTTTCCACATTAATTTGCTGTGCAAAAGTGAACAAACCTTTGATGATCTTTGTTTTTCTACCTGTGCAACAAATGTATTAGTTTACTTTCCTAGTCCTGAGTCTACTCCTACACCCCCCAGATATTTAGTAACTGCAGTACTAGCTACTTAGATGGGTGAGAATATGGCTATTTTACAACAGTCATGGTTTAGCGCTCATTAACTTATTTCCTTATTATAAGAACTTTCTATGGATATAATGATAACCATTGGGATCAGCCACTTCCTATCCCTCATCACCTTTCTTGGGATGGTCCCCTGATTAATTCTTAGCAAACCCTGAAAGATAAGGGCTACTGTTGTCCCATTTCAGGAGGAAATTAAATGTGACGAAAATTTAGAATGGGGACTATGGGGATGACATAGTTGGCAAAGAACTTTCCACACAGGCATGAGGGCCTGAGCTTGAATTTACCCATGTGGAAAAAGCCATGTGTGTCTGTAACTCCAGCATGGGAAGGCAGAGGCAAGAGGATCCTTGGAGGTTGGGGGTGGGCTTCATGCTGGTCAAAAACCTGGCTGAGTTGGTGAGCTCCAGGCTCAGTGAGAGACCTTGTCTCAAAATAATAAGGTAGGGAATGATGGAGGAGGACTCCCAATGCTGACCTCTGGCCTCCATTCCCTTGTATCCACACCCACATGAACAGGTACACACAAACAAGTATGTCTGCCTACCACACCACCACACATCCACACTCATGGAGAAGTTCAGAATGATTTGTTCAAGGTACTACGGAAAACGATAGGTTCAGGAGAACGTATTATGGCCAGTATTAATCAGATTCAGTGCTGCAGATCAAGTCCAGGACCTGGTAAATGCTCTTTAAGCTCATTGCCACTGGGCCTCAACCCTGGCCCCCAAATCCTCCCCCTCTGTGTGTGGGTGTCCCCACAGGCACATGCCACAGCACTTGTGTGGGAGTTAGAGGACAATCTGGGTAATCTTAGGTATGGTCCTCACTTTCCACTTTGTTTGAGGCTAAATCTCTGTGTTTTTCCAGGGATTCTCTCGCCTCATTCTCCTGTCTCACCATAGTAATACTGGGATGAAAGAGAAGCACTTCCACACCTGGCTTTTCATGGGTTCCAGGTATTTGAAATCAAGTTCCCATGCTTGCACAGTGGGCTCCTCATCTCTTGAGTCATCTTCCCAGCTAAACCACAGTTGCCTGACAGAAAAACCAAACAAAACAGCTAAGAGATAAGTGGGAAAGAGTATATGACTCTCTGTCCGCCGAAGGGGATGTTGGGAAATCTGGGTCCTCAGTGCTCTGTGTAGGACTGTCAGGAGCACGGGGCTCCCTTGGCAGGCATTTAAGTGTTGCTGCTTGCATGCTGTGTACCCCCTTTTCTCCCACTGAGTAGGTTTTATGCAGCCAGGGCTGAGGCTCCCCGGGGAGCAAGGCACTTCTTGTTAGTGCCGGTCTTAAATTACAGCTCTCCACAGGGATTAGCACCATGGAATCAGTGGATAGACCAAACCCGAGTGTCACCAAGCAAATATTTCACATTTCATGTTAAATCATATCCTAAAACAAGTGTGAAGAATTGGGATTAAGTGAGAAATATACATTTAAGGGACTGAAATGGTTTTGGATCAGGGTGAAATCCAGTCGTCCTATCCTGGTCCCTTCTTGGGGAGTCTGGGCACCTGGTTCCATGTGCTCAATGTCCAGAGATGTACAATGAGCAGGAGGTGTCCAGGTGAGATGAGACGGGGTGTTTTGGCAGCATCAAAGGTGCTAGACACAGTAGCTGTCAGTCTCAGGGACCTAAGTGGGGTTTGGGTTTAAGGAAAGAGGCTTCTCTGATTGTGTACAAACACCCACAGCTAAAGAAGAGCGGGGGCAAGGAGAGCAGGAGGGACAAGCCTCTAGGAGACAGCTCAGCAAGCTTGCAGGATGACTCAGTGCTGGGCGACCTGGCGGCTTTTCTTAGATACTTCCTTCTTGGAGTCCCTGCTTACGCAGCCTCAGAGAAGTGGCACGGAGTTCTGGAAGGCACCCGCTCTGCTGGCTTTTGTCCTAGTTTCGAAGTTTGGTTCTGATTAGAGTGGAGTGTGCCATCCGGCTTTGTTCTGCTGTGTCCCCACACCCCTTGCTCCTGCAGTTTCCTAGCTCTAAATTAGGGCTTTGCAGGATCAGGGAGGCAGGTTGTAGGTGCTCAGGAGAGTCAGCTCTCAGCCGGGTGGAGACACATGATACCCTAGCCTGTGAGCCCAGCGCCCTGGAGACAGAAGCAGGTGGCAGCTGAGGCCGACCTTGCAAGAGGATCCTCAGGGCTTCAGGGCCATGCTAAAAGGAGGTGGCTTATTTTTAGTTGTTGGTTCTTCCCTTTTTGCATTACTTAAGTGTTGGCTTATTTATCTAAGAGACTATGAAACTTAAAAGTAAAAAAGGGTATACATCTGCTGTGAATACTGCTACAATAATTTTGTAAAAACAAAGTTATTTTCTTCTTTCTTTTTCTTTTCTTTCTTTCTTTTTTTGAGACAGTCTCATATATTCTTGTATGTCTCAGGCTGGCTTTGAACTATGTATCTGAGGGTTATATTGAATTTCTTATCCTCCTGCTTCCTTGAGTGCTGAAATCACCAGCATCCGCCACTATGCCTGGTTTTATGAGGTGCTGGAGATAGAACATAGGGTCTTCTGCACACTTCTACAGCTCCCCATCAGCAGAGCTACACCGCTGGCCAGTCACTTCAATCCCCATTTCTGTTTGGGGTTCCCTGTGTGCTGTATCTGCCTTCCACGGCACCATCCCAATTAAGCAATCCTGATATGTGGTCCATTCCCCACAGCAAGGGTTCTCTTTCCAGCCACTCATTCTGAGTCCTTATGGGTGGGAGGGAGCAAGAGTGGATATGAACTCTAGGGGCGGATCAGTCAGCCACAGCTCAGAAACTAACACTTGGCACCTTCACGGAAACCTCAAAGCATCCTGGAGTCTGGCAGGTTGAGGTCAAGGTGTTGGCAGGGTTACTCTTTAGTCTTTGAGTTGTACTAGACTATGTCCCCGTGTGATCTCCTCTGTGTGTGTCTGTGCAATAGGCTGTTTTTTATAACAGTTTCTGTCATATGGGGCATCATCCTTATTTCCTTCTAAATACTTTCTCTTTCAGGGGTCATATTCTGAGGTAGCAGGGATAAGGACCCCCCAAAAGACCACATGGCAGTATAAGGGGGGCAGTGTAGTCGTACCAAAGAGTTCCACAATTGCCCAGAATAGAGTATAACAGACGTTTATTTATTTGGGGATAAACCCACAGTAAGGGTGGTGATCCACAGTCCTCTGCATGACTGGGAACTGGAACGGAATCCAGCAGCAAAGAGGGCCACACATACTGTTTGTCTGCTTTATAGTAAATGAGACCGCGCCTGAAGTGGGCCGGTGTCTTAAAGGGTATTGACTGAGGGAGTTCCCACAACAGTGTTGGGTAGGGATAGAGACATGATAGCCTGTTACAGCAGTAAAACAAAATGTCACAGCTGAAGGGCGTGGGGAGGATACTGAGATAGCCCTGAGTGGGAACAGGGGGCGAAAGAAGCTAACTCTGTTTCTTAAGAAAATTATTTTTTATGCATATGAGTGTTTTGCTTTCGTGTATCTATGTGTACCATGTGTGTTTTTGGTGTTCACAGAGGTCAGAAGGCATTGGGTCCCCTAGAATGGTTTTAAGCCTCCACGTGGGTGCTGGGAGTCAAACTCGAGTCCTCTGTAAGAGCAGTAGGTGCTCTTAATTGAAGAGGCATGCTACCTTGGTGGTGCAGGCTACACACCTGCTCGTGGGCACCCTTTCTGCCATGATGCTCCTTGTGTCTTTTCTTCCCCTGACCTCTGACCTGTTTCACCTTCACTGGTGGACACTGAACTCTCATGCACTGTTTCTCTTTCTATTTGGACTCCCAGAAAAGAAGGTGTGTGTGTGTGTGTGTGTGTGTGTGTGTGTGTGTATGTGTGTGTAGAAGCCAGAGGACAATGTTGGATATAACTCCTCAGGTGCTATCTACTTTGTTCATTTTTGAGACAAAACCTCTCATTGGCTGGGACTCAGCAAGCAGGCTAGCCTGGCTGGCCCACAGTCTCCAGGGAGCCTCTTCTCTCCACTCTGCTAGCGTTGGGATGAAAAATGCACCATCATCACGCTTAGCTTTTGCTATGCGTTTGGGGGGGCCCTGAACTCATGTCTTCTTGCAGTACAAGCGCTTGACTGTCTGAGCCTTCACTGCAGTCTGAAAAGTGGTCCTGATGACATGTAAATTCCAGTTCAGCTTAAAGTCTAGACCCAAGTAGACCGCACCCCTTCACACTGATACAGTCTCTGTGCCCTGGTGTCTTGAAGGGGGTTGAGACTGAGACCATGGGCCTGGAGGGGGCTGTAGGGAGTAAGTCTCTAGGAGCAGCAAGGGCCCCTCCCTGGATGAGCTTGCCTGAGTTTAGTATTTGTGGGACACCCCTTCCCCATCCCTAGCTTGTGTCATGCTTCAATCTCATTCTGCAGGGCAGATGAACTTAATCTCAACCTGAACAAAAACGAGGGGCACATTTCTGATGTGCTGAACAAAACTGATCCGTGGTATCCAAGAGGAACCCCCGTGCTGTGGTTGCTGGGATAGCTGTTGCTGGAATGTTAGAGAAGGCCTGGTCAAGAAGGGACATTCCCAATGAGAGGAGCAGCTGGGTGGGGGCGTGGTTACGGAAAGTGGGGAGACAGGTGGTCTCTGATGCTTTCAGGGTTTGACTTGGTAGCCGACCTGAAGCCCCTGGGACACTGTTTCTCCTTTTCATTTTTCGCCCCTTAAAGGGAAAAGGCTTTGCAGATCAGAAGGTCAAGACTCTCTCAGGTGGAAAATCCTTTGGAGCAGGGCAGAAGTCCATTTTGTGTAGTAAACCAGCCATGCTGATGATCTGTGCTCCCAGCGAGCCTCCAGATGTTTGGATGTGTCCTGTGCCCTCTGAGAGCAGGCTGTCTGCCACAGGAATGTGGAATTTTCTACCTATTCTTCAGGGGCTGGCGTTGGCTGACAAAGGAGAGGACAGGGGTCTAGGTGACTATAGCCTGGCGGCTCTCTTAGATTAAACGCAGGCCTTTCATTGGGGGCACTCAGCACATTAACAATAGACGGGCGCTCTCTTTCCACACTCCTCTCTTGGGGTGCTCCGTCCTTTGCCATTGGTTCACAGAATGTTCTGGAGACCTCTTGGGAATCAGTGCATTCTCTAGCTCTTGGACACAAGGACCAGCAAGCATTCTCTGAGGGTGGACACCCAGCTGGAGGAGAGGACATTAAATAAGCGAAGGAATTGCAGTTATGATGAACAATGGAAGGAAGTCAGGGATGGCAATCAAATGACCATGCAAATGATAATAAACTTATAGACCTAATGTACTCTACATGGGGGGGGGCAGTGATGGGCTGACTAAGGGGTCAGGGGATTTTTGCTTATAGGAACTGATCTTAAGCTGATGGCTACAGTGGCCATTGGCACCATAGAAATGGGTTGTTGAAGAGTTGAACAGATTCCTGATGTGAAGAAGCAAGGTCAATTTAAGGCAATGAAAGTAGAGTTTGGTACCAGCTTATGGAGTTTGGATTTTGATCTACAATTAAGAAGCAGCCCTGTGTGATAGTTAGTACTCACTAGGCCATGCTGTGTAACAAACATGGGAAAAAAAATCTCAGGGGTTCCCGGTGACGAATTTCTATTTTTGCCACTTGTCACAGCTTCCCTTGGGCTCACCTATAGCCATGGTCCTTAGATCTTTATTGTGGGACTTAGCTGAAGATGCCCCCCAAATCTGGGTCATGGCTTTCTCATGTCAGAGGCACGAGAGCCACAGATGAGCCTGCGAATGCCTGCAGACACGCTCCATCATTGATCACAGCTCACGGGTCCAAGACCAAACCTCAGTGAAGGGAAGGGTCGGTTGGCGCTGGGATCCGAGTACACAAAGAGAGGGGCAGCAAAGGGTCAGGTTTAGGGCCAAGAGAAAGAGGCCTGAAGGAAAAGAAGCATTTCAAGTGTGTGGTGTGGTGATATTAGGTGTGCCCTGGGAAGAGTGAAGGCACGGACTGAGGCAGGTCAATAGTGAGGTCCAAGACTGTTCTCAGGTGATTCCTGTCTGACATCCTCCAGGTAGAACATGATCCCTGGACTAAGAGGTGACGGAGGACACAGAGGAAAGAGATTCATGATTTCAAAAGTGAGACAAAGAATCATCATGGCCCATGTGAGCTTGGTCTGAGCATGCTCGGTTTGCGATTCCTTGGCCCCACCTATGTGGTGATGATAGTTGGGGTCTACATGACTACACTCTATGTAACAACATTCTCTCCCACCGTGCCCTCAGCTTCATTCAGAGTATGATCTAAGAGTTCTCCTGAGAGAAAGCTCAGTGGGCTCAGGCCCTGAGCATCCATGTCCTAACTCTCGGGGTACAGAGATATTATATCATGGTCCTGGTGACAGGAACACCCCTCCCCCACTCTTCTTAGTTATTTAGGAGGAAAAGTGCTGGTTTCCTTTCTGTTTCTCATTTGTACAACGTTCAGTCCAAACTGGAGACCACTCTCCTCTTTCTCAGTAACACCCTGTAGCGGGAACCTGGGGAATCGGTATATGAAAACCAGATTTTACCTCCTTCCACCCTGGAGAGTGTGGTGCTCGCCAAGACAGAGGCCCAGCACACACCGTTCTAGAATCTTCCTATAAGAAATGGGCAAATGCAGTCCAGGGTGGCAAGCAGCTGAAATTGCAGAGAGCTCTTGGACTATGGAGATTGACTTTGATCCTGTTTGAAGCAGCCAGCCTTTTTTTGAGCATGGCTTCATTTTCTGTAAGTTTCTAGCGTTCACGAGCGTTCAGCATTTAGTACATGAAGCAAGATGAAGCCAGGCTTCCTGCTTTCTTTCCCGTAGTACTTCTGGAGTGGTTACAGTTTCCGCAAACACGCCGCGTGACTGTACAGCACATTATGGCTGGAGTCTTGACCGTACCCGCCATTCCCCAGGTGATATCCTCAAGGTGTGGCTGGAGTTCCTGGAACCAGAGGACAGATCTCACGGAATGTCAGAACGTCGGCGGTCTCAGCAACTCTCCGTCAAGTGGGGAAATGGTTGGTCTGAACGTGTTGCTAAGAATCCAGGTATTGCATCCTCCTGCCTCCAATGTCATCCCATGAACAGCTCTCATTTTCTTTCAGAACATACCAGAAAATGAATATAGTAAAAAAAAATCTCAGGTTATTTCCAAATCTAGTCCAGCAAGTCCCAGATAAAACTCAATTGCCACGATGACTACTCCTATTGTTCTTTTTAAAATGTGTTTATGTGTGCGTGAAGGTTTGCATGCGGTAAGAGGTCAGAGGCCACGGCCACAGTATGGTTTCTCGGGGGTCTCTACCTTGCTTTTTTTGTGAGACAGGTTCTCTCCCAGTCCTGGAGACCACTGATTAGGGTAGGCAGGTTGGCCAGTGAGCCAGGGGTCCTCTGTATCGTCTCCCCACTGCTATGGTACAAGCATGTGCCACTCTGCCTGGCCTTTTCATGTAGGTGCTGGGGCTTGAACTCAGGTCTTCATGTTTACACAGCACACTTTACCAACCGCTCCAGGAAGCTGCATCCGCTTGTCATTTTTCAAAACACCTGTCCTGGTGCACAAAGAAGATGCTTGCTGAGGAACTAAAGTAGATTCAGGTGGAGTTTGGGAGAACACTTCCCTCTAGGGCAGCTCCCACCTGCCAGAAGGGGAGACGAGCTCAACGTGAAGTAATTTAGCCAGGCTGTGGCAAATGTGGGCTCTGAGGTCATAAAACCAGGGCTGGAGTCGCGGCTGGGGCTTCTCGGACGTAACCTGAGATATGTACGGAGTCTTGAAAGGGTGAGTCCCTCCATGGAGCATGCGCAGAACGAAGTGATGCGCCGTTTTAGCGCCTTGTAGAGAACGGGCAGTCACCGGCTCAGTTATGGGAACAGGACAGAACCCGGAGTGAGTTTTGTTAGTAAAACGCAGGGAGCTGTGTGAGAACAGCTCCCTTCCACCGCTAACCCCAAACTCCCTCCAGATAACTTCTCGTAGGACCAGTGAGCTTTCGCCTGTGAATTTCCACCACAGAAAACGTCTGGAGGATGTAGGGTCACTGTGTCCTTCTTTGAGTGCCCAGGTCAGAGTCTTGTGGTCCAGTTAGAATCCCTGGGCAATGTGAGATGTAAAGACCAGAGGATGTTGGCTCGCCCAGCCCGCGTAAGCACTTAAGGCAGGGTCTGTATTATTATGCGTGTGTCGCACACCCTAATTTGGTTCATGGCCTAGTTGGGGTCACCAGTTTGGGGATCACAAACTGCTTGCTAGGTGGACTGGAAGTTGTGCCCAACAAAGGTGCACCTGTCCAAGATTGATTGATGGCGGAGGGCCCAAGACAAGGCAGGGCAGGCACGAGGAAGAATATCTGATCATGACCTCAGGCCCTACAGTTGTGTGGGGGAGTTCAGAGTCCTTAGCTGAAAAGCAAGGGCCAGGGCAGCCTCTTTGGCTTGCTTCCTCCATCCTTCTGGCTATCAACGGCAAGAACGAATGTGCTAGAATAATCCTCACCCACGACGTTCAGACACCTTGGCGCTACCGCACGATCGCTGCACCTTTAAAAGAAGATGCCACTCACAAAGGGACAGGTATGGTTCTAGTCCTCTCCTGCAAGGTCCTGGGGTAGACGGAGGCCACCAGGGGCATTTGCGGGACTCCAAGTTCCACCGTGGGATGATAGTGCTGTTCGTTCTCAGGATGGGTGGGTGGTAATGACAGCCGCATGTACACTCCTGAGGTTAACATGATGCATTTTATGTTACAAATACTATAAAATGTAACCCCTCACAAGGAACGGTATGAACAGGTTATAACACGGCATTCTAAACGTCTTTGCTCTGTTTTCCAGACTGAGAAAGGCTAGAGGACAATGAGGAGAACAGTGGGGGCTTAGTGGGGTACTTGCTGGAGCTGGTGTCTTCCGGCTTGGCAGTGTGCTCGCTGGGCAGGACTCAAACTCAATGTGGAGGCCTATGCCTGGGTGGGCCAGCACTCCTTCATGTTGACAGGAATGGTCCCCTGCCTCCCATTCAGTCTCCACCCACCCCAAAGCACCTGAAAGACCCAGGTTCCACTTTTTTTTCCTTTTTCCTTTTTTTGGTAACCTATCTCTTAAGTGCCATCTTTGTTTACTTTTGTAAACACAACGGGGGCAGATCCTATTTGCCTATCACTTAAATGCCAAAAAGAGAAGAGATAAAAACAACAGCAAAGAGAGGGGGGAAAAGCCTACGGAAAACCACCTCCCGGTGTTCAGGTTTTGAAAAACACCCTTCTTGACGATAAACAGCCTGGCTCAGGGCGCGGCTGGGAATCTTTGGAGGGGGCGGGCACGCTGCTCTATGGCGACCTCTGGTGGTCTCATCTCGTCATGGTCACGCTCTGCTGAGGGTTCTCCAAGGGGTTGGCACTTGGGGCCTTGGTGAAGGGCAGATCTCAAAGAGAGATTTCCAACCACAGACGTGCCCCGTGGTGCTTCAGGTGGAGACATGCAAAATGACGCCTCCATCCTGAAGGCTTTCTGAGAGTGGCCAGTGATGAAGATAGAAAAAAAGAAAAAAGTGTGGCCCATCTATTATATTTATGTTGTGTGATATTGTCCCTCAGAGGGTAAAGTCAATGAGAAGAATAAGTGATTGAAACAAGCATTTCAATCCCTTGGCAGGAATTCAGTCATTAGCAATATACCTATTTTACACAGGGAGATTAGCTAAATTAGAGGAGAAAGAAAGTGGGGCAGCTGTGTTCTCTCAGATAAGCATCATTGTATTAGAAAAAAACCAAACAAACCCAAACTCCGGAGAACTGGAATTTGCACAGGAAACATGAACACACGTGTTTTAGGTCCTTTGACACTTTTGAGAAGGCAAGAAATTCCAGAGGTGGGATTGCTGACCAGCACAGGGTCACTTACAGGGGACTGCACACACCCACAGCCACTGGGACTTAGCTAACGAAGGTCACCTCCAGGTGGGGAGGGTGAGAGGTCCTCCGTGTGCTTCCGAGTTCTTCAACAGCCTCTTGGAGACGCGTGTGCACTGAGACAGCCGTTATGGGAGAGGAGGGCAAGGCCGCAGGGCTGGTGACCAGAGGACATTCAGGCACACCTCGGCAGGCCTCTTAGTGACAGCTGCCACATCACATGGGAGTTAGTGCCGGATGCAAATTCTTGTCCCCACATCTGGCCTTCGGGGTCAGAGATCTCTGGAGTGGGGCAGAGCAGTTGGAGCCTTAACGAACCTGGGGGAGTCTGTTGTTAGAGATTGGGAGTCACGGAGGGGTTATCAGAACCCTCCAGAGCGCTCAGAAACTTTCGAAGACTAGTTAGTTCCCAGCGACTAGAGACAGTGAGTATGGTAGGTGGGGATTGATCTGCATGACACACTGCTAATTCTCCCATGCAACCCCACTTCTGAGACTCTGGGCCTGGCAGTACTCGAATTCAGTTCTTTCTGGTCTTGCCTGCAGCCCTCTGCTCAGAACCTCCTAATAGTGCCACTGCCTATGGCATAGGGGGGTCATTTTCATTTAAGCCTCCATGAAGAACTTCTATTCTAAACATCTTTTGGTCTTTTGAACACTCTATGCATCAATCAAATGAAACCATATTTTCATTGCATTCTTTTTAAAAATTTCCTTTACTTAAAAGGATCCCATTATTTGTGTTGTGCTGTGTGTATATGTGTGAGTGTGTGTACTTGTGAAGACTAGAAGGCAGTTTGGTGGAAGCTGATTTTCTCTTCTTATCACATGATTCCTGGGGACTTAACTCAGGTTGTAAGGCTTGGTGGCAAGCACCTTTAGCTGTGGAGTCCTTTCATTGCATTCTTAAACAACCACACTTACTAGTGGACCCTAAACAGTTTCTCTCCCTCTGCTGTGTGAGTCTCACCACCAAGAGCGGTACTCTACGAGCACCTGTTTGGGTTCCTGTGCTTATGTAAACAGAGGCTCCGGTTTAGTTTTCCGGCTGCCCAGACCCAAATAATCACACAGAAACTGTATTAATTACAGCACTGTTTGGCCAACAGCTCAGGCATATTCCTGGCTAACTCTCATATCTTAAATTAACCCATTTCTATTAAACTATGTATCACCGTGAGGCTGTGGCTTACCAGAAAGATACTGGTGTCTTTCTCCTTTGGCAACAACATGGCATCTGCCTGACTCCACCTTCTTTCTCCCTGCATTCAGTTTAGTTTTCCTGCCTACTTAAATTCTGCCCTGCCATAGGCCAAATCAGCTTCTTTATTATCCAATGATGATAAAACAAATTCATAGCATGCAGAGGGGAATTCCACATCATGCTTATTTATTTATTTTGGTATGTAAGAAAGTACTTCACTACCCCCAATCTAGGAAGCCTAACTTTATAGACAATGGGGCATGGTTGGAAGGCATGTTACATGATTTTGAGCTTTAGAGTTCTCAATTTGAACAGTGTGTGGCAAGTTTATTTTCTGTCAACAGTTTGTATGTAGCTCCTTGAGTGCCTGGCTGGCCACAGTCAAAGTGCACTAAGGACCACAGGGTTGGATTTAAAAATCTCTGGTTTGGCGAGACATGGGGACCTAGGGCCTTATGGCAGACAAGAGTGTCCTGAGGCACCGCAAGGACAGAGGGGCTGGGTTGTGAGGGTTGGAAGAACTCAGGAGACAGACAGTAAGGAAGGATTTTATCAGGGAACTGAGGCCTTTTGTTAATAGTGAGGTGTGTATGTGGTAGCTGCCTTAGATGAGGCTGCTCACTAGAGCTCTGTTTGCTGCTCACTGAGTGGGTTTTGCATGGAACTTAAATTCTGGTGGTCATTCCGAGGTCCTAGACAGACAACATTTCTGGTAAACAAATCCATTTCTGATTCTAGTTTGTTTTGTTCTGATTCTTGTGCCTAGATAAGCCAGAAGAGACTAATTGAGTTTTTTGTTACCATAGAGGTGACTTCAGTCCTGCTCGGCTTCTATACAATATTCTTGTGCACTAGATGGGCAGAGGGTTGGTGAAAATATCAAGTCGTTTGTTTAACTTCCAATAGATAATTGAAATTGCCTTCAAGACACCAGGTTGATGTCCTTTTGTCCCTGGGACTATATAGGGTTGCCATTTACTTCTGTTTGCAACTGTTAAAAATGGTCACATGACTGAGGAGGTGACTGAGAGAATCTAGGTGATACTTCCAAAATGAATGACAGATCAGGTCCCTGCTAGAGGAACAGGATTTTATCCCTAAATCAGGTTCTGAGCTCAGCACTGTTTTCTGCAGTGTTGTAAGGAGAGTAGGCCCCGTGGTCAGTCACAGGAATCTGCACTCAGCCCCTGTCAGCAAAAGGGTGGGCTGATGTCTTTGTGGCCTCTCTCACTTTACTATTGTTGGACTTAGCAAAACCGTTCTCAAGCAGGAAAAGCTTCACAAGGCTTCAGGAGCCATTATACAATATCCTAAACCAGGAATCCATGCCCAGTATCTCCTGGTACGCTACCGAAAACTGGGATTCCGATGAACAGCATGACTCCGTAAGTGGCAGTTGGTGACAGGGCTTTCCCTTGGGCAGTGTTGGGCTTGCTTGGCCCTCCGCGAGCGAGAGCCCAGCCCAGGCTAATCGTGTTTATTTTAGAGCCAACACATCCCTATACTTCAGCTCGCCACAAAGAGGGGCATTGAGGTTGGATCATTCCACTAATATTTACAGAGCACCTCCTAGGAGCCACACATTGTTCTGCTCCCTGCCAGCACCGGGAGGACAAATAGACCTTGTTCCTGCTCAGACGGGGCCTATAGTGAGAGAGAGAAAGGCATGAGAGAGCAGCAGCGAATGACCGCGCACTAATAAACACGCGACTCATGGCAGTGACGAATGTCACGCGGGACAACCAGGGAGTGGGAAGGGAGGACTGAAAACAGCGAGTAATTCTCTGTGGAAGAAGCTCGCGGACTGAGGTCTAGCTGTAGATGGAAGTTAGAGGCTCCTGAATACAGAAGGGCCCCACAGAGTCCCTACTGCCGGCTATAGTGACTCAAGGGGAATCCAGAAAGGAGAGCAGGGGGTGGAGCTTGTGCCTTGTGGGACTCCATAGGCCTTGAGCAGATTTGGATTTCCTTAGCAATGTAATGGAAGTCCCAGAGGCCCCAAAACTGGGCAGTACCAAGGTTCCAAGGGGAAACAATGTCATTTTGGTGTGGGTTAGACCTGAGTGGGAAAGGGGATAAAGGACCGGTGTAGATACAGGTGGGAGGAAGCAGGATTGAGAGGTTCTGGCCAGGATAGATACACTGGATGAAGGGAAACAGGGCACTGCCTAGGGTTTCTCCCTACTCAGTGAGCATAGAAGGTCCCGTTTGCTGACAAGACCCTGCTGTCCAGGGCTAGGCATCCTGTGTTTCCCAGGGCTGCCAGGACACAGTCCCACAAAACAGGTGGCTCAGACCACTCTAGAACCTAGAGATTTGAGGTCCAGTTGCAGCAGCTTCAGACCAGCGTCCACCTCCTTCTTTTCCTTTCCAGCATCTTGTCTCTATGTCTTGACAATGGTTGGTTTCTTAGAGACAGCACGTGAGGACACCATTCTTGCTAGAGAGGGCTGCAGGAGACTCAGTTCAGTTCATTCCACTTTTCCAAATACGTGTCCACCTTCAGTTCAAGTCAGGGCTGGGAGTTTAGAAAGGAGGTCCACTGTGGCTATGGAAGGGAAGCAAAGTCGATTCCCCAGGGAGGTAAGAGAAGCAGCCAGCCTCAGTCTCCAGGAGCTGCAGGGGCCATGCAAACTTGCACAGGAAACAGAAACAGAGCATCATTCCTATTTACTGAAATCGACTTTCTGCAAACCACAAAGTTTCTGGTCTGACACTGGCCATGTGGCTCATTTTGTGTCAGTTTGACACAAACTAAAGTTATTTGAGAAGAGGGAACCTCAATTATGAAAAAGCCTCCATAATATCCAACTGTAGGCAGGCCTGTAGGACATTTTCTAAATTCGAGTTTGAAGTTGGAGGGCCCAGCCCATGGTGGGTGGTGCCAGGCTTGGCAGGTGGTCCCGGGTTCTATAAGAAAGGAGGCAGGGCAAGCTTTTGCTCATGAGGAGCAAACCAGTAAGTAGCACCTCTCCAGCGGGCTTTTGCATCAGTTTCTGCCTCCAGGGTCCTGCCCCACTTTCTTCCAATGATGAACAGCCATGTGGAAGTGTAAGCCAAGTAAATAAACCCTTTTCTCCCCAACGTGCTTTGGTCCTGGTGTTTCTTTACAGCAGTAGAAACCGTAGCTAAGACACCCATACTTAAACACTCTGGGCTTCTGAGGATGAATATGCATCCGTGCCCATTCATAATTAACGGGGAAGGTTATTAAGGTCTTCGTATTGTAAAGATTTTAGCCTGATGTATAGAAAATGCCTCCTTCCTGACGAGGAGAATCAACACTTTCCAGGTTATATATGGGGGTAGATTTCTCAGTGGCACCCACTAGAGCCCAACATCAGGATGATGATGATGGACAGGACAGTCTGAAGTACAGATAGTCAAAATGCACAGGGAAATGAGAGTGGACAGGCCAGGGTGAGTGTCCATGATGGTTGCCTCTTAGGCAGAATCAATGTCTTCTCTCTTCTTCCTCTGCCTCCTTCTCCTGCCCCATCTGTCTGTCTGTGGAGGCCGAAAGACAACCTCTGCCATTCTGTTTCTCAAATTCTATCAACCTCCCCGCTTCAGACAGGTTATATCACTGGTCAGGAACTCACCAGGTAGCCCTTAGGGACCACCTGCCTCCATCTTCCCAGCTCTGGGATCACAAGCGTGTGTCATCATACACAGCTGGTTTTCTACGTAGCTTGGGGGGACTGAACTCTGCTTTTCATATTTGAAAGTGAGGTAGTTCGCCCGCTCAGCTACCACCCCAATCCTGGAACCCCTCTAGAGCAGAATAGCACCAATAGTGGTGGGGCTTTGGTTGTGGTTGTATGGGACAAGGAGAAGGCATGGGAGCTGGTACTAGCCTAGTGCCTTTGGTCTGTTCTTCACGTGCACTATTTGGGGCCGTCAGCCTGAGCCCCATCCTAGGAATGAGGACGTGGAAGTTCAGGGTGATCCAAGTGACAGAGCCGAGCTAGGATTGTTTTTTCCTTCCTAAAGTCTGCCTTCAGTGTGGTCTGTCTGTCTGTTGTAGGAAGCTTGCCTGGTTTACATTACAAGGCACAGTGGCTAACTAGGCTATGGAATAAAGCCAGTCTTTAGCCTGGGGCAGGAGAAGGAGACAAGTGTCCATCCAGGCTTTGTGAGCTTTCTGGGGGGGGGGAACTTTGAGATCTTTATCTGAAAGTGCTGGGAACATGCCAGGCACACCACTAAGCCTGTTCAGTAACCCCGCGTGAGTGGGCCGTTTCTATTTTGGAAAGTACCCATGAGCAATTTTAATATTCACCCCACCTTCCACTTTGGAGAGTTCAATTGTTCCCTCTTTACTTCCATGGTTTCAGGTACCCACAGTTGCTTTGGAGGAAATGTTAAACGGAAACTGCCTGAAAGAAAGAATTCATGAGCTGGTGTGTGCGTGTGCGTGTGTGTGTGTGTGTGTGTGTGTGTAGAGGTACGTGTGTGCGTGTAGGTGTGCAGTTGTGTGCGTGCGTGGTTTAATACAGAGCTCTTGTCTGGCAGGTGTAAGACCCTGGGTTTGACCTCCCAGAACCACAAAATAGAAAAACAAACAGCAAACAAAACCCCAAATCCTTAAGCTTTACATTATGCCCCATTCTGAGTAGTTTGGTGACACCCTGCACGGTCCCCCTCAGTTCCACCCGGGACATGTTCCACCAAAATGGACTGTCCCAGCAGTCCTTGATCCTTTGAATAACGACTCCAATGCCACCCTAATGATGGTGAGTGTTTGAAAATATCCAAGACACTTTGGAAAGCGATTCCTTTAATGAGAAGGTGAGGAGTTCAAGACTTACTAAGGACAGAGAAAGATGTGTAACGAGGCCACTGAGATCTTCAGTAAGAAGGATCCAATCCGAACCTGCAGGAGGGAAAGGGAAGTGTGGGCCAATGGTTACACCCTCACACTGCAAAGGTTGAGGTTGCTGGTGTGATGAGCACTCCTCTGAGATGGGAAAAGCTCAGAATGATGGGGCCCAGAACTGTCTGCTGTCCCATGTCCTCTGGGTGTGTTGGCACACATCCGTCCTGAGGTTTGGGGCAAGCTGCAACATCTGCAGGATCTTTGTGTTGTAGGTGAGATTCTCACCAACTTGATCTTTGGCCTGACCATGCTCACAGGTCTTCTTACCTCCTAGCTGACCTGCTGTGACTTCCCAGGTGGGAAGAGTGTTTGCACTTGTGCCAACTCCCAAGTCATGACGTGGAGACGTTTTATGAGTTACACATACTCAGCCTAACTTAGGTTTGTTTCTGGCTAGTTCTTTTAACTTAAATTAACCCATTTCTCTTTATCTACCTTTTGCCTTGGGGCTTTTTACTTTTCTTTCCTCCTGTATACCTTTCGCTGCTTTTCATGTCAGTGTGTCTGACAGCTGCTAGGCTTCTTGCCCTGAGCGTGTCCCCCTCTTTCTCCTCGTTCTTTTTTTCTCTTTTTTCTAGCTCTTTTCTTCTCTCTCTAGCCTAGATTTCTCCTCCTACTTATTCTCTCTGCCTGCCAACCCTGTCTTTCCTTTCTCCTGCATCGCTATTGGCTATTCAGCTTTTTATTAGACCAATTAGGTGCCTTAGGCAGGCAGGGTGAAACAAAGGCAGCCCGTCTCTACATAATTAAACACACATCCTTACATCATGAAACAAAGGCAGCCCGTCTCTACATAATTAAACACACATCCTTACATCATGAAACAAATGCAGCGTAAATAAATGTAGCAATCTTTCCCAGTTAAAATAATATTTCTCAACAAAGCTCTTTCTGCTGTGAAGTAGAGCAGCTCTTTTGGGGCTCAATTTTGATATCTAAAACTGGAGTGTCTTTCCTCAGGTTGAGTACCATGAAATCCTGGCAATCATGTTGGCTTCCTAAGGTAACCAACTCATTGGGTTGACGTTGGAGAATTTTTCAGTTTCTAAGTTTGTGTCCGGGAAAACCCATGGTCCCAGTCAACCTGGCATGGCTTGTTCCTCTCCTCCAGACTTCATGGTAAAAATGAAAAACCATCTGAGATCATTCATCTCACAAAGCATACCACCTGGATATATCTACCCCAAAGGCAGCCCCCCAAAAGGCCTTCCGTGTCATTTCTGTGGGATGGCGATACCCCAAGTCCTGTTAAAACCACAACTCTACAAATTCTACCCCTACCCTAGATTGGATTTTGTCTGAATCCTCATGACACATTGTAGCATGATTAATAAAAACCCAGAGACAGAAATTGGGGTTCAACCTGAAGGTCAGAAAAGCAAAACAGCCATTGGCTCTTACCTCTGCCTCAGTCTGAAATGGTGATCCTGCCTCCAGGAATCTCAGAAGGAGATTGTGTGTGAGACCTGTCTTCTCCCATTTTATTTTCCTTTCAAGGGCTGGGATTAAAAGTGTACATCACTTTCTGTGGCAAATTGCTGTGGCTACTGGGATTAAAGGTGTGTGTCACCACTGCTTGGCCTGTAAAACTGAGCAATTTGGCTGTTTTACTCTCTGAACTTCAGACAAGCTTTATTTATTAAAATACAAAGAACTTATCACTACATATGTCCAGTGCTAATGTGCAAATGGTGATCCTGGAACATGTTGAGGCTTAAGGCCTCTTGCGGAAGCAACATTCTTATGAGGTGGGCTAGCTCCCTCTCAATTTATTACTGGATGGAGCAAGGCCTCGGACTTTCAGAATTTTTACCTTTGCTGGAACAGGAGCTGCAGTGGGCTCACAGTATCCAGTAGCCAAAGCTCCCTGATCTATCCAGAGAAGCACCGAGCCATTTATGTGCCAAGCTAACCTCCAGAAGTTGTGCTAAATTGTGTGATTTAAATACTGGCCTGTCCAGGGATGAAGACCAAGGCAATGTGCTCTCCCATTAATAATGGATGGTTTGCTGTATTCTAATCCTGTTAAGCACACGGCTGCCCTGCAAATGTATTAGCGATGATGTGTGTTTGTGAATTAAGCCCTTGGTGCATCAGGTTTATGAGCCTAATTGTCTATTCAAAAGGCTATCAGTTTATCACCTCATGAAAATTAAAAAGGTCCCTTTTGTGGGAGCGTTCTGGTAATCCTCCCGATGATATTTTCGCTTTCTTTTTCATTTCCTCTTTATTGAGCGTTATTATAATTTAAATGCAACTGAAGCAAATCCTGCCATTATGCTGAAATTGATTATTAAAATAACACTGATAATTATAGCCAGGTACTAGAAAATAACACATATGCAGCGCTGGCAGGGAGATTAAACACGCCCTCCCCTGATTATGCTAAAATAGGAGAACGGGCCGATATATCTCCAGAATGGGGCAAAGATTTAGTGGCTCTTCTACCTCAAGAAGTCTGAGTGATTTTCACTAAAATTAACATCTGAATCCCCAAAAATGATGTCTGACAAGATGGTGTGAACAATTTATTTGAGGATATCTTAGTGCCAGGCTCTAAATTGCCTTTTTATTTTTCTTTTCTTTTTTTTTTTAATTCCACTTTTTACAAAAAGTATTCTTTTTTTTTGAAAGAATTAAAAAAAATCTTTTCAGATGAAAAAAAAAGTAATATCCAGTGCCTGTCTCTATTGCCAATTAGCACTCAGGGGAAATTTTTTTTTAGCAAAATTCTGTTTGGTTGAATTTGAACACCAAAAGAATTCATCTGTTTTTATTTTTTTTTAAAGTAAAAAAAAATAACCTTTTCTTTTAGAATGTGTTTAGAAAACTCAAAGGTATCTTTGTCTTTAAACTTCAACCGACTCAGGGCTTGTGACTGGTTTGTTTGAAGAAATGTCTTTTGAAAAGCAGAGTTTGGGGGCTGAGAAAGTGGGAGCGCAGCACTGCCTGCCTCTGGAGCCTCTGCCCTTCTCTCCTTCAGGGGATTAGCAGAGTCTGTCACTCTGTGTCTGAAGCAGGGGACAGAGGGACAGGTGACCATTTAGCCGTGGAGCAAGCAAGGAAGAAGATGACCCTCGAGGTGTCAGTAGGAAGAGAGAGTAGCCAGGGGAATGTCCCTCTTTTCAAGCGTAATTTCAAAGATGCTGATGCTGGGAGTGTGCAATTGTGTTCCAGCCTGGCTCTGGCGAAAGGATTAGACTTCACAGATCGAGGCCATCCGGGCCACCCCCAGTTCAGGGACAATTCAAGCTTGCTTTCTTTGGAAAACCGAGCACTTCGAATACCGCCTGTAGTGCGTGGGTCAAAGGTGGCAAGTGGTCTTTAGAAACGGAGGCCTGGCCTCACCATCAACATTGGTCTCTGCTCTTCAGTCTCAGCTTCCAGACTTTAAGGAAGGCCTTCTTCCACTCCCCTTCAGTCTGCGCAGCTTGACCAGGCCAGTTGCACCCCACGCTCAGCTATGGGTATCTGCCTTAGCCAAGGCCATCAGAAGACGGTTACCTCCTCTGTTCTGCTTGTTCAGCAGTGACATCATCCAATAACGACAGCTGGGGGACTGGTTTGTGCTTTTAAGGTGAAAGGAGAGCAGGAACTTGGACGCTGGCTGCCATCTTGACACAGGAGAAGAGAGACAATGGGCAACTGAAGCCAACAGAGGAGGACACGGTCAAGGGCAGCGAGTGTCCAGAGTTGCCAGTTCTGTCTGCCATGAGCTATTCTATCCTTTTCTTTTGTTTGCTCATTTGATTGCTTTGTTAAGCCTGTTTGAGTTGGACCGCCTGTCTCTACCTTCTCAATGCTGACCTGGCCCATGTCAGCTCAGGTGTTGGGATGATGTGGTCAAGTGGAAGCATGAACGACAGTCATGAGAAGATTATGTATCAGTTACAGGAAGCTCCTTACAAGAAGTCGTAACCTCTGTGGCTTTAAACACCCTCTAGAGCATTGAACAAAACATTTAACAGTTTGTAGGTTCCATGGGTCAGGTTTTTAATGTGACGATGAAGTCTTGGGACAGTTTGAATCACTGTCTGCTGTTTAGGCCCTGTGATGGTTAGCAGTAATTGTCAGCTTGTCAGGACAGAGGCTCACGTGGGAAGAAAGAGATCCTCCTTGAGGGATTGCTGCCTCAGACTGGTCTATGTGTGTGCCTGCGGGGGGATTGTCCTGATGGCCTTAATCGGCATAGGAAGATCTGTTGTACAAGAATGTGGAGGAAGGAAAACATTTTGGTCTTCTGATTGCTTGCTCTTCAGCTTCCCTGGAAGGTTTATCCACCCTTGTTGTTCCATTTCTTTCCTTTACTGATGCCAGAGGAGATTCTTTGGGCTTCTGACGTGGACTGAGGATTAATTCCTCTTTAGGCTTCCTCCAGACTTGAGTGTGAGATTGGGATTATTGAGGCCCTCAGCCTCATGGCACCACAACCCCTGGGTTCTCAGCCAGTCCAGGGCGAGGCAGCTCTTCCTGGACTACTCTAAACATGTCCAGTTGTGGAAGCCAATCAAAGAAACCCCTCTTCCCAGAGAGCCCCAAGAGAGCTCCTCTTTCCAGCTGATGCGGCCGTTGGTAGGATTGGGGGGCTTGTCACTGAGGGATTCTTTGGAGCTGTCCTCACCTCTTTGCCTTCACAACGCAACAGTCTACTTCTTTGAGGTCATTGAGTTAGTTTCTTATTCCCAGTGTAAAAAATAATTACAGGATTAGTAATATAAAGACACACACACACCAAAGTATCCTTGTCATGTCGGTTCCGTGTCAGAAGCGTGTGTACAGTGTGGCCCAGCTGGTTCCTCTGCTCCGGGCCCCATAGGTATGGGCTGGGCTCCTTCCTGGAGGCTGGGTATCTCATGCCTACTCGCTCCGCTGTTGCCATGATTCTGTTCCTTGCTGCGAGTGGGGTCAGGCTCCTTGTATCCTGTCTTCCAGGAGTTTCCTGGGGTTCCTAGGAACTTTTGTTAATTTCTTACACGTGGCTTCCGTTCCTCAGAAGCATCATGTGGAGACTTTCTTATGTGGGGGAGTCTCCCTTTTCCTTCCCAGAATTTCACCCGCTGCTCTGCTACTATATCACTCTGAGAATGGCCTGAGAAAGTTTTCTCAGGGGTGTGGGTGATTAGGTATAGACTCATCTTTATATTTAGGATGTATAGTAGTTTTCATAATTTCCTTGCAAAGCCTTTTTCCCCATCTACTATGCATTTTAGTAAAGTATACCATTCATGTATCCTGTCCCTCTTTTTTGATAATCCACAGAGTTGAAATAGTACTGTCTGTACACACATGGTGGTGGGGTCATCCACGGTCACATAGCCAACCTCTTTAAGGACCACACCCATAAAGAAAATGGACTCTTCCTCCCCTGGTAGCCATCAATTGTCAATGCTTCTCACCTAGAGGTGGGAGCTCATGAGTCCCTCTCCTATACTGGAATGGTGACTGGCGGGATCTCATGCAGGTCTTGCCCAGGCACCCACAGCTGCTGGGAGCTAATGGGTGAGATGGTGCCGCCCTCTTTGGTCATGTAACACAACACCACAGTGTTCCGGAGTGAGTATATGGATATCTTTCTGAGTGAGGACACACTGGTGAGGATGCCAGAGCCAGCAACAGAAGCCCTCGTCCCCATCTGCTAAGATGGAGTCCCGTGTGTAAGGCGATGGCCACAGGACAGGCTAGTCAGTAGTTTCTGCCACTTTTCTATTGGACTAGAAGCAAGCTATCATTTCCATCTGGATTCAGGGAAAGGAATCAAACCTTGCCGGGTCATTGGGGGACCACCCTTGGTCTTGTCCAGAGTGTTAGTAGGTAGCTGGATGGGTGGGCTTTGAATTACTTTGTCCTTGTTAGATCAGGTGATGGAGTGAAGGAGTAAGAGATTTATAAGTTTTCTAGAATATTCTTCTCCCTGTCCGTCATTCTCAGGCAGACGTTTTTTTGTTAGCTTTGTTATTTTTTGTTTGTTTGTTTTGTGACCTGATTTTTCAATTGTCTTTCATTATGGTTTCTTCCCTACTGCACAAAGGATCTTCTGGGAATGCTGGGATTTCCCTGGTAAGTGATACGACCTGCTGCAGAATCTGTGATTTCAGGAGGAGAACAGCAAGTTTGTGTCTTTGTATATTTTTGTTGTTGTATAGACAGAGGGATATATGTGTGTACATCCCTCTGCTTGTGCAGAGGCCAGAGGAAGGTTAAGTATTCTCTGTCACTCTAACTTATTCCCTTAAGACAGGGTCTCTTACTGAGCTTAGAGCAAGGCTGGTAGCCAGCAAACCCAGAGAACGCCATGTTTCTGCCACCCACAGCACAGAGGTAACCGATAACAAAACTGCTCCACCCTTCTTTTTACTGGGTGCTGAGAACTTGAACTCAAGTCTTAAGACTTCTGCTGTAAATATTCTTATTTGCTTTACTATATCCCAGGTCCTCAAGCCTATTTTTGTTTGTTTGAGACAGCCCTGGCTGCCCTGGAAGTCTATGTTCAAGACCAGGCGGCTTTGAGTTCATAGAGATAGCCTTGTATCAGCCTTCTGGGATTAAGGGCATGCACCATCATGATCAGCCCACTCTAAGTTTTAAGTGGGGAGTGACCGAGAACCTAAACGTCATGTTGGAGGATGTATGTATTTCTACTGGGTTTGAATATAGGGCATGCTTTTGGCCTCTCTCCTGGGATGGCCTCAGGAGGAGAACAAGATGTAAGAAAGATGCAGGAAGTCAGTGTGGCCCTTCTTACTGGAATACACCCAAGGCAGGCATTCAAAGCCTCATGGAGCGTCTGCTCACCATCTCTAGCCTCCTTGATGTCTGCTACAGTATTCAACTCTCCTGTCTCCATATCCTCTAAAACCATAGGCAAACGAAGACATTTCTCATGCATAGTCTGACTGCACATGAGGCGTGAGGTAGTCGGAAATAAAGTGTGTCTCTTTTTTAGGGGGAGTCTTATCAGTACCCTGGCGAGGTGAGTCCAGACCACCATTAAGTATCAGTATACAAACCTGTTTCCTGGATTTATATTCACCAAAAAATCATGATTATGTTCTTCCCCCAAATAGTGGCACTTATTTTGCATCTTTTCTGAAATAGACTATTTTGCATTTTGTCTGACAAATAGAACAACCCATTTAGCACACCAGTGCACAGTAGAAGTACTCTCTCTACTACTGATGCCTTTACCTAGTCAAAATCAGCCTCTCAGGTTCTGTTGTCTGTTGGTGTTCTGAAGTGTGTGTGTGTGTGTGTGTGTGTGTGTGTGTGTGTATACGTGCGCACGTGCGTGTGGCTTTACAGATACCATATCTGTGATAGGTAGGAAGCCAGAAATGGACCCCAAGTGAATTTCATAGCATATTAAAAAATGCTGCCTTTTCCCACTGCCAGTTATGTGTGGAGTGAGGGATATTCCGAAGTTGCAGCATCATTTTGTGTTTCAATTTAAAATTCAATTCAATTCACATACTTGTAATTTAACAGCGCGGCAAAACATCTCCCCGTCTTTAATAAGATGCCATTCCACATTGCTGCCATGTGTGGAAAAGAGATGGGGACCCCCGTCCCCTCCACGCACACACACTATCAGTTGTGGATGTGAGTTCTGAGAGTACCATGCACTTGCTGGGATCCCATCTCTCATGTCTAATTTAGGCTGAAATTCAAGATGGGACCTGAAGGATCTATTGTGGCTGTCCTGCTTGACGGCTTGGGAGAGGGGATTAATTCTGAGATGTATTCAACCGGCTTGAAATGTCAGGGATTTGAATAGATAAAAATAAGAATAAAGGGCTCTTTAATAAGTAGAGTCCTACTCTGGCGTCTTATTTTGGTCCTGTGGCAGGGCCGTTTCATGTGCATGTCTAGTCTGCTGCCTTTATTACAGCACCAATTTTGGGGGGAAAGGGAGAGAGATTGTCTTATATAATTTTGGAAGTCCTCAGTACTAGAATCCAGCACATTTTCTTCTCCCCCGTGGCCTGATTTTCCCTTAAGCTGTAGCTCCAAGCTCCTCTCTCTCGCCATAAAGACTACTATGCGGAAGGGAAACTCATGTGGGCACACGGTGACTTTGGCCCCAGGTCCCAGATGTCCCTGCTAGAGACAAAACAGAGACTGTAAAGAGCAAGGAACACTCGATATTCGGTTTCAATTTAGATGCATTTCTGACTTATTAGTAAATAGCCAGGTGTCCACACGGTTGGGCGGAGGGCATCTGGGGAGCGGACTCCCTGGAGTGCCCAGATGCCCCCTGCACATTGCCTAATGTCCTGGGCTCTGCAGAACTTTCGCAAAATTAACACGCTCACCAAATATGTTTTTCTTGCTCATTAACTCGATAAAGCCCACTGGTTTTTTAGAATCACAGCAGCAAGTTGTAAATGATGTATGAAATGAAAAATCTTTTCTCACCCAGTGAACAGGGCAAGAACGCTGACGGCGCCCATCGCTGATGCTGTGGCTGCAATAACGTCTAGACATGAGTTGTCCTGTAGCACGGGTGACCTCAGACGCAGACAGAGGTTGTCCAATGGCTCCCTCTTCCTTCACCTTCTGTGTGAGGGAGTCAAAGACAACGTGGAAGCAGGTGGCTGCTCTCTGGGGACAGCCTGGCCTGTGGCCCTCTGGGGACAGCGTGGCCTGCATTCTATAGGGAAGGTGGCATGTCCCTCTGGGGACAGTCTGGCCTGTGTTCTATAGGGGGAGTTGGCATGTCCCTCTGGGACAGCCTGGCCTGTGTTCTATAGGGGTAGTTGGCATGTCCCTCTGGGGACAACCTGACCTGTGTTCTATAGGGGCAGTTGGCATGTCCCTCTGGGGACAACCTGACCTGTGTTCTATAGGGGCAGTTGGCATGTCCCTCTGGGGACAACCTGACCTGTGTTCTATAGGGGCAGTTCGCATGTCCCTCTGGGGACAACCTGACCTGTGTTCTATAGGGGCAGTTGGCATGTCCCTCTGGGGACAACCTGGCCTGTGTTCTATAGGCATGTTCCTTTTGGGAGCACTGAGGTTTACAACTTTGCTCTTTGGCATGTAGCCTTGTTCTGCGTCAAAAAAGTTTTCCTTGATTTCATTTCACTGGCATGATAAGTGAGTGAATATTTGTATGTTCATACACCCAGAAATAGGTCAGACCTCAGTGAGGAGAATGTAGACATAGAACCTAGATAGGTCAAAGACAGGGACTCATGCTCTGCCCCTAGATTGCCTATAAACCAGTCACTCAGGGCAATACTTTAATATTTTTCTCCTAAGTGGGATAATTTTGTTGTCTTCATGTGTGGTGTGTGTGTGTGTGTGTGTGTGTGTGTGTGTGTAACTGCCTGTATATGGGTGTGTGTACATGTGCTTGTGCAGGTGAGCCTGTACATGTAGATATGCAATGTGTGTTATGCATATGTGTGGAGGTCCTTGGACAAGTCAGACTCCAATTCCTCAGGCTTTGTCCTGGCTATTCTTATCCTGACTATGTTGGTACCATCCAGTTCCTCATTGGTCTGGAACTTGCCAAGTAGGTTGGCCTGGATGGCTCGCAAGCCCATGGGACCTTCCTGTCTCTATCTCCACAGTTCTGGGATTACAAGTGTACAGAAACCTCTACTTTTTAATAAAAAAGTATTACGAGTATTGACCTCAGGTCCTCAAGCTTACAAGGCAAACTCTTCATTGTTTGAACTGTCCCTTTAGCCCCTTGTTCTCTTATTGTTGCCTTGTATTGCCATTGTGTTTCATGCTTCATAGTTGAAAATATACTATTATATTCACCTAGTATTTTTTTTTTGGGGGGGGGTCTCACTGTGTATCTCTAGATGGCACGGAGCTCGCTATGTAGAGCAGACTAGCCCACTGTGGGTGATGCCATCCCTGGGCTGGTGGTCCTAAGTTCTCTAAGAAAGCAGGCTGAGCAAGCCATGAGGAGCAAGCCAGTAAGCAGCACCCCTCCACGGCCTCTGTATCAGCTCCTGCCTCCAGGTTCCTGCCCTGCTTGAGTTCCTGTTCTGACTTTCTTCAATAATGAACTGCAATGTGGAAGTGTAAACCAAATAAACCCTCTCCTCCCCAACTTGCTTTTATGTTTGTGGTGTTTTGTTGCAGCAATAGGAACCCTGACTAAGACAACTAGTGTTGCAAATCGGGCTTGTTTACTGTTGATGAGGGGAAGAAGAACAATGAGGGAAGGCGTTATCACTGGATCAGTCTTACGGGGCTGGACTAACACTGACGTGTATGCTGAGTGCTAACTTACCATTCTGAAATGCCTATGTCATAGGGAAACCGCCCTATAAGGAGAGAGTTGTGTGGGCACGCACTTCTGACCAGGGGACTGCAGAAAGAGGCCAAATGCTTGCAGACATCAGACTTTCAGAGGCAATGCCATCTTCAGAGACTTAACGAGATGTCAGACCTTGGTAAAAAGCCTGTCACAGCATCGTGACTCTGCTAATCCTGGGAGCACCTTATCTGGAGAGCTGGGAACAGCTGTGCTTGTAGAAGGCGGAGCTTCTGCGACTTGATATTCACAGCAGCAAGCCCATTGGTTTTCGTACCCTCTGTAGAGCTCAGTGCTTTAGAGCCAATGCCATTTTGCATCCAGATTAGCAGATACCAGCCCGAATCCATCCAGATGTTTCAACACCTGCCAGCCATGAAATAACAGTTTTAGACAACAGTAACTCAGAAGCTTTCGAGGATAAAGTCAAACCAGAAGCGCCTTTGGAGCACTGTGCACCCAATAGCCATGAGGTAGAGGTGAGTACCATGGTAGAGGCGACAAGCCTTGAGCAGACGGGGTGCCTGGCAGAAGGCTGTGACCCTTACTCGGAACCTCTTTAAAATCACAAGGAGAGTAGGTGTGACCACGACAGCAAAGGAATACAGATTTGATGGAGTTGAGTGGAGACAAAGGTAGGGTGTCTGCTAGAGAAGACTCTCAGCTCAGAGCACAGCGTTGCTGCAGAAAATGTCTGCCAACAGCTGCCTCCTGTCACCCAGAGTGGCTGTGCCTTCAATGGTGCTTTTCCCTTTAGAGACGTTCCGGAAGGAGGTGGCTTGGATGTTACCCTTTACTGCACTTCATCTACTCCAGAAAGCTAGTGGAGTTTTGCCGTTTACATATCTTTGAAGCAAGGCACAGAGAACCAGCTAGAGAGACGTGGGAGTATAAAGCTGGCACCCTGCCTCAGTGCAACCCTTACTTCAAGGCAGACTTTCTGCTTGGCCTGAGTTGAAAAGATGTTGCCTGCATGCACACAGGACTGGGTTGAAAGTTATTTTCTGCAGAATGCCCTGTAATCAAAGGGGACACCGCCCCTTAAGTTTCGAGCATGTCAGACATACACTCCACCCAGTAGGGCACTAATGCTAACAGGGAATAAGGCACACATGCATATTTATGACACTCACCTCGTGTTTCTGGAGCCTTTCTTGCAGGAACTCAAAGGTTTTGCGGATGTAACGTCAGGGATTCTGCATCCCGAGAGTGTGGGTTCCACATTTCCTCTGGGTAGGCTGCATGGAGCCACACTGGAGCCTCCCTGGGGCCCCCCTGCTCCTCTAGTTCCCAATCACATGACACTCACAGACTGGCGACAAATCGTCCAATCGTAAAATTCTTCCATTCCTACAGAAGCCAGTCTGTTTGTCCTTCCATCTTTAAAGAGGCTTTAGTAGTCTAATTGTATCACAAGCACCAGAGCAGCTCCAAGGCCTCTTCCTTGGAACTATCTTTTGCAGTCACACTGAGCATGCTCAGTCTATCTCAGGATTGTCTGGTTGATTGACTTAATTTTACACTGTGTGGGAGGCATTGAAGGATGTGGCATTTGGGAATCTGATCATTCCCAATGTGTTTAAATCTCTGCCCTAATATTTCCTGGCCATGATTCAGGGCACAAAACTTGGTAAGTATTCAGTAAGCTTCAGTTTCTTATCTTTAAAGTGGGAATCACGTAGGTCCCAACCTTGATTCTATCGAGGGTTTGGTGAGACAATAAGAAGTTTTACACCATGTCTGGAGTATAGCTACTCTCTTCCACTGATCTAAGAGACAGCGTTCCTTGTATCTGAAACAGATGTATCTGTGAGAGGCTGTGTATGAGTTCCGTCCTGGAGCAGGCAGTTCTGGAGCGTGACTCACTGCACACGGGTGTCTTCTGATCAGTCTCAATCTCCTTCCTTGCCATCAGCATCCACCATCAAATTTTTAGGAATGAGTGAACTGAGCCAGGCATGATGGCACAGACCTCTGAGGAAGACTGAAGTTTATCCCGCATTCACCCCCCCCCCCCATTTTGTTTCTTACTTATTCGTAATTTCAATTACGTGGGCCCATGAGGTACAGTGTCATAATTTAATACCTTCAGCGATGTATAATGATCAAGTCAGGGTATTGTTCATTCTCCTGGCCTTAAATGTTTGTATGTAGATTTGAGTGTTTGTGCACACACATGTGTGTGTGTACATGCATGTGGAGGTCTAAAGTTGACGCCGGATGTCTTCTATCATAGATTGCTCTATTTTATTTATTGGGTCAGGTTTTCTTACTGAGTCTGGAGCTTACCTGTTTCAGCTAGTCAAGCTAACAGGCTTGCCTCAGGGAGGCCCTGATCTGCCTCCTGAGAGCTGGGATTAAATGTGGTTGCTACACCTGCCTGGCCTTTAGCTGGGTTCTAGGGATCTTAACTCTGGCTCTTATGCTTGCATTGCCAGTGCTTCACTCACTGAATTATCTCTCCAGCTCATGGCTTTTCACATGAGTGATGACAGGACCCCAAATTCAGGTACTCATGTGTACACGGGAGCGCTTGATATCTCCCCAGCCTCTGTGAACATGTAATAATTGGACGTGTTTATTGGGTATATCCATTTCTTTTTAAAATCTAGATCAAGGATGGGCAAAATAACTTTTGGGGAAGGCCCCAGGGAGTTTAGGCATTTTGGTCTAAAATGCTTTGGCGGTTGAAGAAGCATCAAAGCTGCCAGGTACCGTGAGCGAATGAGTGGGTACCACTGAGATCAAGAACAATTTTACTTACAAAACTTGGTACTGAGGGCTGCTGGGATGGCTCAGCTGGGTAAAGGTGCTTGCTGCCATGCCTGGAGACCTGAGTACTCTTGCAGCGTGTCCTCTCACTTCCACCCATGCTTCGTGGCGCATGCACACTTGAGCATATGTGCACCTCTACATCCACCTCCCTCCAAAAAAGTAAAAGTGAAAATAAATAGATGGAGACATCGGTAGACATTGAGGTTTTTCCGGGATAGGAAAGGTCCTCTATGCCTGGCACTTCTGGGTTCCTCTTCTGACCCCACACGTGGATTCTCTGACACCAGGCAATTTTCCATCTCTTGGGTGCCCTACCATTAAACCTGGTTCTGCCATTCTCTCTGGGGACATCTGCCAATCTGGGCTACCTCCTATGTTTCACTGACTGCTATAAACTGAAGGTACCTACTGCCACCTCCTCAGGTTTTATCAAAGGCTACAAAGATTCAGAGAACTTTCTGGAGTTGTGCCTTTTCCCTCCTTCTGAGTACATTTTCCCCACCTTTTGTTCATTGCAGGGGACAACTTAGCTTACTTCTCTTTCTTTCCAAAGTCCAGGGCTTCACTGAGGGTTTCCTTCTTCTGAGAGGAAAATATTAGGGTTTTTTTTTTTCCTACTCTGATGTGGCGTCATACATCTTTTAGGAAAATTTCCCTCAAGTTCGAGCTCGGAATTTTATTAGCTCTAATAAATCATGTTGGAGATGGGAAACAGATCCGAAGTAGACACATGTGAGAAGCCTGCTTCTTCTCCTTAGCTTATTCAGAGACTCAGTGTGTTCCAAGCCCACAGATGGGGCTCTTGGAAGAGGCATCTCTCCCCCGAGATTCCTAGGGTCTTCCTGACTTGCAGCCTGAGCTAAGGGGATCCTGGGAGGGGAGTCTTATCCCACAGCCTTCTGCTGAGGGTGAACCCTGCTTCCAGGACAGTGCATCAGCAAGTGCGATAAAACCATAGATAAACAGAAGTAATCCTGTTTCCCTGGACTGTGGGATCCACTCCAAATTGGAGGTCCGGTGGGGGTTCCCCAAGCAAACAGTCTTGAAGATAAGCACATAGAGAGTAGTGTTAGATAAAAGCTATATTCTGTACGTGATTTTAATATTAGTCTACAAGATTAGCAGAGATGAAATTTACCTTGAAAAAGTAACAGAGGTCACAGGGAGCAGAAATTCTCTTTGACTTTGTAAGGGAATGAATTCCATCTTTCCTGGCTTCCCTTCCTTCTGGTTGGTGACACAAAGACCCTTCTGTCTCTTAAGCTTTGAAGAAGCTGAGATTTGAGTCCTGAGATGGCACCTGAAGGGTGTCATGGCAAGTGGACAATCTTCTGGTTGCTATTCCTTTTTTCTTTTTGTTTTTTTCGAGACAGGGTTTCTTTGTAGCTTTGGAGCCTGTCCTGGAACTTACTCTGTGGACCAGTATTTCCTCTTAAGATGTAGTTCTGGAGGGATCTTCTTTTTAGAGAAGCAGAGCTGGTGTGTGGAGTCCAGTGTGCCTACCTGGGACCATGTCACTGGGAAGCCTGCTTTTGTTTCTACAGACATGATCGCTTTTTTTTTTTTTAGGGGGAATGACTTTATTTTCATTGAAATTTAATATTTTAATAGAATGTATTCTATGTTTGGTGGGCATCCTGACAGACTCCAGTAAAGCTTCCAAACTGGAGAAACCAGATGACCTGGGACATTGTATCCTTTTTTCCCTTAATTCCCTTGTATGCATTTATTTGTAAAATCTTTCAACGTTTTGGAAACACATGTAGCATCATTACGGTGAATATGCTACCAACAAATCTTGGGTGCTTCTACTGACGGAATAGGTTCCCAGAATCTTCTGGAATGTAGCTATAAGTTATTGCTATCAACTCATCTATGTATAGGCAGAAGTGCAAGGGTAACTTATAGAGTTCCAATCTCTCTGGATTCCGTTTCCTTTCTTGCCATAGCAGACTGCGGAGTTTCTGCTTTGCATTACAGCTTGAGCTATGTTTATGCGACACATCATATCCTCAAACGCTTGCATGGCTCTGGCTTCTGTATGAGGTACCTTGGAAGGTTTGGTGAGAAAGTGCTCCAGGTGAGTCAGTTCCCATCCGGTCATGTTTATGGCTTACAAATCCCTCCCAGTATCTGGAAATGCAAGAGGGTTCATTATTGCTTTTTTTTTTTTTTTATTAAGTAAAACAAAACAACAGCGCCAGGAGAAATCCAACTGTTTGGGGTGTAAAAATAATGCTATGCTTCTTCCCACGCAGCACCAAAACATGTTCTCATCCTATTTATACCCCAAAGTCAAAGAACATTTCCAGGCTCCATGGCATCGGGATTTGCCACACACATATTTAGCATATGTCTACAGTGCTATGGGGGTGAACGATTGTGTTTGAACATAGTAGAGTACCAGTCCTGTGCCAGACTCTAAGCTGTGCATTTGACTGATGCTTGATTTTTAAAATATTACTTAATATTAGCAATTTCAATGACTAAATGTCTGACACATCCAATGGCGGGATTATTTACCGGGGCTCACCATATCAGAGGTGTTAGTCCATCACGGAGGACACAGAACACAGCAGTTCAGGCCACAGATGGGAGGCAGAGAAAGAAAGGGTTTCAGGCAGGAGTTGGATCCAGATATATCACTCAAGGACATGTTTCCAGCAAGATTTACCACCTAAGGACTCTCCTCCGGTGACCTTCCTCCAACCAGGGCCCACCTGCGACTCTTCCTCACTTCCCAGTGATGTCATCCTCTTAAAAGTCTATCAAGGGACTGGCTCACTGATTAGAACTGAGCCTTCAAGCTCTCATTGTCTGTAGAAATATGTTCCCAGGCACACTCAGTGGTGTGCTTTATTAATCTAGATGGTTATAAATGCAGTCAACAATGAAGATTAGCCGTCATAATGGCAAAGTGCTACTAGCAGTTAACTACTTACCTCAGAGCTGCCTGGAAGCAGGCAGGTGTGGGGTCTAGATGAAGACAAGCAAATCTGACCCTCAGCCTGCTCTCTATCCCTGTCTCTTTCTGTCTTAGCCACTTGGCCCTTACCAAGGCTGGGCTGATCCTTGACCTTGGAAACTATGCTGTGATGGATTGCATGTTTGTGTCCCCTCACATTAGCCCATAGGAACCCTGCTCTCAAAAGTGGTATTTGAGCCCGAGGATGGGATAGTGATCTTTGAAGAAGAAACATGATGAGGGGGGCTTTACTTCTTCTTGAAGACACAAGATGACGGTGCCTATCCCTAACCCCGGAAGCCAGTCCTCACCTGATTTAGCACTGGGACTCTGGTCTTAGACTTGAATTACTTAGATCAGCAGGAAGTAAATATTTGTGTCTAAGTTACACAGTCTATGGTGTTTTCTAATAGTAACCCAAGCTAATTAAAACCCGTATCAAGTGGTTGCTAGGAGCCTGGTACGGGTGTTGTCTTAGTGAGGGTTTCTATTGCTGTGAAAAGATACCATAACCACGGCAACTATTATAAGGAAAAACATTTAATTAGGGCTGGCTTACAGTTTCAGAGGTTCATTCCATTGTCACCATGGTAGGGAGCATAGAAATATGCAGGCAGACTTAGAGTCTTTGATCTTGGAGGCAACAGAAAGTCTACTGAACACTGGGCAGTATTCTGAGCATAGGAAGCCTCAGAACCCACCCCCACAGTGATACACTTGCTCTAACAATGTCATACACATTCCAACAAAGCCATACCTCCCAATAGTGCCACTGCCTATGAGATTATGGAGGTTAATCATAATCAGACCACACAGGCATACAGATGAGTCAACAGATCAAGGTAGAGTCTCCACTAGTTATTATCCTGTCTAACACAGTTCTAGTAACCCAGCCTCGTTGTATCACAAAGCTAAGAAGGCGGACTCAGTGCTAAGAACAGACCCTTGCTATCAGTGTGTTCTGTGTACCTGTACTTGGTGCCAGGACCCAGGATCCACTTGTAAGTCTGGCACCTGTGAATGCTCTTCCCCCTGACCCTTTCAAAGGACCTTCACCCTCACTCCCTCATTGGCTTTCTCTTAGTCTTCTAGGTGATGATATGTAGGGGTAATTACTGAAAAAAAATTCACTTTTTTGTCAACTACGTGCTTGTCTACCTCATGCCAAGCACTGGGTTACCAGCCATAGAAAGTCTTTGCTTATATGCATACATCTTTCATCAGACTGTGAAGTACCTGAGGGCAACCTCTGGATCAGTTTTCTCATTCGTCTGTCGGTCCATCCATCCATCCATCCATCCATTCTTTATTGAGCACCTTCTATATGGGAGTTACTAAGTTACTTCTAGGAACCGAGAGGTTAGGAAGGGATTCCCCGCCCCTTTCTTTCTGTAGCACCAATACCTAGCACAATGACTCCCGACTGGTGGTTATTCAGTAAATGTTGGTCAGATGAAAGAATGATACAACCAACTCAGGGACTTGAAATGGATGTCTTCCGATTATCTACAGAAGAGCCAGGTTCCGGAAGCCAACTAGCTCTGCTGGTCATGTCCAGTCTCTTGTCCCTGTCTCTTATGTGTTTGTGTCTGTCTGAGGGTAACAGAGTTCAGTCAACTGTAGTTGGAGTCAAAGTTCTGGTTGCAGTTCAGTCAGTGATTGCTTTCACAAAGGGAGATGTCTTATCCCAGGAGGAGGACTTGTGGGGAAGTGTAATCACTCTTCCTCCTCCATGCACGATTGTGCTGGGCCCTTGGGGACCTGAGTCATGATGAGTTTATTGTACTGTAAGCACTGCTGAGTAACGCAGGTTGTTGATCTCAGTGGGTCCAGGAATCTGAAGTCCTGAATTGGCTGAGATCATGGAGTCTAACCATCATCGCAACAGCACTAAGGAGGGGCTCTGCTCTCCCCTCCATGGTCTTTCATGAATCCCTGGGGTGTTTTCCAGTAGCTATACAGGATGTAATAGGTTGATGAAGTAAGAGCAGAAGCAGATATGATCATTCCAATAAATCAGACGATAAAGGATTTGCAAAAAGGTAAAATATTGCTTTTCAAACTGGGATTTTTTTGTTTTCAAAATGGAATTATTTTACAAAAATTTATCTTAATGGTAATATGTAATAATTGGTTATCATAGTTTTTCTTTTTGTGTTTTGCATCACAGCTATTTTTCAATGAACATGGCTTAATTTTAATTTTTTTAAAAGATCTAATGCCTTTTTAAATTACATCTTAATGTATTTATCTATGTATTTACTTTGTTTGGTTTTGAATGTATGTGTGTGTAGGGCTCTGTGCCATGGTTCTCTTTGTATGAATCTTTTCCACCACATGGGTTCCAGGATGGACTTCAGATCATTGTCAAGCTTGGTGGCAGGGACCTTTGCCTACTAGGCTGGCTTACCAGCCCAGTTTTACATATTTCAAACACGGTAAATGGGGTGATTTGAATGAAAATATCCCCCAGAGGGAGTGGCCATATTAGGAGGTGTGACTTTGTTGGAGTCTTGTTGGAAGAAGTGTGCCTCTGGGGAGGTGGACTTTGAGGTCTCCTATGCTCAAGCTATATCCAGTGACACAGTTCACTTCCTGTTGCCTGTGGATCAAGATGGAGAACTCTCAGCTCCTACTCCAGCATCATGTCTGCCTGCATGATAATAATGCATAGTCCAGCTATGATAATAATGGATTAAACCTCTGAAACTGTAAGACACCCCAATTAAATGTTTTCCTTTGTAAGAGTTGCCATGGTCATAGTGTCTCTCTTCATAGAAACAGAAACCCTAACTAAGACAGTAAATATCAATAAACCTATTAATAGATAGTCTACAGAAACAAAAACTCTTTTGAGGGCGTATGTATGCTGAAAATTTTTAATCTAGTCAGAATCTTTTGAGTTTGCTGACTGTCAATCAATCATTAAATTTGGGGGTGTTCTAAGACTCACAGGAGCTGCCTGACACCTGGGATAGCCCTGCCTCCTCATCCTGCGTTGAATGCTATTTTCCTTTTTCATTAAGCACTTCTAGTGCCCCATGGTTCTAAGTTTAGCATTTTGAGATATGGCAGTAAAATTAGCATGGGTTTCTTTTTCTTCTCCACAGTTTTACTAATGGAATATTTGTTTTTACTGTATAAACCCTAGGGTATGATTCCTTTTCTCTCCCATAGTCTATAACTTTCCCCCCATTTCCTTAAAGAAAGCACCTTCTGGCTTTTTTTAATGGCTTGTCTGAATTTTCAGAATTCTTGAATGCAAAAGATAGAATGTCTGATAACCCAGATAGATGCCAAACAATTGATGGGCAGGTGCATGGATACGGTGGACCGAGAGAGGAGTCATGCCACACATGGGACAGATTTTATCATTCTACTTAGAATGGCGTGTGGTTTAAAACTTATAAGTTGCTTCTTTCTGGACATTCCCATTTAATATTCCAGACTATTTTTGACTACAGATCACTAAAATAACAGAAAAAAAAGCCACGGATAAAAGACAATTACCAAATACTTATTTGAGGAAAATTTAGCAAATACGGAAATCTATTGAGAAAAAATTGAAATCACACATGACCCAACCTCTCAGGAATGGCTACATATTTACCTTTGGTGTGTTTCATTCCAGTCTGCATATCTGTCTGCTTGGTATTTGTATAAATGCTGTGACCGACATGGGGCAATGGATCTTGAGCCTCCTGTTCTGTGCCATGAAGCATGATGTTTTCATTGTTCTGCCATGTTGCTTCTTTCCCATGGTGCCATCAATATAAGCCTCACTAAATGTAGCCTTTCCCCTCTGAGAGCGACTCTTATTTTTTGCAGTTATAAATCATGTACAATTAGCATTCTCATACATTAATCTTGGTCTATATCTTGGATCACTTTTGTAATATGAATTTATGAAGGAATAGTTACTAGAATGACGAACTTCCAGTGTGTATTTCCAGGTTGCTATTGATAACGTTTTATCTACTATGTTTTTTTCAGGGGTATGTGAAAACGTCTGTTTTATGGCATGCGTACTTGTCAGTGTTTGAAGTTATTGCTTTATTTGAAAATTAATTGATTTTTTTAAACCAACTTCAGAGGGTGATTGGCACACACTTTGAAAAGAAGCTTTGCACAGCCATTCATGACAAATGGCCACAGTTTCTGGAGAACTCAGTGCTTTGCTCTGTGAATTACTCTTTAGTTACTTTAAAAATTTAGAAGTGGGGTCCTAGATTAATAATTTATATGAGGTCTGTCATATTTATTTGTCAGGCTTGTGGAAAACATTTTTCTCAGTTTAGTGGCTGACAGTTTTTTTTTTTCACTTGCAAATGCTAAGACTACATGAAAATTTCAATATGGTCACATCTGTTTGCCCATTGAGAGTCTTTTCCTTCTACTGCCTTAGAAACCTGATGAGGCTTAACTAGACCTGTGACTTTTCCTGCTTCTTTCTACTTTCCCTTTCCCTCTTCTCTTTCTCCCCTTGGTCTCTTTCTCTCTTTTTCTTTGGCATTTCAGTCTTGTACATTTGTGCATTTTATGTTGGTGCATAGTTAAACTACAGTACAAATTTAAATTTATAAAACAACTAAGCCTTTAACTATACATACTAGAGTAATCTATCTCCTCATTTATTTATTATTATAAACTTTCACAAAGAATTTGGGGTCCCTAGTGGGGCTCCCAACTGTTCTCTCTTAATGCGATATATTTTAGTAATGGATTTTCTGTATATAAGTGTCTTTGTATTCTCTGGGTAAAATAAAGATCTTGAAAAAAAAATCCTGTTTGGGTTTTTATTTCTTCTGAAGTTTACAGAATTCCTTCATCTTCTCAAGAGAAACGACAGGGGAACTTGATTCTGTCTGTGGATATTTGTGGTAAATGAAGCAACTTCTTCAAAGATTCACTTCAGTTTGGGCTGGAGATGTTGCTCAGAGGCACAGCACTTGTCTAACCTGTGCAAGGCCTTGGGGTTATTCCCTAGATTGGAAAAGAAAGGCAAGTTATTTGCAATTATAGATTTCCTGAGTTTAATAATAAAATTAGCTTTTCAGGTTTGAATACCTATGAATATAATTTTAGTAAAAGTGCTTTCTAAATAACCCTTCGTGATAAAGGGATGTCTGTCTGCTCTGTTCTTTCTAGCATGACTTGGAAGGTATGTGATTCCAGTGTTCTTAGGGTTAGGGTTAAAGGCCAAATCTGGTTGAGAAAATGAATTAAATTATACTGAATTAAAATTAAATGATCTGTTCGGATTTTGTTCTTTTTATTATTTATATTTCCTATAGAAAACAGGGGTACCATATGGGTGGTCTAGAAGGCAGACACAGAATAAATTAAAGTGACCTTTTAATAATGATTAAGTTGCAATGCTCGGATTATTGAATATGAACATGTTTTCAGTGCATCAGCATGTAAAAATATTACATTTTACATTATCGAACACAGTATTTATAGCTTCTCAAATAAGAAGGATGATAGAAGTTTACCTTCCAGGCATTCGTTTGTCCTGGTTCACTTTTGGAAATTGCTTTTTGTAATCTATTGGCCATCAGGATGAAGCCAAATAACAGTGATGTCAGTTGTAATTAAAGTACCATGAAGCCTCGGGTTTCATTTACAGGGCACGGCATGGTGGCGTTACCTTGCCGGTGGCTGGTTTTCTGAGAGTGAGTGGGTGGTCTCTACAGTCCTCCATCAGTGCCCAAACAGCTGCCAAAGTCCGTCACAGCTTCTCCAATTCTCTGTCAGTAATGGGGGCTTTGAAGTAGGAGAGTAGATGCTTCCTCCCTCTGTGCTTCTATACAGACAAGAAGGTTATCTACATGCCTGTATCTTATGCCATGAAGTGGTGGCTCCTCAGTTCCATTCTCTCAGGCTGGTCAAGGGTACCACACACCTGGCAGGCTTTGGGGAGAACAAAATAGCCTCCTGACTAAACCCTGCTTCCTCATGAAGGAGTAGCTGAATGAGGGTATTCCCTTGTGATGCTCCTGTGTTTACCCCCACATTCAAAGCTCATTAGTGGATACAACCTACGGGACAGCACTGTCCTTAGCCTTGTGGCTCAAATGCTCAGGGTGACCCTTGCCTAAAGCATCTGAATGTCTTCTGCTTAACTCATGTGCCCAGCCAGCACCTATGGAGCATCGTTTGCACAGCTTTGTAATCTGAATCCTTTTTCTTTGTGGTACCTAGGATTGAACTCAGGGCTTCACAAACTCTGCTATTGAGCAATGCACACAGCTTAGAACTGTTCACTAAAATTGACACACATCGGTAATCTTGGTACATGTTTAGGGACTGTAGTAGGCTCAGTTGGTGCATATAGGGCACACAGATTGGTTAAGTCAGCAGGGTAAGATATTTTTGTATGTGGATCTATGTGTGTAAATGTGTGTGTGCAGGCACATGCATCTGTATGTGTGAGAAGATCAGAAGGTACTCCCATGACTCTTTGACTAAAGACAGGGTCCCTCAGAAAACCTAGAGGTAGGCTACCAGCCAGCAAGCCCCAGCAATTCTCTGTCTCTGTCTCCCACAGTCCTGGAGTTATAGATGCATTTGGCCATGCCTAGCTTTCTGTAGGTGGGTGCTGGGTTCTGAACTCAGGTTCTAATGCCTGGGGAAGCGAACACTCTTGACTGCTGAGCATGCTCTCCATCCCATTGTTAGCATTTTCATTTCCTCAGATGCCTACCATTCATAGGTATAGGGAAGTTTGTGGCTCTTCTAATTATTTTGTAATATAGTAATATAGAATATAGTAATATATATTATATATAAATATAAATAATTTCTATATAAGATAGTTACCTTTTTAAGTACCATAGAACAATGTCCTCTGATCTTACCATATTTGGTATCATTATTTAGCCTCTCTATCTCACCCTTTCCCAGTCTTCAGTGGCACTATTCTTTGCTCAGGTTCTATAAGATCTGTATCACCTATGAGTGAGAACATGTGTTATTTTTCACTTAACAAAATGTCCTCCAGTTCTATGCATGTTGTCCCTGTTTGTCTGTCTGTCCGTCCGTCCATCCTATCTATCTATCTATCTATCTATCTATCTATCTATCTATCTATCTTTCTATTATCTATCTATCATCTCTCTCTATCTATTATCTATCTATCATCTATCTATATATTATCTATCTATGTATCATCTATCTATCTATCTATCTATCTATCTATCTATCTATCTATTATCTATCTATCTATCTATCTATCTATCTATCTATCATCTATCTCTCTCTATTATCTATCTCTCTATCTATTATCTATCTATCTATCTATCATCTATCTATCTTTCTATTATCTATCTATCTATCTATCTATCTATCTATCTATCTATCTGTCTATCTATTATCTCTATCTATCTATTATCTATCTATCATCTATCTCTCTCTATTATCTATCTCTCTATCTATTATCTATCTATCTATCTATCTATCTATCTATCTATCTATCTATTATCTATTCTATCTATCTATCTATCTATCTATCTATCACCTATCATCTATCTATCTATCTTTCTATTATCTATCTATCATCTCTCTCTATCTATTATCTATCTATCATCTATCTCTCTATTATCTATCTATCATCTATCTATCTATCTATCATCTATCTATCTATTATCTATCTATCCTATCTATCTATCTATCTATCTATCTATCTATCTATTATCTGTCTATCTATCTATCTATCTATCTATCTATCTATCGTCATCATCTATCTCACATTTTCTTTGTACATCTGTGCTAGTTGGCTTTATTTTTTTTTGCCAACCTGACCTAAGCTAGAGTTATCTGAGAAGAGGAACCTAAACTGAGAAAATGACTTATCAGACGGATCTGTAGGCAAGTGTCTCAAGTACTTGTCTATTGTTGTAAAGAGACACCATGACCAAGGTAAATGATAGAAGAAACAGTTTAATGGAGGCTTACAGTTTCAGAGGGTAAATCCATGGCCATTATGACAGAAAGCATGGCAGCTAGCAGAAAGGCATAGTGCTAGAGCCGTAGCTGAGAGTTCATATTTGAGACAAGAACCAGGAGGCAGAGAGAGCTAACTGGGACTGGTGTGTGATTTTGAGACCTCCAAGCCTGGCCCCAGTGACACACCTCCTCCAACAAGGCCACATCTTCTAATTCTTGCCAGATAGTTCTACCAACTGGGGACCAAGCCCTGAAATATATGAGTCTATGAGGGGGTGATATTCTCATTCAAACCATCATAGCAAATCTAAAGTGAATTTTCTTGGTCAGCGAATGATGTGGTTGGACCCAACCCACAGTGACACTCCTGGGCAGGTGGTCCTGAGCTGTACGGGAAATTAGCTGAGCAAGCCATATAAAGAGCAAGCCAGTAAGCAGTGTTCCTCCATGGCTTCTGCTTCAGTTCCGGGGCCCAGGCTCTTTCCCTCAGTGACAGAGTGTGAGCTGTGAGTTAGAAGCGGAAATGCACCATTTCCTTCCCCAGTTGCCCTTGGTCACGTTGCTTTATCACAGCGATAGGAATTGTAAGACACCATCCATGTCTTGAGGGACACCTTGGCTGATCCTGTGTCTTGACTCTTGTGGACATTGCTGTGATGAGCATGTGTACAGGTGTCTCTGATCCAATGCTCTGATTTCTGCAAAGACTTCCAAATAGGAGGGCTATTTCTTGGCAAGATGGTAAGGCCTTGTTGGACTCTTAGAATCCTGTAGACATGCCCTTTAATAGCCAGTGCCATCTGAGAGAGGATGGCCGTGTGATCCTGGCTCTGAAATGGTGTAAGTGGCACAGTAAGTGTTACCACGGCTCTGCAATGGGAAATGGCCCAGTGGATGGTACTGTGGATCTGAAATGAGTGTTGCAGAATCACTTCCTTGAATGGAGAATAAAAATTAACTTCCAGTCAGCTTAGCACTCTGGCTCAGCAAAATAACATGCTCCGTTCTGAAATTAATATTGCAGAAAGCATCAAAGTGGGCGATTATTTATACTAATTGTTCAAAGCTATTAACCTTAAAAGATTATTTTTTCTTGCTTTTATTACAGCAAACCAAGGCCATCAACATGGGAAGAAGAGCCCACGGGCTTTAAAACCACACAGGGAAGCGCCTATTTTTAGATCACTAATGAATATATTTGGTTTTGAATTTTCAATTGGACACACCTCATTAATATATAGTATAGACATGTCAGGGCGCAGGGAGAATTAACATTGTAACTCAGCCTCTCGTTGGCTAGCTTGGAAGAACATTTGCAAGCAATGTCCACAGTGTTAACCACGGGAGCGGCAGAACTGCTGGGGACATTCAGCAGCAAACTTTGAGTACTCTCTAGCATGCTTGCTGCAGGATTGGAGGAGCTGACTTGCACTCAAGGCAGAGTTCAGGATGGGCTTTTCCCAGGAAATGCGAATGGCATCAGGATGGCAGGAGTTTGTTCAGGCTGGAAAGACACACCCAGCCAGGGACCAGCAGGAAGTCTCTTTCTGGGGCTCCCTAGAAGAGAGCAGGGGCCCGCCCACTAAGAGCCCACTGTGAGGAGAGGATGCACATGGGCCAAGTCTACTGAGGATGACAAAGGATCCCTGAAGAGACCCAGTGACAAGTTACTCTTCTGTAGAAACACAGAGGGCTCCTTTCCCCAGGGGTAGTTGGTGGGGGACTACATGAGACCTGGTCATGGTGGTCTTCCAGGGTTCATCTGTCTGTTCATTCCTAGAGGCAATTTTTTTTTATAGCATACGGCATGAGCAGAGCCTCCCAAAGTTGGCCATTTTCTTGATTGGCCTACAAGGACACAAAGCCCAAGGAGCCGGTCTCTTGGCTTTCTGCCAGGCCAGTGATAAGGCCAGTCACACTCACTGACCATCTGTTGTGGGGGAGGCGTGCCCAAGCCTGGGGACTGAGATGGCAGAATCACAATGGCAGAGTCAGGGCTCAGGTGACATCTGTGTCTAACAGTTGAGTCCAGGAAGCAACATAAGAGGTTTGAGAAAGGGCCCGAGATCACAATGAGAGACTTTCAGAGGTGGTGAAGAGGGGAAGGCACCCACGCAGAACCTGGTCACTGTGTAGAAATGAGATCTAGGGGGGCAAAGTTGCAATGTTAGTTTTCAGGCAAAATAGTGTCTAAACAAATATCTAGGAAGAAAACACATAATTTAAAAGTTACCTCATTTAAGTTAATATACACAAAAAAATTACATAAGAGCTGAGATAACCTATTTCTCACTTAAATCTATATAGGAATTATGTGTTACTATGTAAATATTTTCTTCATTCAATTAATTTGTATATATTTCATATGTATGTTTATGTTCATGTGTGGTAGATAAACATGCACAAAAAAGATAAAGAGGCCAGAGAACAGTCTTGGGTGTCATTCCCCAGATGCTGCCAATCTGTCTTCCTTCCCTCCCCCTCCCCCTTCCTTCCTTTCATCCTCCCTCCCTCCCTCCCTCCCTCCCTCCCTCCCTCCCTCCTTCCCTCTCTCCTTCCCTTCCCTTCCCTTCCCTTCCCTTCCCTTCCCTTCCCTTCCCTGCCCTGCCCTGCCCTGCCCTGCCCTGCCCTGCCCTGCCCTGCCCTTCCCTTCCCTTCCCTTCCTTTCCCTTCCTTTTCTTCCCCTTCCCTTCCTTTGCCAGGTCTCTCATTGGCCTATAAGTCACCAGTCAGATTAGGCTGTCTGTCCACTGAGCTTCAGGGGTCCCCCTGTCCCTTTCTCCCTTCCAAGTGCTGGGATTATGCATACACACCCATGTGTTGCCATGCCTAGGATGTTTGTGTGGGCTCTGCGAACATGCCAACATGGACGGGAGAAATGTCATGGGGCCCAAGGCGTCTCTGATGCACATAACTCCAGCACAGGTTTTCTGTGAGTTCACAGGGAAGGAAGGAAGGAAAAGTTTGGGTTTTCCTTTGAAATTAAGAACCACCTACAAAGGCTTCTGGAGACACAGACATGGTAGATAGATAGAGTTTAGCTCTTCCTTTGTTTCCCCTAGGATGCTGCTGACATCTGAGGACTCAGGTCCTGGAGAGGCAGGCACTATCAGTCAGTCACCAGGGATGTGAACCAGCTGGGCACCCTGCAGGGCTGAGTGGGATGTGTGCTTCTGAGCCCTAGTTGCTCCTCCTCTCCAGCTGGGCACAACAAAGGACCTTGTTGGCATTGCTCTCCCAAGTGAGACAGAAAGGAGGCTTGGGGACACATCTGAGTGGCCTTGCTTCTCTCTCTCTCTCTCTCTCTCTCTCTCTCTCTCTCTCTCTCTCTCTCTTTTTTCCCCTTCGAAGGGAATATGGAGCAGGCAGGAGCCTTTTTTTGAATTAGCCCAGTTTTTTTTTTTTTTTTGTTCAAAGGGACAGTCTGCAGACTGTATTTGGAGGAGTCTGTCTGTGACAGTCTGTGCCTTCTCTTGGCTGCTCTCACTGGGGAGTGATACCGCTTCCAGTGTGCATTCCGAGATTTGGAACCAGGTTTTAAAATGCCCCGGGGAATATTGGCCTATGGTTTTCTTTCCTTGCTGTGTCATAATCTGGTTTCAGTATTAGAGTAAAACTGGCTGCTTGGTGATATTGGTTGAGAATGTGACTGCTAACTCCTGTGCCACAAACAGGACATTTGTGTCACCTGTGACCTCCTTTTAAGCCAAGGAAGTTTGTGAAATAGATGACAGGAAGATGGTGGAGCTGAAGGATGGGGTGGAGTGGTTTGGGCACTGTCTTCTGGATATGACATGGCTATTGTAATCATGAACACATTAGGTATGATTGCATGCATGGGGGCTGCATAAAGAGCAAACACACTTGTGTATGCACACACATGCATGTACACACATGCACACAAACAAGCATACACACATCCACAAACATGTATGCACCACACACACATGTACACACATGTGCACAGACACACAAGGAAACGAGGGACATGAGGGTAGGAAGGAGGAATAGTTGGGGTCTGTGGGAGTAAGAAGCGAAGGGGTCGTGGGGGAGGTAAATGTGTTCACACTGTATGAAGCTGTGAAAAATTAAGAATTAATTAAAAACGCAGCAGGGGTAAAAGTTCTCAGCTATGTTGAGTGTGAGGTGGATGCTGTAGAGCCGTGGAACAAAGCGAAGCCTAAGACATCTTCACAGTAGAGAAGATCCAGCCAGAGATGGACGTGCCGTGAAGTGCACAGGAGATTGATGTACGGGATGGCCCAGGACACTTAGGAGGGAGGTAACTGCGGCCACTGTGCATTCAGAGCTGTGCAAACCCCTTCGATGAGGCCAGGCTGGCCAGCCAGCGAGTCCTAGGGATCTTCCTGTCCCCACCTCCCTGGTTTGGGACCACGTGTGGAGTCGGTTTTTAGATGGGTTCTGCAGACCCCACTCAGACCCCTCTGATCACAAGGCACATGCTCTACCAACTGAGTCCCTTCCTGCTCACAGTTGTGCTTTTCTCTTGTTGCTGTTGCTGTTCTTCTTCTTCTTCTTTTTCTTTTTCTTCTTCTTCTTCTTCTTCTTCTTCTTCTTCTTCTTCTTCTTCTTCTTCTTCTTCTTCTTCTCTCCCTTTCTTTCCCTCCCTCCTTCTCTACTTCTTTCTTCCTTTTTTTTTTTTTGAGTGAATACATTGGTCTGCCCTCTGTCATCCTCTGAAGGTGATCACTGCACAAAGCCATGGAGTTGAACAGGAATGTTGGACTTCAGCCAGGGCCGGCTGTGTCTTTTTAAGGCCACAAGACCTGATGGCTGCATGCTCTCTGCTGTGTCCGGTAGCAGCAGTTTTATCTCGTTTTCTTCACAGGTCCAGCTCTCCCCATTTTCTCAAGATGTGCTACTTTAGAAAAATCTCATGTTATTCATATTTATGTGTCTGTCTGTGTGAGTTTTGGCTGCATGTGTGCCTATGCCTGCAGAGGGTACAGGTGTCAGAATCGTCAGGACTGGAGGCAAAAGTGATCATGAGCCATTTGATGTGGGTGCTGGGAACTGAACTCTGGTCCTCTATAAGAGCAGCAAGCACCCTTCACTCCCATTTCTTCAGTCTTTTATCTTTAGGAAAAAAAAATCTATCTTTATGTGTGTGTGTATGTGTGTGCATGCATGTGTGTGTATGTGCACAGACTCATGCATGGCATGCAAGCATGCGGAGGTGAGAGGATAACTTTTGGGGACTGCTTCTTGTCCTCTACTTTGTTAAAAATGAGGCTCTTGTTTCTGCCACTGCCTGGCAAACTTCAGGCTAGCTGGTCCGTGAGTTTCTGGAGAATTCTTCTGCCTTTGCCTCTCATTTTCCTTTAGGAGTTTAGAGATACATGCTACCACATCCAGCCTTTTAGGTGGGCTCTGGGAATTAAATTCTGGTCAGCAGGCTTGTATGGCCAGTACTTTTTCCCAGCTAAGACACCCCCCTCCCCAGTCCAGCTACCTTCTTAAATAATGGAAAATGGTATTGGGAGGCTACAGTCGGGATTGCTCATGCTCTCTCGGTTTTTCGCCAATAGACAGAGCTAGGCCATAAACTAGTGTGTGGGTATGTCAAAGAAAAAAGCAACATGAATTCATATGATACCTTTTATTTAAATTGGGACTGTTGGACTTTCCCCTAAATTCTTCTGTGTTTCATCTGCATATTTCTTCATCTACACCGACGGGTCTGGAGTGGCCCACTGCCCATTTGCTCTGCCCATTTTTACAGGAAGCAGGACCAGCAACAGATTACCGCCACTGCTCACCATTACCGAAGGCAGTTTAGTCAGATTAGTAGAAATTGTTAAAGGGTTGGTAAAAACCTCAAAACCAGACATGATGTCCCATTACAGCGACTATAACCTTCCCAAAGCACAGACTCTAAGATGGAGCAGGCCTTTGAGCCCTAAGGCGTGTAAATTTCTCCCATCCCTTTGTAACCTCTTCCTTGGTCTAAAGCAGTGTCTGCACTATATACTGGCGGACTTTTTTGCTATTGGATAGGTGTTCGCATCTCTTCTTTTTCTCTTCTGTGAAAATTTTTTCTTATTCTGCTTTGTACGTGGTAACATAAACTTAATGATTAAATCTGATTATTCATAATGTGAATCAATTTTTATTTCCTATAAGTTATATTATTTAACAATACATCATTAGAATTTGTCAACTGAAGGTTATCATTCATAATTGCTTAACAGTTACTTTTATTTGATTACTCAATGACATCATCATGCATATAAGATATTAAGCTTGCATATGACTATTATGTTCTTTATCATTTTAAAATTTCAATGGCTTCCTGCTTCTGAAGCATCCATTTCAATAATTTCCCATTTATTCAATAATTCTTTAAAATGTAATGATGTCATTTTCTGCCGTTTCTTCCCTTCAGCCCTTCTCACGTCCTCTTCCTCCAAGCCCTTCTTACCTCTCTTTACTCCCTCCAAAATTTATGCCATTTTTTATTATTGTTACACATACACAACTATGCCAATAAATACGGTCTGCTGAATCCATTCAGTGTTGCTCATGTGTATGCGATTTCAGATGACCACTGGTATTGGAAAACCACCTGGGGGATAATGCCTGAGGAAGCCTCTCAGCAGTAGTTGCCTGAAGTTCTTTGTCTAGGGGTGGGGCAGCTTGGAATTTTCTCATTCCACTATAGCTTGCCTGTTAGTGATGACCTTGTTCAGGTCTTGTTCAGGCAGCCATATTGTTGAGATAACCACTATTATAGAACTATTGGCCGTACTGGTTGTTGCTGTGGCTCATGGGGATCATGGCTGGGTAGGACTACTGATTGCTTCTCACCTTGGACAGTTTGCATAGCACCTTCTGGTACCCTGGAAGCCAGTCCCCAAGGAAGAGGCTTTCAGGTCCGATCCAGGAGGAATCTTGTGGGTCTCATGGCTGAAGTATACAGTGTCTTCAGCATTGGGACTTACCTTTAAATTCTGGGAGGCAACCGAGGACAGTGGCAATAACTTATATTGTTTTGGGAATCTCTTGGATTAGCGTGACCAACAAATTGAACACACACACCATATATACACAGCACAGTGCACAAATACAACTCTCATGGTCTTACTTCTCTAAGTAATCAGATATCTAATGTGCATTAAAATTCTTTCTGCTGGTCTCCCAGTCGTCATTTGCTTTGCTTGAATAGATTCTATTTTGCTGATAGATTTCTCAGGAAGGATGCATGAAAACAAGATTCTTTTTAACTTCCTTGTGAATAGTTATTTGTATTTTAACTTGAAGGTTAGACTTACTGGGTATAAAAGTCTTTGTTTTATATTTTCATTCTTTAAGTATTTGAACTATGTTTATTTTCTTTTGGTGTAAGAATTAATATTTAGTACTTTGATGTAAATTTAATTTCTTTTTTTATGTGTTCTTTTTGTATGCTATCAAAATGATTTTTTCTTTAAAATGCACCAAGTTCATCCACAAATGGCTTGTGTTGATCATTTTGGTTTGGCATTCTTGAGGATTACGGAATTCTCTCAATGCATGATTGCACATATTTTCTTCAAGGAAAATTATTTTGAGTTACAGTAACAAGATTTATTTTTAAATTTATGTATGTGGACTGTTTTGCCTGCATGCCTGTCTGTGCACCACATGTGTGTTTGGTGGCCACAGAGGTGAGAAGAATGCATCAAACTTTCTGGAACTGGAGTTATAGGCAGTCGTGAGCTGCCATGTGGGTGCTGGGCGTCAAACCCGGGTCTTCTGGAAGAGCAGCCAGTGCTCTTAACCACTGAGCCATCGCTCCATCCCCATCACATTATAGTTTAATTGTTTCTTCTCCTTTGCTTTGGTTTTCTTTTCAGGGACTGCTACCATCCCTATGGTAGAGCCTTTTCAGTTGTCCGCAGTATTTCTCATCTTCTGCTGACTATTTAACATCTGCTTTTTATATTTTTTATTAAAAATATTGTGACTTTCAGTAGGCACTTCTAATTGTGTTTATTCTTGTGTTTCTTGTAATGTAATTCATAAAATGATTAAATTTAACATGTAAGTTTTTAAAAGTTTGTCCCTTTGTTTCTAGGTTTTCCCTAAATCTGACTTTTGTTATTCTGACATGGCTTGCATTATTTTTCTTAATGTCACTCAGCTTGCTTCAAAGGAGCCCATTACAATTCTGGCATACTGTCACTAGGGACATTATTCTGGGAGTTTTTTTTTTCTTATAGTCATTGTATAAGAGAGTTGGCCTATATAATTTTCTATTACTAATTTTCACGTGAATTCAAGTTTTCTCGATTTTAGGGTCGGGAGGCAGAGTTAGAAAGTTAAAGAAACTAGATGATATTGGTTCTTGCAATTCCATCACAGGACCCTCATCCTTGCCCATCCCAGCATGGCAAAACCCTTTTTGTCCCAAGCTCCTCTGAGCCAGCTCAGCACTGGCTAGTGAAAACCTGCTGGTTGTATGAGGTTCTGCCCATAGGGTACCACTCCTTCTCTCTAGTTCTTGTCAAATGACCAAGATGTACAGGTTCAGACAACAGAGGCACCACATAACTGCTTGTATTTTGGCATCTGCAGAGAAACCTTGTCTCTTAGTTTTGTGACATGTCTTGTCCTCGCACGGTGCTTTTGCTGTCTACATAGTCTGTATTAAGTGATGGTTCTGGAAGGTCCCAGACTATGTGTAGACCCCCATAGCCAATGTCTCAGAATCCCTCTCCCAGTCGGCTTTGTAGAGAGGCTATGCCTGTGTCTCGTCTATGTGGTCAGTTGGTGTAGGGTTAAGACAGCCCCTTTAGGGGGCGGGGTTTGCCTTGGGTGTATGCCTGCCAATAAATGGGCACACGGCTCAGCGGCTCGGCCCTTTTTTCCTCCCTACCTCCTGTACTACGCTGGAACTCTGGTTCTGTAAGTTTATCATTAAAGTGGTAAAAATTCTTTGATATCTGCATTGCATTTATATTGTGCGGATACAAGTTGGATTTTCCAGATTTTCCCAGGAGGCTGAGGGCCATGTAGATGGGAACCACGCTTGGGTCTGACTGTCACTTTGGATGTGGGAAATCACAGCTGTGTCTAAGTGTTGCATAGCATTATCCGCTGAGCCAAACAACTGCCATTCGCAGGAGTTGAGCTCTGGCTCCATGGACTAACTCCCCACAGCTGGGCTCCTTGACGGCTGAGGATCCCTCCTAGAAGGAGGGCCAGAGAAGGTCACCGTGCTCGCACTTAATTATTCACCCAGTCTTCTCAACCAGTTGTTTGCAGTCTGCCTTATCCGCATGGGGCTCAGGGTCTCTGGGAGGGGTTAGAGTATATAGGCTGGGAAGGACTTGGGAAGGGGCTCTGTTTATGCTGCTGGGGGGAAGCCACCATCAAGCTAGCCGAAAGCTTTGCAGAGCAGCTACTTTGGGGTCATCTGCAGTCCTGTGATCCCTCACCCCTGCTTTGTAAGTGAGCTCACTGAACTCATTGGTTCTCCATGGGGGGAACTTTGGTAGGCTTATACTTTGGTTTGTCATTGGTACCTTGGAAGAAGTATGTGGGGGGGGTAGATGTTGCTTTGTCCCCACCAGGGAGAAATTTTTGCAAAACACGTTTGCATTTCAGTTCAGAAGGCTGCTGGGCTCTTTTTATATCCCCCACAACCTCTTCTGAATTAGCCCTAGTATCTGCAACCAGATACCCAGGATGCGTCTCAACACATCCGTCCTTCCCACCCAAGCCCCGGAGGACCAAAAGTGAGCCAAGACTGATCCTTAGCTTTGCCGTCCCCACCCCTTTCTGCCTAGAAAACATTTGTTGGGTCTCTGTGCAGTATGGGCTGTTGTAAAAACACAAGGACGGACGTGTCTAAAATAACCTTATAAGTAAATTAATTAGTATACAGTAGATTCTTATTGGTAAGTGGGAATGCCGCCCTTCCCATGGGGATGGGTGTAGAGAAAGATGATTGATAAATTGTTATGTTCGCACAGTGTCACTCAGTGACATAATCCCGCTTTTGGTAAATATTTAGTCAAGTGAGTACTCCAGCTGCTCTCAGTCAGGCCCCCTCCACCCAGCCCGTGCTCTGATTTATCACTCATGCAGTTTAAGCATTGAGGAAGCTCACATTTTTATGAGCCTCTAAATACCCATAATAGTAAATAGCAAAACTGATGGCCATAATAGCAGCAGCCTATACAATAATAAAGAAGGATATCTATGGTGGCCAGAAATATGAATAAGGAAATGACGATTGTTTTTCTTTCTTTGTGAAGAAATAGATGCCACTCCCTCTACCTTCAAAGCAACCATTTCCAGCACATCTTCACTTCTCATTATCGTAAAACATGCACAGCTGGGACCAGAGAGGCCTGATGAACTGGGTCTCTAGCCTTTGACCGTGTGCTGAAACAAACTTTCCATAATCTAGTTTTGTTCTTAAATCCAGCTGTTGCAGGTAGTGCTCCGTGAAGGTGTTTAGAGGTAGGCTTGTTTTCCTGACGCTGCGGGCTGTTCTGCGAATGTAGGAGCAGGGAGGGGAGAAGCTGCCCCACATGAGGTAGGAGGGGGGAATATGCGAGTCCCCTCCCTTCTTCAGGGTAGGACACAGAACTAAGGGGGGAGGGTGTGTGTGTGAGTGTGCATGTGTGTGTGTGTGTATCTGTCTGTCAGTCTGCAGAGTCCAAACTGATGGACCCACTCAGACAGATGCAGGATTCAGAGAAGGGGAGCAGTAGAGGCAGGCCAGGAACCGTGCTGTCCTCCATGGACAGTGGGGAGTAGAGAGTAGAAAGGCAAGCTTGTGTTGTTCTTACTGTTTTCTGTCTACTGAGTCTGTGAAACTTGCCCTCGTCCTTAAGAGCCTGGACTGGGAGAGTTAGGAAGATTGATGCTGAGAGTGTTTCCACACTGCCTCAATGTTCCAGACTGGAGTTAGAGTTATAGTATGCAATACCGTATGTTTGGAGTAAACAATACACCGTTAAAACACCATACAAGTTAAGTTTTTTTTTTAAACTTCAAAAAAGGTCTGATACCTACTAGTCAACATCCCTTTCTGTCCTCCCAAAATGTCTCCCAAAATGTTTTAGAACTGGGCAATAACACGTTCTTTGAATTGACTGTTGTACATTGTAGACATGTTGAAACACACTGTACCCCATGAATATGCACTTAAAGATATTAAACACTAATGCAAAATTTTATATCAGCCTGAGCTTCAGTTGAAGCCTTTGTGGTTAATCATTGCTTAGCAGTTTGTGCTGTGTCTCTATTTGTGTAATGAACCACTGGGTTTCAGACACACACACACACACACACACACACACACACACACACTTGTGTCAAGAAATAAACTGCTGCAAGGGGTACAGAAGGTGACGCTGGTAAGGACATTGGCTCGGTGTGCCCCTGGAGAGGTATATTAGAACACCAATTCTAATATCTTCATTCAGGTAAATGGTATTAAAGCCTGTGCTGCCAACAACGAGCATTTCAGAGGAAACAGAAGTCTAAGCCAGAGGGGATGAGAAATTTGCCCTCAGACAGACAACGCGGTGTAGAAGAGCTCACCCCAAGACTCTTGGCCAAGAGCGCCGCCATGTTTTATAGGCTCTGGTGCAGATGGAGGGTGAGACTCTCAGCTGACCCCGAAAGCCTTACAGAAAGGCAGCAGTCCATTAGGGCTCTTTCCCGGAGGTGGTGCGACGTTTTAAAGCAGCACCCAGAGGTCCTCTCTCTAGATGTGGACAGGCACTTCCTTTCCTAATGACCGCCTCAGCTTCATAAGGAACTGGAAACTGCAGAGAAAAACCCCATTATTTACATTATTCCAATTGATATTTCCTCATAAATTACACTTTTGTTTTCCAGAGCCATTACATTTCCTGTGTGGCTAATTAGGTTAGGCAGTTCCTTTAATTTACACACGGTTTCCTGCAATCTGCACTCATTTCTCAGAAAATGCTTGCTAAGCATCCTTGGCCTCCACCCTGAAAGAGCCGAGCAGGGCTGCCATGAGCAGCCAAGTGTTTGACCATTGCTTTAAGGACTGGACTCCCTGAGACAGCGGCTTTGATCTGAGGTGCTAATAATAGGGACAGAAGCTGTGAGGGAAAGATGAAAATCTGAAGGAACAAATTGGGGAAGTGGCCTGGCCGCCGGTGGGAGGAGGTTTGGCTGGGGTGGGGGGGATGGCAGAGCAGCCTATGACCTCACAGGTTACCTACAGTGCGCAGCCTGTTCTGAAAGAGATTTGGATTTCACACGTGGATTATGGTTTTCCCGGGATGCTCGGTTGCTGAAGGCCTGGCCTATTCGATCCATCCCTGAATTGATTTGCTAAGAACGTAGCTGTGAGTGCTGCCGGGCTCTGGAGTCTGCAAAGGCACCCTTGTAGAGCCACAGTTCTCAAACTGAATTCAACAGTGAAAACCCTGTTTGTGTGTGCATGTGTGTGTGCATGAGGGTGTGCGTGTGTGTGTGCGATTGTGTGCTTGTATACCTGCCTGTGTGTGCGTCTGCTGTGTTTTGCTGTGACTGTGTGTGTATATGAGTGTGCCTATGTGTACGTGTGTGTATGCACGTGTGTATGTGTACGCTGTGTCTGCATGACTCTGTGTATGTGTGTTTCCTTTGTACACGTATGTGGCTCTGGTGTGTTTGTAGGCCAGAGGGTAACCCCAGATGTCTTGCTTGGTTACTCTATACCTTGTGTTTTTGAGGCAGGATCTCTCACTGACCTGAGCTTCCCTGCTCTGCCAGGCTGGCTGGCTAGGGATCCCCAGGGTTTTGCCAGTCTGCTTCCTGTGTTGGGATCAGAAGCACACTGCGACTGCTTTTCTATGTGGGTTTTGGGGCTAAAACTCAGGTCCTTCTGCTTATGCTACAAGCACTTTGGTGCTTGATCCATCTTCATGGCCTCTGGAGAGCCTTCTTAAAGGGTTCCAAGCAGAATCCCTGAAGAGACAAAAATGGATTGCTTGCTTGAAGCTGGGGTAGTCTTGTTCTCTTTGATTGCCTTCTGGTTTGGTCCCGGCTATTTTAAATCACTGATTTAATATTGATAAGCATTTATTCTGTCCAAACCACATCTGTCTGTGTGGGAGTGCAACCTGTGAGATCATACAGGGCCCCTTTCTTGATGTAAGGCTCTGTTGACATTGTCTTGAGAGTCTTAATGATTGTTTTAAGCAGGGGCCTTACATTTCTGTACTGCAGGGGGTTCTGAAAATTATTTAGCAGGTCTGGATTATAAGCAGACTACAGAGGAAAATAAAGGAACCAAGCAGGGATCAGGCCCCTGAGGCATTTACAACACACATTTGTTCTAGCAGCCAGTGCCCTGCAGCTCGCCCTTCAGACACATCTTCAGGAAAATGTCAGGCGGACTGCCACAGCCTCCAAGTCGGAGGGTCAGTGGGCTCATGCTGCCTAGCAATGCCAAGCCTACCTGGAGAGAAAGTCTTCTCCTCTTGAACTGAGGAGAGAGACTCCCGCCTGACGTGGAGTTTCCAAGGGCAGATTCCGATGCGATGTGCTGACCCGAGTCTGTCTGTTTTTAGCTAAGGTGTCTGTGCTTGTGAATTTGACTGATTTAGGACTATGGGGAGTCCATTCATTTTCTTCCCTCCCTCCTTCCCTTTCAGAAGCTTTTCTGACTTAAGTGGGAAGTGTAATAAACAGGGGCAGGCTCCAGTGGATACCAGGGGACCTTGCCTGTGCTGAGAACAGAAGGTTACGTGCCTCTGTGCTCTCCTCAGCATGGCTGTTCAGCTGGAAATCCCCTTACCTGTTCAGCCCAGCAAACAGCATCAGCAACCCTCTCAGCTGCTTTTTTCTCCCTGTCACCTGGAAGAGCCTGTGCTCTGGACTGTGGCCTGGCAGAGGGACTTTCCTTTGTTGTGAACAGAAGGCCTGAAAGCAGTGAAATAGATCCTGAATTGATGAGTACAAAAAAAAAAAAAAAAAAAAAAAAAAAAAAGCAATCCACATCAATCCAGATCACCCTATGTTACAAAGTGAGACCTGGTCTCAAAACAAACAAACAAACAAACCAAAAAACAACAAGAGAAAAGAAAAAGCCAGTGGAGTGTTATGTCTGCTGAGAACACACAGTTTTGCTTACCTGTTTTTATGGCCCCACATTTATTTATTCACTTTTCCCTGTTTTGGGGTCCCAGAGCTCTGGATAAGATACAGTGTGTTTGAGTATTTCCTCCGGTGAAGTCCTCAGAGCTCGGGGTACTCTGGCTCCAGGGGTGGGGCTTGTGCCTGTCATTACATCACTTAGGATTGGGTAGCAAATGGCTGAAAACCAACTTAAACTAGCCCAGATAAAAGGGGGGTATTGCTTTGAAAGATTTTGGGTGACTCTTGGGACTCAGAACATGGCTCATCTTGGGAAACGGGGCCAGGCTGAGCTCCTAGTATCTGGTTTGTCTGAAGGTCTCTGTATCGTCCAGTCCTTCCTTTGGTCTGTCTTCCTTCTCCAGTTGCTTCTTCCTGGACCAAGAACGGGACCTTAGGCCTGGCTACTGAGGAGCAGCTAGCTGTACCAGTCACAGTCACTGTTCCAATGTTAGTTACCATAGAAGAGATGTGATGGGTTCCTGTTGGACCAATCAGCTGAGGCTAGGTATGGGATCATACAGTCCTATGTGAAAACCACCCAGTCTAGTGTGTGAGGGGCGGGAGCACATCTGTACTGTAACCTAGCAACCCACAGAGAAGAGAATATATTTCTAATAACATAACTAACTTCATAGACCAAAGAATGCTATTACAGATCTGGATTTAACAAGAATTTTAACAAGATTTCTTACACCTTTCCACCATTTTCACATATGTTCACATGCAGGTAGGCACGTGTGTATGAGCGTAAGTGCACATGCGTGGCTGGAGTCGGGAATCACCCACCTTATGTACTGAGGCCAGTCTCTCCATCAGACCTAGAGCTCACTGACGCTGGTCTCTGTAGGTAGCTTGCGCCGGGCATCCTGTCTCCTCCTTTGGAGGCTGACATTAAGGGTGGGTGGCCTCCACGCCTGCCTGGCATTGTTAGGAGTTAGAGGAACTGAGTCCCAGTCCTTAAGCATGGTAAACTCTTAACCACACGGTCATGCCCCCTGTCCTTGTAGGAGTTTAGTGAAGACAAACGCAGTGGCAGGCGGTCAGAGCATGGCCCTATGGACAAGGGACAGCGGACACCAAAGCCAGCTGGCTTCGAGGAGGATTTCCAAGTAGAAGCTGAAGCTTATACAGGTTAAGTTGCGTCACGGGGATGGACAAACGGTGACATCAAAGTTCTGTGGAAAGTAGATGTTAAGCCATCAGAGTCCTGAGGCTTCGGGGGAAGCTGACGTGGCAAACGGGGCCCTGCATTAGTCAGATTTCTACCACTGTAACCGAACACCAGAGGTGATCAGTTAAAAAAGGTGGTTCATGGTTTGGGAAATTCCAGCCCATGATTGGTGGGTCCTGGGGACTTGGGCCTGTTTCTGGGTGACTTATGATGGCTCTGGAACATGGTGGAGTGGGCTGTCACCCCATGGCCAGGAACTGAGAGAGCATGAGGATCAGGGCATCCTCAGATGACCTAAAGAGCTCCCTATAGCCCTAATGTCATAAAGGTTCTGCTACTTTCCCATAGCTACACCCTGGGGACCAAACCTTTAACACACAGATGTTCGGGTGACATTTAAAATATAAATGATAGCGGACCCATAGTGGGGCCCCAGCTGCAGAGTCATGAACAAAACTCAGAAAAGGCAGCAGGCGCCTGGATAATTGACTCGAGTTTTTAAAGTAGCTATTGCTGGTGTGTGGCCCTAGAGCTGTGCCGAGGAAGGGAGCGGAATACCAGTTGGCAAATGCCGCACCAGAGCAAGGAATTACACACAGGTCCCAGCCACCCAGGGAGCCACTGGTGCCCGCCCGGTGCAGGCTCTGCTCCAGGCTCCATTTGGTTCCTTAGTGAATTGAATGAAGATGTAGAAAGCATGGCCCACAAATCTGCCGCAGGATAAGAAGTGTAACTAAGAAACAGAGTCAGGAGCGGCGAGGCCTCAAGTGAAATAGCCTATGCCTGAGAAGGGAGGGCTTCAAAGCCGGGCCCTGACGTTCGGAGCTGACGGCAAGGGCACATACAGCCAGGGTGCTGGTGGTGGGGACCCCGGCAGTTCCTAGAGAAAGACCTTATGTGTGACTAGCAAGTCTAATGTCTTCTGCAAGGCTGGAGGAAATCGTGCCATCTTGATGCCAGGTGATAGCTGAATTTTTTATGAGTGCTTTGCATGGCATTTTAATATGATTAGAGAGAAATTGGAACTTATCCAATATCTAGAGACCACAATGTACGACCAATTCTGCCTCTGTGTGTGTGTGTGTGTGTGTGCGCACGCGGGGGTGTGTGCATGTGCACACACGCACACATGGAGAGGCCAGGGAACAAACTTGGTGTTCTTCAGGTGCCATCTCCCTCATCTACCTTGTGTTTCTCAGTCTCTTATTGGCCCAGGTTAGCTAAGCAGGCTAGACTGGCTGGCCAGTGAGTTACAGGCCTCCCCGTTTGAGTGCTGCCGTTTTGTGTGTTCAATTGAGCTATCTCACTAACCCACAACTCAGGAGATGGCTGTTTGACGAGCTGACAGTGGTGGATTCCTAATGGACTTCCCATCTCACGCTGTCCTCACATGGAAGCAAGACAAACCGATAGTTCTAGATGGCAAAAAATGAGAAAGTTGGTATTAATACAGAAGCAGATTTCCATATTTTAATGATCAAGAGATAATAACCAAAGGAGTAGATGCAATTTCTATGAGGAAGTAAATTTCTTTTTAGATTTGTCCTTTGCTATGATTTGACTATGAAACCTCCCTTGTAGGCTCATGTGGATACTTGTCCCCCAGCAAGTAGTGAGTGATGTTTGGAGAGGCTGTAGGACCTGTAAGAGGTGGGTGGGCTTTCTTGGCAGAAGTGGTTCCCTAGGGAAGGGTTTCAAGGTTATTCCCTCGTTGGTTCCTTCTGTGTTCTCTCATTCCTGGCCTGCTGTGACGTGAGCAGCTATGACCACAGGCTCCTGCCATCAGGGACTGAGCGGACTGCCATTTCTTTCCCTCCAAATTGAGTTGAAACCCTCTGAAACCAGGGGTCAAGTCAAAGCTGCGTTTATCAGGGGTCATCTCAGCAATACACAAATGAAGAATACACCTCTTTCTCAGGGCCGTGTGGAGGTGATTTTTGCCTGGGTTGAACTACTAAATTCCCTCTTCAATTAATTAATGAATTAATTCCCTCTTTCTTCTGACTCTAAGAGGCTAGGATTTGTTCTTAGCTCTTCTGGAAAAAAAAACAAAAACAAAAACAAAAGGCTGAGTGGTTTGGGGCTGTGCTGTGGAAGCTGGGTGAATAATTCCTATTCCTCTTTTTTTTTCCCCCAAAGAGTTATTATAAAGTTCAAATGAGTAGGAAACAGGCGCAGAGAGGCAGAAAGGCTTGTCTCACTCTGCCCTCGCAGGGTTTTGTTTTGGCAATTCCCTGTGTAGATTTCTCAGACAGCTGTGGCCCTCAGTGGCTCTGCATGTTCCCGCCTCACGCCTCTGACGAGTCATCCCCTGGAAAGTTCGGTTCAGCCATTTAGATCCGCAGCTTTGCAGCCGTCGATCAAAACCCTCTGCCAGGAACTGCATTAAGATGTTGGCAGCAGGTGGCTGCTTCTCCCCAAGTGCACTGCTTGTTCCAACGAAGGAACACTGGGGAAGGGTGGGGAGATATGCTGTGCTTTTTTCAGTTTGCCAAATAACAGGGATTATGATGCCATCCTTCTTGGGAACTTTCCACACGATGAGGGTGTACTGTCCCTGTCACACCACCAGAGATCCCTTCGTGTTATAAATAAATAAGTAAGTAAGTAAACAAACTCTGGCTTTATATAAGCATCCTATAGATACCACGTCATCTTTTTGTGGTACTTCCTGCATTTGCCCCTTCTCGCTAGGGCTGTGTAAGAGCAGGCCAAAGCCATCCATACACAGGAAAGGATGAAGGCAGTTTGTAATTCTATAAAACACTTTGAGGATTTCAGAAGGTGCTACATACATCAATAAATAATAATAATTTTCACTCTTTCTTCTTTGTAATACTCCCTTAGAAGGTTGAAAATAAAATTTCTTTCGCTATTGATTTTGTCCTTCTGCGTTTGACAAACATTGATTTTTTTTTCCCTTTCTTAATGGAGCAGAAGCCAACATAGCTGTATTTCATTTACCCCGCTCTCCAGCCCCAGAGCCATCGCATTAGCAGGACTCCAGGCACCTGCAAAGGCTGCCCGCGGTGGTTGTTTAACTGTAGGGCACAGGGTCTTAACAAGAACTGGCCCCAGACAGCAAGCACATATTAGCTTCTTGCTCTGTCATTGCAAGCCTGATACTTCAGGAAGGAAATGAGCTCAGATATGGGGGTGAGTGTGTGGGAATGCTACTAACACATAGGAGGCGTATGGGGTCCAGGAGGGGCAGGTGGGTGAGAGTGGAGGTTTACCCTCCAGGGCCACCATGAAAGACGGTACAAACTGGGTGACTTGCCTACAGAGACGGATTTCCTTCAGTCTTGTGGTTGGGAAGTCCTGGATCAGAGTGCTGGATGGGAGTGGGAGAAAGATTCAGAATTTTGTTTTCTACATGCATGTCTATGTGTGTGTGTGTGTGTGTGTGTGTGTGTACATGTGTGTGCTTGTCAGTACACATGAATGTAGAAGCCAAATAACAACCTCGGTTGCTCCTTAGGTGCTGTGTAGTTTTATGCAGAGCCTCTCACTGGCTTGGAGTTTACCAAGCAGGCTTGGCTAGTTGGCCTGTGAGCCACAGTGGCCTCTGTCTGTCCCCAGAACTGGCTTTGCATATGTGTATTATCATGCATGCTGTTTTTTTCTATGATGTTGTAGGAGACTGATTGTTTGTTCCCAGCTGCCAAGACTCAAAATAACCGCACAGACACTGTATTAATTAAATCACGGCTTGGCCCCTTAGCTCTAGCTTCTTATTGGCTAACTCTTACATCTTAATTTAACCCATTTCTATTAATCTGTGTATTGCCACGTGGCTTACCAGCAAGGCTCTGCGTTTGTCTCTGGCAGGGATACATGGCTTCTCTAAACTCTGCTTTCCTTCTCCCAGCATTCAGTTTAGTTTTCCCCGCCTAGCTCTTCTCTTTTACCCTATCACAAGCCAAAACAGTTTCTTTATTAACCCGTGGCATTCACAGCATACAGTGGGGACTCCCACATCATATGAGGGTTCTGGGTATCGAACTCAGGACGTTATGCTTGTGCAGTGGGCACTTACTGACTGAGCTGTCTCCCTACCTTTATGTGTGTATTTCCATCTATCAGTGCTGGGCTGTGCAGGATGAATGGCGCTCTGGCTCACCAGTGCTGCATAGAAATGGGGCTTTGGTTTCCCTGAGAAGAGCGAGGATGACTTATGGTCAGGAAAGCACAAGCTCTGGGGAGCATGATGGAGTCCCAGGCAAGGCTGAGGGGCAGAGGAAGACATGCATGTTAAACTGAGTCAGCGTGGTAGTTTGAATAGGTATGGCCTCTATAGACTCATGTGTTAGTTTGGCCCATAGGGAGTGACACTGTTAGGAGGTGTGGCCTTGTTAGAGTAGGTGGGTCTCGTTGGAGGAAGTGTGTCTGTGGAGGTGGACTTGAGGTCTCACATGCTCAAGCTAGTGAGATACATAGTTTACTTCCTGTTGTATGAGGATCAAGATGTAGAGCTCTCAGTTCCTTCTCCAACACCATGTCTGCTTCCATGCTTCCTGCCCATGACAATAATGGACTGAACCTCTGAACTGTAAACCAGCCCCAATGAAATGTTTTCCTTTGCAAGAGTTGCTGTGGTCATGGCGTGTCTTTACAGCAATAGAAACCCTAACTAAGACTGTCAGTTACCACAGATCCTTATGCAACCATGCTGATTCTGGTGACCATAACGATGACAATGGTGCCATTGATGTCATGTACAGGAATTGACTCTCCATAGCCACAGCCAAAGGAACAAGGGTTCTGGGAGATACACGCAAGCTCACCCTGGATCCTGGAACCTTCCCTCACCTTGGATAGTGAAAAGTTGAGGCCAGGAGTGATGAAATCGCACAGTTGACGAGAATACTCACTTTGCCCCAAGCATTGAGAGAGAAAGGGACACAACATAGCAGACTTCTAACCCATGGAGACCCCGTGACTAAAATACACAGACCCCATGTTTGACACATGCACACCCCATATTTTGCACATTTAGACCCCATGTCGTTATTTTCATATTAGTCTCCTCTTCAACAATCTCCTCCCTAGCCAGTGAAAATAGGTAGGGTTAGGAAGACATTCTGCCTAAAAGACAGAAACAGTAGACCTTGGGTAAGGATTGCTCAGCGTTCATGAAACAGTGGCCCAGTTCCCTGAAGCTGGCCTTTGCTGTTTGCAACACCGTCCAAAATTTTGATTCTCACTGATGTGTGATGTGACATCCTGTGTTGGAGGACACCTGTGGAGCGAGCCACATGTAGCCTCTGCAGTGCGGTCTTTACCTGTATGGTGTGTGTCTTACCTCCGTGACCACCACTTCCAAAAGGCTCGAGGCGACTGTTACAAAGGAATAAAACTTTGCAGTTTTGAGTGCGGACAAAAGGTGAGAGTTGAGGTGATTATCCTGATAGTGAAGGTTAAAAAGGCTTCCTCCCCAAAATGGAGGTAATTGAAACTAATGTCTGTTTTGGCTTGAGTCAGCGAGATAATAGCTTCAGCCCTGCCCTTCCTTTCACACACACAGCCTCTCCTGGACTAAATTTATGTCGTTTGCACGTTGGAGCCTCTGTAAATCTCGGCTGTGCATCACCAACAGACGAGCCAGGCAGCTGGTTTGCCAACTGAGCGGAGATGAACAAACACGGATCAGCTGCGTTTGGTCCTTTCCTTTTGAGCCGCTTAGCCCACGCACTCAGCAAGCATGGGGATGCATTTCTGCAGAATTCCTGGAACGCATGGGTTTTTATAGGGTGTTTAACTTACATATCCACTGTCATGGAGACAGTTGGGGAGGGTGGGTGAGAAAAGGCAAAAATGCTGTGCTCTCTAAACACAAAGTGGGCATGGGGGGTGCGCCATTCCCATGTGCTAAATATACAGATCCTCCACTGGAGACACGGATAAGAATACTGCCTAAGTAGGGCAGACAGAGTTCGGGCTTTTCAAAACACTTGAAAGCTGTGCCATGAATGTCTCCTTCAAAGCCTGGATTCAGTGTGTATGTGCTTGTATGTCTCTCTCTGTGTTTGTGTCTGTGTGTTTCTGGGAGTCTGTGTGTGTGTGTGTGTGTGTGTGTGTGTGTGTGATTGAATGTCTCTCTCTGTGTTTGTGTCTGTGTGTTTCTGGGAGTCTGTGTGTGTGTGTGTGTGTGTGTGGTCTCTCTTTGTGTTTGTGTCTTTCTGTGTGTATTTGTAAGTCTGAGTTTCTGGGTCTCTCTCTCTCTCTCTCTGTTTGTATTTGGGTATCTCTCAGTATGCATGTATTTGTGTATCATATCTGTATGTGTGTTGTGTCTGCATCTGTTTCTGTATGTATATTTCTCTCTGTGTGTCTAGGGGTCTGTGTGCATGCACATGTGTATCTGTATGTGTGTCTAGGAGCATTTGTGTATATGCATTCATGTGTCTGTGTGTGTGTATAGATATGTTTTGTTCTCAGGAACTTTTCCATCACTCCCATGGCTTTTCCACGCTCTCATTTTGCAGACTCTGCATTTCTGGCCACGCCCACTTTCCTACCTAATGTGACAAGTGGAAGAGACCTCTGAGAAGTGGTCACAGCCAGTGTGGCGAGGCTGAGGAGGAGGACTTTCTAGGGAACAAACCTCCCACTCAGGAGTTTGCAGAGCACAGCACTGTTGAGGTCTGCCTTTGGCTGCAGGACGTTAACGGGGAGCCATGGGGAGGTCCCTCTGGGAATTAGCCTCAAATGAAAACCTAGTGCAGATCGAGGTTAGCAGGATTCACCTTCCTCCTTCTCTGTGCCTGGGCTGTTCTGAATTCAGGATTCTGACAGATTTAAACCTCTTTTCATCACTAACTCTACGGTACGATCTACCTGTCACTTCCCCAAATGATATCTCTCTGACTCCTTTTTTTTTTCTTTTTTGAGGGAGGAACATTTCTCACTAGCTTGTCATTCAGTTCACCCACCCAGACACCTACTGCTCAACCAGCCTGGAAAAAAGAGAGAAAAAAAATCTGGAATTTATTCAAATTTGAGAAAATGCTTCCAGCGTTCTTCTGTGTGTGTGATTTATGGAATGTGACATCATTCGGTAGTATTCTCATCAAAAAGCCTCAGGCTTCAGGTGAGGCAGGCCATCAATGAACTCTGTTATTTTTGAAAGCTAGAGAGAGAGAGAGCCGTGCATTTCCCGTGCTTGTATTGGCTGGCTTTGCTCGCATTCTGGTGGTGCCATTAGGAGCCATTGGCAGGGGTTGCTTTCTTGTGCCTTTTGAGGTGAAGCCACACGTGGTCCCAGAATGTTAGCCTCAGTCGTTGCTCACTGGCTACTGGAATAGCACCCAACACAGCACAGGGGGCATCTAGTCTCCCTTACAGTACCTCAGGGCTCCTCAGACTAGGTCCTGCCACCCACCAAGTCAGAAATCTTAGCAATGAACACCGGAGGATGGAGAGGGCACCTGAGGAAGGAGCTGGAGAGCTGGGTGAAGCTCAGCTCAAGTACCAGCTGACCTCCTGCTCGAAGTGAGAGGACACAGGCTGGAATTTCAGCCCTAGACTCTCTGGCCACAGACAGCTGTCTCAAGCTCTTGGGCCCATCAGTAAGAGGAAAGAGGGAGTTGATGTCTCATGTACCTCAAATGGCTGAAATTCTTTCCTACGGTAGGTGGATCTGGGGACAATTTCCAGCCCTCCCTGCATCCCACACTCGAAATGCCTTGGATAATTTAGTTCCAGAATCACTTGGGGGCTTATGAACCAGAACCAGCTTCAGGGTTAGGCTTTAGCTGGTTCACTAAGCCTCTGAAGTGTGTGGCTGACTTTTTGTACTTGAGCATAGCATGGCCACTACTTTCTTTAGGAAGGTAGCAGCGACTACCCACACTTGACTTATCAGATCAGATGTATTGACAATTCCTCACAGAAAATGGGGGGAGGAAGCTGTTAGATCCTGACCTGGTGCCTCTCTGCTCCGTTCCCTTCCCAGCTGTATCATGGGAGGTGCTAGACTCTATAGAGGATGAGAGATTTACCGATAGGCGGAGGCACCTATTCAGCTTTGGCAGGTGACCACCCTTGCTAGGGCGAGACTTCTTAGTGATGTAGCTGTTATGATGTCATCCATATTCATGTAAGTGACATCTCCTCATGCTCATTGGCTTACCAATTCATTGTTCTTCAGTCTGTCCTTGGTGCCTTGTCTGGGGTGAATAGATATTTACTCACACCTCCTCATGAAAAGCTAACCCAACAGTGTACTTCTTTGCAGGGAGCGTCCATAGAGAGCACCAGCCTCTTTTCAATGAGCCTAACACTGGGCCAAGCAAAGTCCATCTTTCTGATCCCAGTTTGTTGCAAGGAGCCGCTTGTTCATCCTGGCTGCGAGAACCAAAATAATCACACAGAAATTTTATTAATTAAAACACTGCTTGGCCCATTAGCTCTAGCTTCTTATTGGCTAACTCTTATATTAATTTAACCCATTTCTACTAATTTGTATATTGCCATGTGGCAGTGGCTTACCAGCAAAGGTTCGGAATGTCTGACTCTGGTGGCTTCATTGCGTCTCTCTGACTCTGCTCTTCTTCCTCGCAGCATTCAGCCTAGTTTTCCCTGCCTAGCTAAGTTCTGCCCTTCTAGAGATCCAAAACAGTTTCTTTATTCATCAATGGTTATCACAGAACACAGAGGGGAATCCCACATAACCAATTCCCTGTTTTCTGCTGAGCATCAGGTGACAGAAAGTGAATGGCCCCACAAGCCGACTGACCCCAGAGGGGAGAGCCCAGAGCCAGCTCACTGGTGTAGGGTCATTAAGTCACAGAGCAGCACTGCCTTATGGCCTGGCTCCAGAGATGAACAGGAAGTCCAGACGGATTCCGTCTGCTGAAAGCATGACGGGGCATCCTTGAAAAGAGATCAAGGGACTACCGATTGCATGCTGTACACTCAGGACCGAAGTGACACCCCACTTGGACTGTCCCACACTTAGTACCAGAGCTCACTTCCTCTGACCTCCAGTTCAGCCCCTTTCCTACAGACCTGACTTGAGAGCAATTCGAGTTTTTGATGTTTGTATTACACATTTTCCCTTCACTATCTGCTTGGGATCATTTATGCTTCCTCTTCTAATAGGGAGGATGAAAAGAGGCAACTGAGGAAAGAGCAATATGAATGAACTTGTTCCTGGCCTCATTTGCTAAGTTTAAGGAAATTGGACGGGACAGGGGAGAAGAGGCAGAGGGACAGCTAACCTCTGGATCTCAAACAGTACAGCTTGTTCCCTCCTGACTGCTCATCTTGGGCTGAAGTCGTTCTGTTACCAGAGGGTGAAATATGCATATTATTACTGGATCATCTGGACAGAGGCAATTTTATAACATTCTGCTCATCACTTGGATGGCTCTACCTGGCAAGGGACCTCCGTGCAGCAAAAGGACCTTGTTTCCATGGGTGTGTGCTGAAGGAAGTGTGGGGTCAGAGCTCCAGTTACTTTTGTTTATCTTTGATATTCTCTCTCTCCTCTCTATCTCTCCTCTTCCTCCCTCCTCTTTCTCTCTTTCTCCCTCTCTATTCTTTTCTCCCTCTTTCCCTCTCTCATTCCCTTCCTTCTTCTTAGTATTTATAAATAGGGATTCAACATCAAAAAACTTATTACTATGTTTTTTTTCTCCTGTTTTATATGTGGCTATTCTAAGGCCACATTATACTCCACCACTTTAGTAATTCCAGCCATGAATCCTGGCTCCTCTCAACGGAAGAGTGATCCTTGGACTAACACAGGGATGGTATTAAGAGAGCAAGTGGGAAAGGTTCTGGGTACAGAGTTGGAAAATCTCGGTTTATTGTTGGTGCTTCTACCATGTCAGGCTCTCTGTCCTATAACTTTGCGGAGACCTTCCCACCCCAGTGTATACAGAAGGTGGGAATAGGTGGTCCATGCTCCTGGCTCTTTGTATCCTCATGCCTCAACGGTAGACGAGACACTGAAGTCTATAATTTATAGAGCTGGAAGATACATGGGAGCTGTTGGGCATTGAGGTTGTGATCAGATGTCGGTACAATGGCAGCTAGAGCCACACGGCAACTGAAGTCATGAGGGACAGATATCAAGAGTTGCCAGATACAAGGAGTAAACAGATATGTAGGAGGAGTAGTCGGGCGGGGACCCCAATAGTTTTTGACTTTATGAAATGCCCTGACTAGATCCCCAGAGTCAATACACTCTCCAAGTAAATCACCCTTCACCTAATTGAGCTAGCTTGAGAGGGCCTCTTGGTTGCAGCCCACATTCTCTTATTCAGACCCCGTGTGACCCTGGTCCCACCACTTTCCTTCCTTTGTTTCAGTTTCATCTTGTGTACAATAAGGCCACTAAAATAGATAACTCCCCAAGTCCCTTTAGATTTCAGGAATCCATACTTTTAATTATCAGTGCTGGCCATCTGTGAAGTCTTATGAAGCCGACAATTCTGCTCTTTTTTGGTCCTCCCTGTGTAGGCTGGCTTTGATGGTATGACTAGTGAGGAGAACCATTCACTGCTAATCAAGGTTGTATCTAAATAGAAAGATGCTATCCGGGAGAAGCATTCCTACCAAGCTGCTATGTGTAGACTGGACAAAAGACCACCACAGGTCTGTCTTGCCCTGAGCCCTCTAGTAGGCTCTGACAATATAAGAGAGAGCTGTTGGCAGACTTGGCGCATTTTCTGTCTAAATGAACGCTGTGGAGTAAGTACAGCCTTGTTGATTGTATATCAATTTGATGGACTAACTATGTAACGGTAATTAAGCCAAAGAGAACATTCAGAAGTACTTATTGCTATTTGCTGTCTGCTCAATCCCCAGAGTCCTACAATAAATAGAACCATGAGTTTAATTAATATTTGCAGGTCTGATTACCCATTTACACTAGGCCATAGTAGACCAGAGGTTAAACTTTCAAAGACATTCAACTGTGAGTGATGTGAAAATGTCTGCATTAGCTTGTGGCCAAAGTCTGTAACCTACATTGTGATGAGTCCCTGGAAGTCCCCTGTTGGGACCCATTAATCAAAATTTGGGTATTGGGAGAGGAATGCTCAGGCTGGCAGCGTTGCCTGGCTTTGCATTTATTACATACATATTCTCTCTGCAGGCATGGAGACTTGGTGTCTTCTCCTACTGCTCCTAATATGACTCTTATTTCTGTTGGTAGGCAGGATAGCTGTTTCCTTCCTAACTGCACCTCAAATTTAGTTCCTACAGTTCTGAAACAGGCAGAGAAAGCTGCCTAGGGATTGAGCTAGCACCCTGGGATGCAGATATGGAAGCCACAAGGCTTACCAGGTTCTCCATCACTGAGTCTTCTGTAGAGCCAGTGCTCACCAATGCTTGTGGTTATGGTTGTCATTGATGGAGGATCTGGCAAGATGCTCAGTCGGAAGAGTGCTTCCATGCAAGGATGAGGACCAGAGGATGCATCTCCAACAACCACAGAAAAATCTGGAGGTACTGATGAGGGCTTATAGTCTTGGTGCTGGAGGAGAGAGTAGAAGACCCCCAGGACTCTTTGGCCATTCGTTTTGCAGAACTGGAAAGCTCCAGTTCCTGTGAGAACAATAAGGGGGAATGCAACTGAGGAAGACAATATTATTGACCTTGACCTCTGGCCTCCACACCTAGGCTCACACATGCTTACATGTGGACCTGTACACTCTTATTTGTCCCCCACCCCAGAAGTTACACTAGTGCACTTTCCTGGCTCTCACCAAACTTATCTGGAGGGTGTGGTCACAAAGGCACACCCCGGGTTTGGCTGTGAGATGATGTGGAGATCACTGGAATGCATTGTCTGGTGGATGGCTGGGCTTGTGAAGGTGGCCCCTACACTCGAGCTGATGCATCTTTGTCAGGACCATGCAGGAGGCTTCTTAGTCACAGCTTTACCTCATCTTTCCAACACAAGGATGACTGTCGTTCCCCACATTACAGGGGCATACACCGAGGCCCTGGGAGCTTATGCAATTTGCAACTAGACTGGACTTAGCATCACCTGGGAAAATGGTGAGGCACACCTTTGGTGGGTGTGTCTGGGATGGATTCTTTAGAGAGGATTCCCTGAGTAGGAATGAACAGAAGAAGGCTGACTAGACACTGGCATCTTGCTCTTTGCTTCCAGTCCACTGTTATGGGAGTGACTGCTCTCTATTATGTGTTTCTACTACCAGTATGATCTGCTCAAGAGCACAGGGTCTAGTAATCTAGCTGAACCCTTTGAGACCATGAGCCAAAATACGTCTTTCCTCTCATAGGTTGTGTCGGTCAGGTACCTTGCTACAGCTAAAGCAAAGCTAACCAATACACTTATGATCCCAAAAGTGGGGTTCCAAAGTTAACCTGACCAGGAGTCCTGACAACTAGAGAGGTTGAGAGTATGTGAGACTGGTTCCTCCTAAGGGCTGAACAGGGGCTGACAAATGAGAAAAACATTCCTTAATCCATCTAGATAAGTGTGGCCTAAAGGAGGGACGTTCCTAGTTAGATGCAGTGATGTGTGTTTTGAAATAGCAATAGGCTTAGGTTGGGTAAAATACAAGGGAGAATTTTTTAAAGTTCATTTAGTTTTTAAATTATATGTATATTTTATATATGTGTGGTTTGTGAGGGTCTTGCAAAGGCCATATATGGGTGTTGGATCCCCTGGAGCTAGAGTTACAGGCAGTTGTGAGTTGCCCAACATGGGTGTTGGAAACTGAATTTAGGTTCTTACATGAGGAATACATGCTCTTAACCTCTGGGCCATCTTGTCGGCCCTCCAGGAAGTACTTTCACAATAAGAAAATTAAATAGAAATAGTGATACCAAGAACAGGAGCAAAGAAATAAGAATTGAAAACAGGGACGGGAGTGGGAGAGAAAGAAAGTGAGGAAAGACAAAGGAAAATAAATTCAATTAAGAAATGAACCAGCAAGAGGGAATGATAGCAAGAAGGAACTCACAAGCTGTTGAACTATGATGGTGAAAGGGCCGTCCCAGAGTGAACCCCCCTTCCCACACTGCACATTTTAATAAAGTATCCCCTGCTGGGCCAGGCATGATCCAGCCATGCCTCGTAGAGCAAGAGAAGGGTCACTTCTGGTGATGGGCAGAAAATTTTTCCTCTCAGTCAGGAGACTGTACTGTCCAGAGGGAGTGTTCCATAACACACAAAGCAAGAGCCCAAAGATAGGTTGAAGTATCTGTATCCACATCAAGCATTTTGACGTACTTTGAAATAACAAGAGGTAATCTTGACCTACACAGGAATCCATTTGTGAGACTTGGCTTCATAAAAGTTATTGGTTCCTCTATGTAAACTAAGCTCACTAAATTAAGCAAAGTATCTAATGGCGAAGTAAAGAAATGTCTACACTAGAAACCAAAGTTCCAAAGCAGACTCTACAACAGGTTTGTGATGATCAGTTTGAATGAATAAAAAATAAGGTACATGTTTAGGTATGTCTGAGGATATTTGAGAGGAGATTCTAAGGTGTAGTCTATCATATGGGTTTTTTGTTTTGAACTGAATGAGAAGAGAAAAAGAAGAAAGGTATCAGAAGGTCACTATTCCTCCTTTCCTGCTTCTGGACCCGCCAAGATGTGAGCAAGCGGCCTCATGATCCTGCTCCCACAGCCACAAGTCATTCTCACTGCCATGCCTTCCCTGCCATGATGAACCGAACCTTCAAACCAAGAGTAGTAAGACTCTTTTCTGCCTTACGTTGCTTCCTGTCAGGTGTTTGGTTATAGCAATGAGACAAGAATATATGTGCCAATCTATGTTCTAATGCTTTTTTCATCTTTTTGGCCACTATTTTTTTGAGACAGTGTCTTCTTATGTAGCTCAGACTGATCTTGAATTAGCAAACTTCTTCCCTTCAGCTCCCAATTTTAGCAAACAGGCATGTAAACGCCACACCCAGAACTCTGGTATTTTAAAAGCTGCTTCTTAGTATGATCCCACCCATTCTCGTGTATTAATGGATTAGATCAACCCTATAACTATATAATAAAAATATAGTAATTGAAGAGAATTTTGTAAACCTCACTTACCTGATTCAGGTAGCAAGAGCCCAGAGAGGAAGGGGGAAGTTCAGATAAGACCAGGAGGATTGGTCTAGCTATATTTTTTTCTCTTCCTTAAGAATTGGATCAATATATGATCGATACGGTGAAGCATCATATAATCAATCGGAAAATTAAAGCCAAAGAGAAGAAACACCTTGTTGATTGCATAATAGAAAGAGAGACCTCATTATGTAGATGTGGCCTAACTCTACACTAGTAAATGTGGTAAAGAGCAAAGAGGAAAATTGAGGCAATTTCCTGAATTATTCAAGGAAAGAATTCCCCTTTGCTTCAATTATTCATATAGTACTTCTCTTTGAAGTGAGGAGAGTGGGGGAAAAGGGGGGAGGGAGAAAGGAAAGCAAGCTTGATTGCACTAATTCTCCACTTCGTTTTGTAGATTGAGGTACCTCTATAGACATTACTCCTCATCCCTGTTTACCTCTTGACAAACTATTTCTTCCCCATTGTGTGTATGCAGATTTTACCCACCCTACGATTTTCTCTAGTTAAACGATAGGAATCTGAACTACCACTATTTTTTCTTCCCCCCATAAGTAGGATGTATATAAAAAAGACCAATTTCCCAGTAATCCAACTTACTCTAAACATTCCACCCACAAGGCAGTGAGCTAGGGAAAAATAGAATTCTGCCTAAAGATGTAAATCATAATTATCATCAAAAGAGTGAACTCACCTTTACCTCCTTGGTGATAGGAACCATCAGTGTTTGGATCTAGAATAGAAAGGGTTGAACGTACAGCATGAATGTGACACGCAGGTGGAATGTGGCAAGAGGGAGCCAGCTCTAATTGTATGTTGATTAGTACAAAATCCAGGAGGATAGCAGTGCTAATAGAAAATGTACAGCCCATTTTCGTGAGATGGAAGGAAAGTGCTTTGAGAAAGGAGTACCTTTTATAGACACAAATAGAATTGCTGTATGGATAAACGGTAGCTTTGTGTGTCAATCATCTTTTCTTTACGATTTATTTATTTTATGTATATGGGCAATTTGCCTGCATGTATGTCTGTGTACCATGTGTGTGCAGTGTCCACAGAGGCCAGAAAAAGGCACGTAGAATTGGAATTACAGATGGCAGTGAACTGCTATATGGGTGCTGGGAACCAAACCCAGGTCCTCTGCAAGAGCAGCAAGTTCTCCTAACTGCTGGGCTATCTTTCCAGGCCCTGTGTGCCAATCATTTTAAGATTACTTCATGTGGTTCACACATAGAGGAGCAGTAGGAAGAATTACTCTGAGAAACAGAAATTTGGAGGAACTGGTAAGAGCAAAGAATTAAAGGCAGAAAAAAGATGTTAAGTAGGCCATTAATTCTGATCTTCCAGAAAAGGAAGCTATGAGACCTTGTTCAGTGGTTATTCTTGGTGTTCCCAAGGGAGCATATGAAACAGAATGGGTTGGAATCAACTGAGCATAAAGTTCATCTGCCTTGAGTCAGATAAGGCTACTTCCCTGGATTGTTATTGTGTGTAGGCCCTTATACGACTCCAGACTCACAGCTAAGGAGTCCTGAGTGGAAAGACTGTAGTATGAAGGCTGCTTGTTCATTTGTTTGTTTCCAGGCTGCCCAGACTCCCAAAATAATCACACAGAAACTCTATTATTTGCAGCACTATTTGGCCAATAGCTTAAGCATATTTCTGGCTAATTCTTATATCCTAAACTAACCCATCTCCATTAATCTGTGTATCACCACATGGCTGTGCCTTACTGGCAAAGTTTCAGCATGTCTGTCTCTGGCAGGGGCTCCATGGCTTCTCTCTGACTCCGTCCTTCTTTCTCCCAGCATTCAGTTTAGTTTTCCCCACCTAGCTCTGTTCTACCTCATCAGGCCAAGCCAATTTCTTTATTAACTTATGGTATTTACAGCGTACAGAGGGAAATCCCATATCAAAAGACTGTTGTTGTCTGTGTCCTAGGGTTAACTTGCTGGCTGTGCAGCTTCTCAGAAGAACGCTCAGAGGATTAACCGTTGTGTATCTGTGTGGCTGACAATGTGTAGTTAACTCTCTCCACCTATTTAGTTGTTGCTTCTGGCCTGTCATGAACCCGGGTCCTCCTTTGCAATGTCGTTTTTGCACCCTATCTCATGCTCAAGTAGAGCCCTTGGTGGGAAGGTCCCTGGATGTTACAGTTTCTGCTCCATATTGTTTGAAAACTACGAAATTTTACTATTGAATTAAACCACGAGTTACTTGATTCTGAATCAGAAACTATTCATTTTAATACGCACATAATTTTGTGTATCGGGCTTTTAAAAAGTGCATGTGGAATGAATCTCTTAATTAGCCCTGCTCCATGGCAATAATGAGGTAAATGATAGGTTATGCTTTTTAAATAATTTTATGGTATCAACTATGGTTTTGTGCAAGTTTTAGGATTATTACATAACTATCACTTTGTGGGATTTTGAAAAATTAGAAGATGATAAAGCATTTTAATAAAAACCTACCATCCTGGTGGCTGTTAACACAGTTCTTTCTCAAGTGTGAAAGTCTTCTATTTGGGAATGCTTGCTTCTAAGTGTCTTTTTTATTGGGGGGTGGTGGTGACAAAAACATTTTCCACACCTCAAGAAGAGGAGGAGTTCATTATGTCAGTGAGTCAACATACCATATCCTAGCAAACAGCACAGGACTGATAGAAATAATCTCAACTCTGTATTTGTGTTTGTATTTAAAAATTAAAATAAATAATTTTTTTACAGGGGAGCATAAATACAACCTCTTGTGATCTGAAGCAGAGCCCAAGCTTCCTGCATTCATGGGCACAGCTTCCTTCTACTGTTCTGTAGTACGCTACCAGGAAGAGAGTTCACTAGGGTTCTACTAATTTGTATTTTCCCCCATGAATTTGGAGCAGAGAAGATGTGTCTCAACAAAAGCAGCCTTAGAGTCTGTCTGGTAGGATGTCTGAGGCTATGAACTCTTGGACTCCAGGTTCATCTTTGGTTGAGTTTCTCCTCATTGCTCCACTCCTTTGCCCTACTGTGTTTGATCTGCTTTAGTCTGGAAATCTTAGATGATGGTGTCAGCCCTCTGATACATGTCACAGGCAGAAGTAGACTGGCTACCACTTTCAGTGAACCCTGACATGCCCAACTTGTTGGTTAGCTTGACATTTTATCCAAGCAAGAGTTTCCAGAAAAGCTAACACTACAGTCTTTTCTAATTTATTGTTCCACTTCCTGTCCTTTGCTGATGTCTAACACTTCTTGCGAACGGAAGGAGATGGATCAGGAAGGAAAAAGTAAAGAGAAAGGAAAAGAAAGAGAAGGGCAAGAAGAAGGAAAATAATTGCTTAGCATCCAGAAACAAACATTTCTCCTCTCTCCTCCTCATTCTGCTTCATGGCTTAATGAGTCCACCAGATCAGGGGATGCAGTGTGTTCTATTGACAATAGGCAGAACTACAGACAACTGCCATTCAGTTTTATTTTTATTGTTGAAGAATTTCATGCATGCATATTATATGTTTTGATCATATCTATGCCTTCATTCTTCCACTCCCATGCATTCACTTTCCAACTTTATGTATTCTTTAAAAAAAAAACCCTACTGAGTCCACTTAGCACTGCCTGTACATGTATGGATATGGAACCATCTACTAGAGAATGGGTAGTCTCCCAGGGGCTGCATCCCTGAAGAAAACTGGCTTTGTTTCTCTCAGCTACTCTCATATGCCAACAGTTTCTCAGTTATAGCTATGACTTCTTGAACCCCTGCACAACCCATGCTGGGATTTTGCTTGACTTGATTTGGTGAAGGTCTTGCACATTATTTTTGGACCCATTTTGTGGTATCAGGCATAAGCTCCATCGTGTGGAGTGGACCTTCACCAATGTGAAATAGTTGGTTACTTCCATAACATTCATGCCACCATTACATGAGTGGGCACATTTTGCCAGCCTATCATCAATTGTTCACAGGGTTGGTCCACATCTTGGTAAGACTTGATGACTTTTCTTACATGGTGGTGGGCATAGAACCTTCTAAGTCTGTGAAAGTTACCCAGTGAGGGTGAAGTTTCCAGGTTGTTACCATCTTGATTTCCTCATGTCCTATGACTCAAGTCTCTGTGGTGTCTTCAGCAATAAGGTTTTACTATTGACTTCTGGAGAACACTCAAGAGCAATAGCAATAATATCTTATAATGTTTGGGGTATAATCCAAATGGAGAGCAGAGCCCACAGGTGGTCTTAACCCAGCTGAGCAGAATAGCCAAATTGGTCCAAGAAAACAGGCGTGTTATTAATATTACCTGGCATGCTCTGATAGACTAAGAATTGAGTCCATATGTTTGATTTGGCTTGTAATAGTTGATCTCTGGGTGTAGTAGCTCATTTGCTAATTATATTTAAAATGGTTTTCTCTCTATTTCTATTTCTCTGTCTCTCTTACTTAGCATCTGTCTGTCTGTCTATGTGGCCTTCGGTCTTGCAGACTAACCTGCATGTCACTTTGAAATTCTGTTATTGTGGGTTTCCTCTTCCAACCTTTTCTACACTGGGCCCATACAGACCACTTCTACAAAGGTTCAAACTTCATAATGTTGAACTATGCAGTAGGTTATGTTTACTCAGTGGTTACCTTACAAAGACACAATCCTGCTTTCCAATATGTATTGCTTCCAGTGGTTTGAGAAGCCCTTTCAGCTGTCGATGCCAAGCCACTAAAGCAGGGCTCTGAAAATAGGTGAGAGCAAACACAGACTAAAGCCATGTGTCCCAGTCTTGGACCATTGGCTAGTTGCTATTTTGAGGATGTGTGGAAGGAAGTACTATCAGTGGTCAGGTTTTTACCTTTTACTGTTTAAGGGAAATGGAAGAAGATGTGAAGTGGCCCACAGATATTGGGGTAAATGGACAATAGCAACCAAGTGACTTCGTAATGTGGCATTGGAATTTGATATGCTGGCACTGACCCATCCAAAACACTTTTTTATTGATTTTTATTAAGCTCTACATTTTTCTCTGCACCCTCCTTGCCTCTCCCCTCCCCTTCAACCCTTTCCCAAGGTCCCTATGCTCCCAATTTACTCAGGAGATCTTCTCATTTTCTACTTTTCATGTAGATTAGATCTATGTATGACGCTCTTAGGGTCCTCATTGTTGTCTAGGTTCTCTGGGATTGTGATTTGTGAGCTGGTTTTCTTTGCTTTATGTTGAGAAACCACTTATGAGTGAGTACATGTGATATTTGTCTTTCTGTGTCTGGGTTACCTCACTCAAAATGATGTTTTCTAGCTCCATCCATTTGCCTGCAAAATTCAAGATGTCATTATTTTTTTCTGCTGTGTAGTACTCCATTGTGTAAATGTACCACATTTTCCTTAGACATTTTTCAGTTTAGGGGCATTTAGGTTGTTACCAGGCTCTGGCTATGACAAACAATTCTGTTGTGGACATAGTTGAGCACATGTTCTTGTGGCACGATTTAGCATCCTTTGGATATATACCCAAACACGGCCAACAAGACAAAATGACAGCCTACAGAATGGGAAAAGATCTTCACTAACTCCACATCAGACAGAGGTCTGATCTCCAAAATATACAAAGAACTCAAGAAATTGGTCATCAAAAGAACAAATAATACAATAAAAAATGAAGTACAGACCTAAACAGAGAACTCTCAACAGAGGAATCTACAATGGCTGAAAGACACTTAAGGAAATATTCAACATCCTTAGTCATCAGAGAAATGTAAATCAAAACAACTCTGAGATTCCATCTTACACCTTTAAGAATGGCCAAGATCAAAAACACTAATGACAGCTTATTCTGGAGAGGTTGTGGGGTAAAGGGAACACTCCCGCATTGCTGGTGGGAATGCAAGCTGGTACAGCCCCTTTGGATGTCAGTGTGGTGATTTCTCAGAAAATTACAAAACAACCTTCCTCAAGACCCAAACCATTTATTTATGCATTAGATATACCCAAATTCATGGAACAAGCTTCATTTTTAACAAGGTTCAGAAGAATGTAGCTGGTGACTCTTGCTTGTCCTGAGGTTGTGTGTGACAGTGATTGCGTGTGGTCCTCTGGCAAATGGGATTCATGGGAACACAGATAGGAAGAAAATTGCAAGAAGCCCTCCATTGAAGCAAGCTCCCCAAATCTCCTCAAATGCTAAGGCTTCATTCTGTCCTCTGCGGTCTCAGCAAAGAGGTATTGAACACCTACTGCGCATGCTACTAACTCTGATAACAGTTTTGGAATTGCTATTGGAGGAGTTATGATGAAGGCCTATTTGAGGTTATATTAATTATGCACTCTTATCCAGAGTATATCACTTGTATCTTCAGAGATTATGGGTGTGTGTGTATGTATGTGGGGTTTGATTAATTTTGATAATTTGGTGGTGTTTCAGAGATTTGTGAGAGTATGTGTCAACTGACATAAGTTTTCTCAAGAGTTCTTGCCAGATGAGCTTTGTGTGGCAAACATGTACACAAAAGCTGAACAGTTTCCTTCAGAGACTTTCTCCAGACATAATGCTGCATATCTGTGATATCCATTGGTGTGGGAAGTCCTTCTGTCTATGTGTTGCTTTTATTGGTCAATGAATAAGGAACTACTTTGAGCCTATGGTAAGGGCAGAACAGAACTAGGCGGGAAAAGCTAGGCTGTATGCTGGGAGAAAGAGGGTGGAGTCAGAGAGAAGTCATGTAGCCCCGCTGGAGCCAGATGGAAACTTAGCCGGTAAGCCACAGCCATGTGGCAATACACAGATTAGTAGAAATGGGTTAAATTAATATGTAAGAGTTAGCCAATAAGAAGCTAGTGCTAATGGGCCTAGCAGTGATTTTAATTAATACAGTTTCTGTGTGATTATTTATGTTCTGGGTGGCTGGGATGAACAAGTGCACATGTGTAACTTTGGATGTCTTAATTACTCTCCGCCTTATTTTTGTGAGACAGGGGCACTCAATGAACCTGAAACCTGCCTATTCAGTTAGATTGCTATCTATAAAAGCCATAGATCCTTCTGCTGCCTGTCTCTCAGTGCTGTGCCTGGTTTTAATACATGCATTCTGCAGCACTTGACTCTGGTTCTCAAGCTTGGTGATAAGTAATTTTTAAAAAATATTTATGTGTGTGTATGCCTGCTTTTCCATCTGTGCATGATGTGTGTGCAGGTGTTTGTGGATGCCAGGAGAGGGAATCGGGTCCCTTGGGACTGAAGTTACAAGTAATGGTAGCCCTTCTGATGTGGGTGCTGTGAACCAAATCTGGATTCTTTGCTCTTGAAATAGGGCTTTATTGACTGATTCTCCTTGTGTTGGATGGGTGGATGGTTGTCTGTGGTGTGTGAGGTAAATCTGGCTTAACCAAGTTTAGCCAATGAGAAGAAAGCATAGGCTCATTGTCAATGGTGATATGGATATAACAAAACCATCGGCTACTGGTCCACATTACACTTGGCCATCTTTTGTATGAAGAGTTTGTAAAGAATAAATATTATACAGAATGCTCATAAATACTATGGATACTTAATGCAAAATCCAACTGCAGGTAATTGCTGAGATAGGGAAAAATAAAGACCATATAAAATCAGTATATTACTGTATAATTAAAATACTTAATAGTTTTAATTTCTCCTTCTGTAAAACTTCTTAGCAAAATTCCAGTAATTACGTTTAATTTTTTTCTTCCTACTTTCTGGGAACCATCCTATAAAAATGAAATGGGAGACAGAAAAAAGAATAAAGATGAGAATCAAAAGTACTGCTTATTCTTCCCTTGATAAATCAAGGAGTCATTGGTAATATCTATAGAGTTCAATGCCATCTCTGTATTAACAAAAGTGTAGAAATTATGTGTGATATGCGTGGCAAATATTTCTTAATTAGATGAATTTATGATTCCATACTTAATAATCAAGTTCAAAAAACTTAAGTCACAATAGAAGAAATTAATTATTATTTTAATTACATGTATGTTTGTATATACATGTATTTATATGTGGACATGTGTGCTGCAGCATGTGTGTGGAGATCACAGGAGCAGAAAGTTTGCTGTGAGACTGTATCTCTTAGGAATGTCAGAAGCTATCCTTAAAGCCTCACCAACATGTCTGTCTGAACCTGAGCAAGGATGACACCAATTGACATACAAGTGTGTTTGCGGGAAGGTGCAACCCACAAGGCATAGAACTCAGACACAGAACCACAGACAATGAAGGAACACTGAGAGTGGGTGGAATAGTCCTCCCCAGGGAAAAGAACAGCTGGTTATCCAGTACCAAATGGTTAGTTCTGAAAACATACATATAAGTAGCATTGACATACAGGCTGAGAAGGTTGTACTTATTATATATATATATATATATATATATATATATATATATATATATATATATAATATTTCATATATATAAATATATGCATATAACAACAGTGAAAAAAAGATCCATACACTTGAAATGGAGCAAGGAAAGTTATGCGGGAGGAAAGGGAAAGGAGAAATGATATCATCCCAAAAAGATCATGGAATGGAATAATTTTAAAAATGGCTACTTTAAAGCATGAGAGAATTCAAATGTCTATGTGAGAACAGGAGTTAATGTAAATGATACATATTCTGATGTAGGAGGTCCTTATGCATTTGTGTTGCTTTCATTGGTTATTAAAGAAACTGCTTTGGACCTGGTGATAGGGCAGAACTTAGGTAGGTGGGGAGACAGAAATGAATTCTGGGAGGAAGAAAGCAGAATCAGAGAGAGAGCCGCCATGGAGCCACTAGGTCAGACATGCTGAATCTTTCCTGGTAAGCCACGACCTTGTGGTGATATACAGATTAATAGAAATGGGTTAAATAAAGATGTGAGAGTTAGCCAATAAGAGGCTAGAGCTAATGGGCCAAGCAGTAATTTAATTGATACAGTTTCTGTGTGGTTATTTCGGGTGTAAGCTAGCCGGGTGGCCGGGACAAACAAGGGACCCTCTCCTTGTAACAGTATTCTACTTCACAGTCTTGGGTGTCTTGACACAATGCAATGGCTTGTATAGTCCCAGTAGATTTTGGAGGCACCAAACATTATGACAAAAGCAAACACCCTCAGGAACATCTCCAAACTGACTTCATGAATTCAGAGTTTATCATTCTGTATTTTTGATATAGTGCATAATAGTGCAAAATAGATAATGATATAATATGTAGTATCAAATTTATAAAAAAAAATCAAGCATTTTGTTAGTGGTATATCACCATATTCCCCTGCCAACTGTTGTTGGCTCAGCATTATGCATGAGAATTATCCATGGGGCTGGATACAGATCTAGTGAATCAGCTAGCTGGGGTTCCACTGAATGGGTGTGCATGGCTTTCTTTACCCATTCTCCCACTGAGGAACATTTGAGTTGTTTGTGATTTTTTTGTGATACAAAATAATGCTAAGCCCATTATGCCTGTATGTGCTTTTCCCTAGAGTGTGTTTCTAGAAGCATAGCTCATTCGTCAACAGAGGGTCTTCAAGGTTGAAACCACTATCATAATAATGTTGAGATATATCTACCTTCTTCTCTCTGCCTGCATTTGCACCCATGGTGAAAAGCAATGACTGGTCACCCCATGGTGGAATCCAGTGCGAATCAAAACTGCTAAGAAAAGTTGCTGGTAATTTTTGGTTCTTCACCACCTGGTGCTGGCTGAGTATCCTTGAAGTAATAAAAAAATGAGGAGTCTTGTTCTCAGCCCTTAAAGACACGGCTCCTTAGAATTCCCTGTGCCACCATGGGAAAGGTGCCCAGAGAACTTCTGTTTATGTTACAGAGTTCAAGGTATAGGACAAACCTTCCCACAGTCTTGCAAATTTACTGTAAAGAACAATGGACAGATAAACTGTGGTTAACCCACACTAGCAGGCTCCTGGACAGCTAATGGATTGCCTCATATTTGCTACTATAACAAACTCTCTTAGGCTGGATGTCTATAAACAATAGGAAATTTATTTGTTCTCACTTCCTGAGGGTTGACGAGCATAAAAACAGTTGCTGGTAGGCTTGGTGTCTGGTAGGGCTCTTGCCTTTGCCTCCAAGATGGTGCCTTGACTGTTTCATCTTTACTCAGAGAGAGCATCCCCTGCATCCTGGAGACTGCTGTCAGACTTGCCTTCACACTCCTTGTTCCCACCCCTTCCAGGCTCCCTGTCTTAGTGCTATCGCACCGCCTGCTGAGTTTCACATGCGAATTCTTAAAAATGCATGGTGTGAGCTCTCACCTTAATGAGAATCGGCACTATGTGTGACCAGCCACAAAATTCAAACCTCCAAGAAAAAAAATTAACAATTTAGCAAAATCTATAATGATAGAATTATTGAATAATTGATCATTGAAAACATTTTTATGTTTGCTGATATTTAGTGGTAAGAAATGAATAACATAAAATATTCAACGTGTGATTATCTAAGCTTAAACAAATACAGAAAAAAGAAGAAGAGAATAACAACTTTAACACCAACTACGAAGTCAAGCCATATGTTCCATGCCATCTTCAGGAGGTCAGGATGCATTCTGAGCACCATTCCTTCATGCAGTGCTGTCCATAGTGCACTTGTCTCTTTACTGTTCTGTTTGGATACTCAGCTCTGAATGGAAAATGATGAGCTTGCTCCATTTCTGAAAACTTGTTTGCAAGCTGAGGATTTGGGTTCCAGACTTAGGTGATACTATCAGGTTCTGCTGCCACAAATTAGAGCAGAACAATGCTGTCTTGATGAGAAGTGGAGCAACTCATTCTCCTTTGATCACAGCAGGCTTAGAAAAAGATCTGACATCTCCTTTGGCCCATGGAGGAATATTTCATATTACTTTACCCAAAAACTGACTTTCTCCCTGTGCAGTCTGCAGTAGAAAGGGTTCCAGCATGGCTTCTTCATCTAGCAGTTCTTCACAGCTTAGGCTACCCTTATCTTTTGTGAAAATTTGAAGATAATGGGTAGTAACTTCAGTCCTCTTGAAGAGCTGGTGTTCCTGTGGCAGCCACACTGCCTCCTTGGTGTTGAGATCAGCCATCCAGACCTTACTGACTGAGAGAAGATTTGGACTCTGCCTCATTAGCTTCTCACTATGCCTTCCAGCCACAGATACACACATTGTGATTCAGAATCTTTGGGCATCCAGAAAGAAATCAGAATTTTCCTCTAGAAGAATGGTTGAAATTCTGAGCAATGATGCTTCCACAAGACTTTCTTTAGCTCTTGTACAATATAGTCCTAGAACTTCTTCATGAGATTATAACTCTTCAACATGATTTGGAGTATCCAAATATTTAGTAAATCTTGCATATAGTAGAAGATCCAATAAAGCTCTTGTCATATTTGAATTCTTCATTAAAGTCTAGGAATCCTGTGACCCTGGGAACTCATAAACAACTTGAAAGATATCTTTATGAAGGACAGGAACTCCCCAATTCTGGTGAAAACTTATCAGAAAATGGCCTGGTTTCCAACCTAGCTTTTCTATCATTTTGTGAAGGGACTCAAATTGGTATTCCCTTAAGTTCTTTTGGACAAAGGCATATTTACAGGCCACCCAGAACAGAAGGAGAAGATCTGAATCCTTCTTAGTTTTTATGTGGATGTAGGATAGAAGAGGGGCTACCATGAATGCAAAGAAGATATTCTATCTTTTTGGTTATGGAGGTTAGTTTCAGTCACCACTTATCATTGTAGAAACACCTAAGACAACACATGGTATGCTCTATAGCCTCACTTATAATTGGATACTAGCTGTAAAGCAAAGGATAATGGGCCTATAGTCTATTACCCCAGAGAAGCTAAGTAACAAGGTGAACCCTAAGAAAAACATATATAGTTTCCCCTTGGAAGGGGAAATAGACAAGATCTCTTGTAAAACTTGGGAGCATGGGGGTGTGTACAGAAGGGAGGGCAGAATGGGAGGAGGAGGGGAGAAGGGGAAGTGGGAGGAGAAGTTGAGGGAATGGGATAGTCGAGATGGAGGAAGGTCAGAGATGGAGAGCAAAGAAAGAGATATTTTGATTGAGGGAGCCATTATGGAGTTAGCGAAAAATCTGGCACTAAATAAATTCCCAGGAATCCACAAGGATGACCCCAGCTAAGACCCTAAGCAATAATAAAGAGGGTGCCTGAACTGGCCTTGTCCTGTAATCAGATTGATGACAACCTTAATTGTCATCATAGAACTTTCATTGAGCAACTGATGGAAGCAGATGAGGAGATCTGCAGGAGAGCACTGGGCTGAGCTCCCAAAGTTTAGTCAAAGAGTGGGAGGAGTGAGAATATGAGCAAAGATGTCAAGACCACTGGAATAGTTTACCTGAGCTAATGGGAGCTCACCAACTCCAGCTGGACAGGGAAGAAACCAGCATAGGACCAAGCTATAACCTCTGAATGTGGGTGACTGTTGTATGAATGGGACAGACTGTGGGGCCACTGACAGTGAGATCAGGATTTATCCTTACTGCTTGTACTGGCTTTTTGGAACCCATTCTCTTTGAATGGATACCTTGCTCAGCCTAGATATAGAAGGGAGGGCCTTAGTTCTTTCCCAAAGCAATGTGCCTTACCCTGAGTAGTGGATGGGGGTGGTTTAGGGAGGAAGGTGGAGAGAATGGGAGGAGGGGAGAGAGTGGGAACTAGGATTGGTATGTAAAATGAAAAAAGATAAGTTTTTTTTAATCAAAAAAAAAGCCCCCAAACAAAGGGAGACTGGGAACTTTCTCATACGCGAATGCTAGCTTATTTATACTATCCATACCAGCCTCAGAATTTCATGATTGGCCTAAGAGTGGTGTGTAGGAATGCCATATTCAGTGAGGAAAATTCAGAATTCATTATCTGTACTATGTATATGGGAGATAATCTCCTATAAAGAAGGCTACAGAGAAAAGGTTTTTATGTCTAACCAAATAGTGTTAGCAGAACATTTTCTGTTGTATAACAAAGGTACTCACATTTGAAAGAGCCATATGATTCTATAACTCAGTATTTTCCTGATGACAAATCTGTGATATTGCAGAATTATACAAGGATAAACGAGCTATTCCATATGTTAGGCTGCATTTCTTTCAAATGCTTCAACCAAAACATCATCGTTTGGGGCTGGAGAGATAGCTTGTGCTTTGAAAAATCTGTTGGCTGAGGTTGTCATGTCAACATGTGGGAGAGAAATTACCAGGATGGTAGTGTTAATTGTAAATACCTGACAAAGCCTCACTCCCGCTTTCTAATATAATAGAGGATCCAACTCACATAAAGCTCTTTGCAATCTTCAATCATTGAGAATATGAAAGGATTCAAAGACAGAAAGTTTGGTTGCTATTGTTGTGGGGTGAACTCATAGGAGTGAGTGCCGCGTGGTGTTCCAAGGGCTTTCAGGGACTGATAAATGTTTGTATTCTCACTGGTAGAGGGGGAAAATATCTCTTTTCCTCATATGTTCATCAGAATTCTGCTTGCTGTACTCTAAAACGTCCTAATATGAATGCATGGATGTTTTAGCATCTCCAGCGAGTCTGGCCTTTGGTATCCCTCTTTTATCAATGACTCAGTCAAAAACTTTTGAAGTCTTTCCTGGCCATCTTCCTTCTTAACTTTCCTATTTGGTTTCTTAGGTATTCTTACACACCTTGACTCGTAATAGTCTTTCCTTATATCATAACTTACCTTTTAATTTTAACCACATTTTGCTGAACATTTTTGTAGTACAATTAGTTTGTCAATGTTTTCTTTTTGATTTGATTTTACACCATCTAAGATTGTTTTTTTTTTTTCTGTACCTATCCAGACATGTCTTACTCTGTTTCCTTCCAAAATGCTTAGATTTGTTGCTTCAGCCAGGCCTGCAAACATCTTGAACTGGATGTTGTGTATGATGTGAGGAGGGGATCCACTTGCTCCCTCTGTTATATTGTACTTCCCACCACTTTTAATGACCAGCACATCCTTTACTTGTTGGTTTGTGTAGCAAAGCCTACTGCACATCTGTCTCCAGCTAAGCAAGCGTCTGTGTCTAGGTTCTTCTTTTATTTCCATGTGATCATTTGTGTGTAGTGACCATCCATCCACAGATGCTCTCACTTCCTACTGTCAATGACTTCATAACAATCATTCTTAGATGGTATAAATTTCTTCCATTTTGTTCTTCAAGACTGTCCTTCCTGTTCTTAGTTTTTTAGCATAAAAGCAAATGTGAGATAATGTATGGAGTTCTGTGATAAACCTTATTTAGTCTTTAATTTTAATTTGTAAAATTGGTTGAGATAAAGTATATAATCTTAAGGTCCTTGAGGTATTTTTTTTTTAATCCTTTGGCAAATGCATGCAGTTTTTTACATCAAGATCTCACATCTTAAGTAAGTTTATTCCTAAGAATCTGAAGAAAATTTGCTCAGTGGGATCTTCTTTTTATTTATGTTGATTTTTGTGTCTACTGCTCTTTCTAAACATTTATTTTATTTTAATAATTCATCTGTAGATTCTTTGGAATATCTATGTAGATATTAATGTCATTTGTGACTAAACTTTACCTACTTCATTATTTGATTAAACTCTCAATTCCTGTGGTATAATGAATAGAAGAACTGATAATGACTTTTATATGACTTCTGATTTAAATTAAATGCTTATAAAGTCACACAGCTAGGAATTGAACTTGTGCAGCTGTCAGTAAGAGTGTCCTCTAAAGACTCCCCATTTCTTTGTTACTGAGCATGTTTATCAACAATTAGACTTGCATTATGTTGTTTTTGCCTTCATCTTTTGACATAATGTATATTTTAAAAATTTCTTTCTGTTAAAAGTATTTTGTATGATGATTTAACCTAATAGTGAATTGTTAGATATAAAGACTTCCTTGATTATTTAGTGTAGACAGATGTGCTTGAGCACAATCTTTAGGATATTATTTACAATTGCTTTATTTATTGCTACTTTGTGCATTCATCTTTTGGCATTTTTGACCTCTGCCTGTTAAAGCCGTTGCTGTGTAGCCTTCTGTACTTCCCGCAGTCTGGTTGATTCTGGTGTTCTGGTTTTACTAGTTGGGATAAGTAGTGCAACATTTTTATTTTTCTGTTTTCAGAATCGGCTGGGAGTTTTTTTGTTGTTGCCATTCTTAGAAGATCGAGGTGGATTTATCTGTGTTATGATTTATCTGTAATATATGTAATATAGTCTGGCTGCAGTGTTGCTTAGCTTGACTTTCCACCACCTGTTCAGTTTCTTCATTTGTTTGTTCTTTCTTTGTTCATTCTTGGGTTATTATTAGATTTTTTTTCCCTCTAGAAACTAATGTATTGTTCTTAGAGGTCATGTGAACACACTTGTATAAAACTGCATATTTAATACCGCTTATGTGCATGCGTGGACACAAACATGAACACACACACGTGCTCACTCTCTATCATATTACAGACCAAGTATGGGAATCAGAGGACAGTTAGCACGAGTCAGTTCTTCCTTCTGCCATAGGACTCCCAGGTCATCAGGCTTGGTGACAAACACTTTTCACCTGACGCGCCTACTCATTTATTCAATACTTAGAAAACCATATGAACCAAGTTTGGATTTTAAATCTTTTTCTTTTTGTGATTTATAATGATATCACTTACCCTTCCCTTGCTTCCCTTCCAAATTCATTTCCTTGCCCTCTTTCAAATTCATAGCCTTTTTTTAAATCAACTGTTGCTATGTACATGTTTTACATGTATACACATATATATTCATAAATATAACCTGCTCAGTCCTAATGTTACTTGTAAGTATGTTTTCAGGGATGACCACTTGGCATTAGACAACCATTGGTGCATGCTTCCCCGGGGAGACCATTTCCCCCACTCTCAGCTTTCTAGTTGACTGTAGTTTTATGTGTAGTATTGAAGCCTCATGCTTGCCTGTTGTTGATGTCCTTGTTCAGTTCATGAGCAGGCAGTATTGTTGGTGAGACTTTCTGGGTGTGGTTCCCGATGTTCCCAGGAGACACAGAAAACCCTCTGGTCCTCTGGCTCTTACAGTCTTTCTGCAGTGTTCCCCGAGCCTTAGGTGTGAGAGCTGCTTTGTAGATGTAGCCATTGGAACCAGGCTCTGCAACTCTACATTGTGATTGACTGTGGTTTTCTGTAATTATCTCTATTACAAAGAGAATTTCCCTCAAATAGGGATGGAGAATCCACTTATTTGTAGGGATAAGGGCAAATATTTAGTTAGGCCAGAAGAATGAGGGAGGAGAGTAAAATAATAGTAAGTGTGTCTGAAAAAGACATAAGGAATCACACTATTAACTACCTTAAAAACCTCAACCCTTCCATACAAATAAATCTGTGTATATACATATGTAGTTCAAATAAAATTTTCTTGTCTGGGCTGTCAATATTCCCTCTAAGACCCTAAGACTACCTAACAAAAATCTCAAAACCAGGAAGGAGAAGCCCTCTTGCAAATTATTGGTCAGGGTTGTTAAGAAACTGCTAAAACACACAGTCAGTTGCTTTTGGTTGCTCCCCAGAGGTGGACGATAAATCCCCGTTGCTGCAGATTCCATGTACTGAAGTCTCAGGATCCTGAGCTGGAACTGACATGAAGGTCTCTTCTCTTAGGGCTAGCTTTTATGGAACTAGATAGCACCATGCAAGCTTCCAAGGGAGGGACAAACAGCAGTCCATTGTGCCAATGGACCGCATCAACGACCAGCATGGAACATTAACTCGATGGGTGCTGCAGTGGCACCTATACCTTGGCGATGACTGACAGCTCTCTTATTGAATTTAAGACCTGCTCAACATCAAGTAAATCATGCCTGGTACTGGAGACTCAGTCAATCTCCAGGACTTGTGACATCATAGACTTTGGAGAAAAATCTACAGCCACCACTTTACTAAAGCAGTATAACTTTCTAACCATACTTTTTATTATTTTTATGACTATTCTTTAATTATAATCTTATTTTATTTATTTCCCCCTTCTTTTGATTTACTATTTTTTCCAGGTCTTCAAATCAAAAGTTTATTTAAATCTGTTTTCTAGTAACTGATTTTAATGTCATAAGTTTATCTTTAAATTGTAGCTTAGCTAACCCATACATTTTAATAAGCAATAATTTCTTACTAATTTGGATTTTACTTAACTGCTCATTTTAGTGTATCCAAACACATGGTTTGTTCTGTTTCTGTTGACTTCTAATTTAGTTGATCTCACTGTCGGGGATGATGAGTGTGATTTAAGATCTTTGGAAACCTGGTCCTGTGCCAATGTTTGCAGGCGTTCTTCATAGTCACAAAAAGAGGATTTAGCCTTTTGTGGTATGTGATTCTCTTTGTTTTTATTAGATCAAGCTGGTCAATTTTGCTCTGCCAAATATCTACATTCTAACTAGTACTAATTATCCTCTGTAATTATCAATTTGTCTCTGCAAATTTCCCTATTTCTGCTTTACATATTATAAAGTTATGGCATGCATGCTAATTTCATCATCTACTGAACTGTCCTTATTTATTTGTATTAATGGTTTTTAAACTTTCTGTCTTTTTGTCTGGCATTAGTGCTGCCCTGCCAGCCTCATTTTGTGCAGTATTTGAGAAGCATGTATATTTCTTGCCTTGATTTGTACCCATCAATGTGATAGTGCACGTTGTAAGCAGTATGAGTCGGATTAAAAAGATGAATGGGATGGATTGGAGAGATGGCCCAGCAGTTAAGAGCACTGGCTGCATTTCCAAACCCAAGCTCAGTTCCCAGCACCCATATTAGGCAACTCATAACCAGTCTCTGTAACTCCAGCTCCAGAAAACCTAGTATCTTCTTCTGGCCTTGGGCATGCTCACGCTCATGCATACACACATAAATACAAAAAAAATCAATCTTTAAAAAGACAAGACCCCAGTAAAAGAACCTCTTCAATCATCGTGTTTGCTTATGTATTAGAAAATATTTCTGTTACTTTCTGTGTTTCTTGTTTAGCTCTCCTTCCTCTTTTCCTTTTCCTGAGCTGATGGGGGTTGCTTCCTTTTTTGTATGTTTTTCCCTTTAGATGATATAGCAGCACCAGTAAATTTCTCGTGTTCATAGTTAATCTTAAAGATTCATGCTTAACGGCTGCAGATATGGCTCAGAAGTCAAGAACATATACTATTCTTGCAGAGGACCAGAATTTGGGTCCCAGAACCCATACCAGGCAGCTCACAAGCACTTGTAACTTCAGCTTTAGGGGATCTGTTACTTCTTCTAGACAATGAGGACACCTGCATACATATCACACACACACACACACACACGCACACACACACACACACACAGACACATCATATGCATAAGCACATACACGCACAAGTAAATCTTTAAAAACAATTCTTTCTTAATCACACTTTAATAAAAAACAAAGCCTGAAGTTATTAAGGGTTATCCTCTTCAAATAATTACACTCGTTTTAACTTATTAGTTCTTATTTTTATAGGAACTAATTTAGTCACCACTGAACTGAATTAACCTTTATAACAAAGTCCTGTATCTAAATCCTACATTTTGTTTTAAAATTATAAAAGATTTTATCTTATTTTTTACAGATGAATATGCTTATGTTTTTGGGAGTGAATGTCATGTACATATGGCTCCTTGTAGAGGCCAGAAGAGGGTGTGAGATCCTCTGGAGCTGGAGTTACAGGTGGTTGTGAGCTGCCTGAAATGGGCGCTGGGAATCAAACCCAGGTTCTCTGCAAGAGCAGCAAGCACTCTTAACTATTGAGCTCTTAACTCGAGCCCAAACATGTTCATTTTCAACATTTACTTATTCAGGGGGCTACATGTGGTTTGCACTCCAGTTTTCATATGCTTTATAATGTGTTACGTTGTGATTACTCCTAAATGATGCAGGTGGTTGGGTCTTTAGTACTGGTGCAGTAGAATAATAGAGTCCAAGTAACTTAAAAGAACAGAAATGTAATTCTAAGTTCGGGTGGTTGGGAAGTCCAAAGCCAAAATGCTGTGAGACTTGGTTATCCAATGAATATTAACATACTTGCCTGGGTTGGGGGTATTGCACCTATGATTGAAGGTGGAGGGCAGGAAAGCCCAATGCTGCATGAAGATCTCATAAGGCCTATGATATTATTGAGGAGGGCAGGGACCCCCAGTCCTAATTCTCCTCAAGGCTTTACCTTCAACTTTGAATGTGATACACTTTGAGTCATGACAGATGAGTATCCACATCTTGGGTGCCTGGCACTGCCCTCCACATGTCAAAGAATATTCTGTGGTCCTTCAGAGAAAGCATTCTGACTTATTTTCTTAGTGAAATGAATTTCCACAGTGTTGGAGGGAGGCTGTTTGTCCCCGGCTGCTCAGCCCCAAAATAATCACACCAGAAACTGTATTTTTTAAATTACTGCTTGGCCCGCTAGTTCTAGCTTCTTATTGGCTAATTCTTACATCTTAATTTAACCCATCTCCATTAATTTGTGCATCATCACGAGGTCGTGGCCTACCAGCAAAGTTTTAGCACGTCTTAGCGTCTCCGGTGGCAGCTCCATGGCTTCTCTCTGACTTCGCCCTTCTTTCTCCCAGCATTCAGTTTAGTTTCCCCTGCCTAAATAAGTTTTGCCCTGCTATAGGTCCAAAGCAGTTTTTTTTTTAATTCATTAATGGTAATCACAGCATACAAAGGGAAATCCTACATTACCACAGTAATGCAATTTGAGAAATTTTTACACTGACAGGGGTTGGACTCTCTGGGTAAGCTTAGGAGTAATCATTTCCCCTTCACCACCTACCCAGGACCCTGGGTCAGCTCCTCACCTACCCGTGACCACGGTTCAGCTCACCACTACCTGTAACTCTGGGTCAGCTCTCCACTACCTGTGACCCTGGGTCAGTGGATCCTCCCAGGAAAGACTGAGGCAGGTTGTACAGTTAGAACATGTCCCGTGTTTCCACATTATTGTTCTCAATGCAAACTCCTTTAAAATATGTAAAATATTGCACAGACATGAATTGGTTATATTCATATGTTAATAACAGAAAAGGGGAGCTGATGAAAGATACAAAGGAATTATCTTTGTAAGCAAAACTATGTTATAGGGGAAAACACCAAGCTTTGATTTAGGAGCACCAACTTCCAGTTCTACTTTGTGACCCTGGCCACATCACTCCACATTTATTCCTCTTCCCTCTTCTTCTCTCTTTCTTCCTTTTTCCTCTACATCTCTGCTCTTCTTCCTCCTCCTCCTCCTCCTCTTCCTCCACCTCCTCCTCTTCCTCCACCACCTCCTCCTCCTTCTTCTCTGTTTCATCCTCTTCATTTATAAAATGAAAGTACTGGACCAGGTTGGCTGGTTGTTCTCAGACGATGCTGTGTGGCAACAAGGTGGGGATGGCTGGACTTTCAGGGGTGACTGGACTTTCAGGGGTCAAACGCAGGAGCTGTGGGGGTTCAGCTCTTGCTGAACTGTTTTCTGTTGTTTTTTATTAGTCACCCATTGGGGAATTTTTGCATAAGCTTTCATCTGAAGAATGTATTTTGTAGCTAATGTAACTGACTCCCTAAATTCTATGATATGAAAACCTGCATCGATCGTCACCGCACATTTTAAACAAGTGCTGAAGTGTATCAACAGTCTTATGTGTTGTCAAGTGTCTCTTGCCTTAGTCAAACTCTAGTGTTTACTTATTTCTTATGTTTATAAATATTTCTATGCAGTGTGTGTGTGGAGTGTGCATTTATGTGTGGCTGTATATATGTTTGGTGCACACAACTGTGTACATGCATGCAGGGGTCAGAGCAGAATATCTGGTGTCGTTTTCTATTGCTCTCTCTGCTACTGCCTTGAGACAGAGTCTCACACAGAGTTCAGTTCAGCTGACCAGAGCCTGTGCCTCCCCTGCATCACTGAGGTTACAGGAGCACATGGCTATTCTGGCTCTAGTTTTCACGGGGAATCTACCCTACAAAGTTTCTAAACATCAATAAGTGACTTATAGTATCCATATTTCTAGATTCTATATTCTCTCTTAGGGTCAGGTGGGAAAAGCTTTTTATACTCTCTTTCTTCCTCCCCCATCTCTCTCTATGACTATATATAGACATATATGCAACTATATATATATACATATACACAACCACAATACTATATGTATATACATACATATACATGACTATATACACATATATACATGACTACACACATTATATACATATATATGACTATATATTCACACATATACATGAACACACACAGTATATATGAGCTTACCTTCTTTGTGGGGGATTGCTTTTAGTTTCTCAGTTCTTAACTTTTCTGCGTTATTTCTTTTTTTCCCATAGAAGTGAGAGAAAAACGTGGAGTCAATTTTCTCTTTCACCAAGAGTTCTTGGCATAGAACTGAGGTTGGCAGGTTGGCTGTGGCAGGTACTTTTACCTGACAAACCATCATTGCTGGCTCTTGAGCCCTATTTTGTTAGCACTCTCCCCCAACACAGAGTTATGGGTTACCTCCTTGTCTCAGGTGCAGTCTTCTTCCTTAGGTAATTCTTTCCCAGGGTCTTCATAGTCTGTCCTTTAAAAATACAGGCACAGGGACAGAGACAGGAAAATTCCAGCATGAAGAAGGAAGGAGTAGGAGGGGGATAGAGAAAGAGAGGAAGGGTGAGGATAAGTGCTAGTTTAGGTTTTCATACTCCTGCCTTCCTCCTGTCTTTGAACCTTCTTCTTGAAGATCTTGCCCATAAAACTCAGGTATGGCTATGGGATTTACTTCTGCCCATCAGTGCTTCTTAGCATTTTAGCATCTAGACAAGGATCTCTAACTTATGAAGGTCTTCTCATAGTTGCTTCACAGATAGACTTCTGAGAACAGGAATTTAGACCTGCCAACATGGCCAGCATGATAAGTCTCTATATGTAGTGCTTTTTCCCCAGCACGGGAGATATTTCTTCTAGTCTGAGGGCTATTTGTAGAGCTCACTGTGGGCTGCTGCCATCTGGGGACAGCGGTGGAACGAGACAGCACTGTGTCATTCAAGAGAAGCTAAGGCTTTCTATTAATTCTGTGAATGTTCCAGATAAGTATTTTTCTCATCCAAAAACTCAGACACTATCTTAACACGAGACTTTTGCTTCCAATTCTACTTTGTGACCCTGGCCACATCACAACACATTTATCCCTTTTCCTTCTTCTCTCCTTTCTTCCTTCTTTTTTCCTCTCCAGCTCTCCTCTTCCTTCTTCTTCTAATAGAATGAAAGGATCCATACATAGGACATGAAATCTGTTGATTCATACAAATGGGTTGATGTTTATGGTTTCTTAATTCTGAACAGTAAAGCTTTGTGTCTACAGTGGCTTATTACCTATTTTTTTTTTTTTTACCAGTTATGCCATTTTTGTGAGCTTCTTTTTCTGGTGTTTTGTGTTTACTTTAAGTCATCCAGTTCTTAACTTTTCTGGGTTAATACTTTTTCCTTTCTGGGCAATTGAGTATATTCTAATTTGGTCCATTTGTGGGTATACAGTGCCCCTTACTGTGGGAAAGATCGGATTTAGGTGTCTTTTTAAAAACTCAGTGTGTTATCTATGCTGAGATGAGTTATCTGTCATGTCAACTCCAAAATTCCACTGCAGTCCACTGGGGATGCAATGTAATAAAAACAGCCAGTTTCTTAACTGCAATCAAGGAATATTCCACATGTTGTTTAAAGAAAAATGAAAACTTAGGAGGTAAACAAGTAGATTCTCCACATCTTGTCCTCACACCTTCCTGTTGGTGTTGTTGCTGTGGGCCAGCCTACATCCAGAAACTATTTGCTACCCAAGTCTCTATTTTTACGCTGCATAATTTTAGAAATAGAATTGGGCTAGAAGCAAATGATAAATATGTATATTTTGTTTAAATTTTATGTGGAAAAGTAAAGAATAATGGATCTTGTTTTGGCTTATAAACTTTTGTCTCGATGAACAACCGCCAAATGCTAATAGTTATATTAATTAGTGTTGATATTCTTCAAGGACTGGGAGTTGGTCAGTCCTTGGTATCTGTCTAAAATTTATGTTGGAATAGCTAACGTTGTTGCAGTTGTGATGAAGTGGCTTATAGAAACAACCCATAGGGGTAGGATTTAATTTGGCTCTGACTTGCAGAGGATTTGTCCAAGACTGCTTGGCCTCAGGGGCTTAAGCAGAGCATCCAGGTTGTGTGAACCTGTTGGGGAGGAAAGCGATTCTTCTCTTCCTGGTAGACAGGACGTCGAGAGGAGGTGGACAGGAAGAGGCTGGAAGTGGTCTGGGTCAAGGTACCCTCCCCACCCCAGGACCTACCTCCAACTCAGTTCCACCTTCTGGTTTCTAGGACCTCCCAAAAAATATCGCAAACAGGGCATCTAGACTTTAACATAGGAACTGGTGGGAGACATTTCAGAATCAAGCCATAATGGTAGCTTCCTTCAACTAGTTACATGGACTATAAGTTAATTTCAATTAATTATCCAGGTTGGGACCTAAACTTGTAGATATCCCATCCCCTCTAAATGCCACAGACCCCCCCCCCCCATCTTCAGGCAGTTTGGAGAACAATCTTACCCTAATTCTATTTTAGATGAACAGACTCCTCTGTTATGGTGGCAGGAAAATGAGTTCCCCCAACATCCTTTTAGGGAGGTGATATCAGTACATGTCCAAATCCTTGAAATTTACAGAGTTGAATTCCTCACAGAATTTATCAGATGGCACTGCACAGTAGGTTTGTGTAAGGCTGTCATTGTACCATATAAAATAGCGATAAATTGAAAAATATAAATGCCAAAATAAAATCAAAGGGTGTTTAAATAGATTCAGCTGGTGGAATGAAATGATGTCATTAAAACCTGTATGCTTGTACAGGGTTAGAAAAAAGATAGTGGGTGTCCAAGTCACGCAGAGAATAGCACGCACATGTATGTTAATGCTCCCTTACTGCGTCGGAAAGAACACAGAACTTACCAGCCTGTCCTACAGGAAGAACTGTTGTGTTCCTATGAGGAGCATGGGGCCTGAAAACCAAACTGCCTGGCTTCAAACCAAAGCTCAAACATTTGCTGCTAGGTAATGTCTGGGCCACATCAGTGGATTCTCTGTGCCTTAGTTTGCTTGCCTGGAAGATGGAAACAAAAACAACACTTTGCCATTGGGCTGTTGTGAGGATTCTCAGCAAGTGAGCCAACATGTGCCAGTGCCTCCATGTGGCTTGGCAGATAGGAAGTGCCATATGAGGTTCCTTCCTTCCTTCCTTCCTTCCTTCCTTCCTTCCTTTCTTTCTCCTTCCTTTCTTTATATCTTTTTTCTTTCTTTTTTTTTTTGAGACAGGCTTTCTCTGTGTAGCTTTAGAGCCTGTGTTGGCACTCGCTCTGTAGACCAGGTTGACCCCGAACTCACAGAGATCCACCTGCCCCTGCCTCTTGAGTGCTGGGATTAAAGGTGTGCACCACCACCACCCAGCAAGAAAGGTGCAAAGCCTTTCATCTGTAGAAAGCTTAGTCTATAGCAGTGGTTCTCAACCCCTGGGTTGTGACCCCTTTGAGGTCTGAATGAGCCTTTTACAGGGGACACCTAAGACCACCAGAAAACACAGATGCTGTGGGACAATAGTCTTGTACTCTGTAAAGATTTGATACCTATACTGGTTTAATAAAATGCTGATTGGCCAGTAGCCAGGCAGGAAGTATGAGCAGGGAAACCAGAACAGGAGAACTCTAGGAAGAGGAAAGGCTCAGTCTGCAGTCATCAGCCAGACATAGAGGAAGCAAGATGAGACTGCCTCACTGATAAAAGGTACCAAGCCACGTGGCTAACACAGATAAGAATTATGGGTTAATGTAAGATGTAAGAATTAGTTAATAAGAAGCCTAAGCTAATAGGTCGACCAGTTTTAATTAATGTAGGCCTCTGTGTGTTTCTTTGGGACTGAACAGTTGCAGGACTGTATGGAACAGAAATCTCTCTCAAAACACAGATATTTGCATTATGATTCATAACAGTAGCAAAAGTAGTTATAAAGTAGCAACAAAAATAATTTTATGGGTGGGGGTCACAACAACATGAGGAACTGTATTTGAGGGTTACAGTATTAGGAAGGCTGAGAGCCAGTGGTCTAGAGGGTGAAATTATATTTATAATAATCAAATTACTAATAAAAATCATGACAAGTACTATAAAAAAATCAAGGTGTTCTCTGAATAACCAGGGGAGAATCTAGTAAGATTGTTAAGTCTTCTGAAAGAAAACGCCCACGGTGACTGTGTTTTTTATAATAATTTTTTTTTTTCAAATCTGGGGGAAACTCAAGTTTGAAGTGTTTACTTCCAGTGAGGGCCCCAGGCTGTGTCATCCCATGGGGGAAAGCAGGATAAGATATCGGTAAGAAAAGCAAGGGGAGGTGTGTGTCAAATCCGCTTTAATAGTAAGTACAGCCTCTGGGTATCTGACCCAAGCCTGTGATAATGGCACTAATTGCACATCCCTCTTGGTGCAGTCACCTGTTCGTAGAGACCCCCTCCTATGTTGGAGATTAAGTTTATAATATCTGGGCTGTAGGGACACATTTGCATCCCAGGAGCTGGAGAGCCAAAGAGTGCCTCCAAGTGGAAGGGACATTCATGGAAACATGAGCAATGTCAGGTGCATAATACACCTTTGGAGACTGGAGAGCTGGTGTTTTAGGTCTGTAGAGCAGGGCCAGGGAACAGGCACCCAGTAGAAGGGAAAGGGAACTGATCAGGGGGTGGTATTTCCTCCAGTGGTATAAGTGAGCAAAGGAGGAACAAGGGATATGTGGAGTCTTCAGAGGACCTGGGTCAGGATGGATTGGAGATGGTGGAGATGGGACCAGGGTGGTGGAAGAAGCGATTTGGGAAGAGGGCAGACACTAGGCATTTTTAGAAAAGGAACAAAGGACTGGGAGATGTGACATTGAGGAGAGAAGGGAAAGGGTCCAGGTTGAGATTTTTTGAGAAGCTGGGTAGCCAGAGGTCTCCTTGGTGGGGTCAGGGAGGGGACAAGATGTAACATCTCCTTTCTCTTCCATTCATGTGCTGTACATGAATCTTTAACTGAAAACAAAGGATATTCTTGTGGGGATGGTGCTGTGGTCTCAGCTGATCCATGAATCGCAGCTGATGAGCAGAGCCTCCCTATACTCCGAACCTACTGTTTCAGTCACACCAAAGCAGCCAGGCCTATATAAGCAATGTGCACAACTGAGGCACATTAAACAATGTGTATCTGCCCTTGCCCTATGCTATTTGATGGCTAAGACTCTGTGCTAACCAGAACGACTCTTCCATGCTCTGTTCTTCTGAGTGGCCTTCTAGGATTTAGCTCTGCAATTGCTCATAGAAGAACAAAGAAGGTTGTGAGTGAGTATTAGGGTGGGAGAGGATGAAGGATGGGGAGAGGGAGGCACTGTGGTCAAAGACTTCCAGGGTATCAGTATCAATGTTTAGTAACTGGGGACAAGGAAGGATGGGAGGGAAAAAAGGATAGGGGAAGGCAAGGAAGGATGGGGGAGGGCAAGGAAGGATGGGGAAGGCAAGGAAGAATGGGGGAGGGCAAGGAAGGATGGGGGAGGGCAAGGAAGGATGGGGGAGGGCAAGGAAGGATGGGGGAGGGTAAGGAAGGATGGGGGAGGGCAAGGAAGGATGGGGAAGGCAAGGAAGAATGGGGGAGGGCAAGGAAGGATGGGGAGGGCAAGGAAGGATGGGGGAGGGCAAGGAAGGATGGGGGAGGGTAAGGAAGGATGGGGAAGGCAAGGAAGGATGGGGGAGGGCAAGGAAGGATGGGGGAGGGCAAGGAAGGATGGGGGAGGGTAAGGAAGGATGGGGAGGGCAAGGAAGGATGGGGAGGGTAAGGAAGGATGGGGAGGGTAAGGAAGGATGGGGAGGGTAAGGAAGGATGGGGGAGGGCAAGGAAGGATGGGGGAGGGCAAGGAAGAATGGGGGAGGGCAAGGAAGGATGGGGGAGGGCAAGGAAGGATGGGGGAGGGCAAGGAAGGATGGGGAGGGCAAGGAAGAATGGGGGAGGGCAAGGAAGGATGGGGGAGGGTAAGGAAGGATGGGGGAGGGCAAGGAAGGATGGGGGAGGGCAAAGAAGGATGGGGGAGGGCAAGGAAGGATGGGGGAGGGCAAGGAAGGATGGGGGAGGGCAAGGAAGGATGGGGGAGGGCAAAGAAGGATGGGGGAGGGCAAGGAAGGATGGGGGAGGGCAAGAAAGGATGGGAAAGGGCAAGGAGGAAGGGGGAGAGCAGGGAGAAGGAGAGGGAGGGAAGAACAGGAGGGGTAGGGTAAGGAGAAGGGAGGGCAAGGAGAGGAGGAGTAAGGAAGGAAGAGGGAAAATAAGGGCAGAGGAGATGTTACTATATACAAGTCTATTTCTCTGTAGTCACATCTACATCATAGTAATGAAAATCTACATTTATTTATTTTTATTTCAATAAGAGAAGTTTAATTATATTCTATGTAATCTCTAATTGGCAGGAACCTTTAAGACTCATTTTAAAATGAGAGATCTGTCTGAATGATATTAAAATAAAATACTTTAGCATTTAGTGAGTTAAACCACCCCAGATCCAAATGATGGATTTCTCAGTGCAGGGGCTGACATTGAGAGCCACAGATCTCACAAGAATATCCTCCTTATGTCTTTGGTGCTGGTTTTCCTTCACAGTAACATGACTGGTTGGGGGTTGTGTGGGGCCTACAGTTTTGAGGACTGAAATGAGATTCCCCTGGGAAGAGGAGCAAACATCTTCTGTCCTCATCTGTAAGGACAGGATAGGTTAGCTTCCTGTGGCTGACGTAGCAAATGACCATGAACAAGGTGGCTTTCCATAGCAGACACTCACTCATTCCACTCATGGTTCTGGAGGCTGGAAGGCTGGACCAACGCGCTGTCGAGACCACATGCCTTCCTTGAAGGCTCTGGGAGAGAGTCCTTTCTTTACCCCCCTAACTTGTGTAGTATGACTAATAAAAATTTAGAGACAGATATTGGGGTTCAAACTGAAAGGCCAGAGAAGCAAAGCAGTCAAAACGCTAGAGAGCTCTTACCTCTACGAAATCTTCAGACTGAAAAGAGAGCGAGGTCCTGTCTCATCCCCTCTTCTATTCCTCTCTAGTGTTAAGATTAAAGGTGTGCACCACCACCACCCAATCTCTATGGCTAACTAATACGGCGGCTGGGATTATAGGTGTGCGCCATCACTGCCTAGCCTGTGTGGCTGACTAGTATGGCTAGTTTTGCACTCTGATCTTCAGGCAAGCTTTATTTATTAAAACACAAATAATAGACCACTATCATTTCTTTCTGCACAGCACGTCTCTCTCATCTCTTCTTCCAAGGTCACATGGCCTTTTCTTCTTCTTCTGAGCTAGTTCTCTGCTTCACTCTTGTAAGGAGCCTGCTACTTGATTTAAGGTCCACCCAGATAATACAGGAAACACCCATATTCTGATCTTTATTTGCATTGGTCTTCACTGAATGAGGTCCCACTCACAGAACTTAGAAACTGGGGTATGGACATGCCTTTTTTTAGTGCAGGAAACACATTCAACTTCCAATGTTTGATTTTATTTTGTTTTAAATTACGTGTATTGTGTAGATTTGTCCACCCAAGGGCACTGTCCACAGAGGGCAGAAAAGGGTGTCAGATCCCCCTGGTTCTGGAGTTACAGGACATCTTGAGCCACCTGACATGGGTGCTGGAAACTAAAGTAGGGTGCTCTGGGAGAGCGGGAGACACTCTTAGCTGCTGAACTCTCTTTCCCACTCCCACCACACAGTTTTTGATGAGGTTTCTATGTAGAATAACTTACCCTGTATAACCCTGTAATGGACTATTCATCCTCACCAGAACTCCTGCTGAAATGGAGTCCTTATTGCGCTGGCATCAATACTTTCCAATTGTATTGGGAGAGGTAGCCTTAGGAGGTCAATAAGGTTAAATGAGACCATTAAGGGTTGAGCCTAATCCACGGGACTGTGGCTTTACTAGAAGAGGAGAGGGCTGAGCTAGGTGTTGTGATATCTGTGACCCTCCCTGTCATAAGTACTGTTATACACAGATGCTCTTCAAAGTTCCTACAGCAAGAAATCTTCTTCAGATGCCAGAACTCCGTGTTGGATTTCCCATCCTCTGTAACCATGAGCTGTGCAATCCCATGTTCACATGCAGGGATTTAGGTTGTGGTATTCAATTATAGCAGCAGAAATGGATGAGGACATCTTACAGTGTTCTTGAGTATAAAAGCAAGACAGAGGCTTGGTTTTTCACATACACCAACCTCCTGCTTTCAGTCAATGTTTAAAGAAAGTCACTTAGTGAGTTGATCCACCCACTGAAGTAGCAAGTTATCTGAGTTGTGTTCCTAATGGCACACATCCAGCCAGAGGGTCTGGAGGTACACAGCTCTGGTGTTGACCTTGAGAATGGGGCTTCCTGGGTCATGGAGAACATGGGCTCCATCTCTGAGTAGAAACTAGAAAAGGGGTTAGGGAGCCTGGGATGTGGCCAGGCCAGATCTTCACGGAGTTTCTGAGGAGAAAGGAAAGATGGAGGGGTGATGGGAAGGTGACCAGGGAAGAGGTTCTTCAAGATGATCTCATCAGTGGCTTACTTAATCTGTCACAGAGGAAAGTCAGCTTTCCAGGACTATTTCTGATTTTCTGCCATTGCTGTCCCCAAGCCCCAGGAGGTAAGGGATAGGAGAAACCCGGATAGAAGAACTGCATTTTAAAGTACTTTTTGCCAGGGACCTCAAAATAACGGCCGGTTTGAAAGGCATTTGTCTTGCAGAGCTAGCTGCTCTTTTCTCTTTTTCTTTCTTTCTTCTTCTTCTTCTTCTTCTTCTTCTTCTTCTTCTTCTTCTTCTTCTTCTTCTTCTTCTTCTTCTTCTTTTTAACTGTAGGACCTCAGTTCACAAATGTCAAGACTACACAGAAAATTAATGTGAAGGTCTCCTAGGTCACAGGAGTCATTTTCCACTATCACATGACCCAACTTGTCACAGTAGGTTGACCTTGGATCCCCCAGGGTTCCTGAAAGTGGAGGATTTTGAAGGTCAGTCCCAGGAGCTGCATGACAAGAGGCCCTTGCCTGTTCTGACTAGAAAAAGGCTCATTTCTTTTTACCTACACAGCCCACATTGGCTCTTCTAATCCCTGTTAAGGAGGAGAACAAGCAGCAGGACCTAATGTGTGTAGGACAGTTTCTGTGTCCTCATTACTCGTAGTTAACGAGAGGAGAAACTCTGCTTTGGATAAAGACTGCATAGTCAAGGCACACAATGGGGCTCTGCAATGTGGGCTGACTCTCATGTTTGAGGCTGAAGTCCCTGAGGCCCCACCTCTCTCCTTACCCACATCTCATGATCGATTCTCCGGATTCCCACCCCTAGCTTACCACCCCCAACACCCCCCCCCCCCCCCCGATTCTTCTCCAGGCACACTGGTAGTTTCTCCTTTGGGTCCTAGTTCTTCTCCTGTTCTTCCTTCTGGAATGTTCTATTCCGAAATTGGCCTATATGCTTCTTAACATCTTGGCCTTGATCTGAGAACATCTACTTTATGGTCCTTCCTGGAGGAGCCCACTTGGACCTACCACATACCTCATCTTCTCACCCATTACATCCTCACGGCCTCCACCAGCTCTCTGTGTCTCTCTACTCACTAGCGAGCAAATTCTTTATTTACCGCTGTGCTGCTGGCAGGCTTTATAGTGAGCCAAACACACACACACACACACACACACACACACACACACACACGAATGTGCGTAAATATTATATAAACACACACACATATATAATGAATGAATGAAAAAAATCAATGAATGTGTTTGTGACCTTCTTAGTGGTATTTAGGCATTCAGGCAACACTTCATGGCTGACTGTGAAGCTTTTTCTTCAGACCTGAGAAAGCGTCTCAACACACATCCAGATCAGCCCAAGAGAAGCAGATGAACAAGAGCACGGCACAGGGAAGCAAGGAGATCAGGCAATTTAAGTGGCCAGCTTTGGTTTTAGTATTTGTTTTTCCAGTCTGTTATCTATAGCCTCCTGCATTTGGCCTGGAGCGGCTGCAGAGATGATGGGAGACCCATGCAGAGGTGTGTGAGTGAACGCTGTGTTGGTTTTTAGCTGACTGTTAACTCAAGAGCTGCCAGTTGCGGAACTCCGGTGTTGGTGTAAGGGCTATAACCTACCCAGAGCTCTCAGTGCTTCAGCATAGAATGCCCCGAACTGAGTCTGGTGCCTCTCTGGAAATGCTCTCCCAGTGTTTGCAGTCTCACCAATGGTCCCCATCTACCAGTGATGTAAGTCACGTATTAGATTTATGAAGGTCCTTTATTTCACTTCCAATCCTAAAGGAAGGAGGTCCTGTTGAACCAACTTCCCAGCCCTTATTGCCTTTTAGCTTTTACTCTTGTTAGCAGGTGTATGATCTTTTTCCTACCTGCCAATGCATGCTCATACTGAAGGGCATGCAGATTCCACAGTACATCATACTACTCCAGAATATATCGTACTATTCCACAGTGAACATCATAATACCCCACAGTACATCATACTACTTCACAGTGCATCATACTACTCCACAGTAATCATACTACTCCACAGTACGTCATACTACCCCACAGTACGTCATACTACCCCATAGTATATCATACTACTCCATAGTATATCATACTACCCCACAGTACGTCATACTACTCCACAGTATATCATACTACTCCACAGTACATCATACTACTCCATAGTATATCATACTACCCCACAGTACGTCATACTACCCCACAGTACGTCATACTACTCCACAGTACATCATACTACTCCATAGTATATCATACTACCCCACAGTATGTCATACTACTCCATAGTATATCATACTACCCCACAGTACGTCATACTACCCCACAGTACATCATACTACTCCACAGTACGTCATACTACTTCACAGTGCATCATACTACTCCACAGTACATCATACTACTCCACAGTATATCATACTATTCCACAGTATGTCATACTACTCCACAGTACATCATACTACTCCACAGTAATCATACTACTCCACAGTACATCATACTACTCCGCAGTACATCATACTATTGCATAGTGCCTCATACTATCCCATGATGCATCTATCTGACTTTTCTGTTTCACAGTTTTGTGGCTTTGTTTTCATACCCCTTGTATGGCTTCTCACCCTAAAAGCTCCTTGACTTTCATTTAAATTTGAATGTTTATATCAATGTTCATCTTTCCATTGCAACCTTTTCTGTCTCTTTCACCTGTCAGATTAGCCACTGCTGTCTGTGAGTGCCTAGCATATTCTGTCTATACTTAGCCCAATCATTTCTGCAGTGCCCAGCAGAGAACATCACCCTCAGTTCTCTCTATCTGCTTACTAAGGGAAGTGACAGTCCACAGGTGGCTGGGCTTAGCTGGCTCACTTCACTCTGTCACTAAAGCTATAACTTGGTTATACATTTCAGATTTCACTGCCATAACCCTCAAGTCAATGCAGTGGAGAGGCCAAGAAGCCTGGAATTTCAAAAATCACGATGGGTGATCTCAGAGTGTGTCACGGATAATCTTCACATGAATAATTGAAAGTTGACTGTGGCATCATCAATTAGTCATGGAGGTCAGTCTTGTTTCATTAGACTGTAACTTCCTGCAGGTACAGCTTTTGTTCATCTATGTCTGAATTAATTTTTTTTTAAAAGTACGTTGTCAAAAATAGTATGGGTGCTCAGAATGCTGAGAATCAATTCATCAAGTATATCAGGTTCCCGAGTGACCAAAGGCGAAGCTGGTGTTCAGGAAACCCATTTGCTCTCATTAATAAAACAATCTTATCCATATTAAAGTAACAGTAGATGGAAGATAGGAAAGGATCTATTAGTGTGGTCCGGCTGTGGCCCTCTAAGATCGTTCCTTCCTTCACAGAGCTCATGAATAATAAAATAAATCGGTGTGACACCGGGGAATAAGCTGTAAAGTGTCACAAAATGCCAGGAACAAAATCCACCCAAAGTGCTCTTTTTCTTCCCGAGGACAAGCCTAAAAGAACTTTTCTGATTACCCGACAGTCCATTTAATCCCCAGGAAACATTCCTTTGTTAGAGTTTCAAGGAGAATTACTTGAAATAATCCTTTGTACAATGTGCCTGGTTCTATTTTAGTTTTTAAATCGTGTCCCCTTTCTTTTTGAATTTGTTAAAAAAATAAAAAAAGACGACATCTAATCAATGGCCAAGAAGAAGTGGTATGGCCCAGCCTGAGTTTCTTTCTCTCCAGGATGAAGTTACCTTTTGTGCAGGGACTCTTAAAAGACTTGAAAGATTCCAGGAGCCGAGAAAGAATAATAAAAAGCCCTGAATGTTATAATTAAACTGTATAGACTTAACCATCTCTCTTGAGTATTATTCAAGAGACCAAGTTTTTTTTTTTTGACCAATTTTGTGTGTGATGCTCACAGTGACCTAGATTTTGGGAGCAATGGACATTTCTTAGACAAATGCTTGCAGGAATTCCCAGCCTCTGGTCAAGAGAAGGCATGGCCCTCCTAGTATCAGGCCTTGTTAGATACTTATCAACAGGACAGTGGCAATGAATGTTTAAGGCAAGAGTTTTGTGTCCTGGGAGCCCTTTGAATATGCCCTTGCCATGGCTGTAAATGTATCAAACACAAAAAGAAAACAGATCAAGGGCATTTAAACTTAGGAAATAAGGTGACAATTAGGTTTACACGTGGACTCTGCCAAGTGCAGTTAAAAGCTCTTGGTGAGTGTGCTGGAGGCCACCCACCCCTGCCTGCTTCCAGAGTGTGGCTCGTAGACATTTATTCAACTTGAGCTCATCAGGCCCAGGAACCCAACTGTACTTTTCTACTGTTTCTATTGAAATTTTTATGTTTTTCTATCTCTCTCCCATTTTTCCTCTCTTCCTACTCTTAATGGTGGGTAGAGAAGTAGGTGTGGGGGAGTGGAACTTCAGTGCAGTTCAAACAACTCTACTCATTTTTTTCTACTGAATGGTTCAATCCCAAACCCAAATGCCAAATGAATGAATTAATGATCACCAAGGGTACCACAGTCTGATTCACTGCATAGATACCTCTTTTCCTTTCAAAAGTAGTTGGCTTGACTTTTTCCTCTTCCCAGAAGTTGTTTCTGGTATTTAAACAGCAACATAAGAGTCAACCATAGAATCACTTATTTGAATATTGAAAAGGTTCTAATTTTTGAGTGACCAGTAGGAAGGATGATCTGTGAACTACTAAGGTTAGAAACTTGCCCACACTTTCACTTGGTCAGAAGACAGCATTTTTCTTAGAGTTATTTTGTTTAAATCCCATTTATAAGCGTGTGGAGGGAGAATGGCGAATTCCACGAGTGCATTTTAAAACAAACGTTTAGTTAAAAATAATATCCAATTTGGCTTTAACCAGAGCACGGTGGAAATAACAAAAGGCAGATGATGTGCTCTGAACTAAGAGCTCGTGTGAAGTTGCCAGCACATTATCTTCCTATCTTTAACCACGAGGACTTCCCTCGCAGAAATGGCTCTTGACAAAGTTAAGTGGTCCTATACATTGTTTGGGAAATTGCCCTTATTTTGTGCGCTTCTTGTTCAAGTAATGGAACCCACGAGCAGTAGATAATTGTAGCAACCTCGTCTATCAAATAATATTAGAAGTCAACAGCTATAATCTGAGCCACTTGCTTTCCACAGCTTTTCTCTATATTTTTGGTTCAAATTGTCAGTTGTTACCTGTAAGTGTTCCCATTCCCTGTGGTTGATAGAAGCAGAAAGATTTAAGTAAATCAGGAGGTGAACAGTGTGCCGCAGCTGGCATACCGCAGCAGATGATAACGGCTCCCTGAATAGGGAAAAATCACGGTTCTTTGTGCTGTGCTGTATGCTACTATTACTGGTGCAGTGACTGAGAGGAAGGGTGGCTTTTGAGAGATAGTCTGTCCGGGCAGTTAAAAACTGGGTTTAAGAGGGTCAGAAATAAACCTCTCATAACTGGAGGGTAAACACATGTGGCATTTCAGTATTCTGACCCTCTTTCACTCATCTTGCATAGCCCTGAATTAAAAGAGGGGATTCTCTATAAAAGCTTGGTTATTGGTACATTGTTTACTATATATACTATATAATACTATTTTCCTGCTTAGGTTTAACTGTTAACTTGACACAACCTTGAACCATTTGAGAAGAGGGTGATGCTGTGGGATAATGCTTTTCTATATGCATTAATTGACTAGTAGCCAGACAGGAAGTATGAGCGGGACAACCAGACTAAGAGAATTCTGGGAAGAGGAAAGGCAGAGATGCAGTCACCAGCCAGATGCAGAATACGCAAGATGAGAAGGTCTTTCTGAGAAAAAGTACCAAGCCACATGACTAAACATAGATAAGAATTATGGGTTAATTTAAGTTGTAAGAGCTAGTTAACAATAAGCCTGAGCTAATAGGCCAAACAGTTTATAATTAATATAAGCCTCTGTGTGTTTCTTTGGAACTGAATGGCTGTGAGACTGGGTGGAACAGAAGCTTCTGTCTACAGAGTGGTAGCTGAGGGATTGCCCAGATCATGTTGGCCAATAGCATGTATGTAGGGGACTGCTTTGATTATTAATTAATGAAGGAGAACCAAGTTCACTGTGGGATATACCATTCCCTGGTATTTATAGGGTCATGGCTGAATAGAAAAGCTAGCAGAGCATAAGCTAGTGAGCAAGCTGCCAGGCAGCATTCTTCTATGGTTTCTGCTCCACTTCCTTGGCTGTGAGCAAGTTCTCTAATTAGAAGCAGTTCTGCAAGGAATAGCAAGTCCAGCCTTCAGATTCCTGCCCTGACTGCACTCGGTGATAGACTATACTAACCATCCATTCTGTCCTATCCACACCATCTTATCCTCTTCTATGCTATCCTATCCAGTTCTATCCAATCTTATCTTATCCTAGCCTACTCTATTGTTACTATTCTATCCAATTCTATTAAATCTTATCTTATCCTATCCTACCCTATCTATCCTATCCTGTCCTTTCCCTTTCATCCCACCCCATCCCATCCTATCTATTCTATCCATCTTCCCCTCCCCTATCCTAGCCTATCCTATTCATCCTATGGTACCCTACCATATCCTACCCTATCCTATTTATCCTATCCTATCCTATCCTAGCCTACCCTACCCCATCTATTCTATCCTATCCTCTCCATCCCATCCTATCTATTCTATCCTATCTATCCTACCATGTCCTATATATCCTATCCTGTGCTATCCTATCCAATCTTATTCTATCCACCACACCCCATCCTAGGCACCTCATCCCATCCTATACACCCCACCCTATCCTATCTACCCTATCTTATCCAATTTTATCCATCCTATCCTAGCTAGCCTATCCTGTGCTATCATATTCTATCCTATTGTATCCAGTTCTATCCATCCTATCTCCTATCTATCCTATCCTATCCTATCCTCTATAAACTTACTTACAGATGTAAAATATTCATGATATAAAGGAAAATGTTAATTATTCTGAAATCATTCTTGTAAATATCTTTTATTTGTTTTCTGAATAAAAGCAACTTTGTAAAATTCCCAAAACAATTGCATATATTTACACATAAATGATATATACTGAATTAATGTAGTTGATTATGATTATATATTATATTTAAAATATATTATTATTATCATGCCTATTGTAAACTGTCTTGAGTTTCTCCCACTTAATGCATTTCTATGTTCATGACTATTCATTTATAACATGACATTTGATTGGCTGCAATATATCCCATTAATTACATTCTCTACTATTGGGCAATTAGAAGATTTAAAAAGTTTTCCACTGTCAATAATGCTTTAAAGAATTACCTTGGTAGCTAAGACCTGACCAATGTCTGTGATGACTTTTTAAATTAAAACCAGGAGCTTTTGGTTTTGGTGAAAAGGATCATGCAAAGGAGAGGAGAGGCCAATGCCTGCGTTATGAACCTTGTGAGGAAGTCCCTGCTTCACTCTTTCCCTCAGGACCAGCTCCGCCAATCCTCCTCAGGTGGGTACAGCCAGAGAGACAGGGGAAGCAAGGCTTAGGGTGGCACGCTATGAGTCATTGGCACCTTTGTGTGGTAGCACTCTGGAGGAAGCTCTAGGAGAAAGCATCCCCCCCCCCCCATTTGAGAACCAGAGCATTCATGGTTGGGGAAGAACACACAGGGCCTTGGATGAGCAGGGTGGCCTGGCTGGTATTTGGCAGGTGAGGATAAATGGTTAGACGGGGCTTAGATGTTTTGTCTTAGTGCTGTCTCACTAGCTACCTTAATGCAGTTAAACTCTCTTTTCTCTCATGGTGTTCTGCTATGGAATAATTATTAGTGTAGCTTTCCCAATAAAATTGTAAATTCTTAGGGGATAAGAACAATGTAGGTCCCCAGAGGACTGTAGGGCCAATGGAGAGAAAACCTAATTAGGAGAGGCAGGTAAACTCCCCCTCCCCCAATGCTGAGAGCACCCAGTGTGAGGTTTTGATTTTATACATGATTTTGCTTAAGAGAGAGATCTGGGACTATTAACACCACTCCTGCCTCATTTGAAACTGCTTGTTTAAACATTCAATGCAAATGATCAAAATTCCATTATTTTATTTATTTATTTTCAGGGATATTATTTTTGGACCATTGAAGTGACTGGTAATTTCCCAACTTGACTAATTGATCTCCCACCACAAGCCATTCTGGTGCAGGTTTGTCATTAGAATCCGTGGGTGCTTGGAAAATGGGAAAAGGCTGTTGGCATCCCTCGGCAGCCCTTTGCTGGCAGGATGGCAGATAATAATTTATTCTCAGGGACTGGTCCTCCCGTGGCTTCTTGCACTGCACTCTGCCCAAGCAGAAGGCTGGATGAAAGAGCTGCTGGTGGTGCTTTGTTGAACTCAGTGGTAAGGCATTTTACTCAACTGAAATTTCCTGTACTGGGAACTCTGGGCCCAGTGGCAGCTGTGCCTGTAAGCCTCTGATTGTTGCAGCATCCTTTTTCTGGCTAATGGCAAAGCTGTGTTTCTGTTTCTCTTATCGGATAAGGGCACAGGGCCAGGACATGGATACAGTTCTCTCACATCCAGTGCTCCACCCACCATGCCCTCTGCTCCTAACAGTATGATTTTTCCCTCTATGGCATCTTAGCAAATGTGTTTGCATAGTTCAACAGTCATTCAGTACACTCACAGATGAAGGAAGGTGATAATTGATGCGGCTATATTATTGAAAAATAACAATTAATTACAGAGGTGTCACATGGTTCTCCTCTGATGCGTGTTGTCTACACAAAGGTTGGAATTCAATAGCAGAGATTCAAAATGGCAGTCACACGAAGCTGTAGCATTTCTTGTGGGTAAAAATGCTTGCAATCAAGATGTTAGGCTGTGGGCGAATGACATGGAAGGATGTCAGGCCATTCTTGAAATCATATAAGATTGACTGGAAAATTGGAAGTAGGGTCGTCTGAATATCCTTTTTTTCTGGATAATTTATGGACATAGGATAAAGTGGGGAGATAACTGTGGATATATGTATCATTGTTAACACATTATTCTCCAAATTGGATCTGAACTGCTGGAGAGGGGCTGGGGAGATGGCTCATGGGGAAAGTGTCACACAAGCTTAAGGACCAAAATTTCAATCCCTGCTACGCATATAAAAAGCTAAGTCTGGCAGCAGGTACCTGCAACGTCCTTGCTGAGGTAGAGACAAACAGACCCTAGGGATTTGCTGGCTGGCTAGTTCATCTAAGTGGTGACGCAGAGGTTCAGTAAGAAACTCTGTCTCATAAAATGAGGTAGAGAACTAATTGAAGAAGATATCCTGATACAGCCTGTGGTCTACACATGCATGTGAGCATACACATACACACGCATACAGGCACAGGCACACATATGCGCGCGCACACACACACACACAGGCACAGGCACACATATGCGCACACAAATACAAGATGCTGAGGAACACTTGTTTAATGACTATAGATTTGAACGTGGTAATTTTTCCAATAAATAGAGATGCAAGATGGACCCTGTATGGAAATTCTCACCTTGCTAATACCTAAGCAATTTGGCAGAAGGACAAACCAATTTAAGCAAATATTGAGTACGAAGATGATTTATTCGGGGACTACTATGCACCCAAGCATCCCTGTGCTATTATATTACACACCAACACCACAAAGCACTTGGAGTCAGTCTCATTTTATAGATGAGTAAACAGAGGCCCAGTGGGGTTAAATGAAAGAGCTAATAAGCGGTAAAGGTGAGGATCACACAGGTCGATGGGAAACTCCAAGCCAGTGTGCTCAAGTATTCTGCCACATCAAACCCTTCTCCGGAAGCAGACAGCGATCTGACTCATCAAATCTAAAACATGACTATGCTGATGGCGCAATAGTGATATTTAATGCCTTTAAATCTTATCTCTCTAAAGGGGGGGGGGGAACCATTCATACGCATCTGATTGCTTTGCCCTTTTTTTTGCATCTGTTTTGTGTGTGGAAGTTTATAGCCATGTATTGATTTTCCTCATTATCTGAGTCTTATGCACCTAATGATCCTTATTGGTATGCTTGGTGACCTTTAAAATTTTTGCAGTAAGAATGCACCCTAAGGAGTTCACCCCAGCAGCCTTTGCCTGGTAAAATCCCTTCAGTGGCCATGCTCCAGCCCTGTAGACTCACACGTGGCAGAGCTGTTTTTGCAATTACCGCTGGACTGACAGCTTCTCTGAGGGATTTGAATGATGCAACCTGTTCAAGTTTAATGCTATCTGTTATGAACTTGCTGCCTGCTGTTAATAGCTGGGAGGCATTGATTTTGTTTTCTCCTCTCTTATCTCAAGCCCATACATTTTGCTTGCGTTATTGACTGTTCTGATCATTTCATGCACCATCTCTTTAGAGGATGTATAAATCAATGTCAGCCATGAAACTTAAGTTGTTTATTAGGTGGCCATGTGGGTTTACACCTTCGACGAAATCATCTAATGTGGTTGGTGTCAGGTGTTGCGAACAATTGTTGACCAGGTTTGATGAAAGAGGACAGCCTTGGATCATGTCACTGCTGGAGTAGGAAAGTTCATTCAATTATTTATTTGGGTCACATGTTCTACTTGACTGGCTGCACTTTTTAATGATGTTAATTAACTTCCTCAGGGTGTTAAATTAGTTTAGGACTGCTGTGATTATAGCATGACATAAATGGGGCTCTCTGTGCTAGGAGATGCGTTGGAGTTTTGCACACCAGAAGGGTATTTTGTACTGGATTACTGCAAATGAAACGGTATTGCTTACATTTGAGCAGAACCCGATGGGAGACCCATCCAGACTTCAGATCAATTTCACACCTAAATCACAAAATCAAAAAACAAGTGCAGGAACTTGAAAGCCTGTCCATCATTTCGTACAATTACAGAGCTCTTTCTACACTATCCAAAGAGCATCAAATTGCACCTCTAATCCAATAAAACATGTTTTCCATAATTAAGGCAATTATGAAATATGCTCTGCAAAATTCGTTCTTGAGGGTCAGATCCAATATACTTCTTGTGCATAAAGAAATTCTTGAATTAATTCAGACCATATTTTCTCCACTTTTATGTGGTGTTTGTGTGTATGTACATGTGTGTACAGTTACATACAGGTATGCGTGAGTATGTACATGTGATGCCGGAGGTTGCTGTTGGGTGTCATCCTTAGCGCTCTCCATATTATGTTTTGAGACAAGGTCTATTATTGAACCTGGAGCTTGATAATTTGGGTAGGCTGCCTGGCTAGTGAGCTTCTGAAGATCTGTCTTCACCCACTTCCTCCAGTGCTAGAATTACAGATGTACTCATACACATCATTTTTTATTTTTTAAACCTAGATAGTGGAGATCCTAAGTCAGGTCTACATGTGTGCATGGCAAGCCCTTTACTGATCAAGTTGTCTTTCCAGCCCTCTGTTCTACAATTTTCATAGTGCCTTTGAGACATTGCACTTGTGCAGAGTTTGCAGAGCATGCTTCAAAGATGGACATCTTGGTGTAGGATTGTGCAGGGCCCTAGTACTCATGGTAAATTTCTGGAAGAATGCGTGTATCTGATAATATTCAATGCCTTGTTCTTCTCACATGTGGTGGAAGATTTATTTGGACAGGTCATTCTCAGCAAGTGGTTCCTTGGATTTACCTATGAGCTCAAAAATCTGTTTGGAAGACAAAAATTTAAATTCAGAAGAAAAATGGCAATCAAAGAATCTTAAAGAATTTGTCATGAGCACTTTTTCATTCAATTTCATAAAATATAAGTTCAAGGAAATACTGTATTTTAAATTATACTTTTGTGGGAAGAGATGTCTTATAGGAGGATTTAATTGTTTTCCCAAATAAATGTCCATCCTGCTCAACAGAATGTGTCTTGAAATATGGCACATTCAGAGAAAAGGATTTCAAAATATGATAGTTCTAGACTAGAGTGGGCCATGAGTCCAACAATAAATCATTAAAAGAGCTTAAGAGAGAAGCCATGAGGAAATGAAAGACGTATATTGCTGGAGAGTCCATACAGGTTGCTAGGAGAGAAAAGCCATCAATTATTTTCTCAGGAGTTTGCTTTTCATGTTCCACTACCAGTCTGCCAGCCAAGATGGGCCCACCGGTGTAATCGTGGCATGACTATTATGGGTGGAACCCACTGCTTTATGATAGGATTTAAGGCCTGCTTCTTCATCATCGGCACATGCTTATTATCGTAAATCTAATCAAAAGCTGGGGAGGTCATGGTACTTCGTCAAAGGATGGGGAGGAGCCCTGAGAAATGCTGTCTTCTGGATTTGATGTGGCCATTATACTCATGAGCTGAGACCTGCTGTGGTTAACTGCAGAAGACTTACATAAAGTTGAGCCTGTCAATGTGCAAGCATGGATGGGGAAGGCTCATGAAGACTCAATCTTAGCTGAGAAACTACTGGCAGTTAATGGCTGTCTGGGGAGAGTAAGTTCATTTATTTTCAGTGTTGTAGCCACTCGTAAGAGGCCCACAATCCAATAAGTAACCTTACCTCCATGCTCATGAAAACAAGCTCAATTAGATAGACTCATTAGAGTATAAAAATATAAAGCACATGAATTAGGAAGGCAACTTGTAGAGAACAAGGGGAGACAGAAAGAGAGAGAGAGAGAAAGAGAAAGAGAGAGAGGAGAGTAAGAATGCAATGTAGGTGGTGATTGTATTCAAAATACATTCTATGCATATGAAAATGTTAAAGAATAAATTAAAAGCTTTAGTATATCTTCATTTTACAGAGGAATTTTATGACATTTTGGTGCATGTGTATGATGCAGTTTGATGATATTCAGCCTTCTGTCTCCCTTTGTTGTCTCCACCACCCCCTTTCTCTTTCTATACCTCTGATAGTCCCCACTTTACCTCAATGTCCTTTCCATACCTCCTAGATTCCATACAAAGGACATAAGTAATACTTGCCCTCAACAAGACTGGCTTATTTCATGTGACATGATGATGTCCAGTTTTACACACCGGGAAACAAAGAGATAGAAGAAACAGAAATGGGTGTTATATAGTCTCAGGTCAAGAAACACAATGTCTCAGCAGCCGCCAAAAGCTAGGAGGCAAACATAGAGTGGATCTTACTTCAGAGTTCTTTCTGGGAAGAGAGAACCAACCCACAAACACTTCATCTTTGGATTTCTGCCCTTTTGAGCTATGAGAGAATAAATTTTTATTAAGTCACCAAGTGTGTAATAACTGGTTTTGGTTTCCTTAGGAAACTTCCATTGGGTAGTGTTTAACTTAGATGCCCGCTGTTCCAGAGGTTGCCCACTGAAACCATTGCTTTCCCTTCTGCTGCTGAGACTATCCTGCTTCCAGCACCAGCATATACATCCCCTTACTCTGCATGATTCCTTTATCTTTCTGGTCTTCAGGCATCCTTAACATGTGTAAGTCCGCTCATGAGTCTGTGATGAAATGCCTCAGACTGATTAATTTATAAACAACAGATTTATTTCTCACAGTGCCTAGTGAAGGGTGATCCCTGTTGCCAGAATGGCACAATTTTCCAGTACCTTCTGGAGGAGGTAAATGCAGTGTACTTATTTGTCAACAGAAGGGGGAAAAAAAGACAAAAGAGGCTGAACTCAGTCCCTTGAGATTTTACTAATCTGGGTCCACGAGGGAAAATTTCTCATGGTCAAATAACCTCCCAAAGGCCTTTCTCATAAAACCTTGGGGCTCACCATTCAGCACGAACTTTGAAGGACACATATATTAAATCATAGCATTCCATGGTATTAAAATATCTAGTATTCTGCTGCTCATATCTGCCTTGTATGATGCTGCAAATGTTGATTTTCTCTACCTTTCTGTGATATTAAAAAGGTGTACATCATTTACGATCACATGATATTAGCCAATAATTTAAAATTGCTATTTGACTTTTGACAATCCTCGTGTTGCCACACACTTTACAGTTCTTACCATTTTGTCAGAGGATATGCTTCATTATTGAAATATTTGCATTGAGAACCTATCGAAGTGAGTAGCTTCCTTCATGTTTTGAAAAGAATTGCATAATTTCCACCTGTGTTTTAAGCCCCTGAGCTGATAACAATCCTGTCTATCATAGGAGGTGGGTTTCATTTGTCACTCCTCCTGGCAGCCACCTCCAAGGCCAAGGTCAACCAGAAGACCATCCAGCAGCGCCTGGAGAAGGGTCAGCCTACCTGTTATATCATGGAGTAGCCCACCAAGGCCCGAGTGAAGAAACGCACATCATGTCAGTCTGCACTAGACAGAATCTTATTTATTGAGATGCCGTTGCAGATGCCAGCAGTCTCTCAGAGGCAGTGGAATCCTCCCTGTATTTTAAAGTGGAGGTGTCATGGTGTTTGGAACCATGTCTTGCTCAGCTTTAAATCTGCTCCGCAGCTCAGCAAGCACAGGCGTTCCTTTACAGTCAGCTTTCCAAATATGTTAAATCAAATTGCATGCTATCCTTTGCCATGAGAAAAATTCTGTTTTGTTTCACAATTTGGATACCAAATTGTGTATGCAGAAGAAATTGAAGCCATGGGAGAAGTCATTTCTACAAAGCCAAATTTCAGTGATTCTAACAGCCAGTGCTGGGAGAGCTGCTTATGCTACAGTATGCTTCTGAATGAAAATATGTTGTTTAGTGGATACTTCCAGGTTCAAATGCTTTCCTGGGGAATATAATGTTGAGCCAAACTTGCAGTGGGGGATACTTATTTCACTGTGTTCTTCAGTATGCATTTGGCTTCACTTTTAGCAGGGTTTGTTATTTAAGAATAGGATTAAAATACACTTCATAATAAAACATGCCTCTATGTAAAAGCACATGACTCATGTTGATCTGTCTTTCCATCATTCTGCTTAGATGCTCACACAAGACAACATGTCAAAAAGTACTTTGGGCATGGCTGTGTACAACACATATTAATTCTGAAATCTGAAGGGCTGCCATCATCTCACGGGTGTCAAATTCAGGTAATCAGGCAACATTTAATCTTGGCCCAGGTGATCTTGTTTGCCCCATATTTTGGCTCATGCATGCTTCTCGGATTTAGATTGCTTGATTTGATCTCTGTGCTTAGGTAATCTTGCCACTCCTATCACTTTGATATTATACTTTAGTGGGGAGCAGAATGGGAGAGTGGTGGTGGCTTTAGTGGCGATTAGATTGGACAGTTGGATCACTCCTTAGCTAGAGGGATGGCTGTCGTGAGCCCAGTTCAGCCACAGTTCTGTCGTCTGTTAGTGTGACGAATTTTACGGACATCCCAGCATTGCCATGAGAGTACAGTTGGGTCAAATAACCTCTGAAATATGCTTAGCTCAGGCTTGGGTACAAAGCACTTAGCAAATAAACGTTAAGCATGATTTTTGTTGTAGATGATCAAGACTGAAATCACCCAAGTTTATTTTTTTTTATTTATTGAAGATTTCTGCCTCCTCCCCGCCACCGCCTCTCATTTCCCTCCCCCTCCCCCGATCAAGTCCCCCTCCCTCATCAGCTCGAAGAGCAATCAGGGTTCCCTGACCTGTGGGAAGTCCAAGGACCATCCACCTCCATCTAGGTCTAGTAAGGAATCACCCAAGTTTAAATCATTTAACAGGTATCTATTGCTTGATATCTTAGAATATAGTGCAGGTAAGTCATAGCAACTTCCTTTTTGGGAAGGTCTCTACATAGCGAAGTCATGGCTTAGGGTTGTCTTAGAATAGTCTGAACCATGCCACAGGCACATATTATAACTTATGTCATCCAAAGTCCAACTTGGTATTTCTTGGTTAAATATGACATACTATCCATATCTTTAACTTCTTTTCCTCCTCAATTTTAGTTAAAATGGTGGTAAAGGAGTATCCATGGACAAACCATGTTGGGGGAAGATGTTTGTTTTTTCCTGGCCGCTCTGACTTAAAATAATCACTTAGAAACTATATTATTTGCAATAATGTTTGGCCAATAGCTTAAGCATATTTCTATCTAGCTCCTATATCTTAAACTAACCCATCTCTATTAATCTGTGCATCATCACAAGGTTGTGGCCTACTGGCAAAGTTTCAGCAGTCTCTGGTAGAGGCATCTGTAGCCAGCGGGCAGTTATAGGCTTCTTTCTGATTCTACCTACTCTCTCTTTACATCTCTGTTTGGATTTCCCACCTGGCTTTACTCTGTTAAGCCACTGGCCAAAAGAAGCTTTATTAATTAACCAATAAAAGCAACATATACACAGAAGGACTTCCAACACTATTTCTCCTTTTCTGTTTAAATAAAAAGGAAGGTTTTATCTTTAACATAGTAAAATTACATATAACAAAATAGGTATCTAGCAAGAATTACAGTTACAATATTTATATCTACTTTATCTTTTATTATAATTGAGGAAAATTATAATTATAACTATCTATTTTTCAACTCCATCAAAGACCAAGAAGGATCTGATATTACCTAAGCTAACAAGAAGTACATTGTAAGCAACTTCAAAAACTCTAGAATTGACAGAGACATCTCGCTGCCTGGACAGTCACCCAAAATTCTTCTGTAATGTTGCAGGCACCCACTTTAGCCTGCTGGCCCATAGTATCTAGCAGACTTTTCCACAAAGCAGGAAATTCCACCTATATTGGCAGTTTGTCAGTCACCTTTTTCTGTGTCCTTCAGAATGTCTGGCAGACTCTTTCATGAATCAGGAATCCCAAAGTCTGTCTCACCTTCTTTAGGCAAGTTCAGCAGTCATTTTTCTGTGGGTCCTCAAGTCCAGTCAAACAGTACAGGTAAGATCAGTTTCTTGCCCAAATGGCTAACTAACTCCATAAGAAGCCTCTTTGATGCCCATCTTTCTCTTGAAGTAATTGATGTTGCATGGAGCAGATGTGTCTCATTGTCATGAAAAGTCTAAGTTCTTAAAACATTTTACATGACATATTCTGTTAGTCTTTGAGAGGCTTGAAGAATAACTATCCATCTGAAATATATCTCTGTACATCTAGAAAACTAATATGACTATTATAGCTTAACTATTATAGATGACTATCTATTAACTTATATTTCATAATTATACATTACATTTTAAAATGAGCTGTACAAACACAATACCTTGATCAAGAGCATACACACACACACATATATGTATAAATTGATCATAAATTTGTATCAATAGACCAAGATCCATAACAATGCAAAGTATTCATATATATAGCATATCCCCCTTTAACTCTAAACAAACATTTATAAACAATCATCATTTAGGAAATTTGGGCATACTTCTCTCCAAACTGCTTTATGCTTTTTTTGGGCAAAATAACTTTTAGGGGTATTTGCAGTGATCTTTTGGGAGATCTTGGTCCAAATTAGTCTGGAAGGAATCCACAGGTTCTCATCCTCTGTGGAAACAAAAGCAGAACCTCTTTTCCAAAGCAACAAATCCTTAGACCCAAAATTTGAAGTCAAGATATATGTATATGTTGGTTTAGCTTAGTAGCCCACACAATGAAATGCCTCTCTGTACTTAGCTCCTTCACAGTCAAAAAATTCAAAGAAAACACAATACTATACATAAATGACCCTGTGGGTGTGTTTTTAACCTTGGGCTTTGTCTGCCATCTCCTGTGCCCCTTGAATCATTGAAGACCAAGGCCATCTAGTTGGCAAAGGATTTCAGCAGAGAGATGGCTTTGGGCACTACAAATCATTCATAGTCTGGCTTTTACCTGTACACTGACTTCTTGACTTAAAATAAAAAAAAAAAACAGATCATCATTGCAAGTCACTTTAGATTTTATTAAAACATTTTAGTTTCATTGGTTAGAGACCAGCAACTAATTTCAATAATGTAGAATGATGTCACTACAGCACCCACATTCAACCTATCCTTCATAGACAACCGAACACAGAAAAGGAGTCCAATTAAAGTTTCTTTTACTATAAGACTGTAACATGAGGACCTGCTTGGTTTCTGTCCTCCCACCAGGTCCCACAAATTACATAGAGGTCTATATTAATTATAAACTGTTTGGCCCATTAGCTCAGGCTTCTTATTAACTCTTGTAATGTATATTAACCCATTATTCTTATCTATGTTAGCCACATGGCTCAGTACCTTTTTCAGCGGGGCAGGTCACATCCTGCTTCATCCAGTGTCTGGACAGGACTGGAAAGGAATGGGCTTCCTCCTTCCCAGAATTCTCTTGTTCTCATTGCCCCACCTCTACTTATTGTCTGGTTGTCCCGCCTGGCTACTGGCCAATCAGCATTTATTTAAAACATAATTGACAGAATACAGAATTGTCCCACACCACTTCCTCCTCTTTTTTGTTTATATATATTTTTTTAAACAAAGGAAAATATCCACAGTCCATTTTTTGGGAATGTGGGCATAGTATTCCAGGCTACTTCCTGCTGGTTGGAATAACCGCACCATAAGACTGAACAGAGAGTGTGTGATTGGGGGAATTTAAGTATTTCTACATTTTAGCAAAAGTAAACAATGCTACCCTCTGTAATCATTTATCGTGTCTCTGAGGCAGGAAGCTGGAGAAGATGACTGTTTAAGGCCCTTTGACTCCTGCTATTTGCATGGGGGGAGGAGGGTGTAGACTTTCAGAATGTCTTTTCACGGGAAGTTTCTGAAGTGATATTATGAAACTGGTCTAGTTTCTGTCTGTCAATTCCAACTGCCTGCAGTGAAATTTCCAGGTAGTGAGTTTCACTCTGCAGGATACAAATTTCTTTTTCAGGTGATTTTTCTGCTTTTTTTAGGCAGCTTTCAAAATCATATACAAAAATGTGTAAAGGATGGCTGCCTCCATCTGTATCCCCGGGGATTCCCCTTCGGCGTCTCTGTAGATAAGACAGACGACACCTCAGAACTAACAAAATCAATTTTCCATTAATAGCTGATAGTGTAGAGACTGTGAAGATTAAGAGACAGGGGACTACATTCAGTATTCAGAAAGGTTCTGTCATTGTCATGAGTCACCGGGGTCTTTTGTAACACGACTGACGTAAAAATGTGCTCACCAGGAATTATTCATTGATGTCGAATTTAATGTCTGGTGCCTTATTGGTTCCCCCACATTTCCCACTGTGTGACAGGAGCCTTCCCTTTGGGAACTGACTTCTTGGGGCAAGCGGCAGCTCGGCTCTTGCCTGTGCTTCCCAAACTGTTGCTAAAGAGTAATTCTAATTTGACATGCCTAGAGAATCACCATAATTATATCATAAATATAAGAGATGAATTTAAATAAGGAAGTAAAATACAATCTTATACTGGTTAGGGAAATAAAAGTCTATACAGTAGATCTGTGTTCTTTGTAACATGTTTTTATATCAGTTCAGCTCTATCTTAGCCTCCCAAGGCAAGCAAGACACATGCCTGTCTCTCACCCTTTCATTCTCTCTGTCCCTGTCTTTTCTCACAGCATCTTTCCCTAGCATTGCTGATTCTTTCCCAGGCCAATTCTTGCTTGCCCTCTGTGTCAGTTTGAATGAGAATGGCTCCCACAAGTATATATATATTTGAATATGGGATCCTCAGTTGGTGGAGCTCTTTGGGAAGGAATCAGAGGTGTGGCCTTGTTGGAGATGAGTCACTGGGGATGCCTTTGTCATGGTGTTTTTTTTTTTTTTTTTACAGCAACAGAAACCCCAATAATCAGCCCTCCATTACTTATTCCAAGTATATTAGTGACTTCTCTCATTGCTATGACCAAATATCTGCCAAAAAAAAAACCATTTTAAGGGGAGATAGGCTTCATTTTTAGTTCATGGTTCAAGAGTACAGGCCATCATGGTGGAACAGACTCAGCGCTTACAACTATTCAGTTGGGATTATGGATTCAGAGGATTAGATGATAGTACAGCAAAGGAACAACTGAGAGCTCACATCTTAACACTCAAGCAGAAGGCAGAAGGGGACAGAGAATGCACTGGGAGATAGATGAATCTTCTGAGGCACCAGAGCCCTTTGTTGGGTACTCTCTTACAACAATAGGGAAAGCAGCTAAGAGAAGTGATGCTTCAAATTCAAATCACAACAGCAAGAAAATTAAGACCAGTGCACAAACAGTAAATTAAGCATAGACTGCCCCACCACCCTGAATTAACACCTATCAGCATTCTTTCTTATCTGCTGTTTTAAAGGAAATGGTGCATCGCTGATACCTTGGCCCTTTGAATACCCCTTCTCATTCTTCCCAGAGGAAAAGGCTCAGAAATTTTACCAGCCCAGGAACCACCCCCTCTAGGAAGATGCCCCTGGCTGATGAACTTTTGACTCTGAGATTTCAGCCTGCAAAGGATGATCTATCCATGTTGACACCCCCAAATGAATATTGAATGCAGCCTTCATGGCTGGTGTCTCCCAGGAGGCCAGAAGCGAATTAATTTTTGTGTTCCTTGTGCTTGACTCAGGCCTGGACCCAGAGCCCAGTCCAATAAATATGTTACAGGAATAAGGAAGGGAATGGACTCTCAGACATGTTAATTTGATTTCTCTGACTTCTTTGTTTCTAGTTGTTTACTGTCATATTTGCTAAGAGGATGACGTCGGCTTCACCCCTATGGAGTGACAGTGTTGCTGTCCAGAAGTGTGTACTGAACTGAAGTGAGTACAGTTCCCAGAAGTGTGAACTGGCTGCTGTGCCGGCCTTGAGCTGATTTCTGGGGAAGCTGCAGTAAACAGGAACTTCAGATGCTCACGGCATCGCCTTCTGCTAATGCACTAGCTTTCTCTTCCTTGACGAGGTGATGCCAGACAAATATGATGACATCCACAGGTCAGACTTCCAGTAGATTCTTGATGTGAGGGCTGTTAATTGGGGTGGGGAGCAAACCAGAAAATCTCCAACTCCAATTTTCTTTGTTTCTTTCTTTTTCTTCTTTTTGGATTTCCTGTGAAAGTTTCATATTCCAAAAAGATCCAACTATAAGATCAGCTCTTATGGAAGGCTGGTTCATGTTTCAGTATGAGTGTGGGGGAAGAGAGGCAGGCTGAGCTGTTGATCTGCACAGTTTATTGCATTTGCAGGCGAGTTTGTCCCTTTGTGTCTTTGTACTGTTCCTGGTTTAGGGGAAAGAACTTTCTGGACCTTTTCAGTTACTTCTCCAGTTCATGCCTTTAGGATTCTGAGTGAGACAAGCAAGAGTAGCCTACGGGGGACTTTGCGTCTTCAGAGAGCTCACTATCCCTTCGTCTCCTCTGGATGCAGACTATTTTTGAGCTATTTAGGGGTTGGTGAACATACAGTGGGTCCTAAGATGGCTTAGAATGGTCCATCAGTGTTGCTCCTTACCTCTGACTGCCGTGTGCCCAACTTTGGAGATCACCAAATAAAGGCTATTGAGAGACCTTACAGTGTCCTATTAAAACATCCGATGTGGAGAAAGCAAATAGACTTTACCTCTAAATGAATTTTTTAGCCAGGAGCTGGCTGTGGTTATTCTCCCTAGATAGAAGGATCTCTAAATAGCATTTGCCCGCTTCTGATTCTTCCAGATTACCACGTCCGGTTGCTCTCAGACAGTCTTAGGGAAGAGGGAAAATAATGAGATACTTAAATTATGATAAAAGGAAAATAAGAATCTCTAATTAATTTTATTCATCTGAAGAGATCACAGGAAAGGAAATAAAGCACGATGGGGCAGCCAACGAGGCAAAAATCTCACAAATTCTTCAAATGCGAGGAAGATTCTGTGATAAGCCCTAACTTTCTGGTAAGCATTTTAATGGATTCTTTAATTAGCCTTTCTGGAAAGTTCACTGATGAGATGCTGGAATAATGATCCCCTGTGCTCTCAAGTGTCTGGGCATTAACTTGCAAGGTGGGTGAACATACCAATTCCTCTGTCCTGTGTCTGTGTGTGACTCAGTCAGGAAGAGGAGCAGATGGGCTGGTCCCTCTCTTAAATGACGAGGGCTGTGAGAGGCAACCTTCTCCCTGTCTTCGCCTTTACCCTCCATATTCTCAGTTTCCTCAAGACCCCAGCTTTAGATAAGAGAATTTTGGGGTGGACCGTTTCCGGAACATCTTACTACTTCTGTGAATGTTTTAGCTCAACATTTCCAAGCATGCCTTAGCCTTGGAATGCATTCTGGTTTGGTGAATTAATTGTATTTTTCATTTTTAAATTAAATTTTATTTTATTATTTAGTGCATATTTATGTGCACACTCACGCCAGCATTTGTGTGTCATGGAGTGAGTATGTGGAGATCAGATTTTTGTGTTTAGGAGTGAGTATTTGGGAGTCAGTTTTCTCCTTCTGCCTTATTTTTGAGGCTGGGTCTCTTCTTGCTTCTTCTACTCTTGTTATCCCAGGCTAGCTGGCTCAGGAATTTCCTGGCAGTTTTCCTGTCTGGGTCCCACCTTGTTATAGGGGTGCTGGGATTGCAGATATATGCCGCCACATCCATTTTTTTTTTAATGTGTGAGTTCTTATGCTTGTAGTCACAATGCACTTTTACTCACTGAGCCGGCTATATCCTAGTTCAAGGATTAGTTATATGTTGCCACCCTCTCAGAAGTGTCTTTTGGGGTATGTGCCTGCCCCCGACATATATGTGTCTACTTTGTAACTGGTATATTGATGTTTTGCTTTGTTTCTTGCAGCATGTTTTTCTACATGTCTCCTGTTCAGGCTGGGTGAGGTAGGGGTAGGTTTAACAAGATGAGTGGTATAGCTCCTGGATAGGTGAGTTTGCTTATAGACAAGCCTGAGACATGGTTGTGAACCAAGCTAGTGGTACTCTGGCCTTGGGCTCAGATTTCACAGTCCTCGCATGGTTTGGCCCCAGCATGCTACTACATGCCAATGATGGTGCACACAGCCTACTACATGCCAGTAAGGGTGCACACAGCCTTTTACTTTACATCCTTACATAACTACTTCTTGTGCCTCTGGCTGAAAGAAGCTAAACCTCAGATAATTTATTCAGCATAAATTATGGCTAACCTTAGTGGAATAATATGCACTTTTGATCCTCTTTAGATACAGTGTCAAGGGGGAATAGTCCAAGTATAGAAGTTTCCTCCTACTTTTTTTTATTTAAATCAAATTTTAAATCTTGAGGATATCTGTTATTCCTCAAGGACATTAAATCTACAAAAACCAATGCCTGAATCATACCCTTAAAAATAGAATCCATAGTTTGTTTTGTTAGTTACATTTTAAATGTCTAATTACTCTTATTTATTTAATAATTCATTGTTGTATAATTAAAGGCTTAAGCTGTGTAACATACTTAATGTTTCAAAATATGAATATTTTCACGTGCTGAATTGACAAAAATGGATCCTGAATATGCAAGAAAAGACTGTCTATGTGATTTTTATTCCATATTTGATGTATGTATGTATATGTGCATGTATGTATGTATGTGTGTATGTATGTGTATATGTTTGTATTTATGTGTGCATATGAGTGCACACTACATGTGTAGAAGTCAGAGGACAGGCTTGCATATCAGTCCTTGCTTCCTCCCTTATTTGCCACAGGGTCTTTTGCAGTTTCCTGCTGCATACACCATGCTATTTGGCCCATCTACTTCCGGGGAGTACAGACGTGTTCTACCACCACCAGCTTTCCATGGGTTCTAGGGATACAAACTCAGATCCTGATACTTGCCTGGCAAGGGCTCTATTTACAGAGCCGTCTTTTAAACGGAAAGCATGACCTTTTAACCCCGCAAAACTGATTCGAATTCGAACAGTCCAAAAGAGCATGTCCTTCTTTCTTGGTGACAGGTCCTTGTTCTGCTTCCATGGCCAAGCGCTCCTGCCCCATGCTTGGGAATCCTTTATGAAACCGCTTGTGCATGTTCAAGTTCTGTAACTTGGTCTTCCTTAACTTTAACATGACCCCTGGATGTCCTTATTGACACCACTTAGCAAACTTGTTTGTTTCATTTCACTCATCATTCAAACAAGTCATTCTGGAAGTCTTTTTAGGTCAAGCGCTGAGGTAGATGTATGTGGTCAGAAGGGACTTACACCTGACCTTTCATAGGTAGTGGAAAAATCATCCACCCCGCCCGCCCCCCACAAATCACATGTGCAGCAAAATCAGGCTCCTGCAATTGCAGAGGGAGACACATAGAAACGTTGCACCATGAAATGTCAAAATAGCAGCAGCTGAGGCCAGGTGGCCAGGCTGCATGCCTCAGGTTCCCTTTGAAGCACATATACATTTAGTTCATCTAAACACTTTCCATGTATCATCTCTGTAAGCTGCAAAAACAAAGCCACAAAGCAGGTAACATCATCTTGTTAGAAGTCTTGTCTTGACATCAGTATTTGAAATCTGTCAAAAATAAATGAAAATGTGAGAATTGCAGAGGCGCTTGCCACAGCTCTACATGTAGCCAAGAACAGTCCACATTGTTCACCCAGAATATTCTAGGAGTTGCATGAAGCCTACGTAAATGCCATTGTTACGCGTTTCTGCATGGTTGAAATGAAAGGATGTAGATGCAGCAGACTTTAGTGTGATTTGAGGACACGAGAAGCAGGAATATTTTGTTTGCAGCTGCTTAGGTCACAGTTCAGGCCCAGCACAGACATATGTTCTCTCTAGTGTTGCTCTCTTTAAAGATGATCAAGTATATTTGATGAAAAAGAGAAGAGCGTGATTAAATTCTAAGTCTATAAAAAGGATACACCTAGCCAATATTTTAAATTTTATTTTTATTTGTTCTGCATTGATATGTACCCATGTGTAAAGGGTAGGAGGACAGGAAATGTTTAATGGGAATTGTGTGTGTGTGTGTGTGTGTGTGTGTGTGTACATGCATACATGCTACGGCACAAATGTAGAGGTATAGAGGACAATTTGGTGGTAGCTGGTTCTTGTTTTCTACTTTGTAGAGGCAAGGTTTTTCCCTTCTGTTGCTCTGTACTTCAGAGTGGACAGCCTTCACACTTCTAGGTGATTCTCCCATGCCCTCTTCCATCTAACCATAGGATACCTGGGATTACAAATGTGTACCCTTGCATCTGGTTTTTGTAGATTCCATGGGCTGGACTTAAGTCATCAGGCTTGCAATGCAAGTGCTTGTCCCTGCTAAGCCTTCTCACCATCCTTGATAATTAATAAGCTTATAAAATATTTGCCTCAAAAATCACATTAACTTTGAGACTTAAGATCCAAGGCTTGTAAGGTGTAAGTTTTGCATCTCATTGCTGCTTCAGGTCTTTGTTCTTGTCATGGCTTGTAGGTATGGGAGCTGTGACTGGAGCCTTAAATATTGGCCTCTTAACCTCATTGTGTCTCTGGGTGTCAACATTCTCCTCTGTAAAATACAATCTTGACAGTAGCTATGTCATAGGGTTCTTCTAAGAAATGAATGACTTCACCCGGTAAGGATCTCAAACAAGCACAAACTCCACTTCTCAAAATGAGTCTTTGAGAAATCAGAAGTTATTACTGTCATGAAGCATATCACTACACACTGGGAAGTGTGTCGCAAAATCTAAGATGGTAATGTCTTTGTTGTCTAGGACGTCACAATCTAATTGATGAATATAAAACACATGTTAACATGATTGGGTTTTAGGCCCAGTCCACAGGAGGCTTTCATACCTGGTATTGTAAACCTGGTTCCCCTAGCAGGGAAGCTACTATTATGTTGCTAAACAGATGTGGTGTTTAGCTGCCTTCTAAGTCTTTGTGTTTATACCCATATTTGATTGCAAAACAGAAGCTTCTGCTTGTGGTAGGCAGTGGTTAATGCATGGACCCATAACTGGTCATCAATCTGAAGATAAGTGACTATGACCCTTTAGTCCTAAATAGGACACCTGTATCTCCACCTCCGAGGCTCAGGGAACATGGAAGAGAGGGATGAAAGACTGGAAAACCTTGGGATGGGAAGGTTGCTGTGAAACCTCTCTCCTTGATTGGGATGGGAAGGTGCTGTGGAATGCTGTTTTCTGGGTGGGGATGGGAAGGGGTGCTGCCAAATGCTGTCTCCTGAATTGAGACGGGAAGGATGTGCAAAATGCTGCCTTCTGGACACAGCATGGCTCTTGGAGTCATGAGCTCACAGCAGCAGTGGCTACCTACATAAGACCTGCATATTATTGGCCCATCCATTTTCTGTCATGGGTAAGGGGAGAGGCTTACATCTCCCAACCCTTTCTCAAGGCATTCACCTGGGGAGGGAGGGCAATAACCTCCCACCCATGCTCATGCAGACAGCCTTAATTAAATGTAATGGGCCACACAGAAAAAAAAAAAAGATATGATACTCATCCCTCGGGAAGAGGAGGGGAAGAGAATAAAAGTATAATGGGGGATGATCAGAGAACAGTATATATGGGTATGAAATTATGAAATAATAAGTGCATTTTACAAATAGAGAGTGGGGAAAACTGGGATTTTTGGAGGAAGTGTTATTTAACCTAAATAAAGAATATTCAGTTCTTCCACACTGGGGAAAGGGATCTAACTAAAAACAGCTCTTTGGGAATGGCCATGACTCATACGCGATCTCCTGTACTGTTCTGTGTAAGACAATGTGTCAGATCCTGGTGGCAGTAGATATATAAAAAGACCCGTATCCGTCTAGAGCTTATTATTGAGAGACAAAATGCACTAGGTTCTGTGTTCGAGATGGGTATTCAAGAAAAGGAATGCTTATCTTATTTGATTTTATGGATTACTGTTTGCTGCTTAATGATGTAATGATTGGATATACATATATGCCAACAATGACTATTTATATCTAAGTATGGCATATTTAGCGGAAAACAACAGAAACTGTAGTTTTCAGAGATAATTTAAAAAGAAAAGAGCTCAAACTTAAACATGGTTTTAAGACCTGATGAATTTTGGTACCAGGAAAAAATTTTTAATGTGAATGAATTTGTATGTGTATATGTGTGCGTACTTGCATGTACATGTGTGCATTGGGGTCAGGGTCTCATTGGCCTGGAGCTCTCTGTGTATGTGGGCTAGTCATTCAGGGAGCCCCAGAAATCTGTTCCTCTCTGCTCCCCAGCTAGGGGATTGTGACTGTTTGCCACCATGTTTGTCATTCTTTATGTGGGTTCTGAGGCTTGAACTCGGATCCTCCTAACTGAGCAAGCCCTTTCCTAACTGAGCTAGCTACTCAGCCCCTTATCTAGATGAATGTGACACCAATTGCCTAAATAACATTTGGAATCAGGTCTTTTTTTGATATATTTTCTTTCTTCTATTTGATATTATTCATCCAAGAGGTACTATGAAGCCCCCATGAAGTAGACATTATGCTCAATGAGGTTCTTGACCCCAGGTTCTATTTGTTGGACTGTGCTAATAAAACTAAATGACCAAATAAGCAAATATTCAGAATGTTTATATTCTTAAACAAACCAGTTGTGTTCTCAAAGGTTGGTATGGAGCAAAGAGCAGGACAAGTGTTTGGTACAGAGTATGATGTGACCAGGGGTTTCAAGGGGGAAGCAGGGAATGGTTGAGACCCAATTACTCCCCTCCCCCACCCATCCTCTCTCTCACACACTTTTTTTTTTTGAGGTAGGGTTTATTTGTGTAGCCCTGGGTGTTTTGGAACTCACTCTGTAGACCAGGCTGGCATTGGATTCGCAGAGATCTGCCTGCCTCTGTCTCCTGAGTGCTGGGATTAAAGATGTGCACCATCACTCCCAGTAAATCTTAAGGGAAGAGAGAAGCTACCTCAGCTGCAGGCCAGGAGGACAGGGGGTCTTCTTTGTAGACTTCTCCTACTGCCTTTGGAGTGCAGAGTGGCAAAGAAGATGAAAAACAATATAAGCTTGGCTGGATTTTACTTTGATGCTGTGGCCTAGGCTTTACACGCCTTAGGAACCAACTAGGGTGGTGGCCGCTGTGAGGGAAGGTTCATGTGTACGCAACCTGAAGGAGTTCTTTAGTGAGGAAGCAGAACGTCCTCCCTAGGCGAAGGATGGAAATACAGTCTGGAAGACATCGGGTGTTCCTTCTGCTTCAGTGTGGTTTTCCAGTCGGGGAAGTAATTTGTTTTCATCTCGCATTGTGAGCTCACCTAATGAATAAGCCATTAACTGAGATGGTAAATGAAAGCAGAGCCATAGTCATCTTTTATGTGGAGACCTCATCACAGTCTTGGCATGACCAGCCATCTGTAACACTTTGGATACCCTGGGTGGTAGAACTTTCTGGAAAGGTGGCTTACTCAAAAGTTTCTGCTTGTTTATCTTCAAAATAAGAAAGACATCAAGCCCGAGCTTGCCCGTGACCTATTTTGTAATTCTGAGCTTACATCCAGGGGTCCTTTGGGAATTATGAATAATACGAGAGAAACAGGAGGCCGAGAACATGAAACAATCCAGAAATAATGTTAAGTTTTCACTAAAGTCTAATTTGAGGTTTGCTTTGAAGATGAAAGTTGATAAAGGTTTGCAACACATTATGATTTTAAAAGCACTTTGAAAGAACATGTCAAGGATGCCCCTTTTTTATTTGTCTGATTACTATGCCTTTCATTGGCTACTTAGGAGGTAGGTAGATGGCACATGCACAAATAGAGGTGCCACATGGTAATTCTGTACTGGTCGTGACTTCTGTACTTGCTCTGACTATTTGGGCTGAGTTCATCTGTGACTGAAGTATTTCTAGAATATTTGGGAAATGCACATTCAGTAGTCACTGTGTGTGATACCTTCCATATCCGTGCAGTGTTAATATACTGAGCTCGAAGATGGTTCTCGCCTACTTCCTGATGGCCAGTTTGGATTCTCAACCTTTGTAGGTACAAGAAAGAAATGAGAGAGAATGGGAGGGTATTCCAGGTGGGAGAAGGCCAGTAATCTTGTCTTACTACTGAAATCTGGTGAGTTTATGAGTTAAGAGGGACCTGTGGCAGTTGGTGGGGCCCCTCAGTGGGACATGTCCAATGAAGCTTCACAGATCCCTTCCTTAGTATCTGAGATGTCATCAACAGCCAAGCTTTATTCCCTTCAAAAGAGGACCAACTTCTCAGGTTGGCTTGGGACACTATTGGTTTGAACATACAAAGTCTGTGTACGGGGGAAACCAGAATGGTTGGTTATTCTCCATATTCCCAGAGCTCTGTGTTCTGTTTATGTGATGTTTCTCCTTTGGGGTCCTAGGTCATTCTGGTACATATGTGGACATGTTGGTATATGTGCAGGCTCATGTGTATGTGGAGGCCAGAGGACAGCAGAAGACTGTGTTCTTCATGTGGTGTCAAGTTACAGTTTCGAGATGGGCTCTCTCAGTGGCCTGTCACTCACCAAGTTGGGCAGGCAAGAAAGTGTCTCAGGGACCTGCCTGCAGTTGGAATTACAAGTGCATGCCACCATGCCCATGCCACCATGCCTAGCATTACAAGGGCATGCTAAAATTGGTGGGCTCTGGGGATTGAGCTCAGTTCTTCACGCTTGCAACTGAGCCTTCTACCCAGCCCAAGTTTGTTCCTCTTTATTGTATTTTTTCTAGTCCCAGGCAAAGCAGATGCTTCCTAAATTTGCCCAACTGATTCTCCATCTTCGTCCTGGTCAGTTTGCCACCTATTGCATGGATTATATTATTGCATATCGACTTTCTCCTTTAGTAACGTCTTACCCTTCAAGTCATGTGTAGGGCAGTGACTACAATGGGTAGTTTTGATCATCAATTTGACATAATTTAGAATCAGCTGGAAAAGGGGTCTCAGTGAGGAATTGCTAGGATAGATGGGACTGGGGCAAGCCTGCAAGGGATTTTACTAATGGGTTTAATTGAGGTGAGAAGACGAACCCCAAATGTGGGTGGCACCATTTCCCAGGCTGCATGACAAAAAGAATGATTTGGGCACCAGCAGGCATGCTTTCCTTGTTTCCTGATTCTTGACTCTGGGTGTGATGCCATCAACTGGTGTCCCTTGGCTGCCCTGAAATTGTGACCTGGATTTGTGGGCCATATAAACCCTCTCTCCCTTAAGTTGCTTCTGTCCCAGCAGCGGAACCTGAAAGTAAGATAGCTATCATCTATTTTAAGTAGGTTTTAAGATTACCCACAGCAGACTAAAGACTACGACTTAATGCCAAATACCACAGGCTAGAACTCTGTGTCTTGAGAAGATAAAAATGGGGAAATTTAAAAAGCTATATTTTTATTTTAAGCCAATACAGAAGGAAAAACATAAAGGACCGTGAACCGCTGTTGCTCTTCCAGTGCATACAACATTTCATCCTGAAAATTAAAATGCTTTCTTTCCAGCTCACCTTCAAAGTTCACATGCTATATAGTATCTTATATACCTAGTCCCACTAAGCAGAGCCTGTGCCCTTTGTTAAGGTAATATGCCCAGCAATAGTGTTTTTATATTTACTAAGAATGTAAGAAATTTAAAAGCATGATAGCATTTCAGCAGCTACTGTTCCTCTTCCTCCTTCCATATTCTGAAAACACATTTGATGTTTAAACCATCCCCATTTCCTTATGGCTATGGATTTTCCAGAAGGCTCCAAGATAAGAGTTCTGCAGCAAAGAGTTTCATCTACCTACCAGATGGACAGTGGAAGGGGAGGCAGCCAAGATAGGGTGTGTTGACATAGCCACCCTCTGGGCACCTGTTTCTGTGCAAATACAAGAACTCGTGCAGATGCGTGCCCCTGAGTTGCTGTCCATGGAAGGAGGGAACTGAGGCGCTCATATCCCACCTCTTCTCAGGCACTGTGTGGAGCTGCCCCTGAGAAGCACCAATCCCTCAGTATTTCTGTCTTTCATATGGGCAGGCCGGACACCTTCAGGGACCAGCCAGAAGTGTGGTCGTAGGAATACAAGGCACGTGTGTCAAAGTGATTAGCGCATAGGGATGCAGGTTAGGCTCTGACTGTATCTGCTATGCTTTGTTTCCTGTGTTACATAAAACTACCTACCGTGACGACTCTTACTTTTGTCGGAGGAAACGACTGTAATTTGATTTGTCAGCTCATCAGATCTCAGTGCTCTGGAACCTGAAATTCTTCTGTTGTGGGGCTGAGCAAGTTGTGCTGCCTGTTGTGGGGATCGATCACCCCAACCAAGCCAGTGAGGGAAGGGCAGGCTTGTTTTGGCTCGGGGTCCATTCTGTCATGGAAAGGAAGTCTTGGTGGGAAGGGCATTTGAGAAGGCCATTGGTCACGTTGCAACCACAGGAAGCAGAGGGAGATAAAGGCTTGCACTCAGCTCACTTCCTGCTTTTTATCAATTCTGGGACCCAGGCCCAGAGAACGATGCCACTTCTTTTAGGATGTGTTATCTCACCTCAGTTAATGTAATTAAGACAGTCCCTTACAATCACTCTGAGAGGCTTGGCTCCTAGGTGACTGCAGATCCTGTGAAGCTGATAAGTAACATTAATCATCACAGGGCAGCAGGGCAGGATGGGTGGGGGCAATTGTTGGTAGGTGGTATACCATTTGGGGGGACAGTTTTTGCTAGATGGCATACCATTTAGGTGGGAGGGGCAATTCTTTGTAGGTGGTAGACAATTTTGGGATGGATGTTTTTAAAATGAGGGGTAAGATTGGAAATGAAGTCTTGGGTTTCCAAATTTATCTTAAAACAATAACCAGAAACCAAGCAATGCTTGTTTAAAAAGAAACAGAGAGGTTCTAGAACTAATAGGCAACAAATGAACTCACTTCTTTTGTTCAGAAGCAAAATTCGAGGAGGGAGAAAACGCCGAGACTCATCTGGAGAAAAAAATAAGTGGGGAGCTGCATAAAAATAGAGGAGGCCTTGCAGAGTGGTTGAGTCATGCCACATACCTGCACCCGAGTTTCAATGCCAGTCTTCGTGGTCAGGAACAATATAATGTAAATAGACATCTTGGTGGACTTTCTGAATTTATGGTCTCAGCTCAGATGGTACCCACAACACCCAACTTGTCCCCGTGGGGAAAGTTCTTCCCTAAGAATGTGTTTTTTTATTCTTGTCCAGGTACTGTTTTCTTGCAGTCTGCATTTGAGTGGTTTAGGGACACATTTTATTCTTGTCTCTGCAGTTGGACTCCAGAAGCACAGCACAGGAAGGATTTGTCTGCTCCCCGGGGAACGTTGGGTACCACCAGAGCTGCTGGCTTTGGTTACAATTTTTATTAGACTCTGCATGAGCTCCCTTGTCTCCCAGGTCCCTCCCTCCCCACATCTTCTGACCTTGACATTGAAGCCAGGAGACTTCTTGGGCATGCTTTGATGGCTCGTTTCATTGCTAGGCAGTTTCTGACAACTTTCTCATACAAGAGGGAAAGACTTTCTTTCTCTATTTGCTATTTCCCAGATGCTTTGCTTTGACTTTGTTTTAATTTATTATCCAGAGCCATGCCCAGGACAAATTTCAGGCATTTCAACTCAAGCAGATTTTACTTCACTGTGTCTCCAAAGGAAAATTCAACAGCTATAGATTAAAAATAAAATAAAGTAAAAGCTTAGTGGAATATCGTCAATGACTTAGGACATAAAAATTTGAGGATTCGTGAAAACGAGTCTAGGGGCCAGAGGGTTGGCTCAGTGGCGAAAGTGCTTGCAACACAACGATGAGAATCTGACTTTGAATTCTCAAACGCCACATAATACCAGACGTGGTAGAACACCTCTGAAATTCTAGTATTCCTATATGGAACAGGAGGCAGAGAGAGGAGCTTCTCAGGATGCTTATGAGTCGGCGAGCCTCCCTGTGCAATGGTAAACAGCAAAAAGACTCAACCTAGGTAAACTGCAAAGCGGAGACTGGCAATGAGGTGGATCTTTCTCATGTGCAATGGCATACAGAAGCCCACTCACCTCTACACATATACACAAATTAAAAAGAAAGGCGATTACAAAATTTCCTTTTTCAGACCCTGGGCCTATTCGTTGCAAGTGTGTTTTGTGAATGAAAAGTAAGGACCTAGACTCGGGCTTGGATCAGCGATGATCAGAATCTAGAATAATTGCACACTCATCTGCATGTTACTGATTCAGGGCGGATCTGTTTGCATGGAATTACTTGCATTTATGTTTTCCTTCCTGAGCTAAAGCATATCCCTGAGGTCCTCCTCAGAGCATGGGGAACTGAATGCTCCCGTGAACAGCAACAGCCTGCTTAGTTCCCGCCACGCTTTGCAGAAGGTGTTCTCTGCTGGTACCGCACTAATCCACCACTTCCAGATTGGAAAGCGGCACCGAGCAGCACAACATCGAAAAGCAAACCACCATCTGGAGGGTCTGTTGCCCCAAAGGGGGCTTTAGAGCCAGACTTTTTCTTGGGACAAGGCCAAGGAGGAAATTTGAGCAGGTGAGATGATCGGGTTAAACTCAGCGTTTTGAGTTTGCCTTAAGGGAATCTTTGATCACAGAAAGAGGCTCAAGGCTCTTGGACTTGGTGTGAAATTGTGGTAGCTGTCATGTGTCCTGCAGGAAACCTTCTTTACTGCAGCAACAATGCCACAGTGGATAGGACTCTCTAACACCACCCAGAAGCTGTTTTGGCTAACCCTCTTTGGCGCCTCTGCTGGCCCCGCAGAGTAACTGCAAGCCAGACGCCCTGACAGTGGGCCTCCATTATGCACCTGTCACTTCTTCAGGTCACTCACTCATTTCTGCACACCGTATGTTTACCATTGAAGAGGGGTCTACCAGGACCCAGTGATGCCTAACCTACCTCATTCCCTTCCAGGGCTATGATGTCACAGAGTCACTTTGGATTCCATAAATAGCAAATCTCTCAGGCAGACCCTCTCCAACACAATTGTCTATGATGGAGAGACTGCACTGGGAAGAGGGTCATCTTGTAGAAACCGGTATTGTCCCTTCATGCATTTGTAACAATGAGCAGGGCCTGCTTGTTTGGGTTTCTGACCTACCCAGTTCCCAACAGCCGGCAAGCCCCAAAATAAAATCACACTGAGATCTCTATAAGTTATAAAGCTGATTGGCCCATTAGGTCAGGCTACTTATTAGCTCTTGTAGCTTATATTAACCCATTATTCTGATCTAGTTTTGCCATATGGCTCAGTACCTTTTTCAGCAGGGCAGATCACATCCTGCTGCTTTGGTGATCTGCGCAGGAGTGGGAGGAATCAGCTTCCTCCTTCCCAGAATTCTCCTGTTCTCCTTGCATCATTTCTACTTCCTGTTTGGTTTTCCCACTTATAATTCCTGCCTGGCCAATCAGCATTTGTTTAAAACATGATTGACAGAATACAGACAATTCTCCCTCATGCATTGACAGCAATGAATAGATAACAGTTTACTGGGTCGTGTTATCAGTATTAGAGCTGGGATCACAATGGGTGTGGGTACACCTTGATCCCAGTTGTTCAATTATGCCTGTCCCGTCTCTGTTTACACCTAAAGCTCACATCAGTACCCCTAAGAGGAACTGGAGAGCCATGGAGCCTCATTATTTATTCTTCTCCCCAAGATGTTGTTTCCTTCTTCCATTATGAGGTAGCATTTTGTTCTCCTACTGCAATAAAAGAAGTTTCTCTAACTAAGGCTGAGAGCAGGCCAGAAATTCTTCATTCTGCATCTTCCAGTTGTTCCCTGATCCCTCCGGTGGCCATATGCCTGTCCTGTTGGGGGCTGAACATGCAGCCTTTATTTATCCACAGTATCTTGAGGAGCTATGCACCTCTGCATTTGTAGGCTTCCATTGTGAAGAGAAGATTCGCTAAGAGTCACATTCGCCTGTGTGTGCAAGGGTTGGGGAAGTGATTTGATACTGCATCCGTTCAGCTAAGCAGCCCTTGTAAGTTCCCCCGGGGCCCAAGACCCCTTCTCAGCTATGGGTCCTCAGTGGTGTACAGCACAAGACATTGATTTCTTCTTGTGGAGTGGGCCAAAATGCTCATCAGAGCGTGGGACTACCCCATACCAGTTGGCCGCTAGGAGCCAGTGCCTGTATCTTAGGCAGCAGGTTGGCGTTTCAATTCGTAGTGTTCTCAGCTGAGTAAGGCCACTGTCGTTTTCTGGCTCCACGAAAGCTGGCCAGCAGGGAGGAAGCTTCCACAGTGTGATTTCTCTGTGTCTTGTATTCAAGATGTATGATGTCTTCAGCAATAGGATCCTATTAACTTGTAACTTAGCATCCAAGAGGAATGACAAGAGCCTTTATTAGTTTTGGTGGAGGAAGATAAGCTTTTCAAGCCCTTTTAACCAACAGTTTATAAAGAGGTATCCCGTACTTGGCACTGGGATCTTGGCTAGACAACCCCAGGCTACTGAGTTCACCATTATTCAGCCATGCAGGCTGACACGCTTCTAACACCCATGTTTTTTAGTTGGCTTATAAAGTGTCTAATACATTTGGTTTTTTACTCCTGTAAATGAGCATCAGAATGCAACCATCTTCATGGGTTACAGTCTAAGAAGTACCTAGAACACAGTCATCACTTGAGACATTTTGGTTTTGGGCTCTGTTTAAAAAAAAAAAAAGTTCCCGAACCACTGGGATTAATCAATTTTTGAAGCAATTTCATCAGAATTTGCAGTTGCTGTAACCAATGGGCAGATTGCCTGGATTTGGGGTTGAAGGCAATTTAATTCCAGTGTCTCCACCATCGGCTTTGTCTAGCTCTGAATTCAGGTCAGGAAAGGTAAGTTGGCATCAGCAGCCAGCTGTTGCTACCTGTATCTGAATGCCAATGTCCCCTCGTCTATTGACATAGGAAGAAAATAAATAAGACAGCGTCCTCAGAATTTTCTTTATGCTAAACATATAATTAGTCACTTACCCATGATGAGTAAAATTTAATTTTAGCTAAGTGAAAAGGAATGCTGATCAGATTTATTTTATTATCTGTTTACTTTCTGGGAAGAGGGTAGCTGGATCAGAACCTCTCTTGGAGTTGCATTGTTTGGTCCCTACACTGCCTACCAATGGATGTGCTGACACTTGCAGGGATTGCATGCACAAATGCAAAGACAGTTCCATCAACTGTATCTTCCTTTGCCCGACAGAGGGATTGCCTGGCTGCAGCTTCTGTGTGCTCAGATGGGGCAGAGCCTGGGAGGTGACAAAGACAAAGACATGCCTGGCCAGTCCCGGACAAGGTCACCAAGGACTTCTACTTCGTGGGTTCTCTCCTCTTTGGTGTCTGTCAGCCCAGTGACTTTGTTCCCCTTTGGCAGCTCAACACCCTCGCTGGGGCCAAGACTCCTGGCTGTTCCCAATCATTGCTCTCACAGCTCTGATTTCACCACCAACCCCATTTCCAAAGGGCTCTGCTTCCAAGATCAGTCGGAGGGAGACTTTGGATGCATTCCTGCGAAGCTTTTAGGCAACAAGGGAAGCTTCGTGCGTTCCCCCACTAGTGTGGTATTTTTTATAGAGGAGATGCTTTGAAGTGTCAGTGTTTTAACCATAAGAAATAAATCAGAAAGGATGAAATTTCAGCCACAACCTCCAGTCAGACCGTAAACCCAGCTCCGACCTTGCCTTTGTACACGAGGGCACACCTGTAGACCCCAGCACTGAAGATATGCTTGGACTCACGCCAGGACTCTGCTAAGAGCGTAGAGGTATGCAGGACGCATACCACGGCAAGCATATGGAAGGATCCTTAAACCATTCTGTTTGGACAAGAATCTTTGGGAGGTCATAAATTCCTTGCCTCTGAAAACTTTCGAGGCAGGCTGCTGAACTCTTGGAGGGGGACATTGGAGAGAGGATTCAGGCCATAGGTGCGTCAGTCGGACTGAGCCAGGAAGGCAAGCATACTTCCTCTAGGCTAGACCAGGGAAATGGTTCAATTCTATGGAGAACCGATGGCATTGGTGAGGAGGCAACCTGGAGCTGAGAATGCAGGAGCATCTAGGGCTTATAGGACTATGGGTCAAGGATTTCCGGAGACTAGAAAGTGAGGGCCCTTCTGATTAGTGGATTGAGGTAAACCTGCCCAAAGGGTGCTGAGGCTGCTGTGAGCAGCACTGGTTAGTCTTAGAGCCTCTTAAGAGGCACTGCCTCTGCCGGAAACCTTGTATTGACCCTCAGATAGGAGGAGCCACTGCTTATCTTCATTTCCTCTTGCCGCTCCAAATTTAGTCAATGCTTTTTGTTGGCCATGCCCAGCGGCCAGGCTGTTAGTTGGGCTACCAGGGCAAAGAGCATAGGCACGCTCTGAGACATTCTTGGCTAATCTGGACTGTGGGAACTTGTACCAGACAAATTTAAAATGCCTTGTTAAGTCTGACAAACAAAAACAACTTTATTGGTTTTTAGCGAGAATTTTTTATATAGTATATTTTGATCATGCATTTTTCTCTTCCCTCTTTACTTCTCGACCTTCCCTATATCCATACCCACCCAACTCTATGCTCTCTCTCTTTCAAACAAAACAAAATGAACAAAAAGCAAGCAACAAAAACCAGGAACCCCCCCCCCCAAGAAACTCCACAACAATGAAAACCAAAACAATGACCAGTAGGACAAAAGCAAAACGCTCAAATAAAACAAAATGAAACAAAACGTTCACAAAAATACAGCTGAGTTTGTTTTGTGTTGGTCAACTATTCTTGGGCATAGTGTCTGCCCTGGTTGGTATACCCAGTGAGATTCTGCTGGAGAAAACTGACCCAGCCTTTGCAAGTAGGTGTCAGTTACAGAAAGCTTCAGGTTAGGGGGGGGGACCCTGTGTGCATCCTCCCCTCTCAGTGCTCGGACCCTGTCTGACCCGAATTATGTAGGTCTTGTGTGTGCTGCTCCATGCTCTGAGTTCAAATGTGTGCCAGGTCTGTTGTGTTTGAAAGACAGTAATTTTTGGAGTCATCCACCACCTCTGGCTCTAATAATCTTTCCACCTCGTCTTCCACATGGCTCTCTGAGCCTTGAGTGGGAGGAGTTTGATGGAGACATTCTATTTAGGACTGAGTACTTTCTCTATGTTAATCTCTATCTACGGCAAGAAGCATCTCTGATGTGGATTGATCAAGGTACTGACCTATGGATATAGCAATATGTCATCAAGATTATTACCCTGTACCTTTAGCAAAATAATGGCAGCAAGTATCCCCTAGGCCCAAGACCTATTTAGTCTCTGGTTATTAGCCACTTTAGCCATGTCAGTTATGGGTTACATCTCATGAAGTAGGCCTTAAATTCAATGAAAAAACTGGTTACTCATACAGCAACTATGCCACTACTGTAACAGTTCATCTTGTAGACAGGTCAGTCTTGTAGGTCACAGCGTTTGTAGCTGGGGGACATTGATGATTTGATGCTAACCATTCTCCTCTGATATTGTGCAAAGTGCCTTCCAGTACCGTGAATGCTAGTCAGTCAAGACGAGACTGCTAATGGAGCACCAGCTTGACTTTTCCACTGAGTGACGTGTACCATCAGGTTGTGGAGAACAACCAAGAGTCATGTAATTGCCTGTGATGTTTGGGAGTTCCATGGAAGCCCTTTGCTCAGACTCAACAAGCTATAACCTGTTCCTGGTATTGGAGGTTTTAATTTGTGGCATAAGGTATTTAATTGGGATATTCACTTCCTTATTATTTGGTGATGTGAGTTTCCCCTCTGTATGCTGTGAATATCATTGGTTAATAGAGAAATTGTCTTGGGCCTGAGCACAAAATAGAGGTAGGTGGGAAAAACTAAACTGAATGCTGGGGGAAAGAAGGAGGAGTGAGGAGAAGCCATGTAGCCCGGCCAGAGACAGGAGCCAGAACTTTACCCGGTAAGCCACTGCCAAGTGGTGATACACAGATTAATGGAGATGGGTTAAATTTATATTTAAGAGTTAGCCAATAAGAAGCAGTTTTTTAAATAATATAGTTTCTGTGTGATTATTTTGGGTCTGAACTGCCGAGTGGCCGGGAAACAAACAAGCGGCCTCCCTCCAACAATTTGGTGACTTTAGCTAGATTCCTTTTATATACATAAGTATTTTAGGAAGTTTCTAGAGTAATAGGTCTCTCTATATTTTTCCAAATGGCCTTTATTTAGTTCTCTGTCCCCATATTCCCTCATTTACCTTCCTTCCCACCCATCCCTATTTAACCCTACCAGTCCAGTTTCCCCTTTAATACTTCTTAACACTGTATTCTATTTCCCCTTCTGGGGGAGATCTTTTTCCTCCCTCCTGGTCCCATTACTAAGTATCTAACACATAGTAAAAGCTTAAAACCTAGCATTCGTGTATAAGAGAATGTTTGTCTAGTGGGGTCTGCATTATGTCACTCAGGATATTGTTTTCAAAGAAAACATCAGACATCTCCCCATTGTTCCAGGGGCGATTATACCTTGCCCTGTCTGGTGCAGAATGAGCCGGACTGGATGGAGTTGTCTGCTTTCTTGTTTGAAGGGCTCTGGATGTGAAGGTGAGAACTGCGAATGGCTCTTCTCTCTTCTTGTGTTTCTGGTCATAGAATTGACATAGATGGTCTCATGGTTGTATGATTCTGTTCTTAACTAAAATATCTTATTTCTAGAAAGCTTGGAAAAGAGGTCACAGTGGCAAACTCCGTGTGTGAGTGGGTGTGTATATGTGTGTCAGTGCACATATATGTGTGCCTTTCTATGGAGACTAGAGGACAACCTTGAGTGTCACTTTTCTGGTGCTGTCATATATAACACATAACACATATAACATGTCATATAATATATGTCACATAGTATATATACACACACACACACTCATATATATATATAGTGTGTATTTAATTTTTTTTGAAAGAGGGTCTTTCTGGCCAAGAACTCACAAAGCAGGTCAGGCTTCAGTGATGTACCTGTCTCTTTTCCTACCACACTGGGTTTTTTAATGTGGGTTCTTGTGCATACAAGGCAGTTTACAGGCTGAGCTGTTTCCTCAGATCACAGTGGCCTACGCAGTTCATGGATAGTCACAGTTGCCCCTCATACCTGAGTGCAAAGCCATTGTCTGATCTCTTCAGGGTGATGCTTAGGGTATAGGTCGGGTATTTGTGGGGTGTCTGCTTTGTTCAAGATGCTCTTTCTCCTGCTTTCCTTCACCCAAGCTCAGCTGTTCACGGGGGCCAGGATCCCAGGTGCTGTTCTTGTCCTGGACAACAGCCAGCCAAGTTGGCTCTGTTGCTGCAGCCCCGGCAGGCTTTCCTTAGGTCTGACAATCAGCTGGAGATGAAAAGCAGCTCTTCCTTTGATACTGGTGGCAGTGGGCTGGCTTTCCCAGACAGAGTGCGCTTTGCAGCGCTGCCCTGCATCTGCCCATGGCGGTGACTCAGAAATTAGGCATACTTTAACCTTGAAAGTCATTGAAGATGGGGGCAGGGTGCTAAGGAAGCTGCTGGATGATCTGATGCCATGACCCTGCGGGGCCTCGTAGGGTCATTTCCTGGCCATGCTCTCTGTTTATCCCCACCTGTTTGTGGGCCATAGAAATCAGAGTGGCGAGTGAAGGAGTAGAACTGGAGGGGGCTGAGTTTGGGTAATGTGGGCAGCAGAAAGCTAATTTCTCTCTCCATATTCAACTTGAGTTGGCCTAAGGGCATCAGGTGCCCTACTTACTATCCTTCTGTCTCTCTCTCCTTCTTCCCATCCTTCCCTCTTCCTCCTTGTCTGCTTTTCCCCAGCCTTTTTTCTCTCCCCGATTTCTCCCTTCCACATTCCATCTTTCTCTCTTCCCCTCCTCCATACCATCCTTTATTCTCACCCCCCCGCCTTTCTTCTTTTCAGGATCTTCTTGAGAAACTCTGACTGTCCTGGAACTTTATGTAGCCCTGTCTGGTTTTGAACTCCCGACCTTCCTCCTTTGCCTCCTGAGTGCTGAGGTCGCAAGCACTCTCCACCATGCCTGATTTTGTGGCTCCTATCTGAAAGACAGGTTTACTGTTGAATGGATGTGATCTCAGACTTGCGGTACAATATTTTTGAGGTGCAGAAAGCAAGCACTGGATATGGGGGCCTTCCCTGGCGATATTGGATTTTATTATGTTATAAACCATACCCTTCCTGGTCTACTTCCCTTTTAGTCTTCCACATTGCCTTCCATGTTTAGATGTGAAGGGTGGAGTGACATGCATGTGCTCTTCTTCCTCTACCACCCTTGCTTTCTGGAAAGCAGAATGTAAATAGTTTAGCCGTTTGCACAAGCATTGAGACTTAATAGATATTTCATCAGTACCACATACACTCCCAGGGGTGGATGGTAATCAAAACTGGGCCCACAGAAGAACAGACTCAGTGTGGGATTAGAGGTCTGTTGGGGCTTCTGCCTGGGGCTCCCCTCTCTTCCACTCTTGGAACAGGAGTTTGTATCTGTGCTCTGCCTCAGGTGTGCTGTCAAGCTTCCCAGGCCAAGATGCCATAAAGCTTAGTAAGTTCAGAGTCCTGTGTTAGAAACAGCAGTTACTCGGAGCACCACTGAGTGAGTGGTGTTGATGGTAGCTCCTCGTCTATTCAGGATTAGCCCCACCATCTTCAGACAAATGACTTTTCTGGGGTTATCACAAAACTCATTCTAAAAACAAGTAGCCAGAGCACTTTTTCAGAACAAAAGCTATGGAAGACATATTAATCTTTTCTAAATAGTTTATTGTGGCCATTGTCATTTCATCTCCTGGCTGTATTTCAGGATGGTAACTTTAGGACTCTGGTCCTCACATAGTAGATGACTTTATTTACTTGCCATAGACAAATCCTGCCCCTCTCCACCCTCTAGCCTTTTGTTACCAACACTTCTGTCATCTCCCTTCCTCTATGAACTCAGATCTCCTCGAGTGATGGAATGACAAGTTATATATCCATGCCTGCCTAAATTGCATTTTTTCCTTTGAGCAGATGTTTGTTGTGCCCTTCCTTACCTTATTTAAATAAGTATAGACACAAGGATAACCTCTAGATGACCTGGCTGACCTCTGTCCTCAGGCAGTACTATTACTATGAGGAGACAGCATATTGACTTATGCTCACTTCAGTGTACAGGTGGTTCATGCGTGTGCTCAGAGGTGTTACATAGAGAGACTTAGGTTTGATTTTAAGAGATTCCTGTGATTTATATATGGGTAATGTCTCCAAGAGTCTCATATGACAATCTTGGGAGATGTTGTTGACCTGCAAGAGGTCCTTATGTCACTGTGAGTGTGACCTCAAAGGCTTGTGGTGTGTTTCCTGGCAGTCTGTTAGTATGATCCCTGCCGTTGCTGTATGATGTCCTCAGTGGAAGCTGGAGTGGTGGGGTATTGGCTTCCTGGTGGTGGCATGGATCTTGAAACTCCATAGAGTTCTGTCAATAAACATGGCTCCCGTCAGTACCTCTGCCATGAAGCTAAACTCTCAGAAAGCTAAGGAACAAGATGGATCTAGCTATCAAAGTCACGGCTTTAATCCTAGCCATATCACTTAGCAAACTAAAGACTCATGTGGTCTGAAATAGAGAGATATACAGAAAAGATATTCAGATGAAAAAAATAAACTACTAAATGATTTACAGTGTGTTTAAAAATATACTGCTACATATATTTTTAAACACACTGTAAACCTTAATAAATAAATAAATTTAATAAAAAAAAATATATGTAGGCTTGGGAGAGAAAACAAAAAGGATAAAGTCATGAGAGAGAGAGAGAGAGAGAGAGAGAGAGAGAGAGAGAGAGAGAGAGGGAGAGAGAGAAGGAAGTTGGGTGTAGTGGCACACACCTCTGTGAGTTCAAGGACAGCCTGGTCTACAGAGTGAGTTCCAAGAGAGCCAAAAATACAGAGAGAACTCTGACTCAAAAAACCACAAATTAAAAATAAAAAAGAAATAGAGTTTAAAATGAAGCCACATAAAGATGGAAAACACACAAAGAATCTGGATACCATGTTATTGTGTTATCTTTGAATTGTTTGATGGCTGAGGAAGGAGCAAAAGCTGCTAAAAGGCATTTGATTATAAATGCTGCTGAATTATTCCAACGCATATTTTTGAAAATTTCTTGACTTTAAAATATAAGTCAAGGATATGCTACTTTGTTTTTTTTTTTTTTTTTTTTTTTTTTTTTGGTTTTTCGAGACAGGGTTTCTCTGTGGTTTTGGAGTCTGTCCTGGAACTAGCTCTTGTAGACCAGGCTGGCCTCGAACTCACAGAGATCCGCCTACCTCTGCCTCCCAAGTGCTGGGATTAAAGGCGTGCGCCACCACCGCCCGGCAGGATATGCTACTTTGGAGAAGAGGTTTTGCTTTTGTTTTCACAAGAAATGAGAGGCTATGGATTTATTCTGGGTTAATAAAAATCAGGTTTGATCAAGGAAGACTCCCTGAGAAATCTCTGATAGGAGCAGATGGCACAGATGTCTGAGTTCTACATCCAGACTGCTAGTTGAGATGATCAAACCTCACAGAATATTCCAGTCAGGACTTGACCATAATTATAAATTTTCTTTAGGTCCCAATAAAATTATCAGCACCCCAATCAGCAGGAAGTATCCTGGAAAAGTATGCCCACATTCCTCACAAATGGATTATGGATGCTTGTCTTTTAGAGTGTTGGTTACAAGTTGTTATGGATAATGGTCTGGGAAAAATGCTAAACAAAGATGATTAGATTCAGAGTTCCTATTTTGAAAAAAAGGTGGGGGACTGTTGTGGGACAATGTGTTTGGTTAAAAGCATCACCTCAGCTTCCTGGTACCCCTTTATACAAAGAGTCTAGATTGTTTAGTTAGGGGACTTCACCCCAGCCCCTGACATCCATCTTTGGAATGCTGGGTGGAAAGTTCCATTTCAAAGCTCCCACCCCTGGGAGTTGCTTTAATCCAAATTCTACCTCTGAGAAAGCCCACCAAACGGTTACCCCTCCCCAGGGAGGGTCAAGAAAACCTGCCAAATGGTGAACCCTCTCCAGTGAAGGTCAAGACCACTCCCACCAGCCATTTAAACTGTCCCTCAAAGAATGAACACATGATCTCTTGGTTTTCTTTGGTCTCCCCCTTTTCTTCTTTCCGTCTCCATGTTTTCCTGGGGCTATGTGGGAATGCTGGCAGCCATTAAACATGAGCATTTTCTAATTTGGTCTGATTTGGCCTGATTGGAATTATTGTATCAGCAGAGTGTTTGGTTGTTTAAGGAAAAATACTTAACACAATGGTCTTGTACTTTGTAAAGATTTGTCACTTGTATTTTAATAAAATGCTGATTGGCTAGTAGCTAGGCAGGAAGTATAGGTGGAGTGATGAGAACAGGAGAATGCTGGGAAAAGGAAAGGCTCGGTCATCACCCAGACACAGAGAAAGCAAGATTAGAATGCCTTGCTAATAAAAGGTACCAAGTCACGCATCTAACACAGACAAGAATTATGGATTAATTTAAGCTGTAAGAGTTAGTTAATAAGTAGCCTGAGATAACAGGCCAAACAGTTTAATTAATTAATTATAATTATAATTATTACATTATAATTAATATTATAATATATTATAATATTACATTATAATTAATGTAGACCTCTGTGTATTTCTTTGGGACTGAATGACTTCGGGACTGGGAGGGACAGAAACTTGTCAACAGTGGAGTGCTCCATTTTAAATGGAAACATGCACTGCAAGCTATATATATGTTTTCTCTTTTTAAGTTAGTTATCTCAGCTATTTTGTTATATGAGAGGAAAGTTGATTAAATATAAAAATGAATAACTGTTTTGTTATAATCTTGGTCTCATTTTTCCCCCTCAAAGAATTATGTGTTCAAGGCTTGACCATCTGTCTGTGGTGCTGTAGGGGAGAACCAGAAACTGCAGGATATGGGTCCTTAGAAAAGTAAGTTAGGTCACTGGGGGCCCACTTTTAAAAGGGAGTATTGGGATTCTATGCCTTGCTTTATTTCTTGGTCACCCAGAGCCGACTTCTTTCCCATCGCTAGGATGTGTTGCCTCCCTATAGGCCTACAGACAACAGGGCCAAGTGATCATAGACCGCATTCCCTGAAATCATCAAGCCAAATTAATCTTTCTTTTTCCTTCTGAGTTGTTTATCTCTCAGGGAGAGACAGGAGATGAGTGGTTGGTCTATGGGCAGCAACCCCAGGGGAAGGGAACCCCAGATTCTACTTAGCATATGCATAGAAGGGGGAAATCACACCATCTGAATGTGGCAGGCCTGGAGTGTAGGTGGAGGTGGCTGTGCATAGGATTCTGGGAGATGAGGCTGGAACTGGTCCTCTGTCTTCAAGGTGCTAATGCGTTCTGTAACCTGTTGTCAAGCCACCTGCCTGTGTCCTTCTCCTTCCTATTCCTCCTATCTTTCCACAAAGCCCTTCATTGTTGGTTGCCTCTGCAAGTAACTAGCTTACCAAGTATGTCAGTATAATATTCCAAGGCATAATAATCAGGTTAGAAGAGGAGGCTTCTTCTGGGAACTAAGTTTGAAAGCTTCAGGGGTCTGTTTAGGTTTCCTAGCTTTTGCTCACATGTTGGGTGATTAAGTATGTCAGTGAGATGACCTTTGGAAAAAACAAGGTGTGTCTGTATTTGTTTCTCTTAAGGTCAACTAGAGATACCTACAGTTAAGGGGGAACTCATAAAGGACAAATAAATCTGTGTTTGTGAAGCATTTGGTGATCCTCCTCCGAAAAGAGATGCAGGATGCAAGGACATCTTTGTTTCTCTGATAATGTGGAGACTAGTGGAAAATCCCTTTGACATTAGTCACATCTATTGCCATTCACAGTCTTCCGACTGCACCGTCTCTGTGCTCTGCTTCTTGGGTGACCCCCTGCTCACTGTAGGTTCAAGACTTTGATAGGTATCAAAGCCTCAGAGAACTGTCATACAGATAACCAACATCAACAGAGCAGGGTGCAAGCACTTACTTCCATCCTGTAAGCTGGCAAGGGACATGAAAGAAAGATGATTGACATCAGCAAACAAACACACACCCCGATGAGACCTGGTCATGGAGTTCAATGAAAGAGGTACAGCCTGTGACAACAAGAATGGACTTGGACTTTTGTAGTGAGATGCTTTGTGGACCTGGCCTCCTCGATGCATGGCAGCCAGCCTCTGAGGAGCCACTGACAATGTAGATGACCTCAGCCCTGCTGGACACTGCTTCAGGGGAGTCAAGTTCAAATAAGGCTGAATGGCTGGCTTCCCTGCAGGAACTTTCCTGTCTGCAGTCTCTCGTAAGTGCAGGTCAGGTGTAGAGGCACTCTGCAGCAAGCTCGCCTACTATGGCTTTGGCCCTTCCTAGTGCTTCCCTAAAGAGCCTACCAAAGTGGCATGATTGCCACCTGTGAGTCAAGAGCAGACGTGTCATTGATTTCCAACCAGGTGGGACAGGGTGAGCTTCAGGATTGTTCTGCCGCTTTATTTAGACAACAACCATTTCATTGATAACTTGTACGAAGCTCGTGTGAGGTGCTCTCCTGCGAGACTGACAATGAAAAGGTGTGGTTGTTTTCAAAAGGGAGTTCGTATTCCTTCTGTCAAGAGAATATGCAACTGCAAAGATCAACCTTATGCATCCACTCTGGCTGGATGGGGGTGGATTTAACTGCTGGAGCTTGCTGGAAAGGGAGTGACGTTTTTACTTGTAAGGACAGAGGGGAAGCTCTATGGGCATGGAGTTTATGTACCTGAGAGGGAACCCTCTGTCCACCTGCCCTACCATGTGTGTGTGTGTGCATGTGTGGGTGTGTACCATGTCTCTGTGTTCATGTGTGTAATTTTCATTGTGTGTGTGTAATAGCATGTGTGCGTGTGCATGCGCGCGTGTGTGTACCATGTCTCTGTGTGTTCATGTGTGTAATTTTCATTGTGCATGTGTAATAGCATGAGTTTGGAGGTCAGAAGACAACTTCCAGCGTCAGCCCCCACTTCCCCACTTTGAGACAGGGTCTCTTTGATGCTCTCACTGTGGATACTGGGCTAATTTGCTCATGATCTCCTGGACGTTCTTCAGCCTCTTATCTCATCCTAAGAGTCTTGTGATGACAGATGTGTGTTACAGAAGTCACATGGGCTCTGGGGTTTCAAACTCAGGTCTTCAGCCCACCATCTTGAATTAGTAATTATGTTTGAATAAGAGGCTCCTCATTTTCATTTGTAGTAGTCCCATCATAAATTCGTCAGCTTTTCTGGGAGAGGTGTGTGTCCTTGCAGCATGACTTGCTTTGAATCAGATTAGAGGGACATCAAAGGATTGGGTTGGGTGAGCCAGGAAACGCACGTGTAAGAAGCATGGGAAAGAGGATGGGTTGAGAGAAGACAGGCTATTAAATGTACTATGGGATTCAAGGCATTGCAGAGTGTGTCTGATACTTATTTTTTATGTATTTGCATGTAATTTGTGTTACCTTAGGATGTCCCAAGAGACAAATAAAGGGAGAGCAGGCCTAAGGATGCTATTTGTCTTCTGCTCCATCACCGATTAACCCTGGATCACCACTCATGTTTGCATGGCTATCTTTGGAACCGGGTTTGGAAAAGCCTTTGCCAAATATACTGCAAAGGATTCTACCTTCCACTACTGGCTTCTCATGTGGAGGAAATGGGAGATCTAAATTCACCACATTGCGTTTACGAGGTGCAAGGATCAAATGACACCAAAGTCACATCTTTTCAAGATGTCTCACTGGGATCAAAATCCATCTGATTACATTCCAAATAATCTGATTTCCCCACAGTCTCCCCCAAGTTCTGTCTCAAGTTACCCTATGATCATAGCTAATGTTCTGAGGCTGGGTCAGGAGAGAAGCAGGAGGAGCATGCCGAGTCTCTAGCTTGTATGATTGTTTGGAGTTAAGCAAATGAGAGTCTTACTCCAGGCACTGAAGGCCACAAAGACCCTGATGTCACCTCTGGGTCCTTGAGAGAGCTCCTTGGTACCAGATCTTCTCTTTCCCTCTTCCTTGATCCTACTGTCGTGGTGCGCTGATCAGCTATGAATTGCATGGTGTTCTTGGAGATCAGTTCATTGTGTAAGCCCCAGGCATGTTCATAAACTCTGTAAAATCTTTGTGAGGATTTCATGGAACCAAGTAATGTTTTCAAAAGTTGAAAACATTAATTGAGTCCAATTTCCTAGTTCTGGCTTAAAAAAAAAAAGACAAAAGCAAAAACAACAAGAACAACAACAACAACAAATAAACAGAAACAAAACCAAAAAGCCATTGCCTTGATTCTTTCTGTTTCCTTCTTCTCCCCCTGTGCATTCTCCTCTTGATAATCCAGCTCACATCTTGGCGATCTCAAATTTAGTCCAAAATGTGGTGGTTGTTCATGGGTATCACAGACCATTCTACAAGAGGAGAGCGAGGCTTAGTGACGGGAGCAATTTAAACTCTTTGATGTAGATTTTTTTCATGGCATGAAGTCCTTCTGTGCTCAGGCTTACATTTGTCCTCTGCCTTCGGGAAATTACTCTGCAGTTTAAGTGGATTTCTGTAAGTAGCAAGAAAGCATAAACTGGTAGGGCTCTTAAATTAACCAGGCCGTTTTCTTATCACACTTTATAGTCAGCCATAATTAAACCCACAGCAAATGTCAGGAAGGGTTCACATGATAAAACCTTCCCAAGTCCTTAGGGGTCAGGTTATAGAGGGCCATCTTTATGGTCAGGTGGATCATTAACTCAGAAAGCATCCAAGCAGTGTCACGGATCGCCTCTCTGAGACTAACGTGGTGAACCAGGCATCTCAAAGGAAGCTGCTCTGCGCTTGTTAGACACTTACAGAAGAAACCTGCTATTTCCTCTTAGACTCATTATGCCAGCAGCAGAGATTCCCGTGGAAGATTCGTGAGGACCGACCGTGGGTCAGAAGTGAGCTAGCATTAATTGCAACTGTGCGTTGTATTGATGAAGTAAGGGGAACAGGCTTCAAGGAGAAGGAGTAAATTGTGAGTAGCAGCCATGTGAGCACGAGATCTACCCTAGTGTGTTGCTGAGGCACGGCAGACATCTTGGAGATTTTCATGACAAAATAGCCCTTCTGAAAAACAGTTTCTGGCCCTCACCTCTTTTCACTTGGGTTACATATTCTTCTTCAGGTTGTTCTGGGGTCGCTAGTCTAGAGACACAAAGCATGGGGCTACTCTTCAAGACCATCTGCATAGCCTGTGGATTCGTCAGCTTTCCACCGTGCCTGGACACAGAGGTGCAGGGCCCATGGTGGAGTGTTGTGCTCCTGTTCAGTTTTCTTAGCACTTATTTCTCTGCTTTTGTTCAGTATGTGTTTCCTTTCCTGAGATGCTCGCTCTTTGACTTTAGGACCCACAATGTCCCACCCACCCCCATTCCTTTTTGCACACACTAGGTAGGCACTTAATTAGCTAAGTATTTAGAAACTCAGAATTGGGGGAGTCAGTGCTCATGCTTGCTAAGGGTTTTCATGGAGGAATTCTTTCAGGCATACTATCTAAACATTTACTCTTTTCCAAGTCGTACCTCTGCACCCAGTAATCAGTTAGAAAATTAGAAAAAAAACCAATACTTTTCTTGAAATTACATATGATACCTATAAGCTATTATTGGTTCTGAGGAGTCAGCTGATGCCAAGCAGATAATACCAATCCAGTGTCGAAGGTAAAGATCAGTGTTTCTGTCCCTAGAAGGGAAGGGACTGGGAGATGTGACTGCGATCTAAGTGTCATCCTTGAGGTGGTGGCGGCTGCATTACTGCTGCGTTAGTGGCCCTGTGTGTCTCTAGCAGTGAGTCTGAAGTCAAGTAAACACGAAGAAGCTAATGTGACTGGTGTAATTTGTACACTATGAAATAACATGCTTTGAAAGCAAAATGAACTTTTAAATTGCCCATTTGGTCGCATGATTTTGGTAGAGCTTGTCAGGAGAGCTAAACGCTTCATTACTGCTGCTCAAGCATGTTTGGTGCCCTTGCTAATGGTCAGTTGTTTGTAAAGCACTGTGAACTCACTATTACATTTAGCTGACCAACCTTCCTCCTCCTCTTCCTCCCCTCTCCTCTCCTCCCCTCTCCTCCCCTCTCCTCTCCTCCCCTCCCCTCTAGGACTTACCAATTGATCTACCACACCAGTCCAAGAAAAATCTTCCTATGAAGAAGGAAGGAAAAGCTGTAAGTTATTTCAAGACCTGGACTGCCAAATCCAGGATATCCCAGATGTCTCTTCCATTAAAGCACTCACAAAGCTAAGGTACATTCAAGGGGAGGAAAAGCAACACCCCTATGTCCCCCTGGAATGACATGTGTGTACAGGGAAGGGAGGAGACTATCCAACATGAACTGTTATCTTCTTATTGCATTTATGTCTCTGTTACCCTATCAAGAACCCCAAAGCTTGTCTCTACTCTTTCTGTGTCTGTAGAGGGAGCAAGGTTCAAGATGTCATCTTCACCTCTGGGGTGCCTACACTGCTCTGGGGACAACCTGTCTATTGGTCCTTCTCCATGCCCTGAGCCTCCCATTTTCTATGAGACATCCTCACTAGGGAAGAGAGTATTTTATGTCAATCAGTCTCAGCGGAGCTCTGCTTGTTTCATAAGTGTCCCATTGGAAAAAACCATCCCCATGGCTGAAGAAGAGGGGAAAACTACGAAAGTGAGAGGAAGCATTTGTTATGTAAAGCTGAAATTCTTCTGTGGCTATTCAAACCCACTTTCATGGATGTGGGGGAGGGAATGGCAGCCGCATGACTGGGCCTCGATTCACACTCATCACAAGGCATACCACTTCCTCCATAGTCTCAGAGCTCTCTGACCCGGTTCACGATCTCAGGAGCTGCCCCTGTAGCAATAGGGGGCCCTCCCTTCCTTTGACTTCGAGCCCCTCCCATTAGCTCATTCTCTGAAAGGAAGCAACAGTTTCGTTCTTTCGTTCTTCTGTGGAAGCGTTCTTTTCAGTCCTTTCTCTCTTTTCGAACTTCATTTATTGTAGATTTTTCTAAACAGCCTGGATGTCTGAAAGTTTCATAGCAGCTTAATCATGACCTACTTTATGGTTACCCACTGCACGGTAGGTAGTTCAGCTTTCCTAACCAGGGGACTAGCTTTTATGCATGCCCATGTATGTGCCTCTTAAGTCCCAAATAATGCACATGTGTACTTTGTGCATGCGCGTGCCTGCGTGCACACACACACACACACACACACACACACACATGCATATATATATTTCTGAGTTGATTTACAAATTGATATCTTTTTAAATAGATTCTATTTCATTGCGGGTTACTGATTCCTTGTAGAAAGTTGCCCCCATTTAACTTTACAATAAGCATATTAGCCCAAATTAACTTTATATCAAATACATGCACAAACCTAGACCTAGAACTTTTCTCTTTGACCTTGAATTGTTTTCTGTAGAATGACTGGCTTAATTTATGTATCTGAGCTTTGTCTGCCCTGGGGCCTCTCTTTTGTATTGAACTTTGGCTCTTATAGACTGGATCAAGAACTAATTGATGGTATGGGACGTAAAATCTCAGGGATGGATTGGCATCACCCACAGCATCTCAGTCGTAATGAAAATTGTTTGGTTTCTGGACTCTCTTTGACTTTTAAAAGATGTTTTCAAAAGCTTAAGTAATGGCAACACACCACACAGGGAGGGAGCCGTTCAAAGCTTAGAGCTGAGCAGTTGCGGTGACATTAGGCAGGAGCATGTCCATGAGCCTTCGTTTTCTTTTATCTTGGCCAGTGAAATCCTTTTAGGAGAAACTTTGAGTGTTGCTGGCCTGGAACACGTAGCTGCTCGTAGGGGAAGATGAGATCATGTTTTTCTATCACTGAGGAAACTTAATTATTAGAAATTCCAGACTTTCTAGGGGACTCTGAGTCATGTTTTCAAAGCACATTTTCTCCAGCAAGGCAGAACAGTCACAGCCCAGTCTCTCTCCTACCCGAGGCACTCAGCGCAATGCGCTGCTTACAAATGTCTGTTTTTCTTACGCCGGAGTTCTCTGTGGGTCCTTGCCTTATTTCTTTTACCTCCCACCCGCGTTTTCAATCCCTGAGCCTCACAGATGGAGGCAGAAAGTACACTTTCATACGCTACACTCCCTGAGGAGGTGGGTGTGAGAACGGAGTCACACTCACCAGGCAAGGGCTTGAAGTTTCAGTCATGATTTTAAATTCTACCAAATGCTTTTTGACTGGTCATGTTCGTCATGATGCAAACAGTCTCAGTGTGCTTCTGGAGGACTCTAGATGCCGATGGATCTCTCCAAGTGGGTACAGCCATTTGTTTATTCCTTCATTGCTTTAATAGGCAGGTGTCTAGTATTGTCTACATATCCAGCACTGCTTAAGCAATATCCCAGTGAGAGAAAACTCCTCATCTCCATCCTCCTGAAGGTCCCAGACCAAGAATGTACTATTAACACAAAAAGCAAATGTAATGTATATTGTTCTTATGTATACTCTGTAATGGAACTTAACGACCAATAATGAGTTGAGGAAAGGGAGTGGACTAAAGAGTGTCAGAAACACGGGCTGTCATTGGACTGGGTGGTATGAGGAGGACTCGCTGAAAAATATGGTTCAGGACAAGCCACGTGACACTCTAAGGGAAGCATGTTTTAGGGAAACAGCACAGCAAGGGTGAATGTTCAGATGGCAGCTGCTTAGTGTGTTAGTTGGAAGAGGAAAATGTGACTGGAGAGGATGGTAATCAGTGAAGGTGAAGTCCAAAACAACAGGACAATGTATTCTATAGGGCCTACACGGACATTGTTGATGCTGGGTTTTACCCTGATTGAGACAGGAAATTGCTGGAGGGTTTTGTATAGAGCAGTAACCTGGTTTAGCTTTTGAGAGTACCAGCCTGGTGGCTGGGTAGAAGTTGGGCTCGGGAGTTAAAGGTCGAAGTGCAGAGGTCTGGTCAGAACCAACTGCCGTGGAAAGGCAGTGATGGACTGGGGAGATGCTTTGACATTAAAGGCTCAGGCTCACGTTTGAGAGAGAGGCTGTGCTGTCTCACAGCAGGGGTAGGGAAAGTAGATGCTGAGAGAGGAAGAACATTGAATATGACTCCCTGGGAGCTGGCTAGGGTAGCAGAAAAGAGGATGAAGGTGTCACATCTATGAAGGCTGTAGGAATAGTGGGCTGCAAGGGACGTATTGGGACCAGTGTTTGGCTGTTGCAAATCCGGTCCAGGGTTTGAGGTGCCTCTGGATCAAAGAGAACGAAATGCTATGGAGACAGTTCATCGTGGTCAAGGACTATTTGTGCCCCGCATCCCACTCCAAACCTCAGCACTTCTGTCTGAAGTTGACATCTATCTGGTTCAGGGCATTGACTTCTTAGAAGTCTTATGCCTCTCCTGATTTCCCAAATCCCCACTTGCTCTGCGGATCCTAGGATACTGGCTGTGCTTTTATCATGCCCTCTCATTCGCTGTGGACCTCATTCCTGGTGCAAAGCCTGCCTGTCCCAGCTTCTGGGATTGTGTACAGAAACCTCACTTCTAGGTGGATTGTCCACACCATATCCTGGCTTCTCAATTCCTAGATCTCTTAATTTCCAGCATCTTTCTTACTCCGAATTGTGCTGGCCAGCTCCCCACTTATGTAACCATATGCTTTCTGTACCCAAACAGTATTTGAAAAATCCAGGGATTGGAAATAGTAACATTCATGTCCTTTCCAAATGTGCCGATTTCTCCCAGCTTAATATCAAGGAAAACCATCTAGAGTCATTTATTGACCATATTGAGTTCTCCGACGTCTCACTGTTTAGCAGGTAGCCAGGCTGTCTTCACACAGTTTTTGGTTGTTTTTCCCTTGCTCAATCAAAGTTATTGTCTTCGCATGATTTTGGGCATCTTATCATTTCTTCAAGCTTGTGACTTACATGACATTGACATCACTGTACCACCATTACCACTGACTGGACTCTGCTACACATCCACAGGTCACTGCATCTGGGGTAGGTGTCTGGACATCAATATTTTTCCGGCACTTCCAGGTATCTTTAGCCTCTAGTCACACTTGAGAATCTTTGCTCATGGACTCAGCTGTCTGCCCTGTTCTGCTTGCAGCTGAGCTGTCTGAGCACACGAGGGACCACAGCTGAGCAGAATGCACTCCTACTAGCTCTCAGCTCTACCCAGCATCTTTACCAGTTCTTCCTGCAATCTGCCTTCTTCCGCGGAGAGAACTATGCTGTACTTATTCTCCCTTCTCAAGTCTTCCCTCATTTCCCATGTATACTCAGCCAGTGGCTTTAATATCACCAAGAAAGGTAGAAAGCATTACATGGGAGGACTGCCATTTGGATCTTCAGTGTGCATCAGTACTCAGATCTATGTGGCAGAGACTTATTCTCCAGCAGGATGCTATAGAAAGGTGGTGGAGTCCTTGAGAGGTGGGGCCTAGTATGAGACCAGGTAATGACCTGGAGGCATGGTATCCAAGGAGATCATGGAACCTCAGTCCCTTCTTTTCTCTTCTCCTTTGCTTGTTTCCCATGAAAAGAGTGGTCTTGCTTAGCCAGACACTCTTGCCATGATGTGCCGTCTCGCCAAAGTCTTAAGAGCGAGGGAGACACGGATCATGGATTTCTTTAAGACTCTAATTAATGAGTTAATTGGATATACATTTTTTATTAAGTTGATTATGGCAGGGGGTTGTTACAGTAAAGGAAAGCTATCTAACATGTATGGTCTCTGTCTTTTATCTGTTTGTCTTCTGTTGGGAGCAGTGACCCCCCCAAGATCCTAAATTTCTTGTAATCAACTTGTTTTCCTCTGCTCTGAGACAGCCTGCAGCTGCTCTAAGCACGAGACCCTCAGGAGTTCCTGATGGCAGCGGAGTGGTTTCTGGTGTGTTTGGCTGGGGTGTGGCAATCGGTTAAGGATCCCTATATAAGCTGCCCCTGGACATAACAAAGGGGACATTCTGGGGGCATTCCTGTTTCAAGGATGACCCATGTCTCTGTCTGTGTGTCTTTGTGTGTTTCAGTCTCCAGTCCCTTGCCTGAACTATATGGTAGCTCATAGAGTGCAGACAGGCTTGGTGTGCTACAGTCTTCCATGTGTTAATTGTGACCCTTTTAGTTCATGCTTCTCCCAATGCTTCTTGTCTTCCATAAGACAGTGAAATCTGTGGGCACGGACCAGATTTATTCACTAATGTAAACAACACTTAGCCCAGGCCCACCTGAATACTACTGAGGTGGGAGGAGGCACTCCAATATTTGCTACATGAAATCTTTAGCTATATCTTACTCTCTGAGTAACTACAACCAGCACAAAGAGCCAAACACTGCCAGACGCTAGAAACACTTTCTAGTGGACTTTGGTGCAGGTTTTCCTCTGAGGCGGACGGGGTTGAGGCCCGTATCTGTGCTGGCTTGTATTTCTTCTTCAGGTACTGATAGAGATGGGGCTGGCCCCAGGAAGGAGCCGCTGTGGAAAGAGGCCAGCCACGCAGAGCACAGACCTGTGATGTGGGAGTGATTTCTTATTAATAAAGAAACTGCCTAGACCCATTTGATAGGCCAACCCTTAGGTAGGCGGAGTAAACAGAACGGAATGCTGGGAGAAAGAAGCTGAATCAGGGAGTCGCCATGATTCTCCCACTCCAGACAGACGCAGGTTAAGATCATTCCTGGTAAGCCAGCTCTTGGGCTACACAGATTAATAGAAATGGGTTAGATCAATATGTAAAAGCTAGCTAATAAGAAACTGAAACTAATGGGTCAGGCAATGTTTAAAAGAATACAGTTTCCGTGTAATTATTTCGGGTAAAGCTAGCCGGGTGGCGGGACACAGCCCGCCGCTCCATATTTCAACAGAGTGGCTCCCAACGTGCTAATGAACTCCACGTAAAACCTGAGAGAGCTTAATTTTTATCACAGAAAAAAACAGACTTTAACACAGATTTTTGCTGTTTGTTGATGGCGTGCTGTAGAGAGATTTCTTGATTCGGCAACAGCAACAGAAAAAAAAGCTGCGTCATTTTAAAGTGCGGCTTCTTGGGACTGTGCCGCCATTGCAAACTCTGGCTTTAAAGCATTTCAATGGATTTTATGGGACTGGATGTTTGTGTTCCCGCTTGGGATCGGAAGGAGAGTGCTCTCAGCGCTCCCCGCCTGCACCTGGGCAGATGGCAGAATCAGGCTTAGGCAGGCTGAAGAGCATGGTGGAAGAGACGTGTTTTCAGACTGCTCAGTGCTCTGCGTGTCAGATTTGGTTGTAACTTGGATAAAAAGAGTTTCTGTGCTGCATGCTCAGTCTCAAAATTAAACTGCTGAGTGCGGCTCCAATGAGGACTTGCTGTGTGCCTGAAACTGTGCACAGCTCAGGGGCACCAAATGGATCTGAGGCAGGAGCGGCTGCTCCTTGCTGAACTGTGCTGGTCTCAGGCAGGAACTACCGTAATTACCATAAAAACAGCGCATTTAAGGTTTCAACTGGGCAGGACACAGGCGGTACCGTATTACCTGTACATGGCGCAACTTAAGTTTTTAAGAACTGCTTAACATTTTAAAAAATGCTCCTGGATAATAAAAAAAATGTTACAGATTCACAATAAAACAGATTCAGACATAAAAGACCACAGTGTTGGATGAGTGTACGTAGGCTTGAGAGAGAGAAGAAAAGAATATAGAGAATAAAGTTAATGGTTTTAAAAAAAAAAAGGTAAAGTCTTTAAAGAGACAGAGTACAGATAGTTAAGAGATTAAAAGAAATAAAGAAAAATAAGCCACGTAAAAATGGAAAATTCACAGAGAGTCTGGATTATGTACATTGTGTTTTCTTTAAAATTTTTGACTGTAAAGGAGCTAAGTACAGACAGACATTTCATTACATGGGCTGCCAAGCTAAACCAGAATGGATATAAAGGTATTACGATTTCAAAATTTGGGTCTAAGGATATGATACTTTGGAAAGGGTCTTCTTTTGTTTTCACAGAGGACCAGACCCTGTGGATTTCTTCTATCCCAATTTGGTATGATAGACCACGACCTCCTGAAAAGTTCCTGTAAACACCATCAAAAAATTACTTTACTCAACTGGCAACTGAGATAAACCTGACACACAGGTTACACCCTAAATGATCTGATTAACAGCGCCCCCGTTCAGCAGGAAGCAGTTTGGAGAGAAAAAACTGCGCCCATGTTCCCAAAATATTGTTTGTAAATGTTCTTTTACATTTAAAGGGGGAAATGATATAGGTATGAGTAATTTGCATTGGTGTGGATTTTACAGTCAATTTTGTTATATGTATATGTATTTCTGATCTTGATTAAGGTATTGTGATTGTGTAGTTCATTTAAAAATGTAATGTATAATTAAAAAATATAGGTTAATGGTTAATCATCAATAATAGTCAATCTTGTAGTCATGTTAGTTAGATTTTCTAGATATATAGAGATACATTTCAGTTAGATAGACATTCTTCATATCTTTCAAAGACTGCAGAATATGGCATTTAATGTTTTAATAACTTAGGACTTTTCATGACAATGAGACATATCTGCTCCTGGTGGCACCAATCTACTTCGAGAGGAAGATGGGCATCGAAGAGGATCCTTATGGAGTTGGATAGCCATTTGGGCAAGAAACTGCTCTTGCCTGGACTGTTGCATAAAATGGACACAGAGAACCCGCAGAGAGAGGACTGCTGAACTTGCCTAAAGGTGAGACGGTCTTTTGGGGTTCATGACTCATGAAAGAATCTGCGAGACATTCTGCAGGACACAGCAGATAGTGACTAAACTGTCTTTGAAATTTCCTGCTTCATGGAAATGTCTGCTGGATACTATGGGCCTGAAGGCTGAAGATGGATGCCCCAACCATACAAAAGAACTTTGGGTGACTGTCCAGGCAGCAAGATGTCTCTGTCATTTCTAGAGTTTTCTTATTTCTTGTTTACTTAGGTAGTATTATATCCTTCTGGAGTCTTTTATGGAGTTGAAGAATGAATAGATAGTTATAGTTTTCCTTAGTTATGATAAAAGATAAAATAGATATAAATATTGTAACTGTAATTCTTGCTTGATAACTGTTTTGCTATATGTAATTTTACTATGTTAAAGTTAAAGCCTTTCTTTCTTGTTTAAACAGAAAAAGGGGAAATGATGTGGGAGTGATTTCTTATTAATAAAGAAACTGCCTAGACCCATTTGATAGGCCAACCCTTAGGTAGGCGGAGTAAACAGAACGGAATGCTGGGAGAAAGAAGCTGAATCAGGGAGTCGCCATGATTCTCCCACTCCAGACAGACGCAGGTTAAGATCATTCCTGGTAAGCCAGCTCTTGGGCTACACAGATTAATAGAAATGGGTTAGATCAATATGTAAAAGCTAGCTAATAAGAAACTGAAACTAATGGGTCAGGCAATGTTTAAAAGAATACAGTTTCCGTGTAATTATTTCGGGTAAAGCTAGCCGGGTGGCGGGACACAGCCCGCTGCTTCGTAATACAACAGACCTGGATTGTTCTCGACTGTGTAATTGATCCTTTCATTTCAGAAACCTCTTATTAAGAGCACTTTGCTAAAAATAAAGTTTCTAGGATGCTGGGAGACATGAAGGAGACAGTGCCGACGGGGACTTACATGGCGCTTGTTCCTGTGTCACCGCAGGCATGTGACAAAGGGACCTTATACGCAAGAAACAGGAGAAAGAGGAACAGAGATAACGTCTCCTGTGTCGAATTCCCAGACGATTCATGCAGCGATTGTGTCCAAAGAAAGTGTCGTCTTGTGTGGATTGGCCAACTGGTCTGGGAGAGTCTCCAGATGTGAGTTTGCTACGCATGTGCCATATCTGGTCTTTGGTTCTATAATGTCACGGGAAATGTGATCAGTTCTCAATGGGTAGAATATGGAGAGATTTTTGTGGGTGCACCAAGCATCAGGGGGAAGATGTTTCCATCTGGGAAGATCTGTGTATGAAAACTTGATCAGTAGCTTCCAGCATGGTTGGGGTTGAAAGGTGGTAGCAACTGACTAATGGGAGGAAGTTAGGTCACTGGGAAAACACACTTGAAGAAGATATAGGAACCCTGCCCCCTGCTTTTAAGCCTCTCTTTACTTCTTGGTCGCCATAAAATGAACAGTCCTCCTGGGCCATGTGCTCCCACTGTGAGGTACTATTTTACTACAAGCCCACGGTGGTAAGACAAAACCACCTGGACTGAAAACTCTGAGATGGAGAGTCAATGATAACCTGCCACCCTGAAAGTTACTACTCTCACAAAAATATAAAGTTATAAAGTCAGCAGGTCTGCCTCTTCAGGCCACATATGGGTGGCACTGTAGCATCCCTTGGGAGGACAGTGGCCATCTTGGCTTGCCTGGGATTCATGGGTTTCTCAGGATGTAAGACTTTCAGAAGAAATTCTGGGAGCTTATGCATGGTTGGTTATTTTGAGCAATGATACCTGTTTGGATGTGGCTTTTCCCTCTCTGTGCTGAAATATTCACTTTTTAGTTCTGTCTACAGAAAACACAGTCACAGACCTGGGTTCTATCTTCTTACCTAAATGAAAACTAGAAATGAAAAGGAGGACATGACAGCTCCTATGTATGATGGAGGGGATTTGTTGTAGATAAAAGGGAGAACATATCTAGAGGGATCTAGGAGGGTCCAGAGTGAACATGGCCAGAATGAGGAGATAGGTGTGTGTGTATGGTGAGGGGAGTGGAGCAGGAGAGGAGACACGGGTTCAGTAGATGGCCCGGGGCAAGCAACTGGCATAACCAAAATGGCTGAGTTATAGGGGCCAGAAGAACTGGAGAAAGGAGCTGCCTAGCTCCTGGGCTGGAGAGTTCAGGGTGGGGGTGAGGGTATGCAAACCAGAAGGACTCTGTGACAGGTAGGAACCAATGGATGCTGGGAGAATCTGGTAGCCAGAGCCCACTTTGATATGTTAATAGGCGCATCAGCCATTTGTCTTGAATTTTAAAGCTAACATCATCTGACTATCAGTGTGCCATGCCCCTCTGCATAGGAATAAGCTGCAGATGCTCCGTCTCCAAGGTAGTGCTGGTGTTTCACCACGGTGAACATCAGCAGTCAATGCCCTCTGCTGTACTGCAGGGAGCATTCAGGGCCTCCCGACTACGAAGATTATTGCAGTGTTACTGGCTCTACAACATTGCTGCCCATACTTCCCCTCTTCCAGTTCAGACTTAGTGTATCAACCCAGGATAGTTATCCATTGACCATGCAACTCATAGGGAAATTGCTGACATTTTCTCTCTCTCTCTCTCTCTCTGTCAATTTCAACTTTCTAAACATTAATTTCTACATTTAAATTATGTCAACCTATAATATCTGGAGCTCCCAGGGTCTTTTTAAGAAGAGATAAGAAGCATAGTGAGAGATTGTCACCTATTTCCAAACTCCGTATTATAAAATTCGGCTGTTAAGTGGCTGCCTACTCATCCTTGTGGTCTTGCTTGTGCTTTCAGGGCTTGGTATAGTTGGCAAACTACATGGAAATGTACCATTTGGATAATGCAGGTAGTAGATGTCTTTTCCAGCATCCAGTTTTGAAGCCTTTCTAGAAACTTCTTCCCACTAGATCCCACTCCTTAGGGCCCCCATAATCTTTTAATAACACCTTGGGCCAGTGGCCAAGCTCTTGTGGGACATTTCCCATTTAAGCTGCCGTTTTAGATGGTCCAAACTACAGCAAGAGTTGAGAGGAAATGTATTTGTAGTCCCAAAATTGTGGGTCAGAATAATTCAGAGTACCTTCATTAGCATGGAGCCTACAACTGTCCTTTGCAAAAGGAATATGATTATTCAAACTATTTTCAGATTAATGAATAGTAATACCCATTTAAAATAATGTCTAATAACTCCAACATATTATTAAAAATAAAAACATCCTTCCACCAAGCAGTGGTGGCGCACGCCTTTAATCCTAGCACTCAGGAGGCAGAGGCAGGCAGATCTCTGTGAGTTCAAGTCCAGGACAGCCAGGGCCATTTCACAGAGAATCCTTGTCTTGACAAATTTAAAATAAAAGGAAAGTCCTTCCAAGGCATAAGATGTACAAATATCTTGTCTCCACAGTAATAATTAGAATCCTTCCCAGTCTAAAAAGCATTGAGAAATATGGCACAAGTAAGACTGTTGCTTTTAATCAGAATCAGCTGGCACAAGATCTGTCTGCTTCATTTTGAATTTAAGAATAAGAAAAACGATGACTCTGCTTTCCTACCACGGCTCACCTTGTTGCCCTTAGGTGGGCTAAGAGTTGAGCAGTAGGGGGAGGCATCCCAAGCATGAGATTCACCTCAAAGTGAGGCATGAATTATCTTGACAAAATATAGCTCAACATTGGTAGTTAATAGCTGGCCTATTCAAGTTTGTGTCAACATGAAAGGGCTTTTTATCTTGTCTCTGTTTTTATTCAATGTAACGCCACAGTGGGACCCTGTAGGGTTAATTACAACCTAATGAATGGATGGATGTTCTTCACATAACCTAGAGCTCTTTCCAAGCATAATTCACTCTCCAAGGCCGCTCGGCTGACTGGTCATCCACCAGTCAGTACAAATGCCAATACTTGGAGAAATTCAATGTCTTTGCTCAATGACCGTGCACACAGCATTCCCGCTCAGTGTGTCCAGAGCTCTGTGTGAGGCACCATGTATAGCTTGTAGAAGCCTGGTCTTTTTTATTACTCTCTTTGATCTGAAACTTTAATTGGAAAAACAAAGTGCTCACTTATTTTTTAAAAAATACCAGAAAGAGCCAAACCACTAAAGACAGTTTGTGATCATTTGCCAAACTTTGGCCAACTCTCCAAACATTCCCTACTATGATGTATAATATCACAAGTCCCCAAACAAGTGAGGACCGGTTATCATGGATGCAATGATGGGCCCAAATAAATATTTCCTGCTTTAATGTTATGTTTGTGTTTTTCATAGTTATGGAAAGCTGAGTAACACAATTATCTCTCTGATCTATTGGTAGTGAATGGTGTTGAGATAAGGATTTCCATGTGACCTCTACGTGTGTGTGTGCCACACAACAAAGAAGTACTTATTTTACCCTTCATAGGTCATATAATCTCTCTTGTCTCAACTTGCTGTTGTATCCTAATGACAAAAGGTAATCCAAAGGGTCTAGTTATGTTACAATTAAAATTCATTTATAAAACCTGGTCACAACTAGGTTTGGTCCCATGCCACTTTGCCAACCTCTGCTCAAGAAGAGGTTGTTGAGCTTCATCTGATGGGGGTACAGAAACAAGGAGTGGTGCCATAGACACCTGGTGTCATCCAGGGGAGGGCTGTCATGAGCTCTGCCTGCTGTGATCACGGAAGCAGGCAGTGGTGCCATGGATATCAAGAGTCATCCAGTGAAGAGCTGTGATTATAACTCTCATGACTGGTCAGTGACGTGACCTAGATATAAGAGAGTCTTAGTTAAGAGTCAACCCTTTGCTTTCTACACAAATGATTGCAGCCCATAACCCTTTATACTCAATTTGAAAATCCCAGAAGCTCTAAAAGTCCAGTTTGTAATTTTGTCAGAGTACTTCTGGGCTAATGTGGTTTCCTTTAGCAGCAGAACCTGGCTCGAGTGTATGTAAGGCTCCTTGGAATCTCCACTGGTTCTGCCTAATGTGAGAGTTGCCATTTGATGGGATGCTAAACATTGTATGTTCTTTACTGAGAGGTATGTGTACCAAGTTAGATTGAATTCTCCACATTTCTCTATTCCCCAAGCCCTCTGATATAGATTTCTGATGAGGGACCAAATCTATCTAAACCCAAGCTTCCCCTCCTCTCTCTCTCTCTCTCTCTCTCTCTCTCTCTCTCTCTCTCTCTCTGTGTGTGTGTGTGTGTGTGTAAGAACATCTAGAGATGATGTGTGTCTGAATGGCAGCAATGGATTAGTCTAATTAAGCAATCTGACCAGTGACTAGTTATAATGGAGGATCGGCTTAATCAGCTGTGTTAATGGAGAGTTAAGCTTCAGATGTGAAACCCAGGTAAAGCTAGGAAAATCAACATTCATCTTTTTCTATAATGACTTTCTCTCTGGGCCTTTAGTGCAACTGTGTTTTGTCAGCGAGCCCGGTTGCTGGCATGTCCATCCATATGAACTGGTGCGAACCTCTTTCTGATCAATAATTGGCTTCAACGAACCTGGTTGCCTCTGCAAGTGCATCCAGGTGTGGCATATTGCAGTGAGTGTTAAGGACATGCATGAGTCACTGGGTCTAATTAGCTCGCAGGGCTCATTAGAGCCAAAACTTAGAAGGATGGGACCCCAGTCCTGTCTTTCCAATGTCTAACCATGTCCTGAGCTTGTTTGCGGCTCATCCATAAAATGGGGCCCCTGACCAGCATGCTTCCCTTGGTTTTTACACACCTCATCCCTTCTATTTACAACTATTCCAGCATTTTATATTTTACCACTCTTTCTACTAGATCACACTTTCCTTAAGAGTGAGAAAAAAGATTTTATTCTCTTTGTATGTCCAATCTTTAGTTGAGGGTTCAATATGTGTGCTGAGAGATGAGCTGAATGAATGCCTGTAGATTCAAGGACTCTCAAAGAAACTTAAAGGGACTCAGAGATCATCTTAAAGCGTTATCCTTTGTTAATGGGAAAACTGATATGGAGAAAAGTTTGTTAAGCACCAGATAGCACATGCTATTTCTAACTACTGTTCTGACATTGTTTTATCATTCCTACTGCATTTCTGAGCATATGGTACAGCACCCTAGATCTCAAAAATAAAGCCAATGGCTTTTAGTTGTACAACAAGCAAGGCTACTTATATTCAAGTTATGTTACAGTTGAATGGGTCTCCTTCAGAATTCAGCTATTGCCAATCTTATAGAGTTTTGAGTTGGAGCCTTTTAGAGTCCGTTATATTGGGAGAGCTTCTCCCCACCAATGAGAAGAAGGCCCTCATGAAACAGCTTCTTGCAGGGTAGTGGTTCTCAACCTTCCTAATGCTGCAACTCTTTAATGCAGTCCCTCACACTGTGAATCCCAACCATAGAATTATTTTGTTGCTGCTTCATAACTGTAATTTTGCTGTTATAAATCATATTGTAAATATCTGATATGCCAGGTATTTGATATGTGACCCCGCAAAGGTGTCATGATCCACAAGTTGAGAACCGCAGACATAGGCCTTGGCTCTCTCGACCTTTTTTGCCTTTAGCCACATGAGGACACAAACTCCCTGCCTTCCCCTCTTCTCTGGATGGTGCAACTGCCACAGGACAATGGGATCTGCCAGCACTTTGTACTTGGACCTCCTAGCGTCCAAACTGTGAGAAATAAATTTTTGCTCTTTGTAAATTTCCTAGCAGCACAAACAGACTAAGACCAATGTACTTATCAGAAATGCTGAGACAAACATTTGATTTAATTACCTATGTACTTCTAACCTATAGCATTAAATGCTTAGAAAATATGCTTAAATATAAGTGTAAGGAAGTTAAATTGTACTGTTGTTTTTTAATGATGAAACAGTATGATGGCTACATGGCTTGCAGATTAAATTGTGGATGGTCTTGACCAAGCATTCCTTCATACTGAATAACTTGTCCATCTTGAGTTCTTTTTCAGAGTCTTGCTATTATGCATGAGATGTGTTGTTTCATGAGACAACAGCAGGATCTCTTAAGGAAAAGCAGATTTCCTAACCCCTTCTTCCTGCTCAGGTCTTATTTGCTTTTATGATATACAGGTTTCTAAAAATGGTGGCATAATTTATATACTGTGAGAGAGCAGAGTCCTGAGGTATATAGTTCAGTGAGTTTTTCTTATTGTATTCTTTGGTATCCTTTGCCATATCTGAATGGTTAGCAGTATAGATTACTTTTTGCCTAATTTTGAACTTTATATGAATAGTCATGTAGTATGAATTTGTTGCTTTCTGGTTTCCATAAACTTTTTTTTGAATTCTCAGCCTGTTGTGTATTCAAGTTATCTGTTCATCTTTACTGTTAAGTAGTATTCTATAATGAAGAAAATGTTGACCTGTTCTCTTGTTTATTGACTTTTTGATTATTTTTTAATAGTTATCTATTGTAGATGAAATTGCCATTATTATTATGGATGTTTTGTGTAGGAAGATGGTTTAATTTTGCTTGAACAACTATTTAGAAATGCAATTTCTGGGTCATGGGGTTACTTTATGTTTACCATTATTAGAAATTATCAGTTAGTTCTGTGTTGAAAACTTATTTATTTTTAATATAATATTTTATTCTTGAGAATTCCATACAATGTATTTTGATCATATTTGCTCCCACTCTCCCCCAACTCCTCCCAGATCCATCGCCACATCCTCACCTTTTCTCCTCCTTCATTTCAAAGTAACCCACCAAGTTCAATCTGTGCTACCCATACTCTCATGGGTGTAGGGTCATCCATGTGACTGTGATCACCTGACCAGGGGTCATACTCTTAAAGAAACCTGACTCTCCTTCGCATGAAAGCTATTAACTCTCTATAGCTCCTCAGAGATGATAGAAAACACAAACATTATTAAAAAAACTTAAAAATATATTTGTGTGTGTGTGTGTGTGTGTGTGTGTGTGTGTGTGTGTGGTGGGCTGGTGTGCCACAGAATGCTTGTAGGAGTCATTGGACATTGCTATGGGATAATGCTTTTGTACATTGTAAAGATATGTCACTCTTATTAGTTTAATAAAACACTCATTGGCCAGTAGCCAGGCAGGAAGTATAGGTGGTAGAGCGGTGTGAGTAGTCCTTCTTTATATGTGTTGCTTTTATTGGTCAATGGATAAAGCTGTTTCAGCCAGTGTATTAGCAGATTAGAGCAAGGTAGGAATTCCAAGCAGATAGAGGGCTAAAAAAGGTGGGGCCAGGGAAATGCCATGTAGCTATAGGAGACAGACACCAGATGGAACCTTACTGGTAGGCCACAACCATGTGGTGATACACAGATGAACAGAAATTTAAGATGTAAGAGCTAGCTAGAAATATACTGGCCAAACCGTATTTTAATTAATACTATTTCTGTGTGATTATTTTGGGTCTTGGAGGCTGGGAAATGAAAGAGTAGTCTTTGCTTACAGTGGGGAAACCAGACTAAGGGAATTCTAGGAAGAGGAAAGGCAGAGATGCAGTCATCAGCCAGACACAGAGGAAGCAAGATGAAAATGCCTCATTGAGAAAAGGTACCAAGGCCCGTGGCTAAGTATAGATAAGAATTGTGTGTTAATTTGAGCTGTAAGAGCTAGTTAATAATAAGCCTGAGCTAATAGGCCAAAGAGTTTATAATTAATATAAGCCTTGTTGTTTTTCCTTGGGACTAAATGGCTGCGGGACCAGGTGGGACAAAAACAGGACAGCTAGTGAGAGTTGGTTCTCTCTTTTCACCCTGTGAGTTCTAAATGATTTAACTTGGGTCCCCAGGGATGGCCTCCACCTCATTGGTTTCAATCCTCCTATCACCTCATTTCCTTCCACTTTGCTATCAATCTTTTTAAGAGTCAATTTTACCACTTACTAGAAAAGAATCTTTGGCGTTATTAATTTTCTCTGGTTATCCGGTTTTTCCTTCAGTTTACCATGGGGTTAAAGTGAGCATTGATTGCCATTTTCTTATTTACACCCCCCATATGTGTTCTGAGCTAAAACTTCTCCTTTGGGTGCTGCCTAAGCCTCTGCTCCTTCCCTCTGAACTATTTTGTAGTCTGCTTCAAGATTTGCTCTTAACTCAGCAGCAGTGTTTGGGTGTTTAGGCTAGTATTAAGTATCTGTAGAGTTTCTACCCTGAACAAATTGATTTGCATTGAAGATGCTGTTGTTATGTAATGTCATCTGTATGATCCTGACTTTGAAGTTCATAGATACTTGGTTTTCCTATTTGTTCTCTGATTCATTTGGGATTATTATTATTTTTTGTAGATTACATATTATCTATTCTATTAGTGCTTTAGATGTTTGATTGCTCTGGTTTCCTAGATCTCCTGTGGATAGTTACCAAACACTGTAGCTTAAACCTTTAGACTTCTTAGTTAAAATTTTGGAGGGTCAGCCTTGGGAAGCATGTCTTCCAGGATTACAACACACCACCAGTGACAAGCAGGTTGGCTATCCCTTGAGACTCTATAAGGAAATCTCAGCTTGCTTATCTTGGCTTCTTGATGCTGAGAAATCTGATGAGCCATATGCCTTGGCTCATCCTGCTTTCCATCTTCAAAACGAGCAATGGCATGATCCAGAGCTCTGTCTCCAGGGTCATATCTCTGATCTTCCCATAGACCTCTTTCAGTTGTCAAGACTATTGTGCCTGATAAGCTCTGACTCCAGGATTATTAATTTAATCACATTTGCAAAATACCCCTTTTCATGGAAAGAGGCAGATTCATAGGTTCTGAAGATGTTAACCTAGGCACCTTGGGGAAGGAGGTACAGTTGCTTTATCCACTATAATCATAGTTTATTAATAATTGCCCTGGGAATTATAACATATGCCTACAATTTTTTTTACAGTCTCATTTGAATCAATATTTAACCTCCTGTAATGAGTGGTCTATTTTTGTAAGAATTCTACAATTACACATCCCTTTTATATGCTCCCATTCTTCACTAATTATTTTTATATATTTTACTTTCATGGATTCTATCAACTCTCTAATAATTATTAACTTTCTTTTTTAAAAAATATTTATTTATTTGTTTATTTATTATGTATACAATATTCTGTCTCTATGCCTGCAGGCCAGAAGAGGGCACCAGACCCCATTACAGATGGTTGTGAGCCACCATGTGGTTGCTGGGAATTGAACTCAGGACCTTTGGTAGAACAGGCAATGCTCTTAACCTCTGAGCCATCTCTCCAGCCCTTAACTTTCTTTTAGTTATTTTTTCTTTAGATAAACTAATAAATAGCCATTTATAATATAATTGATGCATGTAATATGCTATAAATATTACGTTACAAATATATATCACATATAAAATACATTTTACATGTCATAAATAAATATATGTATTTCAAAACTAGTCACAATTCATAGTAATATTTACTCTTTTTTAAAGTTATTTATTTTTTTAAAAAAGAAAGCAAACTATATTTTTTCATTATACCTACCAATCCAAGTTCCCATCCCTCCACTTACCTCCCCACCCCACCCTCCATTCACTCTTCAGAGAGAGTAAGACACATTATTTTCAGGAAGCTCCAAGCCCCTCCCTACTATATCTAAGCTGAGCAAGGTATCCATCCAAAGATAATAGATTCCCAAAAAGCCAGTATAAGCAATAGGGATAAATCCTGGTGCCATTGCCAGTGGCTTCTCAGTCTTCCCCAGTCATGCAAGTGTCAACAATATTCAGAGGGATTAGTTTGGACCTATGCTTGTTCCTTCCCTGTCAGGCTGGAGTTGGTGACCTTCCATTAGCTCAGGTAGACTGTTTCAGTGGGTGTACCAATTATGGTCTTGACCTCTTTGCTCATATTCTCACTCCTCCCACTCTTCAACTGGACTTTGGGAGCTCAGTCCAGTGCTCCCATGCAGGTCTCTGCCTCTGTTTCCATCAGTTTCTAGATGAATGTTCTATGATGATATTTAAGATATTCATAAGTCTGACTACAGGGCAAGGCTAGTTCGGGCACCCTCTCCTCTACTGTTTAGGGTCTTATCTGGGGTCATTCTTGTGTATTCCTGGGAATTTATCTAGAGCCAGGTTTGTTGCTAGCCCCAAAATGGCTCCGTCAATCAAGATATGTCTTCCCTTCCCCTCATCTCTGTCCTTCCTCCATTTCAACTTTCTCATTCCCTCCTCCCCCCTCTTCTTCTCCCCTCCTCTTCCCCTTCCACTCTCACTTCTCGCCCCACCCCCATGCTCTCAGGTGGTCTTTACTCTTTCAGGTTAATCTGAGTTTCTGTTTCATATGATTTTCCTGTTGCTTGAGCAAATTCTTTTGGTTTTGTTGTGAAAGCCGCCTAGTAACTAATTTTTTTCAGATTTGAAAATGCTTTTAGATTGAAGGCTTTGTGATCTAGTTTAACACTTTTTTTTCTACTCTAAAGGCATTTTATTGTCATCTACTTTGCAAAGATGAGAAGGCCATGGTATTTTTGCTGTAACTTTATATGTAACACCAGTATCTTTTGTGGGGGCCATAGTTTATTTATTTTTGGTTTTCAGTAATTTGAGTGTCTCATGTGCCTGTGTGGGTTTCTCTTTGTGTGCATTCTTAGGTTGAAAGGTTTGGGTCTGTGCATTTGGGACTTGGAGAAATTTTGTCATTATTTTAATCTCTCTCTCTCTCTCTCTCTCTCTCTCTTTCTCTCTCTCTCTCTCCTTCTCCATGCTTAAATTCCAGCTTCACCTACTTGATATCATCCCACATTTCTGTGAGTAGACTTTTAAGGAATTTTGTCTGTTTTTCTTCTGAGCTTCAGTTCCCCCATTTTTTTGTTATTTTTTTTTCCAAATTAATCCACCTTCTCTTTCACAGCATCTTCTGATTTTCTTTTAAAGTCTATACGATGAACATTATGCTCCAGATCCTTTATTTTCAACTCCAGAAGTTACATTTGTTCATTTACAATAATCTCAGTTAAGATTCCTCACTTGTTTTGGAATTTCTCTTATTTTTCTTTATGTCCTTGAGCATGATTACAAAAATCACCTTAATGATTCACCTGTTAGCTTTAGTAGTAGTGCCAACTCTGGAATGTGTGTGTGTGTGTGTGTGTGTGTGTGTGTGTGTGTGTGTATGTATATATATGTGCTTTGGATTGTTAATCAACATTTGATGGTTTTTCTTATGTCTAGTAGTTTTGTTTTCTGGATACTATTGATCCTAAGATGTTTATAATATGAATTATAGTGGGATTCTTGTCATTATTTATGTTTTATTTTGTTTTTGAAACAGAGTTCTGCCATCCTCCTGTCTCAGTCTTGTTGGGAAATATTATTTTAAGGTGTGTTACTTTTGTTTATGTTGCATTTGTTTAACTCTGTGAAGCTGTGTTGCTGTGACTGTCTAAAACACCTGGTGGTCTAATAAAGAGCTGAACAGCCAATAGCAAGGCAGGAGAGAGAAGTAGGCTGGGCTGTCAGAAAGAGAGGATAAATATGAGAAGAAATCCGGGAGAAAAGAATCTGGGAAGAGAGGAAGGAGGGGGGCTGTTAGAGGCCCGACAACCCAGCCAACCAGTTACACAGCCAGACATGGAGTAAGAAGGAAAGGAAAAGGGAAAGCGGAAAAGGTTTACAGGAGTAGAGAAAGATAAAAGCGCCATGGGCATATATGGGATAATTTAAGTTAAGCAAAGCTGGAAAGAAATAAGCCAAGGTAGGCCAGGCATTCGTAAGAAAGAATAAGCCTCTGTATATGATTTATTTCGGAGCTGGGTGGTGGGTCCTCCAAAAAGCCAAAAAAGCTCCAAGAGAGTAAAATACCAACAATAACACCACCTTCCAAGTTCTTGGATTGTATGCAAGTGCCACTACCCCCTGAAGACTGGATCACCATTATTGATTTTTTTCTTCTAAGGAAAATTTCTCAGCTAATTTATGAGACTCATTTAAATTTGCAGTAGCGGTGCTGTTAAGGCAAATATTCTGGGGTCTTGTGTACAGCTCACGGTGTTGCCATGACGGCTCCACTTCGGGTGGTCAATACTCTCTCGCTTTCCATGGTGGATCTTCGCAGCACTTCTTGTGGCTCTTGTGGTGGACTTTAGCTTGTGTTCAAAGACTGATGATGACTCCGAGCATGTTTCCGAGAATCCGTCACCACTTCATTCCTCCTGGCTTCAACTTTTATTTACCGCACCCGATTTCGGTGACCTTATACCCCTGCTGTTGATTGTGCCCGCGGAGCACCTTGGCTTGTCTTTAGTTTCCCATGCTGCACATTGGAAACTGCTTCCCGGCAGGAAGCCAGGGTGGGTCTAGAGTTTACCTCCCACATCCCGTGGGCTTCAGCCTTGTGATATGTGCCACTTGGCTGAAGGCTGAGAGCAGTTTCTTCAGTAATTTTGTGAATTGAATGTGTGCTTACTATGGTAGGGTTGAGTATGACATTATGCTATCGGGGTCTGAGCTGAATGTCTCAGCCCCATTTTCTAAATTACGTTCTGGGCATGGGAGCAATGCTACTTCAGTGCTTAGTTTATTTTTGTGCATCAACTTGCTGGGGACATGGAGTTCCCAAATTAAACATTATTTCTGGGAGTGCTATGCGTGTGTTTCAAGAGGATATTGGTTAACATTTGAATTTGTGTACTGAGGAGGCTAGCTGGTTCTCTTCAGCATGGCTGGCTGTTCCCCACTTTGACTGAGAAGAAGAGAAAAGTGAGGGAGAGGGGATTCACTCTGTGTCTAGCTGATGAGGAAGCAGGTACAGTCTCTGTCCTTGGCTACGAGGCCTTGTATTCCCAGCTTCTCCTTCTTAGTACTGTAGCCTTGACTTTCCTGGGACCCCAGCTTATAGACAGCAGACTGGTACTCACCAGTCTCTGTAACTGAAAGAGCTAATTCCTTATAGTAAGTCCTACATAGATATCACATGTCACTATAATGATGTGCATATCTACTGTGGGTTCTGCTGCTCTGGGTAATATTACTAATACACAAAACCCCACTGTAGTGAATGGAGCCTTGAGGGAGGGAGTGTTCACCAGGGCAGGCTTTGGGAGTCTGTAGGCTCATCCAGCCTATACTTCACTCTTTGCTCCTGTGTGAGGTTAAGACTTGGTCGCGCAGCTTCCTGCTCCAGGGACCATGTCTTCACCACCATTATGGACATCTAGTCCTCTAGGAACATAAACTAAAATATCTTTTCTTTCAGTTAGCTTTAATTATTTCAGCATAGCATCAGAAAGGCAGCTAACAAGGCTGGCCAGTGAGTGCTTTTATTTCATACATTGTAATTCTCAGCTTTGGAAATTGTCTCTTTCATTATCACTACTATGTTTTGTTGTAAAAGGACATACAGAATTTTAGTAAAAGTATATCTTTTTTTTTCTACCCAAATTTACGAATAACCTGGATCTTAATGTTAATAGTAATTATTTTGGGGTACAGACAATGTGGAATTCTTGTTTTTCTCTCTTATATATTTCTGCTTTTCCTAGTGTTTTTTTTTAAATGAGCATGCAAATTACAGAGGCTAAATCGAACTCAAAACATATTAACGTGTAAAAGACATGTGGAGAAAATAGAATATTCTTTTCAATATTATGTGTGTTTAAAAAGTGTGTTGTGTAATCTTGTATTCATTATATTCCAGTCAAGGTAAAATGATTAAGTGAGGGGTAGCTATCTTTAATGATGGAAAACAGCGAAAAGCAGTATGATTGAGCATCATATCAATATTTAGCATGACTGTTTTCTCAATTTTTATAATGTTTGATATTCTCTAAATAAATCTGTTTCAGATATGAGAAAGTTATTACTTTTAAAATGACAACTTATACATCTAGTGTAACTCTAGCTACCTTATGCCTGTGTCTTATTGTGTAACAGAGTTTTGCAGTGCTGGAATTCACAGTAATTACATCCTGTCATGGAGAGGAGATGGGCCTTGGTTATTCCTTTTACTTGAGTGTAGGTGTGTAATCAGATTATTTAATGCAGGCATTATGGCATGGGAGTGGGTTATGTTCTCGTGAAGAATGATTTTCTCCCTCTGAGGCACCATTAGATGTGCCTTAGGTTGTAAACTAGTATGATGGATGAAGGTCATTGGCTAATAAAGGCACTGCCCTGGCCCATTTTATTGGTTAGAGGATAGGTGGGAGGAGTAAACAGAACAGGACGCTGGGAGGAAGAGGAAGTGAGCAGAGACTCGACCGCTTTCCTCTCGGGAGTAGACGCCTGAGAGAGACACCATGCTCCTGGCTCCTGGGCAGACGCACGCTAAGAAGCTCCGACCCAGGATGGACATAGGCTAGAATCTTCCTGGTAAGCACACCTTGGGGTGCCATACACAGATGATTAGAAATGGGCTAAATTAATATGTGAGAAAGAGCCTAGAAGAGAATGGGCCAAGCAGTGCTTAAATGAAAACAGTTTGTGTGTTGTTATTTCGGAGCATAAGCTAGCCGAGCAGGCAGCCGGGGTGCTGGGGACGCAGCCCCGCCGCTGCCCTTACTACTTCATATGGCGCCCAACGTGGGGCAACTGCTTCCACATAAAGCCTGAGACAGTTTGGGAAGTAATTCTAGAACAAAATGAAAGCATTGTGCCTGGTTTCTTGGTAGCAGCAATTTCTCGGTTCTACTCTGCTTGCTAGAGACAAGCAAGCGCCTCATCTAAGAGAGGCTTCCTGACTCAGCTTTAGCTGCAAAGCCTGCAGCTCATTAAGAGGTCCTGCCACGAAACACTTAAACGGTGTTGACGAAAAGCTGAACGCATGCTTTTCGGTTTTCAGCTGTAGAAAAAAAAAAAAAGCTGCGCCGTTTAAAAATGCCGGCTCTCTGGGCTGTCCTGCCAGGGCAAACTCTGACTCTTTTACACAGGCAGTTCGTGCGGTTTGCAAGCACAGGCTGCTTAAGCTCGCCTGCTGACAGGGACATTGAAACACTGTAGGCTTGTGGCACTGAATGCGGCTCTGGCCGGTACCTCAGCCATGAGGCTGGAAAGCTAAGGAATGGACTGGATCTAGCTGGCAAAGCCACGCCTTTAGTCCTACTGAGATTGCTTGGTAAATTAAAGACTCGTGTGGTCAGAAAAAGAGAGATATACAGTAAAGAGAGATTCAAAGACAAAGAAAATTTCTAAATGGGTTGAAGTGTGTTAAAAATATATGCAGACTAAAATTTAAAGTTCTTAAAGTAACAAAAAAAAAGGAAGAGAGTTGTTGTGTGTGGTACACACCTTAAATCTCAACACTTGGTAGGCAGAGGGAGATAGACCTCTGTGACTTCAAGGTGTGGTAGCACACGCCTTTAATCCCCAGTGCCTGGGAGGCAGAGACAGGTGGATCTCTGAGAGTTCAAAGACAGCCTGGTCTACAGAGTTACTTCAGGTCAAAGATACAGAGAATCTGTCTCAAAAAGCAAAGAGTTAAAAGTAAAAATAAACAAAATAGAGATTAAAACAAAGCTGCACAAAGATGGAAAATACACAGAGAATTTTGATACTGTATGCTATTATGCTCTCTTTGAATTATTTGAATGCTGAGGAAGGAGCAACAGCTGCTAAAAGATATTTATTTATAAATGCTGCTGAACTAATCCAACATAGATATTTTGATGCCTTGACTTTGAAATTTGGATCTAAGGACATGATGCTTTGGAAAGGAGTTTCTTATTTTGTTTTCACAGAGGATGAGACACTGTTCATTTCTTCTATTCCGATTTGGTATGATGGACCACGCCCTCCTGAAGGGTTGGTGTGAACACCTTCAGAAAATTGCTTTGCTCAAATGCCAACTGAGATGAAACTAGCACACAGGTTATACCATGAAAGGCCTAATTAATGACGCCCCCATTCAGCAGGAAGCAGTTTGGAGAGAAATAACTGCGCCCAAATTCCCAAAAAATGTTTATAAATGTTCTTTTACATTTAAAGGGGGATATGATATAGGTATGAATAATTTGCATTAATATAGATTTTGCTTTATTGATAGAGATTTAAGGTCAATTTTGTTATATGTATATGTATTTCTGATATTGATTAAGGTGTTGTGATTGTGTAGTTCATTATTAAAATGTAATGTATCATTAGTAAATATAGGTTGTTGATGGATAATCATAAATAATAGTCAAGTTTGTAGTCATGTTAGTTAAGATTTTCTAGATGTGCATAGATATATTTTAGATAGGCATTCTTCATATTTTTCAAAGATTATAGAATATGGCATTTTAAATGTTTTAATAACTTGGGACTTTTCATGACAATGAGACACTCTGCTCCTGGCAGCACCAATCTACTTCAAGAGGAAGATGGGCATCGAAGAGGCTCGTTATGGAGTTTGATAGCCATTTGGGCAAGAAACTGCTCTTGCCTGGACTATTCCATAAACTGGACACAGAGAACCCACAGAGAGAGGACTACTGAACTTGCCTAAGGTGAGATGATCTTTCGGGGTTCCTGATTCATGAAAGAGTCTGCGAGACATTCTGCAGGACACAACAGATAGTGAATGAACTGACTTTGAATTTTCCTGCTTTATGGAAATATCTGCTGGATACCATGGGCCTGAAGGCTGAAGATGGATGCCCCAACAGTACAGAGGAATTTTGGGCGACTGTCCAGGCAGCGAGATGTCTCTGTCATTTCTAGAGTTTTAAAAGTTGCTTTTTTCTTGTTTGCTTAGGTAGTATTGTATCTTTCTGGAGTCTTTGATGGAGTTAAGAATAGTTAGTTATAGTTATAGTTTTCCTTAGTTATGATAAAGATTATTGTAACTTTTACTTGATAACTGTTTTGTTATATGTAATTTTGCTATGTTAATGCCTTTTTTTTTGTTTAAACTGAAAAATGGGAAATGATGGAGGAAGGTCATTGGCTAATAAAGGCACTGCCCTGGCCCATTTTATTGGTTAGAGAATAGGTGGGAGGAGTAAACAGAACAGGACGCTGGGAGGAAGAGGAAGTGAGCAGAGACTCGACCGCTTTCCTCTCGGGAGTAGACGCCTGAGAGAGACACCATGCTCCTGGCTCCTGGGCAGACGCACGCTAAGAAGCTCCGACCCAGGATGGACATAGGCTAGAATCTTCCTGGTAAGCACACCTTGGGGTGCCATACACAGATGATTAGAAATGGGCTAAATTAATATGTGAGAAAGAGCCTAGAAGAGAATGGGCCAAGCAGTGCTTAAATGAAAACAGTTTGTGTGTTGTTATTTCGGAGCATAAGCTAGCCGAGCAGGTGGCCGGGGTGCTGGGGACGCAGCCCCACCGCTGCCCTTACTACTTCACTAGTAACGCTTAACTTTCAAGTTGTGAATTGCCATTTTCATTCAACCGTTATTTGAAATAACAGAATCTGCTTTCCTGTAGCTGTTTGTCCTTCTGCTCATCTGAAACAATGGCAAGAATAGAATAGTCCCCCAAAGAGGAGGCGGAACTTTTGGTTAAATAGCCAACTGTTTCAAGGAAAGCTACTTAAACATTCAGCAACCACGGGACAGAGGAGCAACAAATGAGCCTCCAGCAGGATTCTAGCCACAAGACATATTTTCTCAAAATGAAGCCATGGCAACTCGGGTTCTGCAGAGGCTTGTAGAAATCTCAGGCAGAGTTCCTGTTCAAGGTAGGGGTGGGCACACTGGCAGTCTCCCTTGGGCAACTATGCATGACTGTCCTAGCTCTGGCTACCAACACTTACATGCTCAGTTGTGCTCCCTGAGTGACGTAGCCACGGCTTCACACAGCTCAGTATGGGAAAGATTTCCGTGGTCACTTTTAGATCCTTTTGCTCCATGTCCTTGATCTCTGCTGCCTCATTACCTGAACAACCCCCTCTTGGGCCCACTGCCAAACAGAAAATTCTCTTCATTATCCAGACTACTCGCGTTTAAGGACTACTAGCTCTAGTTCAGCTACTAACTCTAGAGAGACACATTGCTACAAGAGGACAGTCTGGACTTACAAAACATTGTAAAAATCAGAGTAATTCTCATCCATCCCTGTCCCCTGGCTTACACAGAGAGAAACAAGAGAATGAGGAAGATTAGCTCTTACCTCTTTAGGCCTCTTCCATCCAGATGCTTTTTCTACATCTGGAATAATAAATTTGTTTTTTATTGTGTGAAAGATGCCTGGCAAGTGATTGGCTATATGTTTAGTGTGAATTATCCACCGTTCTAGGAATGTCAAACATCAATTTGATTGTGCCATTCACTGTCAATGTAGCTGAGAAATTTCCCTGTAACCATGAATGTTAACAGATACTTTTTTTTTTTTTTTTTTTTTTAAAACTTTTTATTTATTTAACTTTATTATGTTCGTTGGTGTGAAGGTGTCAGATCTCATGGAACTGCATTTTCAGACAGTTGTGAGCTGCCATGTGGGTGCTGGGAATCGAACCCGGGTCCTCTGGAAGAGCAGTCAGTGCTCTTAACCGCTGAGCCATCTCTCCAGCCCCCAGATACTTTTTTTTTAAGTCATAAAATGAATTATGTTCTTGATTCTTGGTGGGGGACAATTCTGTATTCTGTCAATTACGTTTTAAATAAACTCTGATTGGCCAGTAGCCAGGCAGGAAGTATAGGCAGGAAAACCAGACAGGAAATAGAGGCGGGTCAATGAGAACAGGAGAATTCTGGAAGGAGGAAGCCCATTCCTCCCCAGTCCTATCCACACACTGAAGAAGAAAGAGGTGACCTTCCCCGCTGAAAAAGGTACTGAGCCATGTGGCTAACATATACTAGAATAATGGGCTAATATAAGTTGTAAGAGTTAATACAACTAACTGAGCTAATGGGCTAATCAGTTTATAACTTATGTAGACCTCTGTGTGATTCTTTGGGACATAACGACTGCGGGAACTGGGCAGGATAGAAACCCCGACAATAAGCAGGCCTACATGTTACAGATTCTCACATTTGAAAGGGGGTGTGCAGAGTCATGCACAGCTATATCAAGGGACAGAAGAACCTTCCTCTCGGAATGCAGATATAAAATCCACCCATTATTGCGGTAAATATATGGACCAGAGATTCTTGGTGTCTTCTTTGGACCCTGCATCCATCAGAAACACCACTTTGTCACAGTTGGTTCACCAAGAATGGTACCAGCAATCAGAGATGCAGGGTGTATTGGAGTTTCCCAGGGCAGTCCAGGTAACCAGGGATGCCCTGTGTTTCTCAGGCCTTCCAGTCACTTCCCCATCATAATAAACAGCAAAGCAAAGCTGTCTCTGCTGTGTATTCCTCTCTGCTATTCCAATTACAAGAGACTTCTAGAACCTCTGTCAATATCAGAACTACATTCACCCCCTTTGCTTATACACTCTTTTTATGTGCTGACCTCATTACCTGAATAAGCTTCTCCTGGGTTCACTGCCAAAGAGACAATTCTCTTCATTATTCAGATTACCTACTTCCGAGGACTTAAGTGTTTGGCTACTAACTGTGGAAAGACACATAACCATAAAGGGACAATGAGAACTTAAAAAAATCAAAAACACTTTAAAAATTGGAGTGACTGTCACCTTTTGTCCCTTGGCCTAAATAGAAAAAAGAGAATGAGGCAGAATGTTCCTTAGCTTTTTGTCTGCTTTATGATCTGTCCCTTGTGCTCTGAGCCTCACTGTCCACCCTACTCCCTTTCTTCCCCTTTGGGACTACAGAATCCTGGTCACCCTTGCTGCATTGAACCACCCAATTAAAGGAGCCCCCAAAACATTTGGTCCAAACACAAGTCCCACCCAAATATAAAAAGGTCCAAGTTTCCATGGAGAGCCTCTGGTTTTTAGTTTTCAACAATTGTTTGGTAAATTTGAACTGTCAGACAAATACAGGGCCGCTTTACAGATCGGCCTGTGGGATCATGCGAAAGTCCCTTGGTCCTCCGTGGTTTATCTGGCAGGCTCTGAAGACGCTCTTGTGCAAGATGGTAGAAGTGATTATTTCTGTCTCAGAGGGGAGCTGCTCTCCATTCCCACTCACATTGAGAACTCGTGACCATCCTCAAAAGTCCAGAGGATGTAAGTGTGCTGGACAGCAGCAGACCTAATGGGACAACTGCGTGAGGAGTGGATCCGGCCAACCTCCCTTCCATGTGCGGAATTTCACGAGCATCCCCCCTGAAATACAGTCAGATCTGAAGGGGGTCTGGGATAAACTTTAGTCTCAGCCTTGATCGATTTATCTTAATCGTGTGCAAGAAAAGACTTTATTTTCTTTCCTCAATATTAGTGGGTTAAAATTTCTGAACCTTCAAGGCTCTGAGACAGCCATCTGCAGTCTGTAATAGATTGCAACCAAGGTTTAGAAACTTTGTTTTTCTGGGCTATACAGACATGATTAGACAGTCTGAGTCTCCTTCTCTCTCTGAGGAGCTTGACAAAGCCCTTCTGTTTCAGGAGAGCCATTCAGCGCAGCTGCTCTGAAGGCTCCGGCCACATAGCACACACATCATCAGCACCCTGCGTTTGAAAACATCTTCCTGCATGAGCCATCGAGTGCTCTTGTAGCTCTAGCTGTTGCCATAGTTTGAACAGAAACGATTTCACAGCCATTTTCTCAAACTGCCTTAATCACAGGCGTGTTCATTTTGCCTTAATGTAGCAAATACATCCGACTACTTAATTTTGTTCCTTTTTATAACACAGCACTTTATAGTTAAGCATCCCAGGCTGCTCTTGTATATTTCCAAAGTTGAAATTGATTTGACTAACCTCCCCAAGTTAATGCTGTGACTTAAAAAAAAAAAAATTAAACTGTACTTTCAAATGACTTACTCCATTCAACCCCAAATCTAATAATGGATTTCCATGTCTCCTGTATTTTAAATTTAGATGGAAATTAAATTCAACATGAACCACATTGACTATATAATAGTCAAATATCATTTCAGGAGATTATTGTTTGAATGGATCATTTTCTCAGGGGCTACTATTTGTCGCTATGTGAGTCACAGTGGCTTCTGCTTATCCTTACTCGTGGATGGCTAAAGCTTGCTTCTTTTTCTTTCTTAAAATACTTGGTTTTATTTATTTGAGGTTTTCTTTTTTTTTTTATTTTATGTGTATGGGTGCCTGGTCTCTCTGTATGTATGTGTACTGCATCTGTGCAGTGCCTATGGAGGCCAGGAGATGGAGCGAGATACCCTGGAACTGGAGTTGCAGCTGCTCTGTGGGTGCTGGGAATTGAACCCAGAACCTTTGGCAGAACAGTCAGTGCTCTTAAAAGCAGAGCTTCCCCCCCCCCGTCCTAATCTTGTTTTTAATCCCACACAAAGATTCTTTTTTCAAAGAATAAAAATAGCTGTGGTGAGGAAAAGCTCAGTGGGGTATTGTAATTTTGTCATGCAGTCAATCAATATCCATGTCCATTGTCTTAGAATATCAGTACACATATTATCCATGGTTTATGATTCAAGGCAGGATAGGTCAGAGTGTAGTTTGAGGTTGTGTGATGTGAGGTTATAGGAGTCTTTTGTAAACTTTTTGTCACAAGCTTGGCCTTGCTGTTCTTGAGTTCCCAAATGAACACAAACCTTGTCCCCAGTGAGGATTGGCAAGAAGAAACATGGGCAAGGTGCCCTGCTGGCAGGAAGTGCTCAGGTTCTGTCTGTGATCCTCTTTGGCTTTTCCCTGCCCCGCTCCCTGCAGAACCCCCGGCACTTAGTCAACAAGTGTGGGGAAAGCTTTGGAGTAGCAGAGGCCTTTCATACCAGCGCAATTCAGTCATTTCACTTTGTGTTAAGCTTAAGGTATTCAGCTGTTTCCATTTTAATTAAAATTTATTTGATGCATACAGAGTCTAATTAAGAGAAACACATACTGCTGGACACAGATGTCAGCCTAATGCTGACAAGAGTCATCTACTTCCCCAGGAAGGAAGAAAGCTTGGCTTCGCTCATTTTCCTGTGCTTACTGTGTGTCTGAAAAAAGTGATTTGACATGCACAGGGCTGTGCTGTCTTTATTTGACCCTGAGGAAATTGCTATTCACCTTACCCACATAGACTTGGGCTTTTCACCTGCATGTCAAGCTGGATCAGTTTGTTTCCCATTGTGTTTTATATTACAGAATTTCAAAGATTAAAAAAGCAGTCAAACAAATTTTAGTGCCTTAAAGATGCCTAGGAGATGCACACACGGCCTGAACATATTTGATGTCTACCGTGGTTCTACTTTTTCCAGGGTAGGAGTATGACAGAGGATAGAGCAACGGCTCTAACTGTGAGCCTTGAAAATCAAGCCTTAGTTGTCTTTAGAGGGGTAAAACTTGCTCCAGAAAATCCATTAGGATTAGAAACAAAACAAAACAACCTCCCAAAACCTCATCATTTGATTCTCTACTGGCAAGACTAAGCCAATGAGGGGTTGGTGACACGGCTTTCATCTCTGTAGTTTGGCTTGGCAGTTTTGGATCGTATTTAAAAGATGTCACTAAGCAGGTGACACATTTCTTTCACTGTTTGGAGGCAGATTTCCCTGCATTCAGGGTGTAAGATGCCTATTTTTGTAAAGCAGGACATGAATGCAGGATATAAATAATATATTATTGCACCCAGCATTGTTTTCCCCCTTTCTCCTCTCCCACTCTTTCCAAGGGTGTTGAAGTCTGTGGAGATTTATTTTGACGGAGGTAAGTTGCTTCTAGTTATCAGGCAGTAAACATGTTCTCTTATTGTTTATTCTTTCAGCAGTTCTGGAAGGTGGCGTCTGAATGCTTGTGCTTTAATAGGCAGAGATAATGAAAAGTCGTTCTTTGCTCGTGGTGTCCAAAGCTGTGATTTACCTCTTGAGTGAGTGAGATATTTGTGACCGACACCTAAGGTGGTTTTGAAGATAACGGGTCATGGAATCATAAGCGGTGAGACTTTCAGGTTTGATTTGGGGAATGATGGGCTAGCAGCTGGAAGAGAATATACAGAAATGCATCCTGGGATGACTCTGGACCACAGACAAGGAAACAGTCACTGGGCACTGAGGTTCTGGCCAATAAGAAGATGTACCAATCAATGTTATAATTCTAGATTGCTCTTCTAAATGTATGCTAAGTATGGTCTGTATGTTTGATTACATCTATGTACAATTAAAAGGTTGTTAGAATGGGTCCTAAATGAGTCTGGATCTGATACTGGCCCCTTGTGTGATTGTGAGACCTTTCCAGGTCTACATCAATGACCATTGACATAACAGTCCCCAATGAAGTTATTTTATCTAAATCTGAAGTCACAGAATGTCTAGGCACTAGGTGTCTGCATACAAATAATAAAGACCTGTTCTTGTGGGAGTAGTGATATAAAAATGGTTGTTTACAGGATTTTAGCAGGAGGTTAGGCTGTCATTAGAGTCTGAGGGACACAGATTAGGGACATTTAGAGGTTGAAGCATGCACCAAAGGGAGTTCAAGGGAATGAACGTCTTTTGAAATTAATCTTGCACAATGGGCCCAGGATAAAACAACCTCTGTTGTAGATCTTTCTGTGTAAGAATGGCTTAGTTTTGCGATTTGTATTGCTGCTGGGAATTGAACCCAGGCACATTAGCCACATTTTTCCATTACGTAATCCCCTCTACACAGGCCAGAGAGTAAATGTTTTAAGTTTGGTAGGCCATGAAGTCTGTTGCAAATGCTCTACAGTGACAGCGTGGCCCACAGGGCCCACAGTGAACAACCGGGCAAGGCTATGCTCCAATAAAACTGTATTTAGGGGCTGGAGAGATGGCTCAATGGTTAAGATCCCTCATTCTCCTGTTGAGGACCCAGGTTCTGTTTCCAGCATTGGTAAGACAGCTCACAACTGCCAGTGTGTAGGTAGTTCTAGGGGATCAGATGCCCTCTTCTGGCTTCAATGGGCACTGCATGCGCCTGGGGCACATTACCTGAACTCACACACTTAACTGATGTTTTAAAGTCTAAAACCCAAAACCAAAACAAAAATCCCACTTTATTTACTGAGACAAGCACAGTGTCAGATACAGCCTGTAGGCTGAGGCTGTTGGTTCATTCCCGCTCCTCAGACCCAAAATAATCGCACAGAAACTATTTTATTTGCCATACTATTTGGCCAATAGCTTAAACATATTTCCAGCTAGCCCTTATATCCCAAACTAACCCATCTCCGTTAATCTGTACATCACCACAAGGCTGTGGCCTACGAGCAAAGTTTCAGTACCCCCCCCCTGCCCCCCCCCGCCCTGCAGAGGCGTCTGTCTCCTCTGGCCTCTATGTGGCTTCTCACTGACTCCACCTACTCTCTCTCTCTCTCTATCTCTTTCAGCCTGGCTTTGCTCTGTTAAGCCATTGGCAAAAAGCAGCTTCTTTATTAAGCGATGGCGATAAAACATATTTGCAGCACACATCACCTCCCCTCCCCCATCAACAGCCCGCGGTCATTTGCTTACTGAAGGTATGCAAAGATAAACTATTAAGGTCTTACTATAGTGCCCTGTGTCATCTTTAGCTTTGTTAAACATGACTTCACAGATTTATATGCAGCACGTGGGTATAGACTGGGAGTGTGCAACACAACAAACTTACCATTTCTATACAAAAACTTGTAAGTCACAAGCAAATTGATCCAGTCCTAAACTATACTCTCAGCCCACTGTGTGATGGTTTCCTTGAGTTCCAGAGCTGGTCAACCAGACTTGGGGAGGACAGTTGTTCCAGGAAGTCAACATGACCCACACTCCTCCACACTCTCAACTGCCTAGTGGCTTTTCTTGGAAGTCTAGTTCTATTCATCCCAGACAGAGAGGGCACTGAAGAAACGAACCGTTCTGCCTAAGTCCAGATGGGTGAGCTGATGAGTTTGCCAGGTTACTTACAGAAGCAGAAGTAGTTTAGGGCTTAAGCTATAATTTCCCCCATTCCCAGCAATTGTCACCCACTTCCAAAACTCCAGGGAAGGCAACACCCTCATGAATCCCCCCCTCCCTCCACAAGAGAATGTTAATAGGCCCAGTCTTGGGAGGGGCTTTTGCTAGTGAACATAGCTGCTTTGATTCATGAAGTCATTAATCAAGTCTGTTGCAAGGGAGACAGTCGTACGACATCAATCCATGATTTACAGCAGCTGGTGGTACTTACCCCAGTTATATCACCCTGCTGGGAGGGTCGCTCAGTGTTAAATCCCACGATCTCCCCTCAGATCTCTAGAGTTCCTCAGTTATAGCTGTTTCCTTGCTTCGAATGCCCCATCTGTCTCCTGAATCCCCTCACCTACACGTCTGTGGGTGTCCTCTAAGTCATGTGCTTGGATTCTTCTTCTTCTATCAGCGATTACTCCTGAACAAACACAAACAAGCGGGACTGGGCAAGGTACAGTTTGGAGAGATGGGACCACTATGCTGGGGTTGGAAAGACAGGTGAACTTGAGAGAGAAAGCTGAGAAAATTGGCTATGCAGATGGGTAATGAGATTAAGTCATGATTATTCTTCAAGTATTGGCTAAAAAATTTGGGATTTCATCGTCCATCTAAAGTTGAACAATAGATAATATTTTTAAATTTTATTTCTTTTCAGATTTTATATATGAATACTGTACTCATGTAATTTCCACCTGTCTCCTCTTTTTTGCCCATCTAACTCCTTAAACGGCCCTCATGGTTTCTCAGATTTCCCACCTCCTCTTTATTATTGTTACAAACACACACACAAACACACAACACACACACACTGAATGCATTTAGTGTTGTTTGTAAGTGTATGTGCTTAGGGCTGATAGCTTGTCATTGGATAAACTATCAGGGACTCTTCATTGTGAAAACATATCCTCCCTCTCTCAACAGTCATTGATGGTCTGAAACTCTTCATCTGGAAGTGGAACCCTGTGAAAATTTCCCTTTCCATATTGGCAAGTCAACTGGTGTTGGTATTATGCAGGTCTTTGTTAGGCAGCCATATTATTGAGATGTCGTGAATATGACTTCCCCGTTGTGTCTATAAGATACTACCTTGCAGCAGGAATTCTTGTCTTTGCCTCTGATAATCTTTCTGCTCCCATCTTTTGTGATTTGTCTTGAGACTTAGGTATAAGGGTTGTTTGGTAAAAGTGTCAGTTTGGGCCAGACACCCCAGGGGCATTTATTTTCTGCATGTTGACCAGTTATGGATCTCTGCATTAGTCTCCACCTGCTGCCAAGAGAAGCTTTCCTCACAAGGGGTCATAGTGACACTTATCTGTGGGCATAATAATATACCTAGAGTATAGTTAGAATTTTTGCTTAGGAAAGTGGCTAGAGTTGATTCTCCATATTGTCTATGACCTTTCCAACCATAGGTAGTTGGCTGTGGTTATACAACCGGGCACGAATTCTCCTATTGAGAAGGCCTTAAGTTCAACAAACCAGCTGTTGGTTACTCCCAGGATAAAAGCACCACTAATGCACCCCTGGGGATATCGCCCCAGAATGGTATTGTGGTTCACAGTATTTATAGCTGGGTAGGACTGTTGATTCCTTTTCTCCCTTAGTAATTGTCATAGCGCCTCCTGGTGTTATTAGAGCTAGTACTTGGGGAGAATCTTGCTTGTATGTGAGTTATGTGAGTTCCAGCTTGATTGCTCCCCAAGATTGGTGACTGAAGTGTGTGGTATCTTCAGCAACCGGGTCTCATCTTCAAGTTCCTTGCTCAGCCATGTTAGTTGCTTCTCTATTTACAACAGCTTGAAGACCGAAACAACCTAAATTTTTTCAACTGATGAATAGACAATAAAAGTACATATATACAATGGAATCTTATTCAGTTGTAAAGAAGAAAGTAATTATGAAATTTGTAGAGAAAATGATGAAGCTGAAAAATATACTGAATGAGGTAATCAAGACTCAGAAAAACAAATACCACATGTTTTCTATTATTTGTGGACCCTGGTTCTAAGTCTTTAGGTTTGCATATATAACCCAAAGAAACCTCATAAGTCAGGAAAGTAGAAAGGACCAAGATAGGGTACTAGGGGGAGGAGGAGCTTTAGTGAGGGGAAAGGGATATATATATATATATATATGTGTGTGTGTGTGTGTATCTATATAATCAATCAATATATCATCTATCTATCTATCTGCCTATTATCTACATCTATCATCTGTTGATGTATTTTAGTTTAATTGAAGTTGTATGACATGGGGTGATAATGCTTCCTCCAAGAATCATAAACTAATAAAAACCCCAATGCCATGCATGGGAAACCTCCCTTGGAGTTGATGGTCAGGGGAATCCAGAAACTACCAAAACAGGATTTTTGAAGGTGTGGAAAGGTGTTTTATAAGATTCAGTCAGTTTTTATTGAGAGCACACAGCACTGTGGACAGGTATAGCAGTGCAGAGGGAAATGCTGGAAAGGTATTTTCTGTGTATTCTTTCTCTCTTCCTTTTCCTGACCTTCCCTGTCAAGACAACCTTTAGGGTTATTTCTCATTCTCTTATTTTGTGACTGTCTCTCTCACTGGTCCGGTATAACTGCAGGTTTCTCTCCTGCCCACCAGTCCCCAAATAACCACTCTGAGGAGTAATATTAATTCCAAGCTATTTGGCCTATTAGCTCATGCTTATTATTAGCTAGTTCTTAGAATTTAAATTAACCCATTTCTGTTATTCTATATTTTACCACGAGGCTCATGGCTTGTTACCTCAGATCTTGCTTCCCTGGGGGCTGCTGGCATCTCCCTGAGTCTGCCCCTTTTCTCCCTGGCTCTCTCTTTGAATTTTCTGCCTAGATATTTTCTGCCTGGCTATTGATCAAATCAGCTTCTTTATTAACCAATGGTAATAAAACATATTCACAGCATACAGAGGGACATCCCACATCAGTCTGGGGCTTACTAAGTAGGCTAAGCCAGCCACCATGGGATCAGCTTATCTGTCTGTACCTTTGTCTGTGTTTGAAATACAAGCATGAGCCACTGCAGCCAGCATTTTTTTCCACATGGGTTTTTGGGATCAGACTCAGGTCCTCATGCTTGCGAGGTACACACTTTACTGACTGGGTTGCCTCACCGTGAACTCTTTTCTGATCTCCCAGAGGAAGAACTCCTCCCCCCAGCTTTCTATGCATTGTCCCTTCTAGCGTAACATTTTCAGAACTCAAGGGATGATGATTGCTCCGTCTCTCTATATTACCACCTCCACATCACACTTTGTGCTATTGTTAGTGCCACTTAATGGTCTTCCTCTATTTTTCTCTTGCAAATATATTAGGTCAATAACTGCATAGAGTCTGGCCTACTGTTAAAGAAGCCATAGTCTGCCAGCATGCATCCCGAGAGAGATGGGTCTTCTTAAACCAAAGAACGGTGAACTCCTTTGCCCGGGAGCCTGGGGCCTACATAAGTCTTAGTAGCTGGTTCTGTTTCTTCTTCCTTCCGTCAGACATCCAGCACTCACCGTCCTACCTGGTTCAGTAGTTCCTCACCATTTATGACTAAGAAGACGCCTATTAAATATTTCATTTTGATAATTCTCAAAGTGCACAGAAATATCCAGAGTGCAGACAGTCATCATGAGTCCTCCCAAAATATTTAACGGATTCAACAACTTAGCTTTCTTTCCTTGTTTATCTTTCTCCTCCACTACTTAAAATCCTAGCCACCATCTTTCCTTTTCATGGCAGGAGATTAGGTAAAAGGGTGCACTTTAGTAAGGGGCAATGGACCTGAACGTGTGTGTTGTTCTTACAGTCCTGGGTTTTAGTCTGAAGGTTTGGCCGGAAGTTGAAGCATCATGAAAAATAAAACTACAGATGTAAGCCTGTAGTCTTTTTATCTCTTACAGCTTTGGCCTTATTACCTCAAGCCATATGCTGGAGCGCTTCCCCTGGGTGGGTCGCAAGTAAAGAGAAAGTGGCTGATTCCCACTGTTTTTGCTACATGTGTTTAGCGTGGCCAGGCCAGTTCGCTGCTTGTTTCCAGCTTAGCATCCCCCCTAAGTGCGGGAGTGCCGGCTAGTGTGTAATTGAAGTGGGATGAGGTAGGAAGTGCAGAAGGTGGTGGAGTGAGCCGAATTGCTTGGACGTTTCTGAAGCATCCTGTTTTTTTACTACAAACGCTGGCATTTTTCTGAGAAGTTGACTATATGCTTATCGAGAGAGGCTTCTTTTCAGTCCTGCGTGACATTTCTACAAAAATCAATGATTTTAGAAGCAAGTATCTGAAAGGAAATGTGCAAACTTACTCTCTATTTGTTGGGATGCCTGCTGGGCAGGGTTTGAAATCTTCATACATGTTTGGTAAGCCTTCAGGGGGTGAGCATCATATTGACTTTTCCCTTTGAAACATCTACCAAATACATTTTGGAGTGTGGCAAAAAAAAAAAAAAGAAAAATACAAGAAACAAGCAAGTCTCATATTTCAAAATTGATTTTGTGATATTTACCTGATTTACCTGTGTATTCCTTCCTTTTATCTGGGCACCTTTTCATCTTTATTAGGCTTGATTACCCAATTCTGCAGAAGGGATGGTGATGAATGCAGTTTACCTGAGTTACCGTGTGTCAAGCTGACATGTGTTCTTTGATTACTAGAGGTAGAGAAGCTCACAGGCGCATGAGCTGCTCTAATTTGAATTTTGAAAATGAAAGAGGCCAGGAAGAGGGAAAGAATCAATTCCCTTTGACGCCTTGATGTATAGGAATTTCTCTATTGTCCTCAGAGTTCTTAAAGATACGAAAGGATTCACTTCTTAAGTTATTAAGAAAAGAGGAAGAGAAAAGTAGAGAACAGGGAAAACTCTCAAATAGAAACTTGAGCTTAATTCCATTTCATAACAATAAAAAGGCAGGCCGGGCGGTGGTGGCGCATGCCTTTAATCCCAGCACTCAGGAGGCAGAGGCAGGCAGATCTCTAGGAGTTCGAGGCCAGCCTGGTCTACTAGAGCTAGTTCCGGGACAGGCTCCAAAGCTACAGAGAAACCCTGTCTCAAAAAACTGAAAAAAAAAAAATGAAAAGGCACAATGCAGAGTGTGGAGAAGGACCCTTTGCTTAACTTCCAGGAAAGCAGAAGCGGGAGACTCCACTCTTCAGGGAGTGCTGCATCCACAGCTCAGAGAAAAGGGAAGGGAGGAAGCTCAACTACAAAGTTCTTTGAATTCGGGTTTTGGGTGACGTGGTTTACACTGAGTCACTTCCCAGGTTCAGTTCCCCTTTCACACACGGCAGCCCACAAGGATCTATAACTCCACTGGCAGAGGACCCAACCCACTCTCCTAGCCGCCACAAGACATACACACAGTAAGGCAAACACTCGTTCCAATAAATATAATCTAAAATTGCACTGAAGAGATAGCTCCATTGGTAATGTGTTTTTCATGCAGGCAGGAGAACCCGAGTTCAGATCTCCAGCACGTTTGCAAAATGGTGGGTGAGCCCTACCTGCCCGTTTACCAGATCAGCCAGGCTAGGTGAATAGGCAAGCTCCAGGTTTGGTGAAAGACTGTCTCAAAAACAGGGTGGGCAGTGACTGAGGAAGATACGATCACGGTCTTCTAACTGAGCACACATGCAATCTGTATACCTGTGCGTGTGCATGCGCGCACACACAACCTAACTTGGCTTGAGCATCACAGCATTCAGACCCTTCCTCCCCTCCTCAACTTCATCACCATCCTTGCAGCCATTTCTGGAGAGCATTTTCTCCCAGCCCCTCTCCTCCATCTTGTTAGGATGAAGTCGATACGATCATCTCCACGTCACAGATGAGGAATCTGAGGCTCAAAGCCGGACCATCAGCCAACTTCTAACGGTTAATAACTGAAGAAACCGTCGCCGTTATTGACCAGGTGCTGGGCTGAGTGCCAGGCACCACGGTCGCTGCTCTGTGTGGATTGTCTGATGTGATGCTTTTTCACGCTCCAGGAGACAGGCAGGCAGGCAGATCCTTTGCCCAAGGTCATGCATCTGTGAAGACGGGTGGCCAGCCCTCACGATGAGGCCACTGTGTCAGAAAGAATGACTAGACCTTTCTAGGCGTTAGAGGTAAAGCCCACCATCATAGCTGCACTCCGCTGTGCAGCTGTGTAGATGGGGCTACCAGGCTTAAGCACAGGCAGATGCCTCCACTCTGTTTCAGACTGGTGCACCCCCTTGAGGGACTGATTCACCCTCTTTTCAAGGGAAATGCTTCTTGGCAGGAGCCTTATTTCTAGCCTCCCTGCCAGCGTGGAGTGCTGTGAGGGGAATGAGGTCACCCAACACTGTGGGTACCCCGCCTCTGCATGGGGACCAGCCCTGGGTCCCTCACAGCTACTAGTCCTTTCCACTCAAGCAGTGATGCTCCACTGAGCTCTATGCCGCTCACCCCCGAGGCTGTGAAAAGAGGCCCAGAGCTTAACTAACTGCTGCACTGGGGGAGATGAATTACCTACTAATGGTAGGTGCTGGGGTGCAGAGAAACACAACAGAATCTGGGGCAGTGGAGGTAGGTGGGGGAGGGCAAGCATCATCTGTGGAGGAGCTCACCTGGCATTTGGGAAGTGTTCTGCGTCCCTGGGCTAGGAGAATGCTTTCCTCTTGCTGTGGCCTTCTAGCCTGGAGTCCAGGGACCAGCAAATTATAGCCACCATCTCCCTCTTCCAGCCTTGGGGTCTGGAGGTCATTAAGCCTGAAATCCTGTGTCTTCCTGGCTCTCCCATACTTGTTCCTGCACGTCTCAGTAATCTTGGGAGAGGTATAGGCATCCCCCAACTCATCCCAGGATTTGAAAAGATGTCCTTGAACTTCCAAGCTTTAGTAGGAGAGGAGAGTCAGTGACGTGGCTTTTGTTTGGCTAGCTTTTACTTTGAATGCAGCAGAAGGCTTTTGTGGTGGTGGAAACATTAAAAGAATATAGCACAGTAAAACAATAAAGACAAACAAGCAAAAACCAACCAAACCAAGAATGTACCCCAGTGCATTTTACCCCCTCCTAGCTAGGGCATAACACAATTTATTTTGGCAGTTAAAAATAAATAAGTAGATAAAATCACCCACATCCCATTTCGAGAAAGTACTTGACAGCAAACAGCATCCTATATCAATAGACCCATAATTGCTACATTTTATCCCATGTAGGTCTGTCTGCCTCTGAACCTCAGTCACATCCAGATATTGTGCTGGGGCTCAAATGCAGCAACTAATGTGTGATTCCGACAGCTGTTTCTCCACCTCACTTCTTATTGAACCTGGAAGTGGCACTCACACTCTCTGCGCAGGACCAGAGTTTTTAGATTGACTTCTATGGTTTTCTCTGTTTTTTTTAAGTGAAGAGTCTCAGATCTGGAATTGCGTCTTTTGGCTCAGGTTTTGAATTAAAACTTGAAATCCGAGGTACTCCCTGAGCTCGGTGGCTTTGAACCAGGACTTTGGAGAGAAAGCTTGTGAGACGCCCCAAACCCAAGCCCTTCACAGAAACTGTTAGCTGCAGCTAGCATTTTGGCTTTGCCGTGAAGTTGCAACTCAACCCTGTTTTGGGGACTATGATGTTTTATTGATATTTAACCAAAAGCCTTGTTGCAGTTTTCAAACTCAGTTGCCTCAGACAGCTGAGGCGCCTGGGCTGTTGTTGGCACAGAATTATTAGCTCGTGTCCTTCCAGGCTGGCTTGTCCCCAGACTAAAGAAGTCTAATGTCACCCTCTATTAAGTTGAAAAATAATGCTTCATTGGCCAAGATGCAAATAATGGAATGCAAATGGCTCAGGCCTTTCCTTTGCTTTCTTTGCCTTTGTCCCTTCTCTCAGCGCTTACCAAGGGGTCGCTGCTTATTGCACTACTCCCCTGGGGGAGGCCACAGGGTTGTATTCGTGGTGGCCTTAGCTGGCACCATAAACTTGAGTGGATCACTATTTTCTGTAGATTTGCTCAACCACGACTAGGCTAGACCAAAAGAAGCCTGAGACCGATCACCGCATCTGTTACCTCCTGCCCCCCCCCCCCCCCACCTTCCCCTCCCTTCAGAGAGAACAAAGCAACCCCTTTCACAGCAGCTGGTATAAAACGGGTTTGTGTTTTCTTTAGGTGATAAGAAGAAAGTCTATTGGCAACAGATGTGGATTCCACTGTGCGTAGAGAGACAACAGGTGACCCAATTATGTGCCCGTTGAGCCCCATGGTACCCACAGCCAACCCCGAGCAGCGCCGTACAGTTGTAGCACTGGACACCATGTCTGATGGTTGAGTGACCACCCAGGTTCACGCCCAACACATTCATTCTGGAGATCTTCTGGTTACAGATACAGAAAGGAAAAGGACAGGATAAATGTCCCGAGTATTGTTCTGGGCTAGGTGCCCAGAGGACTGTTCTCACGGCTCACCAGGCAAAGGGCTATCAAAGGTAAGATAAGCCAAAAAGAAGCTGGCGCCTAGGACGCTCGCAGCAGCGTTGTTTCATGTCCCTTTTGTGGAAATTCAAATGCATCGAGTGAGCCCTGCTTTAATTACTTACAGTGCGGAAGTTGCTTCTGTTGCTAATGGAGAGTTAGCCGCGTCAGACATCTCGCATGCTTTTGATCTTGAACGTTGCCGTAATTGAGTCTCTCTCGTAGTATGTCAGGTGAGGGGTCCTTAGAGAAACAAATTCTGCAGTTCCTGAGCCTTTATCTGCGTCTCATTAGAGTTATGAGCTGTGAAGAGAGTTCTGAGTTTTGCAACCTCAGTGTCTGTTACAAATCTTGAAAGCATGACTTTCTTATGTTACTTTGTCAAGTCAAACTTCCTTGGGAGCAACAATGCCCTACCCTCCATTTTGATATGGAAGGGCACCTCTAATTCTTTCATTTTGAACTGAAAACACCTTAGTGTGTAAAAACGCCCACAGATCTTTCTACTATGACACTTTATTAAAAAAAAAAATCACATCACCCAGGGCTCACCGCTCTTAATGGCTGTCCATGGGAAACAGGCAATCCAGGCTCCTGCTGGGTTGAGAAAGTCTCTGCCTCCAAACATCTTTGCCCTGTTTGTCACCTCTAACAGAGGAGACCTTACTTGTGAAGTGATTGGTTGCATCATGGGTCAATCCAAGGTAATATCATGTTTGTGTTTGTACTGAGACCAAAATCCAATTCCTTAATACTTGTCCAAAAGTTTCTCATAGGAACAATGGATACAGGTCTGCTTCCCTTGGGAGGAGCCTTCCTTCATTGAGACTCTTCCACTCTTTCCTTCCCACTGTTCTTAGTTCTACAGTGGTCATTCACTGATTTGACCTGAATCACAGGCTGAGCCACAAGTCAGTGGCAAAGACTTTTGTTTGCTTGTTTTTGCATTTTATGTTGATGAACCAAGGAGTTTTGTTGGGATTCTTACAGAAATATGTATGGGTGAGGGGTTATTTACAGGAGCAGAAGTGACTCAAAGACACCTGCATGACCAAAGCCCACCCTGTCCTATCAAAAGTTGGAACCCCGAGTTCACTGCATAGCCTGCAGACAGCTCAATGGGTTGGAGAAAGAGGCTCGGTTGGAATGAACCTTTTCTCAGCCAGCTCAGCCATCTCAGCAAGGCTATTTTATTTCTTTCAATCAATCACAAAAATTCTCCCCCCGCCCTCCTGCCCAAGTCAGGGTTTCTCTGTAGCTTTGAGTCTTGTCCTGGCACTAGCTCTTGTAGACCAGGCTGGCCTCGAACTCACAGAGATCCACTTGCCTCTGGCTCCCGAGTGCTGGGATGAAAGGCGTGCCCCAGCATGGCCGGGCAATCACAAGGATTCTTAAATTTTCATTTTCACTAATGGTTAACCTCTGCCATTTAGCCTCACAGTGGCACTGGGTGACTTGGTGGGGGAGAATTGTATTATGGCTGCTGGCTCTGCAGGTGAAGAGAGCCAGTCTGCTCTCCAGTGATAGCTGACCCAAAGCTGGCAGAAGTAGGAGAAAGTATAGTTTGGAACCCATAAAATATTTGATTTTTTTAAATCCAGTTCTCTGCATGCATGTCATAAGGAGACTTCTTCCTCATCTCTCAAAGGACTTATCAGTAGAATATGAATTTTTCCCTGATATATTGGATCAGATTTCTTCTGGGAGTAGATGGGACACTAGCCAAAGTGTTTTCTCTGACATAGTGTTGGGATCTGAAGTCAGCTGACAGAAATGGGAGATTCACGGCATGTGTGCCGTCCACTTCTCTGTTTATGGCTTTGTTTAGATTGCTAGTTGCCTATAGTTTGTGGTTACTCGGGAAGTTGTAAGCATCAGAATTCCGGATTTTCACTGCTGCATGGAAGGGAAGACTCTGGCCCTGCCAGGACCCTGCCCCGGCATGCTGTAATTGTATTATATTCCTAATTGTTGGGAGCTGGATGGGTGATTTGTCCAATTCCATCGCATGTGATTATTTCCTTCTCCTGCCTTGTAAATTGGATAAAGCTCTTATCAGCGCTCACACAGCTGTAGGAAGAGGCCTGAGCTTTCCAGCCCTCTACACCATGCTTAGAGAGAATTTTTCGAAAACCTAAAAATACCAGGCTTTTGCTATTTGTTTAACAGTGTTGCTGTGGAGACTTCTTTTTCTATTTCACTAATGCCCTCCTGTAGGAAGCACAGGTTGCTAGGAACAGAAATCCATAAACAGGAGTGTTACAGTTGGCCAATGTAAGGACCCACCCCTGTGCTTACCGCAAGGGGTCTTTAGCAGTACTGTCCTTCCTGTACTTCTCTTGGTAGGTGGCCAGGAAAGCCGGCTCCTGGGATTTTCCTGGGGGATCTCAGGCCCGTTATGCTGTACAGTGTGTGGCTAGTTCTGCTTGTACAAGGAGGATAGGCGAAACTAGATCTAGGGAGGAAATGGGAACAGTGTAGAGCTCAGATGCATGTCTTTTTATTATTAAAGTTATTCATTTATTTTATATCCTGATCAAAGTTTCCCCTCTCTTCCCCCTCTCCCCGACCAATTCATTCCTCCCTTGTTTCTCTTCAAAAAGGGGCAGGCATACCATGGATATCAACAAAACCTATCAAGGTAGGACTAAGCTCCTCCCCTTGTGTTAAGGTTGGGCAAGGCAACCCAGTATGAGAAATAGGTTCTCCAAGGTGGTCAAAGTATTATGGACAGCCCCTGCTCCTACTGCTAGGAATCCCACCAGAAGACCAAGGTACATATCTGTCACACATATGATTTGTCACACATATGTTGAGAGCCTAGATTGATCCCATGCCGGCTCTCTGGCTCTTGGCACAGACTCTGTGGGCTCCTATGAGCCCAGGTTAGTTATTTCTATGGGTTTGCTTGTGATGTCCTTGACTACCCCCCCCCCCCCAACCTGGCTTGTACAATCTTTCTTCCCTCTCTTCAGCAGGATTCCCTGAGCTTGGCCCAATGCTTGACTGTGGGTCTCTGTATCTATTTCTATCAGTTACTGGATGAAAGCTCTTTGACGACCATTGGAGCAGTCACCAATCTGGGAATATGGCAGAATATTGTTAGGCATCATTTTGTTGACATTTTCCCTCCCAATCGTGTTTGGCTCTATTCTAAGTCTCTGGGCCATCCAGCCTCTGGGTCCTGGACTTCTAGGCAGTGTCCGGGGTGTGCTCATTCTCATGGTATATAGGTCTGAAGCTGGACTATCCATCCACATCCGCATATCACCTGTGTGCATGCTTCCGGCACAGTGCACCAAGTTTATGAACCGGGCAGGATGTGTCTTGTATTCTCTTTGGGAAGGATGCAGTGCTGACATTGACTTTGTCCAGAGAAGAGCCCTAAGGCTCACAGAAGTCTCACGTCATTCAAGCAAGAGACTTCACTGTGACACCGACCTCTGCCTGTAACTCTATGGCTAATGTTCTTCCCACTGTAATCCTGGGGCAGACTTTATAGCTGTGAAATGCAAGGCAAGAACCAGGGAAAAGCTGAGCTGTTTGGCTTAGAACTTCCTTGGGAATCACAGAGATTTCATCAGAGGTAGAAGTTGGAAGATAGAAAGAGCTTAGGTCTCTCTTTCCAAAGGGACTTGACCAGACCATTTATGCAGGTGTGTGGTCCAGAGGGTCTAGAGTGAGAGAGCCTGGAAATGCCCAGGTACCTGATTTGAGTGAGGTTGCAGCCTTTAAACTACAGTCAGTCATTCAAGATATCCCTGGCAGAGGCAGAGCTAGATGCTATGACATCACTAAAGACATTAAAAAAAAAAAAAACAGTTCAAAGTGTGAATGCTCATGATTGAGCCCAGCACATTCTTTTAAGTTAGGGACAACTGGGGCTTCCTGGAGTTAAAAATTGGATGTAATTCTATGAGAACTGTGTGCTAACGGACTCTTAGATATAATTTTAAACAAAATACTGCTTCAATTTTCACTTTTAGCTCCAGTGTTCTTTTGTAATCATAGTGTGACTCCCAGTATCCCAAAGATCAATTAGGTACTTTAAAAGAAGAATATCAATTAAAAATGATTCCTATTATTTAAAAAATCTGCTTATGTATTAATTTATACATATAACAAATATAAACAAAGCCAAAAAGTGAGAAAGACAATCACGAATTTAAAAACCTCTCTGTTACTATTCAAATTAGGAAAAATTTGTTCTATTTTGCAACTGAATGAAAGGCATTTTGGTGTGAGCAGCCCCCAACGCCACCGGTAACACGGCACAATAGCTTCTGTGCTTTTACAAAGGTTTTAATTCTTTTGTGCACTGTTCCCATCTCTGCGTCCCATTTCATTGTATGAGTTTTCTGTTTCCCGCTGGACAGGACCATCGTTTTGAATTTTACTCTTTGAGAGGTGTGTTGGCTTGCCTGTGACAGCTCATGCCACTTGGCAGCCATGGCTGGCGGAACCTTCTAGGCTGTCCTTTGTGTCTCTTTTCCCTTTCCTATTTTACCCAAAGTGGAAATATTACTTTACTATTCATCCCTTGTAAGAGGGGAAGCAGGTAGAAAAGAATGAATAGTTGGCCACTGTACCCTAGACCCTCCTTCCAGTCTAACTAGCTTGTGGAGGAGGGGCCAGAGAAGACCCGCCAGTCTCAGCTTGTCTCCTAGTAGGCTGTTTTCAGAGTCACGTCACATCTCTGTGTGGGGATGCTAAATCACATGACTCTGCAACTCTGACAACTGTTATCACCTCACGCTGCCTGGGTACCAGAACACTGCCTAGTTCCTGGCCCCGGTTCTCCAATGACTCTCAGACCTTCCCTTGTTTCTTCTCCCTTCCCAACCAGCCATGAGCCCTGTGTGAGGCAGGCCAGACTTGTCTGCAGTATGGTGGAGCGTGCCAGTATCCTCTTACCCCTTCTCCCTCTTCACCTCTGTGGGATTAGAAGTGACAGCTGAGGATGAACGCAGCTCACATCGAGGCTTCTGGCAGAGTGGATCCTACACCAGCAGACCAGAAGAGCCATAAGCGAGGATGAAACAGATTGGATTCAGGTCCCGGATAAAACACTGATGCCTGCAGACACATGTGGACGACTGCTCTTCACTACAGGCTATCTGTTAGTATCACAAATATTCTGGTGTGGGCCACTCTATCCAAGTCAGGATCCCTACAGAGCACAGTTTGGGGGTGTTGCTGGGAGCTGAGACACACTTCTGTTCATAACCACTGGCTTGTAGAAAATCATCCAGAGCTGTCTGGAGGCCAACAGGTGACCAGGCCTGGTGTCTTTTCTCCAGTCTTTTGTCTCACCGGCACCAAGGCAGGGCTCAGTGTGTTTGGAACAGAGCTCAGTGGTGGGTGGGTTGGCGCATGGGAACATGAGTGATCTCTGGGTCCCACTGTGCTTCACTGCACAGGGAACCGCTGCCAGGTACTTTCGTGGGCGAGTGAGAGCGGTGGCAGACAGCCCCATTCTGTCTCTGCTGCTGATTGGCCAAGAGACCACTACACGCCTACTTGATTTTTCTGAGTCTTACCTCCTTTCCTGGAAGCAGAAGATGAGATTGGGCACTGTGTGACAGCCTCTGACATCTAGGCTATCTTACATTCAAGTTCAACATATTTCTGAAAAGTGCTACTGCTCAGGCTCCTCTTAGAGCAGACAGCAGGGAGGTTAGGACAGGGACGCCTCCATCGCTCCACAACCCAGTCACCTCGAGACAGCTCGGCATGTGAATTGCTCTGATCTTAGTGCAAACGGGAGCATGCAGGTGTGCGTGTGTACTCAGAAACACAAAGAACACAAGGGTGTCACACAGAAGGCACTTTACAAAAATGTGATTGTCACATCTCACCTTGCCATCTGTCACATCAGTGAACCTATGAGGAACCCAGGAACCTTTGTGTGTTTCAGAGTGCATATCCATCACTTTTGACATAGAAGCAGATAACGACCGGTCTCAAGCAAGGCCTTGATGACCACCCCTGAGGCTGTCTCTAACTAACTGTGTGAACCTAACTGAGTGACATCATCTCTTCAGATGACCATTTCCTCCCATAGAAAATAGCCATAACAATAATAGACCGTTTATAAGTGTTATCAGAGTTAAATTGGATACTACATGCTAAGTTTTTTTTTGGTGCAGTATCTGGCCCATGAGAACATCTAATGAGTGTTAACTAGAAATTCGGCCTGTAATTTCATTTTTCTCCCGTGTGTCATTTGATCAATCCCTGTATTGTGTGTGACTGTGCACATTGCCACACTGATCACTTTCTAGGCGAGTGGACATTTGTGTGTGTACTGATGACATATTCCTAGAAGCACAATGGTGGAGCTGAAGAGCATGTGTGTTTCAGCATTGCTAATACACAGAGCCAAAGTGGCTTACGGGAAGGTGGAAGCTGCCTGAGAATGGGCTCCCCTCACCCATGCCTAGCAATTAGAGGTGATAAGCATATTCAGCGACCTTATTTCTCTACTTATACTGTAGGGTCTATTTCCTGGAACTCATTCGTAGCCCGGGTTAGTCTTGAACTGGTGGCACTCCTCCTACTCAGCACCTGAAGTATTGGGATTATATCTGTGAGACAACAGGGCTGGGTATTTGCAGCTTCCTTAATTTGTTAGCTCCTTGTGTTCATGTGCTAATTGCCTGAGAGACGGTTGCAAGATACATTTCAAATTCAAACCATAACATTCTGCCTGTGACCCCCCCCCCCCCCCCCCGCCAAGATTCATATTGTGAACATTTGTCCCGTGACTGGTGACACTATTTTGGGAGACTGTGGAGCCTTTATGAGGTAAGATTTTTTCTGGCAGAAGGTAGGGCACAGAGGGCTGGCCTTGAAGGTTATACCAGGCCCCTGGTTCCTATTGCACTCTCTCTGTTTTCCTGGTCCACCAGGAAGTGACTGGCTTCCATGGCATGCTGGGCTACCATGGTGGGCTGAAACCCTTGAATCCATGAACAACAACAACAACGACAACCCACTTTTCTTTAACTTGCTTCTGTCAGGTACAATGATCACAGGAAGACAAGAGAGAGTAACCTGAGGACTCCGGATAGTTTCACTCGCCAATCCGCGCTTTAGATTCCTCATCTATAAAACAGTGTTAGCAGCTGCCTCAAGGCACTCACGAAGGGGATATATGATGCCCAGAACACCATCTGCAAGTAGCAAGTGCTCCGTTGATAGCAGGAATTATTTCCAAAATCAGGAATCTTTTCTCAATAGTGTCAGGCAGATTGACTCCCGTAAGTCTTTCCTCTAAGTCTGGGGATTGCCACAGTTCTCCTTCTTTACCTTCCCCCAACGTTACCAACTCTGTTTCCTTTTTATCCAACGATCCTTTAAGTTTTCCATATGCCTGAAGATTTTCATGACTCTATCCTTGACTGCCCCATCTCTAGATTGTTACTTATGTTGGACACCCTTTCTCTCCTTCTTTATATCCAACATGAATTTGGGAGGCATGGGAAGCTTGTCTAATATTTTTCTGGCTTTCTCCACTGTATCCCCCCCAATCTCCCTGTCATCTGGAGATTCAATCATAGGTCCTGTTGACTTGCCAGGGGCAGCTGCAGACTCCTTGGAGTCATACAGCGAAAAGATTCTGGTTGGTTAGCGTGGGATATTGGACTTACCTGGATGTTCACAGTATTGTCCCACTGCGTACTCTGCGGAGCTGTGGATTGGCGTGATGTGAGAATATGTGACTACAGAAATACTCCGTGGTCAAATAGTTCAAAGGGATGTTACCTCAAACACAGGATGTTACCTGGCATCATTCTGTGGGGTTTGGGAACCCAGAGATGGCAATATCTACACTGCAGATCCGTAGCAGATGGTGCTCCTTGTGGGTCTGGGTCACATGACTACTCTTTCACCACGGGATTCCACACAATGAGGGCATCCTGCTTTTCCTTGGTGTGGCAGAGGCTCCTCTAGAGGTTGACTGCATTGTACCGTGAACCTTGCCTTATTCGCATAGACATCTCTAGAAAGATCTGCTCTGCTGTGTCTCACAGCATGTTCACACACGGATGTGCTGTGGGATATAGTGGGTATCAAAGCTTGAACTGAATTCCGGATAACATCCTTCAGAGTGCAACTGTTGAAGGAGTGATCCACAGATGATAGTTCTGTTGGGAGCTGGGGGCGCCTTTAGGAGGAGTAGCCTAATGGAGGGAGGTTAGGTCCTTAGGGATGCATTCTAGCAGGGGATAATGGGACTCTGGGGCCACATAGCACATAGCATCATTTCTGGTTTTTTTTTAACTGACTTAATTTAAATTTTTTATTTGTATTTATCGGCAGTTCTGAGTGTCGTGTGAGTGAATAGCATGTATGTGAGCACCTGCAGAGGCCCGAAGAGCCCCACCCAGTTCAAGTGAATTTGAATTGCAGGCAGTTGTGAGCTGTTCAGTATGCATGCTGGCATGGGGCATGGAGCCCAGGTCTGTTGCAAGAGCAGCTAGTGCTGTAAACTGCTGAGCCACCTCTCCAGCCCCACTTCGAGGGAACTCAGAGAAAGCCCAAGATCACACTAAGGGTCGGTGTGTGGTGATGAACATCCTCATTCCAGGGCCTTCTTTATGCAGGCTCTGATCTTGGAGTTTTGGGGTGAGACCTGGAGTGTTTATTTCCAGTGGCTTCTCAGAAGATTCTGACGCAACACACCCTCACACTGACCTTGGGAATTGCTGGCCCAGAGACTGCATTTCTGAGCAGCAGCTGGGCCTGCTTGTCTCCTTGTTGCGACAGACCTGCCAGGAAGCCAGAGCAGACTGAACTGACCATGGAATCAAGATAACCCTGCGAGGGGAGTGATGGCGATATGTCAGCTCCTTAGGCCCAGTGTTTTTAATAAGCAATGTATCCTTTCTAAAATCAGGCTGTAATAGATTTCGGAAGGAGTCTTTCAGTTTCATTGTGGAAATAACAACAAAGTGGATTTGGGGACCTGGTCACTCAGCCAGTGGGCTCGTAATGGCAAGGGCACAAGATTGCATGGGTGATCAGATGACCAACAGCACAGGACTTCTCCATATGGATCTTTGGTGTGTTCCATGCCCGTGTCTCTTAGTATTCACAGTGCTGCACGCCAACTGCATGCTACAAGTCACCGTGTGCCTCAGTGGTGTCTCCAGGTGGCTTGTTTTTTGTCCCACAGAGTCCAGAGCCTTTTCCTGAGGAACAAGGACTCAATCATCAAGAAATTAATTCTTCCGGTATTATTCTCCCAGGATGGATGGAGGATCGCAATTGCTCACAAATTACAGATTTGTCACCCTGTGGGACATTTATGTAAATTGTAGCCTTGCACGTAACTTAATCCTAAAATGCTTTAGATTTTATGCAAAACTAGTTTAGGGAGCTGGGGACATGGATCAGCGGGTAAAGTGCTTGCCATAAAAATACGAGGGCCTGAGATTGTATCCTCAGAACCACAGAATAAAGCTGAGCATGGTGAGTAGCAAGTGCCAGGGAGCAGAGACAGGAGGGATTGGAAGTCTTGCTGAATTGGTGAGTTTTAGGTTCAGAAAGAGACTCCATCTCAAGGAATAACGCAGAGAATGTTAAGAGAAGGCTTGAAACATGTGCCTCTGGCTTCCATACACATAGGCACACGTGTTCTTGTACATACAAATGTATACAATTATATACTATAAACACACATTTTGAATGAAACACTGCTGTATGCTTTCAGGCCACTATAAAATGCTTGAAGAAAACATGGTGAGGCCAGAGAAATGCCTTGCTGGATAAGAGCACTGGCTGCTCTTCCAGAGGAACTGGGTTCAATTCCCGGCACCCCGGGTGGCTGACAACAATCTTTAACTCCAATTGCTGGAGATCTGACATTCTCTTCTGCCTTCCACAGACACCTAGCATACATATAGTGCATAGATATGCATGCAGACTAAACACCTATACACATAAAATTATTTAAAAATCCACAATGCTTTTCTCAAGACCCAAATTTGTGTCCCCCTTTCTCTTTAATACACAAAAAGAGTTGTTTTATGGATTAATCCTCTAATAAATGAATAATAGACTAATCTCCCCCTTTCTCTCCCTCCCTTCCTCCCTCCCTCCCTCTCTCCCTCCCTCCCTTCCCCCCCCCTCTGGGTGTGCGCAAAATCCTTCATATATCCTAGGTGATTCATGTTTCTAGAAGTCTGACTCACAACACTACTTGTCAAAATATAAGTGAGAGAAAAATTTGTCAGATCAAAATTCCGTATTCATTCTATGACATGATATAAAATAATGATACTTCTTGTGTTTCGTGTGAATTTAGGTAACAATGCAAGAATCCCATAATGTCTATATTTCTTAGACTGTCCTAGGTATCAAGAGTACACTCACCTACTGTCACATGAAAGATATTGTAGTAATAAGGGGCGGCAGGGCTGCGTCCCCCACACCCGGCCGCCCACATGGCTAGCTTAGCTTATGCCCCGAAATAACAACACACAAACTGTATTCATTTAATCACTGCTTGGCCCTTTAGCTCTAGCCCTTACTGGCTAATTCTGATATCCCGATCAACCCATTTCTAATAAACTGTAGCACCGGTCTTACCGGGAAGATTCTAGCCTATGTCCATCCTGGGTCGGATCGCGTGCGGAGCATGGCGTGTGTCTGCCTGGGAGCTGGGAGTATGGCATCTCCCTGAGGCGTCTGCTGCGGAGAGCAGAGCGGTGGAGTCTCTCTCAGGCGTCTGCTCCCTAGAGGAGAGCTGTGAAGTCTCCGAGCTCACTTCCTCTTCCTCCCAGCATTTTGTTCTGTTTACTCCTCCCACCTATCCTCTAACCAATAAAATGGGCCAGGGCAGTGCCTTTATTAGCCAATGACCTTCCTCCATCATTTCCCCTTTTTCGGTTTAAACAAAAAAAAAAGGATTTAACATAGCAAAATTACATATAACAAAACAGTTATCAAGTAAAAGTTACAATAATCTTTATCATAACTAAGGAAAACTATAACTATAACTAACTATTCTTAACTCCATCAAAGACTCCAGAAAGATATAATATTACCTAAGTAAACAAGAACTAAGAAACTTTTAAAACTCTAGAAATGACAGAGACATCTCGCTGCCTGGACAGTCACCCAAAGTTCCTCTGTACCGTTGGGGCATCCATCTTCAGCCTTCAGGCCCATGGTATCCAGCAGACATTTCCATAAAGCAGGAAAATTCAAAGTCAGTTCAGTCACTATCTGTTGTGTCCTGCAGAATGTCTCGCAGACTCTTTCATGAATCAGGAACCCCGAAAGATCATCTCACCTTAGGCAAGTTCAGTAGTCCTCTCTCTGCGGGTTCTCTGTTTCCAGTTTATGCAATAGTCCAGGCAAGAGCAGTTTCTTGCCCAAATGGCTATCAAACCCCATAAGGTGCCTCTTCGATGCCCATCTTCCTCTTGAAGTAGATTGGTGCTGCCAGGAGCAGAGTGTCTCATTGTCATGAAAAGTCCTCAGTTATTAAAACATTAAATGTCCTATTCTGTAATCTTTGAAAGACATGAAGAATGTCTATCTAACTGAAATACATCTCTATATATCTAGAAAATCTAACTAACATGACTACAAGCTTTACTATTATCAATGATTATCCATTAACAACCTATATTTCTTAATTATACAGTACATATTTAAATGAACTACACCATCACAATACCTTAATCAAAATCAGAAATACATATACATATAACAAAATTGACCGTAAATCTCAATCTATAAAGCAAAATCTATACTAATGCAAATTATTCATACCTATATCATATCCCCCTTTAAATGTAAAAGAACGTTTATAAACCATATTTGGGAACATGGGCGCAGTTTTTTCTCTCCAAACTGCTTCCTGCTGAATGGGGGCGTCGTTAATTAGGTCTTTCATGGTATAACCTGTGTGCTAGTTTCTTCTCAGTTGGCAGTTGAGCAAAGCAATTTTCTGAAGATGTTTACACCAACCCTTCAGGAGGGCGTGGTCCATCATACCAAATCGGAATAGAAGAAATGAACAGCATCTCATCCTCTGTGAAAACAAAATAAGAAACTCCTTTCCAAAGTATCATATCCTTAGATCCAATTTCATAATATCTATGTTGGATTAGTTCAGCAGTATTTATAAATAAATATCTTTTAGCATCTGTTTCTCCTTCCTCAGCATTTAAACAATTCAAAGAGAGCATAATAGCATACAGTATCAAAAGTCTCTGTGTATTTTCCATCTTTGTATGCTTTGTTTTAACCTCTATTTTGTTTATTTTTACTTTCAACTCTTTGCTTTTTGAGACAGGTTCTCTGTATCTTTGACCTGAAGTAACTCTGTAGACCAGGCTGTCTTTGAACTCTCAGAGATCCGCCTGTCTCTGCCTCCCAGGCATTCGGGATTAAAGGTGTTTGCTACTACACCTTGAACTCACAGAGATCTGTTAGTCTCTGCCTTCTAGGCACTGGGATTAAAGGCGTGTGCTACCACACACAACAACTCTCTTCCTTTTTTTGTTTTTTACTTTAAGAACTTCAACTTTTAGTCTGCATATATTTTTAACACACAGTAAACCATTTAGAAATTTTCTTTGTCTTTGAATCTCTCTTTACTGTATATCTCTCTTTTTCTGACCACACGAGTCTTTAATTTACCAAGCAATATCAGTAGGATTAAAGGCGTGGCTTTGCCAGCTGGATCCAGCCCATTCCTTAGCTTTCCAGCCTCATGGCTGAGGTACTGGCTGTAGCCAGCAAGCGAGCTTCAGCAGCCTGTGCTTACAAACCGCACAAACCGCCTGCGTAAAAGAGTCAGAGTTTGTCCTGGCAGGATGGCTCAGAAAGCCGGCATTTTTAAACGGCGCAGCTTTTTTCCTGCTACGGCTGAAAACCGAAAAGCATGCGTTCAGCTTTTCGTCAACACCGTTTAAGTGTTTCGTGGCAGGACCTCTTAATGAGCTGCAGGCTTTGCAGCTAAAGCTGAGTCAGGAAGCCTCTCTTAGATGAGGCGCTTGCTTGCCTCTAGCAAGCAGAGTAGAACTGAGAAATTGCTGCTACCAAGAAACCATGCACAATGCTTTCATTTTGTTCTAGAATTACTTCCCAAGCTGTCTCAGGCTTTATGTGGAAGCAGTTGTCCACGTGGGCGCCATATGTAGTAATAAGGGGCGGCAGGGCTGCGTCCCCCACACCCGGCCGCCCACATGGCTAGCTTAGCTTATGCCCCGAAATAACAACACACAAACTGTATTCATTTAATCACTGCTTGGCCCTTTAGCTCTAGCCCTTACTGGCTAATTCTGATATCCCGATCAACCCATTTCTAATAAACTGTAGCACCGGTCTTACCGGGAAGATTCTAGCCTATGTCCATCCTGGGTCGGATCGCGTGCGGAGCATGGCGTGTGTCTGCCTGGGAGCTGGGAGTATGGCATCTCCCTGAGGCGTCTGCTGCGGAGAGCAGAGCGGTGGAGTCTCTCTCAGGCGTCTGCTCCCTAGAGGAGAGCTGTGAAGTCTCCGAGCTCACTTCCTCTTCCTCCCAGCATTTTGTTCTGTTTACTCCTCCCACCTATCCTCTAACCAATAAAATGGGCCAGGGCAGTGCCTTTATTAGCCAATGACCTTCCTCCATCAAGATATGATTTTAATATCTCCATTTGGGCTGGTCATGGTACTCTGATAAGTAGACTCTATGACCCTATGACCATATGAAAGTAGCTGTATCAATGATACACAAACTTTAAAATACTATGGTTGGCTAATATTTCTGAAGGATGAGTATTTTTGTTTCCGAGAATTGTGTACTTGTACATGAGCAACTCATTTTGATTTAAATAAGATGGTGAAGGTGAAAACTCTGTGGTTTTTCATAGACGCCTATGGTAACTTCCATCCTGGTAACCTCATTAGAGCTACAAAAACCTCAGAAATTCTCCCGAGGTCATATTAGGCTTTTTAAATTACGGGGCATCCAAGCAGTAAGACTCAACCTTAAAAAGTTTTCACAGAAAAACATTTTCTTTCATTTTTGGCTCAGAAATCTGAGAGTTATAACCCCAAATCTATCTGAGTGCTAGGGCAGCTCTTAGGAGGGCCTTGCTCCCCCATCAAGGACAACATACCTTAGCTAGGGTTCTTCGCTCTGCCCTCAGGGGTGTTTTCCATTTTTTTCCTGCTTTCTTTTAAAAAGGACAAGATGCACAGAACAGACATCCAGTTGCATGCTAAGCATTGGGTATTGTATGGTGCAGCTCACCAAAGAATGACCTATGCCCCACTGTTGACAGTGTTGAGTCTGAGAACCCACCCTTATTACAGACTGCCTGGGAAATATTTGCGTACCATCTGGGATTGTATTTCATAAGGTGGGAATGAGGTGGGGTTCCCCTTTGTATGCTGTGATTATGTTTTATTACCATTGGTTAAAAAAGAAGCGGCTTTGGCCTATGGCAGGGAAGAATATAGCAAGGAGGAAATCAGAGATGGAGGATGAAAGAAGGCAGAGGCAGAGAGACACTATGCAGCTGCCAAAGAAGTAAGAGGTAACAAACCATGAGCCTCGTGGCAAAATATAAAATAATAGAAATGGGTTAATTTAAGATATAGGAGCTGACTAGGAAATATGCCTGAGCCATTGGCCAAACAGTGCTGTGATTAAAACAGTTTTTGTGTGATTACTCAGGTCTGGGCAGTTAGGAAACAAATGGGCATGTCCATTTACTTAATGGCACCTAACATGGGGCTCAAACCCACAACCCTGAGATTAAGAGTCTCATACTCTACCGACTGAGCTAGCTGCGTGTGGTGGCACATGCCTTTAACCCCAGCATTCAGGAGGCAGAGGAAGACAGATCTCTGTGTGTTCAAGGTCAGCCTGGTCTACAGAGTGAGAGCCAGGACAGCCAAAGACACACAGAAAAACCCTGTCTCAAAAAAGCAAAAATTAAAAAAAGTAAAAGTAAAAGAAATATATATATATTTTTAAAGGTGGCTGGAAAATCAAAGAACAGTCTCTGCTCACAGTAGGAATGGACTGGGCTGCTCTTTCCTTACAAAAGTAGTTCATTTCTGTATCTGGCATCAAAGCCCCAGAGATGCCCCCTTCCACACTCTGTCTGTGTGTTTGCATATGCTTGTCCTTGAGGAAATTGGAATCCAGAGAACGGCCTTGCGTGCCCTTCCTCAGCTGCCATTCATCTTCTTGGCTGATTGTTTGTTTGACAGGAGGCCTCTATCTGGCCTAGAACTCACTGATTAGGAAAGGTTGCCTGACCAGCGAGCCCCATAGATCCCCCCCCAGATTCTGTCCTCTCTGAACTTTGAGAGCAAACATTTGCTACTGAACCCAGCTTTATTTTGCATGGGACTGAACTCTGGTCCTACTGAGATATAGTCTCAGCCTCGGAGACTTTTTAAGTTGACACTGATGTTTTAATACCAAGTCTTTCATCAAGAATGCCAAATCTACAACTCAACAGTCGGCTAGGGATTTTCCCAAAGGTTTGCTTGGTTTCCATTTGAAAGGTACAGTCCACAGGAAATTTTGACCATTTATTCTTCTAGTATGTCTAGGTATTTCATTTTAATTGCATTAGGTTGATGCTGGAAGAAAAGGCTGTAATGACTCAACATCTACGTATCGTGACATTAGTGAATTAATGGAAAGAAACCGTAGAACCAGTGCTGTGTGAGTCTGGGTAATGGAGACTTGGTAGGCACTGTTCCTACCACTGTGACAGAATGCCCGACACAGAAAGCTTGTGGAAGGAGAAGGTTATTTTGTAGTTTCAGGAGATGTGGTCCACCATGCTAGGGTAGGCAAGCAGAGTGACTTGGTCCAGGGAGGCAGGAGCTTGCCGCTGGTCACATGGTATCAACTGACCAGGAATCAGAATGGAACTTTCCATAGCCAAGTCTGGTCTCGGGGATCAAGCTCTAACATCCAGGCCCCACCGGCATCTACCAGCTAAGGATCAGGTGTTCAAACACAGATCAATGGGGGACTCTTTCAGAGTCAGACCATGATGGTAACGTTGAGGATTAAGATTTTTTTAAGTTTTATTAGTTTGTCATTTTTGAGAGACCATTCGAGAGAATTTCTGTAACTTTAGCAAAAAGAGCTTGTACCCTGCAACTTGCTGGCAGGAAGTTCTCCAGAGATCCCCACAAGGGAGCCACCAGGCCTCAGTCTGCACTTTGGAACTTTCTTCCTCAGTCTCCAAGGTAGACCAGAAGCTTGGCTTTCTTCATAAAGGAGACCAAAGACTGCTGGAAGCCTTAGATTTTGGCCTCCCAGCTCTCCCCAGGTGCTTACCTGGTTCAGAATCCAAACCCACAGTGCTAGTGCTTAGAAAGATCGATAGGCTTCCCTTCTAGTCTGTTGTATTATAGGAAATAGATGGGACCCTAAATATATGCCAGGGAGCATGCTCCCACCCTGACGTCCCATCTCATGGCAGCCCCCAAAGCAATCAAGCCATCCACACATGGACTTAAGTGTCTGAAGAAGCCCTGAGCCAAACAAACCTTTTCTCTCACTGAGTTGATTGTCTTGGGTATTCTGTGACAGCAACAGAAAGCTGATGAACACACCTAGCTCCTTGAAAAGGAAAGGTCCCTCCATGGCCTCAGTTTCACCTTCTAGAGAAACAGAAAGGGTAGGTAGCCATTTCCTAAACCGGTGTCTCCTTTCTGGCAAGTCTGCGGACAGAGATGATGAGCACTAGCCATGGCCACCTCCGTGCAAAGACTTGACACAGAAGTTGGGCTAACGGAAGAATGAAAGGTGTGGGCTGAAGCCAACAGTAGAGGTGAAATCTTCCCTTACTGTTCACTTTTTACATAAACAGGATGGAAATAGAATCTTCTTAGAATATTGTACCTGGAAAATAAATTAACCTCTTTTCAGTGAACTCGATGGCTTCCTTTTTCTCGGAAGCCGGCGTGAGCTAATAGAAAGCTTGCTGGAGCACCCAGTGGCAGGGACTAATTAAACCCAGATGCCTGCTTCTTAATTAGTTTTGGTCTGTCTTTTACCTTGGATTTTTCTATATGATTTAATAATGGAAGACAACTCACCACCTTGAGGATGGGAGCTGGGTAGAAATGATAAATAGATGACAGGCGAAAAGAAGAGAGAGAGAGAGAGAGAGAGAGAGAGAGAGAGAGAGAGAGAAAACTTAAAGTCAATGACTTTCTAACACAGACTCTTGGCTGTCTGTGGTCCAAGTGAGCCAATGACTGACGTGCTGGGTGACTCGCTGTCCTTCGCCGTAGCTTTCCATAGACGCGGATGCCTTCCCTTGTGTTTCCTTATCTCTTATCTGCCTTATTTGTCTGTTGTGGATTTGCCATCCTGTGCCACAGTCCTTCCTGCTAGAATCTTTCCTCCCTTCTCCAGTTCTAACTGTCTTCATATGCCAGGCTCGATCGCCTTTAAGAAATATTCCTTAAGATTAATTCCTTTACAAAGAAATCTGCTTCTTGATTGTTCCTGAGTTGTTTTAAACCAGACCAGGCAATGAGGGGCGGTTGTCTTCTGCTTCCAGGCCTAGAACTTCTGAAGCGATGGGTTTTAAAGACGCGCGTAAGGATCAGGTTCTCCCCTCCCTTCCCTTGGTCCCATACCTATGTCCCTCGAGGCACCTCAGGAGCCTCCTCTGTCCTATTGGGCAACCACATCGCCTTTCCTTGCAGCTGTGACAAAATGCTAGACAGTAATCACCCAAGTGAAGGGGTGCTTTGGTTTGCCTTGCAGTTTAGAGGGCACAGTCCACGGTGCTGAAGAAGGCATGGTGACTGGAGACATGTGGGCTAGAGGAGCAAGACGGGGCTGTGGATGCAGTTTTCTTCTTTCTCGGTAGGTCAGGAAACAGCTCAACTGGAATAGGAAATGAATACCACCTTCAAGGCCTGCCTCAGTGTCTTTCTTTGGCTAGGCCTTTACCCTAGATTACTCTGCAAGCGAGTTCTTAATGACACAAGTTTCACAGCCTCTCTGAACAATGCCACTAGCAAGAGAGCACATGTTCAAACTTGCAGTCTTTGGGAGCTACCTCTCTGGTTTGAGTTCTGACTAATTTTGGTCATGGTATTCAGTCTAACTGGCCCCTCCTTTGGTGTCAACTGAACCTTCTGTCTCATCAATAGGATTAAAGCTCATTTTTTAAAAAGTGGTATTTCAGAAAATCAATGGATGTTTTCAGAAGCTTCAAAATGTTCTTTGAATCACACAAAGATGTTTATAATCAAATATAGATAATTATTGAATGCAAGGAGATGCCCACCAAGCTGGTGTTATGTGTAGTTGTAAGCATAGGGTAGCCTTAGAGTTAGCCTCCTGGTTCAAGGCTTAGTTTCCCCTCCTATTTCTGTGACCTTGGAGATGGGTGGGTAATAGCAGCACCTGGGATGCAGAACCCTGTGAGGACCTCGGCAGCCCGTGACTATGCCAGCTGCTTGCATCCCCACATGCAACACTGCAAGCTGACAGTAAAACAGCCGAGGGCTTTCCTCTCTCCCTCTGGAGTCAGTGTTTGAAGGACTGAGCTAGCTCATCTGGAGACTCCGAGGATGGATCCATCTTGCTTCTTCCCCCCAGAGGCCAGTGGCCTTAGCTTGTGGGCGAAATTTTCCAGTTTCTCATCATCTCCTCCCTAGATGTCTATCTCTGTGTTCGAATTTATGCCTTCTATGCAGGCACCAACGGCACTGGACTAAGGCACACTCCAATGACCTCATCTTAACTTGATCGCTTGTATTCAGCTTTCTATTTCAAGATATTGGGATTTAGGTGCCTGCATGTATTTTGGGGAATATATAAATCAACCTATACCTAGGGAGATATTAATGTAGTCATAATTTATTGTCTGAATATAATTAGGTTAATACATATAAAGTAGCTGATTTTTAAATTTCAGAATTGTAATGTGACTCAGCATATTTTTCTTTGCTTATTTACAATGTTCTCTAAAAGCTCATAGTCTTTAATTTTGTTTCTTATGTTCTGGGCTACCCAGGAGAAGTAGGCTGTGGTGACTCATGCCTGCTCTTCAAATATCTATCCAAGCCCTGAGATTTGCCCTTAACCCTCATCTCCTGAACAATAAAGGTTACCATGAAGCTACTATCAAACTTAGCAGTCAGGTTTGTCACTATAAGGAACCCTTCCAAGGTCCCAGGGATGCTTTCACATGGATGTGTGTTTTATAAAACCCATGATTTGAGACTTTTAGATGTGTTATCACTGTGTGTATATTCCACCTGAGTGTAGGTACCCAAGTAAACCAGAAGGGGACACCCTTGGATCTGGAGGTACAGGCAATTGGGAGCTGCCTGACTTGGGTGCTGGAAGCCAAACTCTGGTGTTTTAGAAGACAACAACACCTTCTAACCACTAAGCTGTCTCTACAATCCCACGGGGCCCCTTCAACCTCAGTCACTTGTATCCAGCTTCTCACAGTTCTTCTCAGGGACTCTTGAGATGACCTACAAGGAAGATGAGGTAGGAATATGTTGATTTGGGGGTTTGATGGGAGAACCCTTTGTGACTTTCAGTCTCTCTCACCACTAACTATCCATGCACAGAGGCAAGTCTTAAGAATGCCGGCATCAAAACTTGGACAGAGTCTTGTATGTGTGAATGTGTTTTCCCTCAACAAATCTTTCAGAAACCATAAACCTTCCAGAACCATGAACTAAACTTCTTTTCTTTATATGTTAGCTATTCTGTTACATCCTGTTTTAGCACTAGAAACACACACACACACCACACACACACATGTCAGAGGCAGACTTCAGTTCTTGAAAATTCCATAAGATGAGTGACATTATAAGAGGAGATTAGGTTCTGATCAAAGTTCAAAATCTGGTCAGATGCAAATTGTGCTTCATAAGGAATATATTTTGGTCTCATCTGTTTATTATTTAAAGATTTTCATTTTATTTATCTGTGTATGAGTGAGTGTGCCCATATGTGGGTTTGTAAACATGTGTGAAGGTACCCAAGGAGACCAGAAGAGGGTGTGGGATCCCCCAGAGCTGGAATTAGAAGCAACTGTAATTAGAACCAGCTGGGTAGTGGGAACCAAGCCTGAGTCCTCTGCAAGAGCAGTATGTGTTCTTAACTGCTTCTGCTTGTTTACTTGTGAAAATCAGGGTCTGCCTATGTAGACTAAGCTACTCTTAAACTCATGTGATGTGGGATTCTCCTCTTTATTCTGTGGATATGATTTATTACCATTGGTTGATAAAGAAGCTACTTTGGCCTATGTCAGGGCAAAATATAGGTAGACAAAATCTAAACTAAATGTAGGGAGAAAGAAGGTGGAGTCGGGCATGCACCATGTAGCTGCTGAAGGAGACAGATGCTGGACACTTACCAATAAGGCACAGTCTAATTATGATATTTAGATTAATAAGAATGGGTTAATATGTAAGAGCTAGCTAAAAAATATGCCTGAGCCATTGGCCAAACAGTATTGTAATTAATATAGTTTCTGTGTGATTATTCAGGTCTGGGCAGCTGGGAAACAAACACACAATCTCCCTTTACAGCCATGATTTTCCTTGCCTCAACTTCTCAAGGGCTATGATTACAGGAGAACACAATACTACACCAGCTAAAGATGATTTGTTAACGTAGCATGTATCAGTTGTACTAGGGAAGGTACTGGATACTTTATTCTCTATGTAAAAAATATTTAAAAGTTTTTTTTTATAAACTGATACAAAAAGACCTCACCAGTGCTGCAAGCAAAATAGCAGTATGCATATGTTTAGTTAATAATGATACGATCTTGTTATATTTGTATGCTCTGTGCTGAATTTGTCGCCTTAAATTCTACAAGGGGTTGAGGTTTATTTTCTCAGTCATATAGAAAGTATACTAGAGCGCCAGTTCTGCTTTTAAACTTTTGCAGTTTTTTCTTTAAAAAATGGACTTAAAGATGCAAAGTCCACTGGCCACTGAAGCTAGCAACTTCTATGCCCTTTGGCTTATTTGTCTTATGACCTGGGCGGCTCTTTGTGGCAGCTAACCAATTCTTTTTGTCACATTTAGGTCACTTTAATATATAACAATGAATGAACATTATTTTAAAAGGCCCTTGGCTCACAGGGAGATTACTGGCACTACTGAATAAAGGAAGAAATGTTCCCCAGTCTCACCCCACCTGCGTGTATCTGCCGTTACAGTGCCTTTCGTGTCTGCATGAATATTTTGGTGTGAATGGAGGGATTTGTTATTTATTAGTGTCTTGACTTGCTGCTATACTGAGGAACAATTAAAGAGTGTTTTCTTAATTCTGCAAAGCTCCTATGTTTTATTCATGTTCAGATAAATTATTGACCTTTTATTCTAATGTGGAGTGCATCCTAGTCCTATTATAACCAAGAGGCTTTTGACAATTGTTGACTATAGTTTTATTTATTTAATATCCCTTTTCTATATCTGTTCCTTAACTTATTCATGGACTGGTGGAGGATGTCATAAATAATGGCATTGTCTGTGGAATATGCTGTTAGGGCAGGACCTGCATCATAGTTACAGAGAATTGATACAACTCCCAAGTAGCTCCCCATTTCCACTGTTGTTATTTTTCCATTATTTAAGATTATGTTTAGTTACCTTACTGGGTATAATCACATTTCAACCTCATTTTGTGTAGACAATGCTCGCTTCAGAAGATGAAGATTCATGCAGCTTTAAAGAGAACCAGACAAAGGCTCTTAGGTCCTTGAGTGGCGAGTTTAAATCGGGTAAAACCAGTAAAAATGGAGCAACCTCAAAGAACCTTTGATTCTGTATGTTCTGACCATCACTCACCGACCCTTGTGTTCACTGCCACGAGCCTGCATGGCAGAACATTCGCTGTCCCAGGGTAGATGGCACACTTCTCTGTCCCATTCAGCTCTAGCCACCCAGTCCTTCACCGTGCTTTAGACAAGTCACGCCTTCATCAGGAGACACCACAAAATGACATGAGCTGCTGGTGACTACAAATCATGAGACTCTTGAAATGACATTTTTCTGACATTGCCTTCAGTTGTGCAAATCTTACGGAGCAGTCCGTGAATTATGCAAATGATGTTATAAAAAGGAAACAACAGAATGAGAGCCACGTCAGTGTCACATCAAGATGACTACAATGCCACACAGAAAGGAAAACAACTTGGAAATTTGATTCACGATTGGCAACATGCTTTTAGGCGCAGAAAGCTTTTGCGGTTGTGGAAGCCAACTTGAGTTTTGGGACACAGGACCCAGTCTGGCCATGGTTCAGTCCCCTGCTGTCCTGTGCCGTTTTGTGTATAGAAGAGGGAGAGCACTCAGTGAGCCATCCTTTCTAGAAAGCAGTTCCCCCTCTTCTCTCTCCTCCTCTTCATCCTCCTTTATCCTCATACTTCTCTTCTTTCTCCTCGTTCTCTTCTTCTTCCCGTTCTGGGGATTGAAACCGCTTACACAGCTAGGCAAGCACTCCACCACATTCCCAGCCCAGAGACCTGCTTTTTAATAATAAAAAGTAAGCAGTGAGTAGATGCCCGTGAAGTAAAAGCATCATACACATGAGGAAAAGCACTGCAGGGTTACAGGATAGAGAGAGATGGGGGTTTTGGGAGATGGCTTTTCAGAGAGAGTCTCCTGGGAAATCTCTGAGGTAGTGGCATTAGACTAGAGACTTCTGTGAAGAAATATGGGGACATGTGATGGGAGAGCAGAGAGCTCTCTAGATGGAGGACATATCTGGTACACACGCTTTGCTGTGGGAATAAACACGGCTCGTCCAAAGATAAGCGAAGGACCAGATGACTGAACGGAATGCGTCATAGGCAGACAGTGTCAGTGCAGACAGAGCAGGGGATCCAGGGCATGCTCTGACATCCATTTAAACTGAAATTACGTGAATTGAGGGAGTAGTTGTCTATGCTAAGATGTCATCCAGAGATGGTTTAAAATTTCAGTCATATTTATCTTTGGCCAGCAATTTATATAGGAGGTGACTGGAAGTCTCCTCTACGCTTAGATATTTTGGTTCAGAAGACCAAAGGATTGCAGGGATGTGGTGTGGTTGGAGAAGGCTGTATAGGTTTGCTATGAGTTGAGGCATCTCTAAAACGTGGTAGGCTTAGGGGAGGCAACGGTGCTCCTGCAGTGGCAAAGCACATGGTGTGGGTGGTGTCAGGTGGGAGAGGATTCCGACCTGAGTAGTTGCCACTGTTGTAGGAGTAACATTGGGTGGTTGGAGCACAGCCAGGCTCCGGATGACAAGAGGACCTCAGATTGGAGGCAGAGACATTGGGGGTTGGGGCACTACCAGGCTCGGGATGGAAAACAGACCTCAGATATAAGACAGAAGACCCTGTTACCAAAGCCTGCTGTGAGAGCAAGGTGAGAGATGACAGTTGAGTCGCCCGTCTGAGGTTCTGTGTGGGGTTGTGTGTTGGATGACCTGCCTGCAAGGGTCTGCGGTACCCATTCCCCGGTAGAGCATGGTGCTGAGATGGGCCACCCTAGACATCGACAGAGTGTCCAAAAGGTAGGGCAGATGACTCTTTAATGTGGGACAAAAATTATTTGCTGAAGGACGGTCAGGAAGCAGTTTCTGAAAGGTGAGTTGACGACAGCGCTGCTCTAAATGTGTGTCCTGTTCCAAGTTGAACGACACGTTCTGTGAAGCTCCATCTTGCTACACACTCAGACAAACCACACAAGAGGAAGGGATTTAACACAGAGGAGGTGTCACTTATAGACAGGCAGATGTTGTGTGGTTCATGGCACACATGGTGGGTCCCTAATAGCCCCTGTATACTAAAGACCTCTCTGGAGCACTGGCTTGGGATCCATGGCTACTTCCTGTTTGCCCAAACAGCATAAGTACTCCTGGGCAGAACTGGCCAGATCCTAGGAGATAGAGGCTTAGAGAAGGAAGTTGATCAGGCTATAAAGATTAGAAAGGGAGGATTCAGTGCTGAGTGGTTGTGGTGGTTTGAAAGAAAAAGGCCCCCAAAGGGAGTGGCACTATTAGGAGGTGTGGCCTTGTTGGAGTAGGTGTGGTCTTGTTATAGGAAGTGTGTCACTGTGGAGGCGGGCTTTGAGGTCTCATATATGCTCAAGCCATGCCCAGATGAGAGAGTTCACGTTCTGTTTCCTTTGGATCAAGATATAGACTTCACTGGGTGGTAAGGACACACGCCTTTAATCCTAGCACTCAGGAGACAGAGTTAGGCAGTTCTCTGTGAATTCGAGGACAGCCTGGCCTACAGAGATACACAGAGAAACTCTATCTCAAAAAAAAAAAAAACAACCAAAAAAACAAAACAAAAACAAAAAAAGAAAGAAAGAAAAAGATACAGACTTCTCCAGCATCATGTCTCCCTGTATGCTGCCATACTCCTAGCAGCCACGCTCCCCACCATGATAACAGACTGAACCCCTGAAACTGTAAGCTACCACCTCAGTTAAACGTTTTCCTTCATAGGACCTGCTGTGGTCACTGTGTGTCTTCACAGCAATGGAAACCCTAACTAAGGCAGTGGTCAATAACAGCCCCTTTCCCCCTGTCTGCTCTCCCCACTTCTGCCTCCCTTCTCTCCATCCCTCCCTCCATTAGTTCATATTCCCTTACTCTGTTTTCTTCCCTATCTCCTTCCTCCCCTCTTTTCCCTTTCCTCTGTCCCTTCTCCTCCCACCTTCCATCTTTCCTCCTTCCCTCACTGCTTCCCTTCCTCGTTGCCTGCCAGGTCTCCATGATTCCTCCTAACTTCCCTCTCCCCCACTTCATTCTTTTCTCCTTTCCTTCCCCCCTCCCTCCTTCTCTTCCAATTCCAATTTTTGCAGAGAACTTGGTTCCATTTTAATATTCTTTTTAGAAAATTTGATCAAAATTTATCACAACACGTCTGTAATAGTTGCAATGAGTAACATCAAAGGCCGACTACCAGTGTTTCATGCTTCCAAGGGTGCATAGAATATGTGGTAAAATAAGCTATTGGATTGTTGGTAGACTTTCACATATCTGCCTTATACATTTTTATCAGGCACATGCATGTATGTGTTTATGTATGTATTGTACTGTTGGTATGAAGGGATAATATTTTAATTTATTGTATATTGATCTCTTTTGCAATGTATCTATGCATGCCTCTGTGTGTGTGGGGGTGTGTGTGGTGTGTGCATTTCTGCCTGTAGGAATCTATCTGTACTGCTCCCCTGCTGTCCTCAGTATCCCTTCACCAGCACAGCAACATTAAAACATGACCAGAGGTGTGAGGGTTGCTGCTTAGAAGTGTTTCAAAGAGCTCATTAGGCCAACTTTCCTCTTTCTCCTTCTTCTTAATGCTTTGGTGGCGTAAGACAGGAAAAAGAAATCAAGGAGAACAGACATGAAGAGAAATTAAAACCAAAGCTCATTTGAAGCCACACACCGACTCTCTGCAGTGGGCTCCCAAGCCTGCCAGGCTGTTACAGATGACAAGAAATGGTCCATGGTGATTTTCCTACTGCCTTAGCAGCCCTGGTTCCTCTATGATTCTTCAAATATTTACCGTGGGCTTATTGCATGCCAGAGATCATGCTAAAATTGGAAGATGGAAATACAGGGTCTTGACTCTCAAAGTCTCAGCTGGATGTGGGCAATAGATATGTCAACATACAATTACAATATAGCAGGGGCCTCACATAGCAGAATTTATAGATATCTGGAGAGGAAGCTTGAATTTCTATATTATATGATAATCTTTTTCACATGCTCTATCCAGCTCTGCATTGCTTATCTGTGTCTATTTTCATAATATTTTCATATCTTGTTCCATGTTGCATATCTGTGCTGGACTTAAACTAATCAGTTACCTCAGTCTTGCCCTAGAATATACTTACTTGATTAAATAGTAGACAAATGTAAATAGTATTAGAAAGTCTCTAAAAACATATCTCAGTCTCTTCTGGAAAATTCTCAGGTGTGCTGAATCTTTTAGTCACCCCTGTCCCTCACTGTGACCTATTTTAGCAGGGCCTGTGTATGTGGGGGGAGAGACTGACCTACTCATGGTCTGTGCAAGAACAAAGGAGCATGCTTTTTTCATGGTCATTTACGTCCTCTAGATTTTCCTGCTGTGTCTTCTGCCTGCCTGCTCACTGAGGATACAGATGGACGAAGGGTCAGGAGGCCTCTGTTCTCACGATCTGTTCACTGGAACTTTTCAGAACTCCTAGGCACTGTAGTTGCCTATGAAGCTTAGAGGCCAGAGCTACCCTCCCACCTTGGCTTTCCACATTGTCTGCTACCCTGTTTACTCTTCTTACCAGCAAATGCCACCTGCAACTTCTGCTTCCCATTGGGATTGGGGGAAGGACTGCTTCTGGCCCACACAGGTGGAGAGTGCCTGAAGGTGCTCACCCAAGCGTGGTCTCCTTCGGGACAGTGTACTACTCTTTGTACCCAGTGTGGGTGACCCATGCTGTTAATGGGGCCCGGCAATCTCTTCTGTTGTCTGGAGAGACACTGGAGCACAAACAAAACCCAGTCTCTCTTTTCAACCTAAGCCTCCCACTTCACACATGAGTCTTGAGCCATGACACACTTGTCTCACCGATTGTTGCCTACCTGTACACTGTCTTTCCGGCCAGAAGGGACCAGATTTTAATGTCCTCTTCTCCCTGGAAAGGATATGTCCTTTCATACACACTTTTCTCGCTTGGAGAGCTACAGTTTATTGGCCTGGCCCTGTGTGATCCTGCTCATGCAAGTATGTGTACTTGTGCCTGTAGGTATGTGTGTTCACGAGGAAGCCAGAGGTCAACGTGGGGCATCTTCCTTAGCTACTCTCCTCATTCCCTCTCTGCACTGGCTTCTTTTTCTCTGTTTTCTGATACACCAAAGTGTCCTCATTTTCAAAGAGATCTTTTACTCTCTCATCAGAAAGCATTTGGATCCATTAGTAACCCCTCACCCCCCTCTTCTAACTTGTGAACTTCTCCAATAGATATGGCCTACACTTCCTGTTTCTTGTCCTAGCCATTCTCCAAGCATTGGCTCCTGCTCCCTATATTTTGTAGTAACCACTTTCTTGAGGGCCATCAGTGACCTCTGATACTAGAGTCTACAAGTATTTTCTCAGGTCCAATTTCCCTTGACCTTGTTCTACCATTTAATACTGTTAGCCAGCCTCTCTCTAGCATTAAACCCCTTTGACTTTTTGTTTCCATAGCAACTTACACTATTTTATCTTTGTTTCTGTTTCCTCTAGATTTCATTTTTTCCTTCTTTTACTTAAACCCATTTCTTTCCTCTTTTCCCCAAGTATGAACATCCTGTTGTTATGATTATTGTCATTAGTATTCTTATAAGTACATCTCTCTAAGTGTGATGTATCCCACTAGGAACCATTCATGCTTTCCAGCTATTAGCATGTCCACAGAGGAAAGGGTGTCCTACTGAGGAAAGGGTGGCTAAATGGTTCACCAGATGTGCAAGGCTCCTCCGTGGCCTATTTGGGATTCAGACATAGAGCTTCGGATGCTAGAATCCATGTCTATAACCAACCATCCTCTCATTTGTTTACCCTACTCTTTCCCAGGTTCTGAAACTCACTCAGAGTGTGACTAGTACCCCCATACCCCTCCTTCCCATACTACACTCCCAGCATTGTTAACAACTCTAATGTCTGTTAGCATATTTAATAGGCCCCTTTAGGACTGAATCGTACTTCTTTCTCCCACTTTCAAGCCTTCAGTCTCATAAGCCCAATGTCTCTGTCTTTGCTAATGACCTCACTTGGTTTTGAACTTGCGCCATCATTGAGGTTGTGATATCTAACCACTCTGTAAGTGCCATGCCCTTAATCTGGCATGCTCTGTAGCTGTCACGACTTCAGCTCAATGTATCTCCTTCTGCACAGCCTCTGTGCCAGCTTTCCATTCATAAAAAGATGTCATGTGATGTAATAATAAAAATAAGGATTTCTCACAGGCCAGGATTTCTGTGGCAAATTCCTTTGGGTTTGGAATTCTCCTTAAGCAACTCCATGGTTCTGTGAGCAAGAGTCTTAGAGGCCTCAAGAGCACAGATGTCTACAACTTTGAAAAATGATCTCCCACTCACCTTCACAGATGGATGCCCAGAAGCTTTGTGAGAAAGTTAGTTAGTTGGAAATATACCAATTATATTTAGCAAACAGGGGGTTAAGTAAAACATTTTGCATGAGATAGATTGGTAGTTCAATGTGGCCAGATAGCAAGACCTTGCTAACTGGTTTTGGAGAGTGAGTCCTTTGGCTGGACAGTGACTGGGCACTGTGATTTCAATGAGATGGTTCATGCTTCTTCTCATACCTGGCTTCTGCTTAGGCTACTTGGTTCTAGATATTACCTCACAGCCTCACCCACCCTTCTAGCACATGAGTTTCCTGTCTGTATCCCTAAGGCTGTACCTGCTTCAATATATATGTTTTTTTAAACTTCCAACTATTCTTAAGTTAAAAGTATTTCCAGTCCATGATCTGTAAAAGAAATTTCTTTAGATGTTGGGGACCTATTGGGTCCTGTCCTGTCCCTGAACCCCCTTGATACTGTGCAGATCTGGAACAGGTACTTGGAGGTGAGAAGGACTACAGGGTACAGAAGGAACATTTGCTGGAGCTCTTCAGCAGAGGGTCTTGTTGTTTGAGTACAAAATGTAATATCGGAAAGCCTTCATTTCTGTGTGTTTGTAACTTAGTCACCAAATAGTGCTTTTCTTGCCAGATGTGGTAGCACTTGCTTGTTATTCTAGTACTCAGGATCCTGAGGCAGGAGGATTGCCATGGGTTTGAGACTAGCCTGAATTACATAGCAAGTATCTGGCAGGCTAATGATACAGAGAATGACCCTGTTTGAAATATAGCAACAACAATAAGAAAACACATAGCTAGCTATCCAAACAGACAGACAGATAGACAGACAATAAACCAAGCCCAAACAAACAAATACCCCCCAACTCTGGAAATCTTATTGTACAGCATAATATGAGTCAAAGAAAATCTTATGTAAAATGTTTACAAATATCAATTGTTACATTCAGATTTAAAGAATCGACAAATCAAATTATTACTGGTTGATTATTATAATGGTCAATGCATGGGTGTCTGAAATTATTTTTAGCTATTCCAGACATTTTGTCCATTGTGGCTTCTTCAGGAAATAGTTCCCAAGGCTACTGTGTCAAGTAGAAACAGGCTAAACATGAATGGTGGCAAAAATCTATTGATTCAAGGAGAAATGGGTCCACCCTGCTGTATTCTGTGGATGCTTTGAGAACATATTGTTGAAAATACAAAAAGGCATCACACTTACTGTTTCTCACATTCTTTATCTGAACGTTCCAAGGAAAAAAGTGCCCTCAGACCAATGGAGGCTTGTTTATGTGTTCGACCCTTCATGCCCTGCGATGTAATTCAATTGGCGAATGTATTCCGCATGGTTTTCCCACGGAGCACGCTGTATTTAATAGCATCTGGCACATCTTGGGGAGCCCCCATTGCATATCATGAGATGTTTAACTTGCATTGAATAGTCCATAAAAGTAATTTCCATGCTGTTGTACTCTTCTGCAGATGCTGATCTGAACGCGTAGCGGTGATAACTCTCACTTTACTTATTTGTGTCTTCTCATGGTGCAGATGGAGGAGGAGCATTTAGAGATTGCTGTTTCTACTCCCTGATTGTGAGGCTGACTTCTCCTTAGACAATACCTTGCCTTTCGCATTTAAGTCTCTAGTGCCAGATGGAAGCTAGCATTCATCTGTGTGGACTTGATTTGTGACTGTACTAGTCAAATTCGGAGCTCAATTTAATAATGGCTGGAGCCTACAGAGACCAACGAACTTGATTTTTAAGGTGATGGAACCAACCTGAATACTGTTTGAAAAGTAGATTTGTTTTGCCCAGTGTCAAATGTCCATGAGTACACACGCGTGCAACAAAGACGGAACAACGTGATTGAATCCATTTGATACACGGTTAGTAAGACTCAGGACCTCATCCCAGGGATTTGACAATAACAAATATTTATCAAGTGTGTCTTCTGTGCCAGGTACTGGATTAGTTGATGGGGCACTTATATTTTATTTAGAATATCTCAAGGTAGCTCACAAAAGGTTCCAATAGGAAGCTTTCACAGAAAAGAGAGAGAGAGAAGAACTTTTAAAAGCATCTTGATAGACTTAGAAATCAAGTTGTTCAACAGCCCTATCAGATAGACTCAATTTTGGCAAACTAGGTATTCAAATTGATAATTTCTATAGTATGGATGTTAAATAGTGCTCCCCAACAAGCTCATATTTTAAAGACTTGGTTCCTGGGTGGGGTGGAGGTAATGGGTTCTTTGAGAAGTACAGCCTATTGGGAGACTGGGCCCATTAGGTATGATGATAGTGTTCTAAACATACTTTAGTTCATTCATCAAGAATGAAATTTTACCAGTGAAATCTCTAACTTTTTACTTAACATGGAAAGGATAAAGATTGGTGTAGTAGAGGGAAATAAAACCAAACAAGAAAGTGTTTCCTAACTCATTTAGAGGAATGAGGGAATTTATGTCTTGATCATAGACACTTAAAACCTTGCATTTGTAGATATATAATCTCTCAAGCATGTGTGGGTCAGATTCTGTGCATAGAGTACTGAATTCATGCTGGTGAGGACAAAGATACAAAAGTCGGATAGCATTCACCTACTTTTAATTAATCCTTTTGGTCTTTAAATTGTATCAGTATTGAAAGAGCACATATTTGTGTGCTAAGTGTTGGGTGCTGGAGAGACAACTGGTCTGGAACATCCCTTCCCCAAGTAATATGAGCAAAGTCGTTTTTAATGGAGAATGGCAGGGGTTCTTTCAGAAGTAGGGAATGCTCCAAGTGGTCTTACATTGAGAGGGATGGGACAGACGATGGGCGGTGACCTATGTAACGGAAGATATGGCTGAGGAATGAAACAGAAGCCTCAGAGTAGATAAAGGGTGGGGTTGAGGGCGAGGTGTAGAATGCACGTGAGATGTATAGCCTAGTGCAGCCATGCCCACGCGGGCCATCTAATTGGAGTCTTCATTTCTGGTCAAGACTGGCTGGTGTGAGGAGCGTGTTCATAGCAGATACATGATGAAGAAAGGGCTGGACGTCAGGAGGTAATTCAGGAAGTGCTGTGCCAACAAAAGATTTAAAGCAGAGCAGAAACATAATCACATCTTTATGTTATCATGATGTCTCTGATCGTAATGCTGAGGGCAAATTCAAAGGGATAGGTTGCCTGGCAAGAATAAATGCTGACAAGAATTCATTTTGGACTTGTGGTCAAAGCATAATACATGAAGAAGAGACAGACATGGGAGGGTATTGGAGGGGTGCTGATTGAATGAGATACAGAAGAGGGCAGCTCTCGACGCACCATGGATTTGGGGTTGTGGGGCCATGTCTGTCAGGAGAGCGGCAGTGAGAAGGGAAGGGGTATTTGGAAGCACAGAAGTATATGCAGTCTTCCTTTCTGCTGTCCTAGCCCAGAGAGGGAGTCCCGTAAGTTTTCGGGCATCTGTCATTCACAGGAGACTGAATAAAACATGAATTCACATTCCAGAGCAAAAGCTGGCAGCTCACATTCTAGAACAATGTCAGCTGGAGCTGACCCTGAGCCACAATGGAAGACCTTCCCAATATGCTAATCCCTTTCCTTCTGTTCTGATCCTGGTTGGCTTTCTCTTTGTGGACACACATGAGATTGTATCCTTCCCCAGATCCAAACCCTCTGAGAGCCATGTTGCTTATGTTTGCTGCTGTGCTAAAAGCACCATGATCAAAGCCATGTGAGGAAGAAAGAGTTTATTTTAGGCTGTGGTTCCAGAGAGATAGAGTCCATCATGACAGAGAAGGCATGCCATGGTGACAGGAGCAGAAAGATGGCTTGTCACATTTTCATTTACACAGAAAGCAGAGGGGGGTGGGGGCAAGGCTATAAACTCTCAAAGCCTATTCCCCTATTGGTGTGCTTCCTCTAGAAAGACCCCACCTCCTAAATATTCTATAACATACCCAAAAAGTATCATTGACTGGGACCAGGTAAATGCATAGAGAACTTTGCTCATTTGGACCACAGTTCTCTTTGGGTCATTTTTGAGCCCTTGGGGGCTCATATTCTATGTTCCCCTTCAGTATACACAGATGAAGCCTTTCTGCCTACCTCACTGTTGTTGCATATGTGAGTTCTTGCCCCTGCTTTGCTGGAGGGAGAGAGAGAGAAAGGAGAGAGAGAGAGAGAGAGAGAGAGAGAGAGAGAGAGAGAGGGAGGGAGAGAGAGAGAGAGAGAGAGAATGTGTGTGTCTTAGGTTAGCTTGGACAGAGATCCCCAGTGAAATAGGCGTACAGTTACACTCACTCATATTTAGCCAGAGCTTCTGCTGCCCCTGGAGCAGCACCCACACAACAGAAGAATATTTTGGGCAGATGACCTAATGGTAAGAGATAGACAGGAACTGGGAGATTAGGATTCATATTCTCATCCCTTCTGCCCTTCAGATCATGTGGCCTTCAGTCAATCATTTAGTTCCTTTAGTTTCATTTCTTCAACTGTTGGGTAAAGTTAAAAGTGTTGCTGCAGCTTTCCTGGGTGCTGGAGAAGTTTAGAGTACCAAATAGACACAAAGTAACTTGTAAATTAAACGATGTATACATTGTGTTTCTGTGGGCTCTTCATGTTATGTACTAAAACGGTTACTTCTAACTAAGGAGATAGAAGGTTCCATGAATGACGTCTTGCAATTACAAAGCCTTTGACTTTCTGAGAAGTTCCTGATGAGCACAGGCACATTACAAATGGGGACTTGATTTTCTTCCATCAATCTAAATAGAGCATTTGGTCCATGGCACCCCCCCAGATGGCAACAATTTACATTTGTTTTTCTCTTTGTGGGAGATTTGATTGGCTTTTGCCATGACCGAATGCCCAAAAGGAACAATGTAGAGAGGAAGCAGTTGCTTGGGCTCATGGTCTCAAATGTTTTAGTTTCCCATGGAGGAAGCTGGGGCAGCAGAGAAGAAGCCCACACTGAGGCCAGGAAGCAGGATGAGAGGATGCCTGTGTTCATGGACACTTCCTTTCCCTGCCCTCTCTTAATCCATCCAGAGCCAGGTCTTCTTCCCTTAGTGAATTCTCCCTACAAGTGCCTGCACAGAAACATCCCAAAGTGTACTTTACTAATCTTGTAGGTGTTCTTTGATCTGGTCAATTTGACAACCAATGTTAATCATCATGTATATCAAAAGGGGAAAGGAGAGGGGCTGCTCCAGCAAGCTGACTCTGGATAAAGGTCTTGCCATCAAGCCCAAAGATGTGAGTTCAACCCCTGTGACCCACATGGTAGAAAGAGAGAACTGACTACCTTAAGTTGTCCTTTGATCTCATGTGTACCATGGGGCATATTCACCCCCTCCCTACACAGGTGCATACCACCAAATAAATAAATTAAAATGTAAGAATGAAAGAAACACTGTCATCAGGTAGAGACTCATGACTGCACAAAGTGCTGGGGATACATGACAGATGAGGTGACATCCCTTAACAAGACATTTATGCCACTCCTTTAAGGAACATCACAGAAGAGAAAGAATGCAAGAACCAGAGGCAAGGGAAAGGGCTGATACTCTGTTGGGTAAGACCTCACAGTGGCTACCAAGCCTCACTGAGTTTGTGTAAGAATGGGTCCCTCAACAGCCAGGTATGGATGGAGGAGGGGCTCGGGGGCCATTCCCTCACGACTGAACTATTTGGTACTGATAGATCCAGGGAGAAGGTGGTCATGACTTTCAGTTGTGTATCTCCTCGTGACCCCACCTAGCTTCAATGGATAATCTCAATCCAGTGCTCATACTGATGGCCCTGGTTAAGCCAAAGAGTCATAAAATGAAACCAAAAGTCAGGAATCTGCAAAAGGGACTGTAGTGGTTTGAATAATGGCTCCCACAGGCTCATAGAGTGGAAACCTTAGTTGCCAGGGAGTGGAACTGTTTGAGAAGGATTAAGAAGTATGGTCTTGTTGAAATAAGTGTGGCCTTGTTGGAGGAAGAGCATTCCTGGGGGGTAGGCTCTGGGTTTTTAAAAGGCTATGCCAGGCCCAGAATGTCTGTCTGTCTTTGTTTTTCACTGTCTCTCTCTTTCTCTCTGTATCTCTCTCTCGCTGCATCTCTCTCTCTCTCTCTCTCTCTCTCTCTCTCTCTGCATGTCTCTCTCTCTCCCTGCTGTTTATAGAACAGGATTTAAAGCTTTAGCTACTGCTCCAATACCATGCCTATATGCTTCTCACCATGGTATACATACACCAAGCATATACCATGATACACTAACCCAAGTCTAAAACTGTAAGCAAGTCAGTAAGCAGCATTCCTCCATGGCCTCAGTATCATCTCCTAACTCTAAGTTCCCATCTCATTTTAGTTCCTGCCTTGGCTTCCCTTAATGAACTGAATATAAACCCCTTCTTCCCCAAGTTGTTTTTGGTTATAGCGTTTCATCATAGCAATAGCAACCCTGACTAGGAGAGGTTGGTAGAGAGGAGGGGCTGTCAACAAGGATGGGAGGGAGAGAAAAGAGAATGAATATGAGAGAATTAAAGTATGTTTTATACATATATGAAATTATCAAAGAAAAAACTTAATTAAAAAAGATTTATCATCACTGAGATTATGTGTATTCATGTTTCACAGTTTATGAGGTTACAAACTTTGTTTCTTTATGTTTCAGGAAATTTGAAAGCTAATTTTTGCTCAGCCTTGGCTATACGGAGGCTAATAGATATCACCTTGTATAGAATCCTGCTGGATTGCCCTTAGGTATTAATCATGCATGTGCTATGCTTGCCTTGACAACAAGACAGTGCTGGGAAGATTCCTCAATGTAGACACTGGAGCCAGGGTGACAGCGATGAGCTGTCCCTGCGACAATGGTGTTAAACATTTTATCTGCTTGCTCTGGCATCTGTAAAGGGGAACACATGCCAATGTGGAGTGGGAGGATTGTATGTGGGGCTGCTTTGCAGGTTAATCTTCGAACATGCTATCTACCACAGGAGTCCTGTTGGCTCTAGACTATTGTCGAAAACATCCCTCTTCCCTCTAATTGACTAAACATTCTTTGATCTCTGAAATGATTAACGCTCCCCACCCCGCTTTGAAAGAGCAAATATATAAAGTTTGTATATTCTTATTTTTTTAAAGAATTTTCATTCCTCATTTCTGCCTCCTGAGCTCTATGGGCTTTTAGCTTTAAACATTCATTAGCAGCATTTATAGAACTCTTTCATTGCTGTTTGAATGTCTGGCATGTGTTGATCACTGTGGGTGCTGGGCTCTATGAAAAGCACCTTATTCATATTATTGATTTAGTCTTCATAACAAAGATTGATAAGAACAATTACATAGATAGATAGGAAACAAGATATCCTCAGCTTCCTGAGGGAAAAGTGAAGCATAGAAAACTTTGATACTTTGCCCAAGGACATGTGCCTACTGGTAGGATAGTCCGCCATAAGGAGCTCTCCGCTCAGAATCCTGAGCACCCAGCCATTGAGCCACATTGTTTTCAAGGTCATTGTTTCTTGGTTAACATTTCTCTTTGCAGAGCTATAATGGCCCCTCAAAGAATTATGCATCAATATACAGCCTGTGTTTCCTCTCTCTTCTCCTACCCTTTCCTCTGCTTAATCTGATTCCAGCCAATACCGCTTAAACACAGCATTTCACATGGCGTTTGTGAGTGGGTTACCAGGGCTGGCAAGACAGTAATTGAGGCTGCCAGGCATGAAATCAGGTGGCTAAGTGACTCTGGCCACATTTATCTTGGTACAGCCACATCCATTTGCTCCTTGATGTATGTACATATGTCACTCGGTATGTGTGACGTACACCTTCCGGGGGGTCCATGCCAGTCCCCAGAAGTCTCTGTCTTTGAAGCCTAGTAGAGTTCTGATCTGCACTTCCATAACTGTATTTTCTCTCACTAAATCCTGCCCTCCATGTCTGCCCATCTTTCTAGATTCTTCGTTTCAGGTTAGAATAAAACTTTTTAAGGGCAGCGCAAGGTATGTGGGAATTGCTTGCTGATCAAAGCAACATTGTAAATAAATAAGCAATCAGCTTCTGCCCTCTATGACTGTGCTCATCCTGTGACAAGGTTGCTAAGTCAAAGGGAAATAGAAGAGGGAAGTGATTATCTGGACAATTTAGCAGGAAAATAGCAGCAGGCTGAATTTTCTAGATAATGCATGCTTGCCATCCTGTAGCACTTAGATTAGAGGATCTGAATTAGGTTGCAACACCTGGTTCTGTGTATGGGTTCTCACTCACCCAATCCAAGACGTGAGCAGGTTGAGAGGACTCTGGTTGTTCATTCAGAGAGTGAGTGTGGGCTCTCCTCTCCAGCCTGGCTTCTCACCTCATCAGAGTGTACGTGGTACATTGTTTGTACCTGTGTCCTTGCAAAATTCTCATGGGTGGGGCGTATTGCAGGACGTCATGAATTACCACTCAGGGAATCTGGGATTTCTTTGCACAAACACTTCTGGGGCTGCAGTTGCCAACAGTCACAGCATCAGAGTCTATTCTACCAATAGCAGCAACAGACACTAGACCACCATAGAGCTTTTCTTCCTCCCCAGAGTCAGGCTATTTTGTGCTGGAGACTTGGAGGGTGGGAAAGCACAGAGACCCCAGCACAGCATTAGGATTCTTCCATTAGAGTTGAATGCTGTGGGTACAGGAAGAAGAACAGAAATCAAGAGAGGGCTTATTTCAATTCTTTAAGTAGCACACCGAATTGACCTCTGTCCTCAGAGAAGCCATGATCCCTACATGCACGTCATAGCTGTACAGGTATGCCCTTGAGTGTTTCCGCCTTTGTGTCTCAGGTCAGTGTGTGGTAGGTAGTTGATAGTCGTCAAACAGATCCTTTGAGCACTTAACTCAAGAAGAAGCATAGAGGGGAGCCCTTATAAATCTATAATAGCCACTTCTAGATAACACTTAGCCGTTTTAACTGTCTGAAAGCCATATTATTTTGAAGGCCTCCACTCCTCAGGCCACACAGGAGCCGCACCGGTGATGTGGGCAAGGGAAGAAGAGAATGCATTTACTGTGGCTTCTTTGGATTACCCTTTCATTACTATTGATTTGATTGCAACAGCCTTGAGTTCGTGCAGGAAGTCCACTGGCAATAATTAAAATTTCAGGAGATACACTTACAGGAGAAAGGAGAGGAGTGGAAAAGGAGGTGTGCGATGGTGAGTCCCACGTGTGTTAATGACTCTGTTAGAGTTAGATTCAATGAAAAGAAATTAAATCTATGGGTATTGAAGAGCCTCCTTTATATGGCGAGGAGCCATTTACATGCAACGATTGGGAATTGTAACTCAGTGGAGTCTTTTAAGGCTCTCTTTGCCTCCTAATTGACCTCTGGCAGGGTTGCAGGCAATCCAGAAAGCTGGGAAAGAACTCCTGGCTTCCCTTTCATTTGTGTTTTCTACATACATTTCTTCCCAACATCACAGTATGGGCCAGGGTTAGGCACTGACTCTTACAGCAAGGGTCTCTCTTTGTCTAGATTTCAATTCAAAGGAGTTCTCCTGTTACTCTGGGGAGGTGGTACTGGGGTGTGATGCTGTCATGCCTTTGCTATACAGTGCTCACAATTGTGCAAATGGTTGACGTGATCTGAGCACACACAGCATCAGAGTGGAAGTGGGCAAGCAGCCCCTCCCACCCCAGCCACATTTACCACCATGGACTGCGCAACTTCATCCCTCCAGGGATGCTTTTCCTTCCTATAGAAATATTTTGTATGCTAATGCATCTCTGAGAGCTTGCTTTCGCTTCAGCATTGGTTATTGGTGATTGATCTGTTAGCTCAAGTTTCATGTTAAAATCTCCTCTGTGTGAGTAAGATGAGAAGCAAAGGGAGAAAGCAGTGTGACTGCTGCCCATGACAGCATCCCAGAAAGAGTTAAACTTGGTCTACTGTCTAAGCGGGACTTTGCCTTAGCAAGCTGGGGCATATAGATTAATCCACTAGGGACCAACTGTTTGATTTCTCTCTCTCTCTGCTTCTCGACACAGGAATGAAACTGTGGCTTCTCTATAGCAGAAGTAGGGATTATATTTTCTTTCGTAGGAACTAAACCCCATATGATTATCTGTGTACAGGCAGGTAAAATTAAACCAAAACATAAAGAGAAGGTCCTGGAAGTGTCAGAAGGCAAATGGCAGTGGTTTCAGTGTCAAATGACGTGTGTGTCTGTGCCATTGTAGGTTGCCCCGGCCTTGGAAGAGGGATGTATGCAGAATATTCTGTAATCATGGGGCTTTAGGTACATCCTTCCACAGTTCCTCTGATGTAAGCCCAGTAAGCATGGTTTCCACAAGGAATGGATTCATTCACAGTGCTCTAAATATATATTGTAAGTGGACATATAATGCATCATTGGGATATAAGTTCATATGTACCTGGCATCCAAGAACCTGACTTCATAGACATTAACTCAGAGAAAATCCTTAGGGAAGCATGGAGAAAGGTAAGTTTAAATACCACTACTACAACTACTACTACTTATTATTATTATTATTCATAATATGGGTAATATAATTATGTGTGTATGTGTATGTATGTCATAGCATATGTGGAGGTCAGAAGACAACTTGGTGGAGTTGGTTCTTTCCTTCTAAATTTGTGTGGGTCCTGGGGATCAAACTCAGGTTGTTAGGTTTACACAATAAATGTCTTTGCCTGCTGAACCTTCTTGTGGCCTCCTCAAGTTAATATTGTACAGAAGTTTTAGTGGATATGCTTTTGTTTTATGAAATGTGAGCCTCACATTGTATACAAGATGGCCAGTGTTAAAACAGATTCACAAAGGGAAATGAGGATGTTTATCCAAAGCTGTGGAGAGAAGCGAGACGGGTGGATCAATAAGGTAGACGGATACTAAGATCAACCTAGTGTCCAAATTCAGCACCCTGCTCTGCTCTGCTGTTTAAACAGCTCTCCCCAGAGCAGCTGTATATGGGCAATGCTCCCTGTGAAAGCCCAAAGCATGCCTTTCCCCACAGGGATGAGGGCCCTGGCTCCAGGTCCCTAGGCTAGCTTAAAGTCATATGGTTTCCAGTTTCTGACTGTGGGTGGAACACAGAACCCACTGCTCATGGAAAGACCATTCACAACAATAACAATGTTATTACCATTTCTAATTTGAAATCACAAATGAGTATTTTTTTTTCTGTTGGTTGAGACAAATGTACTAATCCACTAAGTTTCATGGCAGATGAGAAAGATCATTGTTTTGCAAAAGTTGAGAATATGGATATACAAATATAACTCTCTCTATATATAAATCTCCATATATAGCCATATCTATATATCTATAAATGTATATCTATATCTATATCAAGTCAGTTCTGTTATGACACTTTCAAACTGCTAATTGGTTCCTGGGTGATTGATACATTAAGGAACAATTTGAACACATTGTGAATTTCGTGTTGGCTAACATACAGCTTCCTCAGCAAGGAACAAGGATTCATGAAAAAAATTATATCCATCTGAATGAGTCTTGTAGGAATATAGGAATCACACAACCAGACAACTTCCAGCTGCTTCAGCTGGCCTTATCCGTGATGAGGCATGCCCATATGCATTCAGGAACCTGGGGGATGCTATGACACTCCCGTGTTCAGATAACCCCGCCCAACCACACACAACAACTCCCACGCAGCCAGGCAAGCATCCTTGAGGCGTCCCCTCCATAAGTTGATTCCAGGCCAGCTTCATAGTCTATATGAGTTCTCAACCATTAACATATGTTGACTGTAGGGCTCTGTTTTGAAATTTTTGAAAACATGTCATCGAGAGACTTCTTTTGCATGTTGTTCTCATACCCCCATTTTTTTTCTGCAAACCCTGTGGTTTTCACTGTGTGATTTTTGCACAGCCATGTTTTAGAGCCTGTATATTATACTGTCACCTGTTACAACCAACTGTGAGATGTTTTTTTTTCTTCCTCCTTTATAAGATGTGTTTTCTGTGCTCAAGAACCTCTTTTGGTTTTTAACATGTGCAACAGAAAAGAATATTTGCCATCACTTGGATGTTTTGCTTTGTAAAATCACAGATCTCTTCATATTGCATAATCTTGATAAATGTTTGTTGAAATGATCTGAATTGGTTTATTCACAGGTTAAATAATAGAACCTGTAATTACAGATGCTAAGATCCCCTCCTCAGATATCTATTCAACCTCACGATTTTCCTACCCAGGAATTTGCCAGACCTTATTTGCAGAAATAAGATTCTGCACAGACGGCAATGTTTTCAAGGATCTGATTTAATAATGATGCATTGAAAGCAAAATTACAATGAAAACAGTTAGGACTGATTCACATTCCTTCTCCTTGATTCCTAAGTGTTATTAGTCACAACTTAATCAAGAATGGAGTTCCCCCACCGCAACTTCAGTCTTTCCTGGCAGACAGCTGTGTTTGAGGTGTGGCCCTAGCCTTAGCCCTGCATGTCGGATGTCTACCATGAACAGTTTAAGGAAACGTGCACTGACCCCTGTCACAGTCTCAGGAGACAGCTAGTGGGTGTCATTCTCTACTGGATTAAACGTGTGTGTGCACGTGTGTGAAGTGTGCAGGTGTACATATATGTGTGTATAAGTAAGTATGTATATATATATGTGTGTTTGTATATCAGTGTGTGTGTGCATGTGTATGTGTGTGTGAAATGTGCAGGTGTGTACATGCATGTGTGTATGCATGCATGCTCATGGCTCGTGCATATGTGTGTTTAAGTGTATGTATAGGTATGTGTCTGTGTGTGCATGTGTATGTGTGTGTGAACTGTGCAGATGTGTGTATATGCATGTGTGTATGTGTGAGGATGCTCATGCATATGTGTGTATATGCATGTGTGTATAAGTAAGTGTGTGTGTGTGTGTGTGAAGTGTACATTCAGGTACATGCATAGCTCAAAACAGGATATTGAATTTCTACCTTCATAAGTATTCCACTTTATTGCCTTATTGAGAGAGGTTCTCTCCCTGGACAAGAAGCATGTTGCTTAGGCTAGACTGAATGGCCACTGGGTGTTCTGGGATCTGCCTGTCTTTTCCCCACAGTGCTGGGTCAAAAGGTATGCATAGCCATGTTTATCTTTCTATCTGTGAGTGCTGGGATTTGAACTTGGATCCTCATGCTTGCAAAGCTGGCACTTTTGCTCACTGAGTCATCTGTCCAGACCCTCTGTTGTCATAACTCCTCATCTCCAGAGAACTAAAAGAAAACTTGGTAAGTATGAAAATGTCCAGTATTTTCTGCTATTCAGAAATATATTCCCCTATTCAGAAAGAGAGGGGTGTTTTTTGGTTGTTCAATATTGTTTTCCCTGGCATGTATTTTCACAGATATTATTCTAAAATATGATTCCAATGGTGCCCCTTTTCTTCCAGGTTTGTAGCAAATGGAGTTTAGTGTAGTCCTGGAGCAGATCGCAGTGTGTTACTGCATGGTGGAGTTTCTTGGAATCAATACCTTTAAGACTTTCCAATCACTGACAGTGGATTTTGAAACATTTAAAAATATTTATATGAATTTTATACTTTAAAAGTTAAATAAAAAAGTTACAAGCCAGGCCTGGTGGTGCCTGCCTGTAATCCCAGAATTTGGAAGATAAGCAGGAAGATTGGGAGTTTACGGCTAACTCAACTACATAGCAAGTTCAAAGACAGCTTTGACTGCGTGAGATTTGGGTTTTAAAAACAAAACAAGAGCCAATGAGATGGCTGAGCAGGTAAAGGCACTTGGTACCGACCTTGAGGACCTTAGTTCAAGCCCTAGGGTCCTCTTGGTGAAAGAAGAGAAACAAGTCCTTAAAGATGTCCTCTGAACACGATATGTGTATTTCAGTAAATAAATAAATGAAATAAAAATTAAAACAAAGATACTGGCAATTACTTTTTCACACTAAAAATTAAAACGCACTTGTGGTGACTGAAGAGATGCATAGCTCAGCTGTTAAGAACGCTGTTCGCTCTTGATTAGGGTTCAAATTCTCTTCCCAGCACCCACATGGTGGCTAACCAGAATTCCGGGTGCTGTCCCAACACCCTCTTCTGGACTCCATGGACACTGTACACAAATGGAGCACAGACATACATGCAAGTAAAAGACATGTACACATAAAAATAAATCTTTCAAAAAATTAAGCCATTCATTTTGAGCAATTGCCCCCCCCATATCTTTTCCTCCGTCTCTCTCCTTTTCAATTGTATAACTTTTGTTTAGTTTCTATGTTGATTCTTCTGTTGTTACATCTCCTTGCTAGAAATTTCTGAAATGAAAAGGCCAGAACTGTGGCAGTCAGGAGTCGTTTTTCCACAGAGCAGCTCTTGGGGAGAATTCTTTCACCGTTCACTCCTCAGCAGATTTGGCCTCTGTGGGACATTGTGCTTTGAGTGTGGCAGTCTGACCTCCTGCACTCAGGGTCACTGACAGGGTGTTCCCCCCTAACATGACTTGCTTGTGCCATTCCTTGTTCAGAATCAGTTCCTCCGAGACCCACTGACAAGATCTGAAAGGAGACCTTGCCTAAGAGGACGTGAAGGTGATGGAGGGTGACTTGTGGGAAACCCGAAGGGTCCCTTATACTACCTCAGAGTGAACTAATTACATGCAAGCCCTGCATTTAACAATGCAGACCGCTATGATACTCTGTGCTCCCATGCCAAAGCTGCATACCGTGTGGCTGCTCCACAGAAAATAGGCTAAATTCCTGAACTCCTTTTCTTCCTGGACCTTCACCTCTGCAGGAGGAGCTGAATAAAGGGAGCAGAAGCAACAAGAACTGTGCGGGCAAAGAAAACTCAAAGATGTCGAATCTATTAGAAAAGTCAGTGTTTGAATCAGGGATGGATGCAGAGGTGGGGAGGCTGCTCAATGGGTGAAATGCTTGCTGTACCACCATGAGGACCTAAGATTGGATCTGTCATTAAATTCAGTTAAGAGAATATGATCATTACAAAGGTGACAGTCATTTGTTCTCAGCATACCAGTTTTCAAATGTCTATCTGTCCACATAGGACTTCTGGTGAGTTTGTTCGATGGCCCCCTACTTCAGATCCTGACTCTATAGATGTACAAAGATGTGTCTTCTGGCAGGCATGCCTAGCAGTTCCCATGGCCTCTCCCAGACCTTAGGCACATAGAGGGAGTGGTAGCTTGTCACTGGTGGGTTGTTGGTCTTTAAACACAATGGGAGATGGCCCAAAATGAAGATCTATCATTTTCTTTGAGATTTTTTCTTATTTATTTATTTCAAATAATCTTTTCTTATTTTACATACCAATCCCAGTTCTTACTCCCTCCTCTTCTCCTGCTCCCCTCACCTCCTCCCCACTCCACCCCTCATCCACTCCTCTGAGAGGGTGAGGCTTTCATTGGGGAGTCACAGTCTGGCACATCACAGTGAGGAAGGACGAAGGCCCTCCCTGCAATATATAGAATGAACAAGGTAACCCTCCAAAAATAATGGGCTCCAAAAAGGCAGTCAAGAACTAGGGATAAATTCTGGTCCTACTGCCAGTGTCCCCACAGTCTTCCCCAGCCACACAATTGTCCCCCACATTCAGAGGACCTAGTTTGGTCCCATGCAGGTTCCCCAGTCCAGAGTCATTAAGCTCCCACTAGCTCAGGTCAGCTGTTTCTGTGGGTGTCCCCATCATGATCTTGACCCCTTTGTTCATATTATTGCTCCTCCCTCTCTTCTGTTGAACTCTGGGAGTGCTCTGTTGTGGATCTCTGCATCTGCTTCCATCAGTTGCTGGATGAAGGTTCTATGATGAAAACTAAGATAGTCATCAATCTAATTACAGGGGAAGACCAGTTCAGCACTCTCTCCACTATTGCTTAGGGTGACAGACGTGATCATGGCAGAAACTGGACTACAAAGGATAGACATAGAGCTCCCAGTGGAAACCAATATGAAGAGGAAGAGAATAAGAATCAGGTTTGAGAGCTGGAACCTAAGAGGCAAGGGCAATCGTTTTTGCTTCTTTCCGCCTTTGTTTATGTTAGCACGAGGAAAAACCATTATGAAGTCATTTTCAATGAATAGTACTCCTAATCTCTGAGATAATATCTGTGGGTTGACTGGAGCTAATGTAAGGGTTTTCCTATCTAGGTTTCATTTAGTTTCCTTTTCTGAAGCGATGGTGACTAAGGACACAGCTCAGGCGAAGGTCAGTGCTCTTTCTGGAAGCAGTGTGCACGGAACCCCCTTCTGCATGTTGTCCTATGCTCTGCCAATGTTTAAATAGGCAATGTGCTGAGGTCAAGTTACTGGGGTTTGGTTAGGACCAATCTTAATTTATCCACCTCCTGACGATGTGACATTGGGTAGATCACATGGCAGCCGTGGACCAGTTTCCTCATTTAAAAATTTGAGTATGTAGGAACAATATAGGAAAGGCTGTCATGTAGTGTGTGTGTGTATGAGTGTGTGTGTGTGTGCTGCGTGTGTATGTGTGTGTGCCGCGTGTACATGCACACGAGTGTGGTATTTGCTAACAGAGAGCAAGCCCTCAATAAATTGTAATCATTATCTTTATCCCAAGCAGATGCAGTCTCTGCCCTATGGAAACATGTGCTTTGAACCAGCTAATATTTACTCTGAGTCCTTATTGAGACGATAAGTGGCGGGAGGTGGCAGGGTCAACTTTGTGACTAACCGTGATCTGAGGCTTCGCTGCTTAAAGCCTTGATTCACCGACTGACAGCATCAGCACCTCCTGGGGGGTGGAGCTGGAGGGAGCTCAGACTCAGGCCCTACCCCCATTCTGTGAACTGCACCTGTATTCACAAGACCTCTGGTAATCTGTATCCGCACTAAGGGCCTTGTCAGGATCCGCATAGCTGAGACTCACATCTTCAAACTGTGATGGGGATGGTGATAAAGTCATCGCTCTCTGAGGAGGCCCATTTTCAGAATCTCCTTTTCGGCAGATCGCACGCGATGTGCGGAGGGATGTGTGGATTCTCCTCCTCCGTCAGCTGGAGGAGGCCTGTGTGTGCCGGGCCCACCATCAGTACCGCAGTGAGAGGATGAAGGATGCTCCCTAATGGATCTCCTCCTAATTACTTCTGGCCTGTATATGGATGGGGCTGCTGAGTCAGAACACAGGGAGGGGAGGACAGCCGGTCTCTGCTGCTGGTGGCATCTGCAGTGGCGACCTCTGGCCTCTGCAGAGCACAGTGCAATGGTTGCCATGGGAACTACTGTGCTCGGTCAGGGGTGGCTAGAAGAGCTGCAGGAATTGGGCTGTAGGCTCCTCCCTAGTGTCTTCTGGTAGCTGAGGAAGAGTGCTGCCTGGCTTCATTCACATGGGAATTTCCTGGGAGGCCAAACTGAGCTTTTCTCATTCTGTCTTTTCTCTGTGTCTTGGGGAAATCTAAGAACTCTAAGACAAAATTAATATGAAATTGAAAGTATTCCAAGTTAAGTAGGATAAATATGAAACCCCTGAAGCACGTGGAAGTGAAGACTGCCCCTGGGTCTCCTGGTTTACAACCACTCTAGTTGAGATGGACGAAGGGGAAAACGAAACTCACTTTTCAGATGTGCTGATGTTTGCAGCCCACAGAAGCCCCCAGGAAGGCGTGGCTCAGGCCTATTCCCGACCTTTCCTTTGGCTTCTTGGTCTCCCTTGTGTCCTCACTTCTCTCAGGTAGAAGAGAAAAATGTCACCTTACTTACCTTTCCTCTGCAGCAAGGTCCCGAAGAGTGTAACCCTGGCGTCATGCTGATTCTAGCCATCGCTCTCACCCTTCACGGTAGCTTTGGGTCACGTGGTGTGAAACAGAAATTCAAAAATTGAATATACAAGTAACACTTCCTCACAGGGCTCTGAGGATCACGCACGTAAAGCAAATGGCCTAGTTGGTATTCAGTAGATGTCTGTTTGGGATTTTGCCCTAACCTTGGTGTGAAAGGGGCTTCCACTTTACATTCCTGACCTAATTATGACAGACAGTTTGTAACGCTGGATGGAGTACATGTTAAATGCAGGCGATTAGTGCTCCCTTTCACACAGTGGTGGCGTGATCAAGCGAGCGGCAGAACGCAAGCGCGTTATAACCACTAAACTTCCCGCAGTCTGTGGAGCCTATGTGACAATAACTCGTGCTTGAAACCGCAAGGATAAAGCAATCCAAACAATGTACCAACAGCTTTGAGAAGTGTGAATAAAATGTATTGAATCAGAGTCGAAGGGAATTATTCTCCCGATATACAAAAGGACTGACAGAGTCTCATTTAGCTTATCATTTTCAATTCTTGCCACTTCGGTATGAAAAGGTTGGCGTAGCAATGGAGAAAGTAAAGAGTAAGCCGCGAGAACGACACGGATTCAGTGAGCTTGATGATGTGCAGAAGCCAGAGGGACCGAGGCTCGTGCTGATGAGAAGAATGAGCACAGGTTGATGCTGTTGAAGTCTAGGCAACCCTTTAGAAGATGGGCGTCGGGAAGGCACACGGCTACAAAGCCACTGTGTTTGTGCTTAGGAGAGAAATGACTTTGCAGAGGAGAAGCCAGGCGTCATGCAATACAGAAGAAAATTCCCAGAGGCTCTGGGGGGGGGGGTTAAATACGAACTTGCCAGGGCTTCTATTGAGAAGTACAGCAAGTGGATAAGGTGAATGTATTTTCTCCATTCTGCAGGCTATGTGTCTGAAATGAAGGCGTTAGCGAGGACCAAGTGACTCTGAGGGATGGCGGGAAACATCTCTCCTTGGCTTGATCATAGCCCCTGACGACTAGTGGCAATCTTTGACAGCTTTTGACTCTTAGCTGGGTCACTCAAGTCACTGCCTGCATCCTCACATGACTCTCATCCCTGCGATGGTCTCTATATGTCTTTGCTTCTTATAAGAACACCATTTATATTGGACTAAGAGCTATCTACAATACTGTGACCTCATCTTTTCTAACTCCATTTGCCATGACCCTATATCCTATTCTAAAGGTACGGTGGGGGGATCAGAGCTTTAACACCTACTTTTTTATTTTTTAATGTCTTTTATGATATGTTGATTTTTTAATATTGATTTTATTGAGCTATGCATTTTTCTCTGCTCCCCTCCCTTTCTCTCCCCTCTCCTTTAATCCTCTCCCATGGTCCCCACGCTCCCAGTTTACTCAGGAGATCTCTTTTTCTACTTCTCATGTAGATTAGATCCATGTATGTCTCTCTTAGGATTCTCATTGTTGTCTAAGTTCTCTGGGATTGTGATTTGTAGGCTGGTTTTCTTTGCTTTATGTCTAAAAACCGCTTATGAGTGAATAGATATGATATTTGTCTTTCTGGGTCTGGATTACCACACTCAATATGATGTTTTCTAGCTCCATCCATTGGCCTGCAAATTTCAAGATGTCACTATTTTTTTTCTGCTGTGTAGTACTCCACTGTGTTAAAATTTCAAGATGTCATTATTTTTTTTTCTGCTGTGTAGTACTCCACTGTGTTAATGTACCACATTTTCCTTATCTATTCTTTGGTCGAGGGGCATTTAGGTTGTTTCCAGTTTCTGGCTATCACAAACAATGCTGCTATGAACATAGTTGAGCACATGTCCTTGTGGCACAATTGAGCATCTTTGGGTATATATCCAAAAGTGGTATTACTGGGAATTGAGGAAGATTGTTTCTTAATTTTCTGAGAAATCGCCATACTGATATCCAAAGGGGCTGTACCAGCAATGTAGGAGTGTTCCCTCCACATCCTCTCTAGCATAAGTTGTCATCAGTGTTTTTGATCTTGGCCATTCTTACAACACCTATTTTTTTTTTCTGAGGAAGAAAACAACTTATCAGACAGCACAGTTAATTCAGAACACTTTTTACTGGAAATGACTGCTGTTTGTGAGTGACCGGGAAAGAAACTATAGAGTTGGAGATTGTGTATGTGTATGTATGTATGTGTGTGTGTGTGTGTGAGAGAGAGAGAGAGAGAGACAGAGACAGAAGGAGAGACAGAGAGAGAAGGAGAGAGAGAGAGATAAAGAGAGAGAGAGATTCAAAGCTTTCCACTAAGTTCAAGAACAGACAAGAAGGCCTTCTCTTGGGATGGGACTGGGGAGATGGGTATGATCAGGAGAGATGATGTGGGGACATGATGTGAAAGATACAAAGAATAAATAAAAGGAAAAAAAGGAGTGCCTTCTCTTACCACCCACTTTAACCTGTAATTCCTAGTTTCTACATTACTATAATAAGAGAAAATAATTAGACCATTGAGAAAAATAAATCAAACAGTCTTCACAGGTGACATGATTGTCTAGGTAAAAATATAAAAGAATCTGCAAAAATCCCTCCTGGAACTGAGAAGTTGATTTAAGCAAGGTGGTAGAATAAAAGGTTACTGTACAAAAGTCAATTGGTAGTACAAATGTCAGTATGTTAGCACCTGAAATTAAAATATTTAGTTATACACTTAACAAAATCCTTTCAAGGTTCACATAAGGAAATTGACAGACCATGGTGAATGAGATCAAGGAGTTGAGTGAATTGAGGGACATCTCATATTCATGGATAGGAAGACTCACCATTGTAAAGATGCCAGATTTCCCCGTGTGGTTTACAAATTAAGAACAATCCAAATCAAACCCCTGAACATTATTTTACTAATTTTGGCAAACTAAATTCTAAACTTAATATAAAGAGGCAAAAGACTCAGAATAGCTAACTCAATAGTGAAACGGAACAACAGAATTGGTGGATTGATATGATAACTCATAGCTAGCCAGTATATGAGAGAGTGGGGTACTGGTGAAAGAATAGACAGCCAAGTGTAGCATAGAAATACATCCATGTAAATACATAGGAATACATAGTAATACATGTAAATACATAGAAATACATCCATGTAAATATTCCCAGTTATTCATAAAGACACAAAGACGGCACAACATAGATGCTTAGCATCTTTGTTAATGATGAGTGACTCTAATTATGTGTACTCATGTTTGAGTCTTCTATTTTGTTCCATTGACCTATTTGCCTGCTTTTTTGCCAGTGTCATGCTGCTTTTATTACTGTAGCTCAAAATGTAGTGTAGAGTCTGGGATGGCACCCTCTCCCACACAGTTCTTTTTGTCCACGATTGTTTCATCTATTGGCGGGGGGGGGGGGGGGGTTGTGATTCCATATGCATTTTAGAATGTTTTCTATTTCTTTGAAGAATATCATGGGAAATTTGATTGAGATTGCATTTAATCTGTAAATTGATTTTGGTAGGATGGTCATTTTTATGATATTAATTCTTTCAGTCGATGGGTATGGGAGTGGTTATTCCATCTTTCAGTGGATTCCTCATTTCTTCAGAGATTTAAACTTTCATTGTAATGGTCTTTCACTTCTTCAGTGAAATTTATTCCTAGTTATTTAATTTTTTTCTTTGAGGCTATTACAAATGTGTTTTTATGATCTCTTCTTCAGCATATTGTTTGTCATTGGTACACTAAAAACCTTTTGATTTTTGTAAGTTGATTTTATCCTATAATTTTGCTGAAATTTTTGATCAATTTTAGATATTTTCTGGGGCACTTCTGGAGATCTCTTATGTATAATATCATATAATCTGTATAATTGACTTATTTCCCTATCTGTATCCATTTAATTTTCTTATCTTGTCTTATTCCTCTAGCTAATGCTTTGTGAACTATATTGAAGAGGAGTGGGGGTTAGAGGGCAGCCTTTTCTTCTTCCTAATTTGGTAGGATTGTCATATATAGCCTTTACTATGTTGAGATCTATTCTGTCTCTCTTTGGGATTCTATCGTGAAGGCCTATTGGAGTTTTTCAAAGGCCTTTTTTATATTTACTGAGATAATAACAAGGCTTTTAAATCTGTTTATATTATTTATATGTTGAACCTTCTCTGCATCTCTGGGATAAAACCAGCTTTACGTAAAGATCATGGAGACAGCATCACTGAACCAGCTCTACCAAACATGCTGCTTAACTGGGGAAGGATATTATGCAAGTTGAAGATTGGATAAAGAAACACACTCATGATCGGCCAAAACAAAAGGTGAACACAGTCAGAGTCATTAAAACATTCTTGAAACAGGGAGAGTTGTTGTGTCTGGCTATGGTTTCCTGGGACACCACAGTAGATGCTGGAGGCAGGGAAGCACTCCAGAAATGTTCTCAAAAAGTTCGTTTCTCTGTGGTTAGGTCATGGCCACAGCCCAAACAACCTTGGGAAGAGAGTAGGGAAATTGCTCTAAGAGAATGGGGAATTCCTTGCAGAGAAAGGGCCTCCAACCCCTCAAGCTGAGCCATAGGGGCAACGAATGGTAAAGAAGAGAGACAGAAATTAGAATGAGAGCTTTTTTCTGTGTGGACCACTTTAATTTCCTTCCTGCTAAGAAACTTAAGAATCTCTATTCCAGGAAAGAAAAGGGGGTGGGGAGAGGAAAGAGAATGCATTGTCTTGACCTTCACCTTCCTTCTTCTCCTAGGAATTATTATAGCTGGGTTTCAGAGGAGGACCATAGTTACTTCCTGAAGTAGTTCTGAAGACTGTCTGGGGGCTTCAGATGGCACATAGTGGTGACAAGTCATATCTTTCAGGGATATCATAGAATAGAGGAGTAACTGCCCTCATGGGAGAGACCTGGCATGCTGGGGAAGCCCAGGGGCACAGGTCATCACCTGGCACTATCTAGACTGAATTCTGGTCCTGAGCAGGACACAGCCAGATGAAACAGTGGGGAAGGTATACAGGGTGGCAGTGAGTATGCTTGTTGTGACCAGAGTGGGTAGGGGTGTGCTCCAAGGCTACTCCACCCCTGTGATCATCTGTCCACCACACAAAATATTTGGGGTCAAGCTCGTCTTTCTCTTCTCTTCTCTTCTCTTCTCTTCTCTTCTCTTCTCTTCTTCTTTCTTTCTTTCTTTCTCTCTCTCTCAGACTAAGTTTCTCAGTGTAATGGCTCTGACTGTCCTGGAACTTGCTTCGCATACACCAGGCTGATGTAAGAGTCCCCTCTGTGTGTTATTGTATTGGTTAATGAATAAAGAAACTGCCTTGGCCTGATAGGGTAGAACTTAGGTAGGCGGAGAATATAGAACTGAATTCTGGGAGGAAGAAAGCAGAGTCAGAGAGATGTTATGGATCTGTTGGAGACAGACGTTTGGAATTTTACCTGGTAAGCCACTGCCACATGGTGATATGCAAATTATTAGAAATGGGTGAAATTAAGATGTAAGAATTAACCAATAAGAAACTAGAGCCAATGAGCCAAGCAGTGATTTAATTAATACAGTGTCTGCGTGGTTATTTCGGGGCTAAGCTAGCTAGGCAGCCGGGATGAACAAGCGGCCCTCCTTGCAACACCAGGCTGGCCTCAAACTCACAAAGATGAGCCTGCCTCTGTCTCCGGAGTGTTGGGATGAAATGTAGGAGCCACAGCCTACCTGAGTCAGACTCTGACTCCTCTTGTTTAGCATCTGTCCATCAGTAAACTTGACCTTGAGGTGAGAATGGTTCTACAGCTCAAGCTGTAATGTTGCAGAATAAGCATAAGGCAAGGCCCATTGACACCCAGTGTGAATTCCCCAGCTTTAAACCCCCAAGTCTTTCTAATCCGGACCCACCTTGTTTTCTGCTGCTGTTCTGGGTCTCTACACATTACTCTCTTTGGGGGTAAAGCAATCCTTCCTTGCTGTGGTGGAATCCCCCTTCCTTTACCCTGGCAGTACTGTCAGGAAGGGGTGGTGACTCATATAAACCCCTCTCCCTCTATGTCAGCATCAGAACGTATTGTCTGAGTGTCTGAGTGACTTGTAAGTGACACCTCTGAACACCGTGTCCCCTCACAGCCATGCACAACACACCTCCACACTGCACTGCACCACACTGGATCTCTGCAATCCTAACTGTGAATGGATACTGCGATTGCAAAGGAGTCCATCCTGCAGTGACTGGGAGCAAACTCCTCAGAAGCAGCCAAAAGCTGAAATAAACCCCAGCCTCAACTTCCAGAAAGGCTTTTGGCAACTATAGCCCTTAACCCTTATGTCCACCAGGGACCCGAACTCTCTAGAAATAGGAGGGCTGTGCTGGAGCTGGGAGCAGGACAGATGATTGTGCGGCATTGGGAGGCAGTGCTGGGTAGATAATTAATACAGGGGAAGCAATGCTGTGCCGGGAGCCTCCCATGGGAGAATGCTGTCAGTCTTCTTAGTCACGTATTCTTTCCTAACCAAATTGATGGGCCAGTCTGCCGCCTCCTAGATCCACACAAGTGGTGAAATTGCAAACAAGTTTCATTTAAATAATGGGCAAACCTTCCAATTAGTCAGAATCTAATCCTTGTGACTTAAAAATGACAAACTGCTCTAACAACAGCCTGTTTGCTGGAAAGGAAAAAAAAAGAGAGAGATTGAGAGAGAAGGAAAGGGGGGGAAGGATGAACCAATTGAAAACATTGATTGAGAGAAATTTAAATGCATATTCCACTGGATATTAATCCACTGGGAACATTATACAGTCAATAATTGTCATAAAGATTCATTGGTCAACATTTAAGGACTAATTAAAAATGTATGCATATATTTTGATGGTTTCATTCCTAGGGTATATGCATTTTCTTTTATTTCATGTTAATTTCTTGGTAATAAAGAGTTCTGAAGAAAGGTATAGCTGCTACTGATAAAGATAAACAAGATATTTAAAAATAGGCCCTTTAGTGCTGGCATGATGGTTCACCGGTAAAAATACTTGCAGCACAGGCCTGGTGAGGCGAGTTTGCTTCCCAGAGTCCACAGGAAGGTGTTAGGAAGGGACCGACTCCACACCACTGCCTTCCGAGCTCCATATGCACATCTCACCAGGTCATGTGCACACACAGTATAATAACTGAATAAAAACTTTAAGGATAAAAATTAGACATCTTGAGCTTTATTTGTAGGTTTCTGCTGCTGTTGAAGGTAAACAAAACTCCTAATGATGGAGTATTTAATTCTGTGTTCAGAAATTATTCATAAATAATATAAGAAGTCTTGCAGCATGATTAATAAAAACCCAGAGACAGAAATTGGGGTTCAACCTGAAGGTCAGAAAAACAAAACAGGCAGCCACTGGATTTTTCCTCAGTCTAAAATGGTGATTCTGCCTCCAGAAATCTCAGAATGAGACTGTGTGAGAGCTGACTCCTCCCTTCTTATATTCCTCTCCAGGGCTGGGATTAAAGGTGTGTATTATTGCTGCCTGGTCTGTAAGGCTGACCAGTGTGGCTGTTTTACTTTCTGATCTTCAGGAAAGTTTATTATTATTATTATTATTATTATTATTTATACAAATGAAATGCCACTACAGAGTCCCATCCTATGTTTATCTATGATTTCTTCATCTACCCAGCAACTATTGACCATCTACTGTGCACCATGCTTTCTGGTGGAACAAAGCTAAAAACAAGACATGTCTATCTGTAAGGGGACCGATGAGTAAGTTCACAACAGTCCCAGGTAAGTCACACCGAGTCGAATAGCACTTCTCCAAGTACAGCATGCCTAGCCATTGCTTTCAAATCTTGTTGAAAAGCAGATCCAGAGCAGGTCTGGGGGAAGGCCCAAGCTATGACATTACTAACATGCTTTCAAGTGATGCTGGGACCAGTCTCAAGTGATGTTGAGACCAGCCTCAGGACCAGGGTCCCAAGAGAGACAACTGATGGAGAACTTACACTTACGGGGGGGAAGGGGTGTGTTTGACAGAAGGGCAATGGCCTATGGAGAGAGTACTCAGTAATTTAACAATTGAAAGGGGAGTCTTCCTGGGAGTTCTTGGGAAGGTACGTGGGCTGGCTAGTTCTAGTCCAGCCCCAGAGATAATGGAGATCCTGTGTTTATATTTGGAAGACTAAAATTCATGTGAAATGAGAGAAAAGAAGTCCTTGGGTTATCAGTTGCATATACCAATCAATCACTCATCCCATGTTCCCCTGCTGCATCTCAGCCCATAGTTAATCTATTACGTTGATTGGAATTGGTTTCCAGGCTCAGTATTGGTAGTGATCAGGACCACAATGAATGTGCACCTTACTAAGAGAAATGAGCTTACCTTGATCATGATAGAGTATCTAGCAGAGTCTTAAGCATCCTGAATGTGTGTGTGTGCGCGCGCGCGTATGTGTGTGTGCTTTAAGCTTCAACCCTAAATGAGGAAAGAAGAAACAATTTCATTTTTGCTTCATAAAGTGATTTGCAAGTTGTTGACCCATGCAGACGGTCACAGAAATGACAGTTTAAAGTGTGATCTTAGGCACACCCAGATAATACCATCAGAACCACTTCCTTCCTTTCTCTCTCTCTCTCTCTCTCTCTCTCTCTCTCTCTCTCTCTCAATAAAATTCAGTCTTTGTCTTCTTTGTCCTCCATGGATTGGCTTCTGAGAGGTGACCAATTCTGCTTCAGCCCAGCACAGTGTTTTCATCACAGGCCCGTGCTCTTCCATCACCGACTTTGAGGTTTTCCTATGACCTCATTCTTTTTACCTGTACAGTGAGTTTTGACTGTTTCCTCATGCGTAGAATTCCCTCCGAGCGATATGTGTCTAATACTTGTCAAATAAACAACGTATCTCTCCAGCTTGCTCTCAAAGCTGATACTTCCTCTTACAGTGGAAAGGTGAGTGAGAGAGAGAGAGAGAGAGAGAGAGAGAGAGAGAGAGAGAGAGAGAAAAGCTCGCTGGTTCAAATTGATATAGTAAAGCCTATAAATTTCATCTATGTAAATGGGAACTGAACGAGTTGGTTCTTCCAAGAACCTCTGCGGCCATTTAAACAGAGGCAACACCTTAGGCAAAAGACAAACAAAATTTCTAGAACACTCATTAGATGTCGCTGGCCCTTTTCAGCGAGCTGGTATTCGGTCTGATGGTCAGACACAATGATGGGACAAAGCTGCTGTAGCCTGAGCCAGCATCAAGGCAGTGGCCTCAAACAAGGCTCATGTGCATGGCTCTTCTGCCAGGCACACACTGTGGAGATGGGGAAAGCAGTGTTTGTTTGCTAAAAAATGTAGCAATGATGAATATTAGGAACCTTGGCCTTAAACACGCAACATTTTACTATTATGAGAAATACAGGACTCACAGGGATAGCACCCCTTCTGGAGCCCTAGGCAAGGCTAGCTGCTTTTTTTTTTTTCTCATGAAACACTATTCTTTTTAACTTGAAAATGTCTGGTAGACTCACTGTTTTTTTCAGACTTGGGTATTTGGCAGACATCCTCTCTTAAAAATGAATGAAGGGAGCCTGTCAGTTCTAGGAAAACAACTGACAGCGTTGCTGCCATGGTAAAATCTGAGATTTCAAGCAAAAATTAGACTTCTGGAAAAACGTGCATTCACTGCGGGGAGTATGACGGCTTCTCAGCGCTCTGAGACTTGCCTGGTGATGTCAGTGGTCATCTTAAAGTACAAGTATTTCCTTGTTAGTATGTAACATACGCCCACAACAGGATGAGTGTGCACTAATGAACTAAAATTTCCGAGTTCTCAATGTATAAATAAAAGATCCATCAGAGCAGAGAACAGTCAAATGGATTTTAACCTAACAAAGTAGGAGAACGCTCCTCTGTATGGAGTGAAATCCTATTAAAAAAACCCTGCTTTTGGAAGCTATCCCTTGTAGAGTTCAGGCTGAGAGTTCACGGATGCCCACAGTTATAAAGAGGCTAGAGTGTGCTCTGCTCTCCCTGACTGGGCACCTGTGTCAGGCTGACTTCTCTTCACAGGTGTAAAGCAAAGCAAATACCTAAGCAGACCACATGGAGAGCAGATAGAAGTAGATTTCATCCCATCAAATTAGACTGTGAAGAGATTCCCAAACCATAAATAAAACCATTGCTTTTACTACTTTCTGTGGTAGAACACAACTGTTTGCATAAGACCATTTTTTATCATTATTTATGACAGTATGGAATGGACTTATGGTCATGTTGAAAATGAGATAGATATTTAAAAAATGATCAGTTTAAACCTTCAATATATTGACATTCAGTCCTATAACAAATGCTTTTTGTATCTTGAAGTGTGAAGCTGGCTGCCACGCTCTTCTGAGAACCCCTACTGTATACATCTGCGGTCAGGCTAGGACAGGGTGGTAATTTTGGCTCTCCTGTTTACTGCTAGTCATCATCTTCATCTAGTTGCTCAAGTCCCCAACCTGGACCACAGTCACTGCTCCCCCTTTTCCTCCCTTTCCATGCCCAACTGTCTAGTCCTGTAGATCCCACTTCTGAAGAAAGTAAAGATTCACCTCTTCCTCCCCATTCCCATTTCCACTTCCTGTCATAGTCACACGAGGAAGGCTGCAGGAAGTGGCTCTTTGCCCCTGCTTCCTAGCATCTCTGCCTTGGAGTTCTTTCCTCCCACATGGCCTTGGGCTTCTGTCAGTGTGACAAGAAAAAACAGGCTTGGCCAATGACAGAGACACAGCTCGGTCTCTGTCACTTCTTTACCTTGGTTACTGGTATCTGATCATAGGTAGTAATCAGAATGAGATAAGCAGAAGAATTAATCATTGAATTAAACTAGTCAGTTTGACTCATAGAATTATATGCTAAACAAAAGGTTCTGCTTTAACCGTCTAATTTCAGGTGCTTGGGTAGACATGCTCTAAACCCTGTGTGTATCACATGTGTTCATATGTGTGCCAGTGCAGACATGTGTACAGGGGGCCAGAGAGCAGCCTCAATGTTATTCCTCAGGTGCTGTCCTCCTTGTTGTTTTGAGGCACGTTCTCTCGCTAACCTGGAACTCAATGAGTAGGATGTGCAGACACTGAACACTAGGTATCTACCTTCCCTAAGGAGTGGTCTTCTCTTACAAGTGAACACCATGCCTGGCCTTTTAAAAAAACATGTGGGTTTTTGAGATTGAACTCAGGTCCTCATGCTTACAAAGTGAGCATTTTTACCAAAGGGGCCCCTCCCCAGCCCCTATATGCTTACTTTTTTAAAAAAAAAATATTTATTTATTTATTTATTCATTTATTTATTTTTGAGGCAGGGTTTCTCTGTGTAACAGCCCTAGCTGTCCTGGAAGTCACTTGAAGACCAGGCTGGCCTCGAACTCACAGAGATCCACCTACGTCTGCCTCCCGAGTGCTGGAATTAAAGGTATGCATCACAAACACCCAGTCCATATGCTTTCTTAATTAAAAAAAATGTTGTTGTGTTTTTTTTTTCCACTAGAAGATCATCTTATCTGATAGGCCACAAAAAAACTAGTGGAAAGTGTTTGAAGAAATTCCTCAGTGGTATAAGAAGGGTTTTTTTTGTTTGTTTGTTTTTTGTTTATTTTTGTGAAGTATACTAGAAGCAATAGTTTGAAGTGGGAATCTGGAATTTCCAGGAACTTTGGAGTTCTGGATCACAGAGTGACAATCATTGTAATGACATGGCCTTTGAGCCAGATTAAAAAGTCATGAAGAAACACAACAACACAACTGTTGTAAAAAAAAAAAAGGCAAGTCAAAAAGGCAACTCTATTAACATTTAGAATCACTAAATTATATGTTTAATATTTTATCAAAATTACTACTGCATTTTGCACAGCACTCATCTCACTTTGGTGTTATGAAACATCTTATTATACTTGTTATCTTGTTTGATATTATTCCAAGTTTCTTTACAATTCCCCTTCATTGCATTTATATTATTTCCTTTCCTTTTCATAAAGGGTAGTATACGTTGCTAGAGGGCTACATTCCACCACACTACATTTTAGAAACTAACTTCCCATGAAACGTGCTATTGGTGGTGGGCTCCAACCTCACATGACCTCCATGTGTTTTCAAGAATAACAAAGGCTAGGCTCTTATGTGGAAAGGGCTAAGCATGATCTAGCATCCAGAGATGAATCAATGGGAAAAACATCACATAAACATTGACAGCCACGGAAGAGAATGAGGTAATCCATGACTTCCTTGAAACTTCACATGTCCGTGTCTCTGAGCCCGACTTGTTAGAGAAAGCATTTCATTCATGAAGCCACATCCCAGGTGCACAGCCCTTCTTTCTGGCACCGGTCCTCAGGAATAAGCTCTGGAGAGCTGGCTCAACTTTGTTGGAGTTCTACAGCCTACCCTGTCTCTAGGAAATGTGTAGCATGTGAAGACATCAATTCCCATCTCCAAACGTTCTCTTTTCCTCAAAGGAACACAGTTTGAAGATGCCTGGAATAGTCAGGCTGCCAGGGCCTAGCACTCCATTGAATGTCCATATCAATCTGAGCCTCGCACCTGGTACGGAGATGCCAGGTGGGTGTGAATGGATTTATTGGATGACAGCAAGCATATTGGATGCTATGGAAGAATGACTTTTGGGGCCCCAGCCAGTCGGTTCGGACTTTTCGTCCTTTTTCCTACCCTTTGAGATTTTCCACGTGGAGACTCAGACACAGGGTAATTCCCGAGAAGAAAGTAGAGTCAAGCAGCTCACAGCATGAGAACCCTGACCTTTCACAGCACACAGTGGGTCCTCAGACTTAGGTGAGGTCTTACTCCCATGGCCACCATCCTGCTTTTTTCTGTCCATCTCTAGACCTAGTCCTCAACATTGATTCTTTGGGGCCATATTTTCCAGTATGCTCACAGAGAGGGTAAGATCCAAGAATATCCCAAGGTCAAGTTAACTTGTTCACTTGGCTTCACTGGACTAAAAGGAGATGAGGGTGCCCTTTCCTGTGGCTAATAAAGAAATGTGAAAAAAAATACAAATGGCCCCCTTCCTCCCAGATTTGATGAAGACTCCCTCTCTAGGGTGACCTGTTGGGTCCTCTGGGTCTGGGCAGTAGTTTTCCTTCCCAGGAGATGTTTAACTTGACACATGTCTCATGTTTCTGTTACATCAAGGCACTGATGCCCCAGGCTTGGCTATGACTAACCATTGTTGCCCGAGATAGTGACCGCTACTAGAAACCTACCCTAACCGATAATGTGCAGCAACACATCCTAATGTCTAGAATTACTGTAAAATATTATGTATGGAAAAATGGTAGAAAGAAATACCTTAAAACTTACCACACTAGCTGTAGAGAAGTAGAACTCAAAGGGAGGTTTCTTATTTCATTTCTGTAATGTTTGTTTATTGTATTGATATTTTCCTGAGACATATGGAAAATAGTTTCAGTTTTTTTTGTGTATGTGTTTACATGTGTGTGTGCAGATTTTACTATAGGCATGTGTAGATGGAGGTCAGAGGTCTTTCTTGATTGCCTTTTTTTTTTTTTTTGAGGCAAGATCTCTTTCTCCCACTGAGTCCTAGGGTTCTTCTGACCTCTGACTTGCCTCCTCTATGCTGGGATTACAGGCATGTGTTGCCATACCTCACTTTTTGTATGGGCACTGGAGATCTGAATTCAGGTCCTTTTGCTTGCATGGAGAACATTTTCCAACTAAGCCATATCTCCAGCCAGAGATTTGTTTATTTATTTATTTTAATTAGTTAAGCTCTGGCTTGATCAAAAATATAACTAGGAATCCAAATATAAAATTCCCTAGTTCCATGAAAATCAAAAAGTTAAACAAAAAAAAGAGAATGATTGGAAAGATGCACTTGCTGTTCTTGCAGTGGAACCAAGTTCAGTTGTCAACACTGGCCTCAGATGGCCCTCAGTACCTAGAACACACATCAGATGATTCGTAGATGCCTAGAAATGTAGGGGATCTGACGCCCTCTTTTGAGTCCCCACAGGCACCTACCTACTCCTGTCTCTCTCTTACACACAGACACAGATGTATACACATACATAAATAAAAATAAATCCTTAAGAAAAAATGTCGAGAACACATAAAAGGATGAACAAACTAATGGGTTATTGCAGTATCTTCGCACACACTAAACGATGGATGTGCATGCTAACGACAGATGAGGCTGTGCATGCTAATGACAGATGAGAGCCTAAGCTTTATGATCATAGAATCAAAAGCCTAGATGCTAAAATGCAATCACTTAAGAATGTCATCCATCAGAATATGCCTTTCTTCTCAAGCCAATTAGAGATGAACTCTTAAGGTTCATTCTTTTATTTAAACAATAAAAAAGGGGGGAAAAAGAACACGTTAAGCCAACTTTAAAAAATAAATGAAAAGAAGAGGGAGAAAGAAAACCGCAGCCTCAGATAGATGGCCCGGTGGAGAGTTATTTATATGAAAAACCCAACCTAAGCATAATTTTTTGAGATGGCATGTGCTTTGAAAATACAATGTGATTTTATCTTGAATGTAAAAGTAACCGTCTTTATTTATTTATTTATCTATTTTGCTGACACCAAGAGATACAGAACCTGCTGATGTAATAGGGATGGAAGCTGCTCTATCAGTCACAAAGCCTATAAATCCCAGTGATACACAGCACACCGTGCAGTATCGAAGACAGTATCATTGATTTATGTAATTGGAAATTTTAGCAATACAATTTTTCTTAATTGCATTTGTTTTTCTCCCTCCTCAAAAGCCCGTGTCTCTGATGACTGGGGGTGGGGTGGGGGTGGTTCTGAGTTACATGGACTTACAGTCTTCCACCCTCCTCCCTCCATGGCTGACTAGGCATGGGAAGGGCCAATTTGCCAGAGAGTGAGGTTAGATCGTATTTGAAGGGTTCCCCCAAGGAGGCTACAGGAAGTTATCTGTCAAGGAAAACAGCATCAGAGAATAGACCACCGCTGGCTGGTTTCTTAGGGTCCTCGAGTCACGTTTAGGTAGTTCTTCCTGTGAATGGGCACATCAGGTATAAATGGGAAAGAACTGATCTTTTGGTGTCTCTTGTGTAGGGCTGGGATTCAGTACACATGTGCTGAATGATTAGAATTCCTCTCAGTGAGGCATCCTTGGATAGCCTCTCTCTAAAGCGACCTTCTACCTTTTCTTGTGGATTCCAAAACCTTCGCCCAGAGCCCACATTTATTATTTGGATGTACTTTTGTTTTGACTCCTGTATTTCCAGGCTCACATGGCTCTAACTCCTTACAGGGCCTGTCTTCCTGGCTTCTGAAGGTCTCAGACACTCAAAGGGAAGTGCAAAGCTCTCTGGACAGCATCAGGTGCCTGGAGATGCATTGTGGCTTGGTGCGATTTGCTGTATCCCTCATACTAGGGGTTTGAGAAGGTGTCCCCAGTATTTGGACATTGGGTTGTTTCAGATATGTGATGATGTAGTGTGGGTCCCCTGATCCAGTGTGATGAGTGCCCCCATACAAAGTCAAGATTCAAAGACAGAGACACATACACAGGGAGAATAAAAGTGGATACTGGAAAGATCAAAGGTCATCATTGCATCATCAGAAGCTAGGGACAGACAGGGACCAAATTCTCCCTCAAAACATTCAAAACTAGCCAACTCCCATTAGAGATTAAATCTTGATTCTCCAGCCTCCAGAATCAGAAGATTATACGCTCTTCTTCCATAATCCACCCAGTTCGTGGTCCTCAGTTGACACAGCCCTGGGGAACAAAGAGAAAACACTGAATGAAGTTTTTTACTTAACCACTGTGAAGGAGCAAAATTAATAAATTATTTTTTTTTTAAAAAAGAGAATCACAAAGGACATTGAGCCTATAATTAGTGATCCTAGAGAAGCTAAATAAGGAGAACCCAAAGAAAAACATATAGGCATCCTCCTGAATATTAACCTTCATCAGGCTTAAGGAGACAGAGACAGAGACCCAATTTGGAGCACAGGACAGAAATCTCAAGGTCCAAATCAGGAGCAGAAGGAGAGAGAGTACGAGCATGGAACTCAGGACCGCGAGGGGTGCACCCACACACTAAGACAATGGGGATGTTCTAACGGAAACTCACCAAGGCCAGCTGGCCTGGGTCTGAAAAAACCTGGGATAAAACTGGACTCGCTGAACATAGCGGACAATGAGGACTACGGAGAACTCAAGAACAATGGCAGTGGGTTTTTGATTCTACTGCACGTACTGGCTTTGTGGGAGCCTAGGCAGTTTGGATGCTCACCTTACTAGACCTAGATGGAGGTGGGTGGTCCTTGAACTTCCCACTGGGCAGGGAACCCTGATAGCTCTATGTGCTGTCAAGGGAGGGAAACTTGTTTGGGGGAGGGGGAGGGAAATGGGAGGAAGTGGCAGGGAAGAGACAGAAATCTTTAATAAATAAATAAACGGAAAAAGAAAGAGAATCACATTTATTATAAACACATTTTTTTTAAAAAAATTAAAATTTCAGAACAGTTTGAAGTTCCCAGCAAAACCAATCGGTGGGCTTAGAGGTTTCCACCCCATCACACTGATAGCATTCCTCAAGTCAAACCCTCCCCTGAGCTCTGTTTCTAGGGTCCATTGCAGTCCTTGTCTCCCCAGCTGCATAGCTGACAGCAGGCTGTAGGGGGTGTGCCACCTGGAATTTCCAGCCAATGGGTGATGACGGATTGTCGCCATTATAGTGTCATAGAAATGTCTTCCTTTGCCCTAAAGACCCTCTGTCATCCTACTTCCTTATCCCAGTGACCGTGCACCTTCTCCCCATCCCTGTTGTTGAGCCTTCTCTACAGTGCTGTGTCTCTGGAGCCACACAGCACATAGCCACTGCACATCACTGTCTGGTACTTAGTGTTTAGGAAATGAGATTTCCGCTGTGTCTTTGCATAGCTTGACAGTTCAGTTCCTTTGAGCATTGAGTAATATCCCATTGCCTAGACATCCCATAGCCTCACTGGCTTCCTATGTACAAAGCCTTGCTTTGTTTCCTGTGTAAGCAATCTCCAATGCTTTCAGAATTTGAAATTTTAAATGTGTACACAGATTTCCACCCCTGGGGGAGAAAATAGATTTTCAACGGATTTGAGTACATACTAGGCATCACAATTGCTGGTTCATCCGGAATGAGTGTATTTAATTTCATGAGAGACTACCAGCACTCAGGAAACTGAGGAAGGGGGATTAGAATTTGAGGCCAGCCTGAGCTACAATAGGAAGAGAGAATGGAGAGATAGCTCAGTGAGTGAATGCTTGGCTACTGAGTTCTTGGTAATGATTTTTAATAATCCCTTTAATATCCATGAAATTGATAGCATTTTCTGGTTACATTAGCAGTATTAATATTTTGTGATTTTTCTCTTTTTCTCATAGCCTGGCTAGAGTCTTTTTAAACTTCGTTCGTATTTACAGACAACAAGTTTGTATTTAGTAAATTTGTTCTGTTGATTTCTATTTTTTATTTCATGGATTTCTGCTTTTACTATTCAATACTTATTTCTCTTTTTAGATTTAATTTAGTTTCTTAAAACTCTTACATTTTGATTAACATGAATTAATTTCACATATCAGTGTAGGTTACCGTGGAACTTCCATGTGTTCAGACAGTGAATACTGATCAAATGTAGTCTCCTTGATCTACCCTTTATTCTTTATCCACTTCCTGGACTCTGGGAATTACCTTGGTACATACAGATTAACTTTCAAGGACTCCCACAGAGGAAAGGGAACACGGAGAAACTTGTTCATTCCTCGTCTGTCTTCTTCCATCTAACACTGGGCACCAGATCCATCCATTCTGATCCATACAAAAGGATTTTAACTTGTTTGTGGATAAATACTATTCCAATGTACACATCAATGACACTTAATTTGTGTTATGGCTATGGACACCTAGGCTAAACTCATTTTTAAGTGTTGTGAACAATATCATAATGGGTGTAAATGTATCTATTTGGTATGATGGTTTCTTTTAGATGTATGCCTGGAAGTGGAATAGGCACAATGCCTGGAGCTCTATCTCCATGGTCAGTTTTTAAAGGAACCGCTTTAATGTTCTCTCTAATCACTCTGCCTTTCCCACACCTGCTCATTTCAATATGGCCAATCTAGAGATTGGTTTTTCATGCATTCATTAGCTGTTTGTATATCTTCTTCTGAGAGTTGTCTGCCTAGTGCATTTGTACATTTTAAAACTGGATTGCTTGACTTTTTGTTGCAAGTCTTTGGAGCAATGTCTGTCCTCTGTGGGCTGCAGAGTTGGAACATACTTATTTAAAAAAATAACAGCCCTAGCTGGAAACCCTGATTGTTTTGAAACATTCTAATAAATTTGTTTAGTCTATAATCTCTTCTTAAGCACTGATTTGGCCTTATCTCATAAATTTTGATACAATGTGTTTGTGTTTTTCATTGTGTTCAAAATGTTCAAAGCATTTTGAGATTTGAGGCCAGTGAGTTGGCTCAGTAGGTAAAGGTGTTTGCTTCTAAGCCGGATGGCCTGATTTTGAGTCCCAGGGCACATGTGGAAGAGGAGAGCTGGTTCCCTATAAGCAGTGTGGCATGCATGAGCCCCACACAAAATAAGTAAGTGTAATAATAAAAATAACAAAACATAAGACTTAACGCACACGTGCGCGCACACACATGCACACATGCACACATGCATGCACATACACTGTTTTTTGATGAAGCATTTCTCAATGAAGTCCTGGCTGTTCTGGAACTTTGTCTGTAGAGCAGGTTGGTCTTGGACTCAAAGATCTACCTCCCTCTGCCCCTGAGTTCTGGGATTAAAGGTGTATAGTACCACTTCACCAGATTATTTTTAATGCCGATTTTATACATTTTTGAGAATTTCATACATTATGTTTGGATCCTATTCACACCCCTCCCTGCAAATCCTCCCAGATCCACCCCATCATTTCTTGAGGGACTACAGGGCTGGCGGTTAATTTCTCAGTTTCTCTTTGCCTGGGAGGGCTTGTTTCTCCTTCACTATTACTGGGCATTTTCTCAGTGCATGTGGCTTTGTCTTGGTGGGGCTTCCTTTCTCTGCCCTGAATGCTTCACTATTCTTTGTCCTTCCTTGCTTAGTTTCTGAGCACAGAGATTGTAAATTTTATCCTTGCTTCTAAGTATATAAAGTTTTTTTTTTCAGGTTTGAACTTTTTTTTTTTATTGAGAAAAGGAAAAAAAAAGTTTCCCCCTCCTCCCAGCCTCCCATTTCCCTCCCCCTCCTCCCACCCTTCTCCCTCTCCCCCCACTCCTCTACCCCTCCCTCTCCAGTCCAAAGAGCAGTCTTTTTTTAAAAAATCTGGCTTCTGTCCATATGTCTTTCTTTAGTTTTCTGTAGTTTGAATATTACATATGCATGTTTATGATTTCTTAAAATCCCTTCTACTAGTCAGCTTGAAGTTACCTCAAGGTGATGAGCAAGGTAAGTGCCCTTCCTTCCTTCTTTCCTTCCTTTCTCCCTTCCTTCCTTTCTTCCTTCCTTCCTTCTTTCCTTCCTTTTTTCTTCCTTCCTTCCTTCCTTCCTTTCTCCCTTCCTTCCTTCCTTCTTTCCTTCCTTTTTTTCTTTCTTTCTTCCTTCCTTCCTTTCTTCTTTCCTTCCTTCCTTTCTCCCTTCCTTCCTTCCTTCCTTCCTTCTTTCCTTCCTTTTTTCTTCCTTCCTTCTTTCCTTCCTTTTTTCTTTTTCCTTCCTTCCTTCTTTCCTTCCTTCCTTCCTTCCTTCCTTTCTCCCTCCCTTCCTTCCTTCCTTCCTTCCTTTCTCCCTCCCTTCCTTCCTTCCTTCCTTCCTTTCTCCCTCCCTCCCTTCCTTCCTTCCTTCCTTCTTTCCTTCCTTTTTTTCTTTCTTCCTTCCTTCCTTCTTTCCTTCCTTCCTTTCTCCCTTCCTTCCTTCCTTCCTTCCTTCTTTCCTTCCTTCTTCATTAGTTTGTTTTTAAATAGCACGTAGTTCTGAAGGTTCTTATCTAAGGTCAGATTTGACTCTTGGATGAAGGCTATGAATAATGTCAGTGAGTCCATGTCAGAGCATCTTGAACCAAAAAGCACAGAGAAAAGGGGAGACCTGATCCCACAGCTGATATGAGAGCACACCTTGAGTGAGCTAATGACTATCCACTAGACCACATGATCTGAAAATTCCAGCACCTCCTGATGGCACTGGCTTGGGGACCAAGCCTTCAGCATGCACACACACACACACACACACACACCCTCTTTTGGGGGTCATTCATTAAAACTGTAGCTATCCTTCTTGGTATTCTTTAAGGTCCTGGGTCTGTAGTTTAGTGTCTAACGTTCATTTGAGAAATGCATAAGCCATTGTTGTCACCAATATTTGGCTAGTTTCTTTCTCTTTTCCTTCTGTTATCCTCAGTGTACATAAAGCAGTTTGTGGGTGTCTTACCCATCTTAGATACCCTGTGCCACTCCCCTGCCTCCACCATGACTTTCTGCCTTGAAAGCTCTGGTTGAAACAGTCTCTTGGTCAGAACTTCTGTGTCCAGTCTCCCGGTGAATCCATCAAAACCCAGTCTCCCTTGTTTTCACAGTATTTCTGACCTGGTACGGCAGAATCCTCTCACTCTGCTTCTGCTGTGCACCTGCTCTTGCAAGCTGCCTACTTCATTCCTTACAGCATTTGACACACATGTGAGTCCTTTTTGTGCTGCTATCACAGACTTCCTGAGACTGAATAATTTATAAAGAACAGACATGTAATCTCTTCAGTCTTGGAAGCTGGCAAATCTAAGATACAGGCACAAGGATCTGGTGTCTGGTGATGCCTGCTTGTTGCTTCTTTGTGTGGCAGAGGGTGGAAGAAAGTGAACTTATTTGCAGTCTCAGTGATTGCATTCATTTATTCATGAGCACAGTGGCCTCTTGAACTCAGCACCTCCCATCAGCCTCCACTTCCCTATATGGTTGGGTTTGTTGTCTAAGCCTCCAACACATGAATTTTGGAATGAACATAAAAGTTAAACAATAGTGGAGTATTAGTCATGGTTAGTTTAAATCTCCTGACATTTCTGACACATCTTCTTCAGGTCTTCAAACTGTTTGGGCTCTATAGCATGCCTTGCCATTGTTGTTGGCAGACAGACATGATATGGTGGGCACAAAGAGCTGAGATCATCAGGCCTTTAGTGATGCAGGGTTGGGGCATGGAAGAGGAGAGAGTGACTACAATTCCATGATTGTATTTTAATTTTCCTCCCCCGAGCCTGTTTTGCTGGCCTGTGAAATTTGTGAATGCTTCTAAACCTTGCCCTCAGCCCAAGTGGGATAGGTTGGCCAGTATGGGATGGAGTCTCAGGTCATTCTCTTCTCCTACATGAGGGATTGCAACAAGCTAGAGCCCTGGATTATCTAAAAAAGGCACATTTCCCCATTTCCTGAAGCATGTGGAGCTTTCCCTAACATTTAGTGTGAGAATTGGAGGAGAAAACTCAGGAAAGCCTAGAGAACCCCATGACTGCCGTTACTAGGACTCTCTCCCCTTCTCCCCTTCTCTCTCTCTTTGCACATGTACTTCCATGCTATGGTATGTGTGTGCAAGTCAAAGCCATCTTTAGGAGTTGGTTCTCTCTTCCCATCTTATGGATCCTAGGGATTGAACTTGGGTGCCTGCCTACTTCAAGATAGGTTTCTGCTCCAGTACATTGTGGTTCTGTGTGTCTGTCCATCTCTCGCACTAATTTTCTGGGCAGAAATATATTCCATGACCCCATTTCTCTGACGGATCTGAAAGGAGCTATGGATTTCTCAGCCCACTCAGCTGTTTACATGGTGTTGGCATAGCGACGGCTGCCAAGTTTCTTACAAACTAGACCCGAAATCAGAAGTCTTACAGACATTTTACTTACTTCCTGGCTCACACACATCTGTTCTCTGTGCTTAAAACAAGAGTGAACACACATTATTTCAGATATAATTCAGTTTATGTTCATTTATAACTGTGTGTATGTGTGCACGCACACACACATGTATGTGGGTGCCGATGTGCCAGCACATGTATGTGGAGGTCAGAAGGTGATCATAGGAGCTGAACCTTTCCTGTGTATCCTGGAGACTAAACCTAGATTCTCACACTTGGCTGCATGCCCCCTTACCCTCTGAGCCATCACACCAGCCCAGCCCTAGAATGCAATTTAAAAATTATCATCTAATGCAGGAACTTGACTAGGAGTTCATTAGGTATAATGCTAGCTGTTGCAGGAGGTCCTCCCACTCCTCCAGCCTATCACCGCTGAGGTACCAGCCCACTGGGGCGTGGTTTCTCTCCCTTTAAAAAAGCGGCCACTTCCCTCTCCTCCCTCTCTTCACTTCCTGCTCCGCCTGCGACTAGACTCCTTTCCTGGTTGCATAGAGGGCTGTTGCCTGGGACAGTGATCTGTAAGTTTTTTCCCCTTTAAATAAATACCACCCTAATAATCATAACCCCGAATTGGTGTGGCATTGTTTGTGACTTACGCCTTCATTTTGGCGCCCAACGTTTGGTTTTAGAACCTCTCCTTTCCCCACTCGCAGCCGCGAGTTCGGCTTGGCGGCCCCAAGTTCGGCTTGGCGGCTGCAGGCTTGGCGGGTGCAAGTTCAGCTTGGCGGCCGCGGGCTTGGCGGGCTCTAGTTCGGCTTGGCGGGAGCCCTCCCCTTCCTCAGCCGCCAGCGGCCTTGGACTCCCCACGTGGATTTAAACTCCACAGGCCCGCATAGTCTCTGGCCGCGTGGTTTGCTCTTTTCTGAGTCATTTTTAAATCTCCCTTGCAAGTACAGCTCTTAAGTGGCACGAACCAGAGCACGTGGTTGCTGAAAGCTGCAACCCCTCAGGGTGACTCTGTCACGTGGAGGCATAAGCGGCTTCCAGATTGCTCTTCTCTACCCCTGGATTCTGGGTTTCTGGTTCCGTCTCAGGAATTGATTTAATTACATTTACTTTGTTGAGAAACTTGCATTTTCCAGTTTTTAACATCTACTAAGGCACTGAAACAGGACCATGTTTTCACCGCGACTCTGCAACAGCGCCACCTGCTGGATAATAGGTAATATTGCAGTTTTTGTTTCTAACGCAAATTTTACTGCTTTGTTTTCACTAATACAATGGATTAGTAAATTTATATTTACTAATACAATGAATTACATCATACAAGGTTTATATGATTATGGGGATACCTTAATTTGCTTGTTACTAGCCTTCAGTTTTCTTTTCCATATTCTATCATTAAGGAAGAATATGGCACTCCTAAAAATGATAGAATCTTTACAAACTAATAATGAACAGAAGAATATGGCACTCCTAAGAATGATAGAATCTTTACGAACTAATAATGAACAACTAATTGACAGGATTAAAATTATTGAAAATCAGAGGTTATCTGAACAAGTGGATACTATGACAGACAAAATTGATTCCATATCCAAGGGTATTAGAAAGTTACCTGAAAGGGTTCAGGCTGTTGAATTTGACGTTCAGACTTTATCACAAAGTTTTGATAAGGTAACAGACAGAATGTACCTCCAAGATGGGAATCTACATGATATACAAGAAAAGTTTAAGGAGGACATGTTATCTTTGAAGGAAAAAATTAAAGCTTTGGAATCACAGGTGCAGAATGGGGACCAAAAAATTGATACCTCAGTGAAATCACTGGAAATATATACAGGTCAGGAGATTCAGGATTTAAGAGAGACAATGATAAAAAGATTTGAAAAGATTGGGGAAATTATTGCAGCTGGTGAACAGAGTAAGGAGGCACAAGGACAGGATACAAGGCCTCCACCAGCTATTAGAACTGGCTTACCCAGGGTTCTAGCGACATACCCTATACTTAATTCTGAAAAAGCATCAACTTCTAAAGGCTCAAAGGGAGTCAGAGAAGCTAGATGGACGCCAATAGCAATGAATGATCTGAAAGAAATTAAGCAAGCTGTTGTTAATTTTGGCTTGCACAATGCATATGTAAAGGAAATGATAAGGACTTGGGCTTCTAATGCTAGAGCTACTCCCCATGATTTCCATCAGTTAGTGTCTGCAGTTTTAGATAATGGACCTTCCTTGATGTTTGGAATCTATTTCAGAGAAGAATCCAAGCATATGGAACAGCAAGGAAGAGCAAAAGGTATTGAGGTTTCCCAAGATCAAATTCTTGGTGCAGGAGAATATGCTGATCCACAGGTCCAAGCTCTTTATGACGATGAAGTACTGTGTCTATGTCACCAAGCAGCTTTAAATGCTTGGAATAGGATACAAGATCCAGCAAAAAGGGTTGAATCATATACCAGAATTAGGCAGGGACAGAGAGAACCCTTTATTGACTTTTTGCAAAGATTAATTAAGGCTCTGGACATAGGGGTAACAGAACCAGAAGCTAGACGAATACTTCTTGAATCTCTAGCTTTTGAGAATGCAAACATAGAATGCAAAAAGATAATTGGGCCTTTAAAGTCTAGATCAGCACCTATGGATGAATGGATTCAGCATACGATGAATGTTGAGACGTTTAGCTATAATGATGAATCTTGGGTAGGAGAAGCGATTTCCAAAGCAATGAGGAGACATCAAACTGCCAGGTGTTTTAATTGTGGTAAATTAGGACATTTGCAAAGGAATTGCAGGCAAAGAATTTCTAGGAATATCTCTTCTGGGAATGACAAAAATAGGAGACCTCGGCCTTCAGGTATATGTAGGAGATGCGGTAAAGGCAGGCATTGGTCCAACGAATGTAGGTCAACAACAGACAGACGGGGCAATCCGATATCATCGGGAAACTCCTTGGGGGGCCTCTCGCAGGCCCCCAAGCCAACAGTGGCCCAGTCATTCCCAGTCACAGTGGAGAACGTGCCTCACCAAGAAAATTAAAAGCTCCAATTTCTGCTGTAAAAAGTAATACTGGTCTAAATGAAGAATTACGTGTGGAGGATGAGTCAAAAAACCCAATAGGACAGAGTAAACGTATATTTTGGCAGACTTCTATTAATGATCAAAGACCAAAGCTAAGAGTCTGTATAAATGGCACTTTTATTGAAGGCTTATTAGACACAGGTGCGGATGTAAGTATCATTACCCCAGAATCTTGGCATCCGAATTGGCCTCTTCAAGAGGTAGATGTTCAGTTCCTGGGAATTGGAACCCTATCTCGTGTAAAACAAAGCACAAGATGGGTTGAATGCATAGGGCCCGAAGGGCAAATAGGAAGACTAAGGCCATATATAGCCAATATTGCCATAAATTTATGGGGCCGTGACCTGCTACAGCAATGGGATACCCAGATTAACATTCCTGTATTTCCAGGAACTCATAATTCTGGGAAGGATATGATGAGGTATTATGGAAAAAGGTCACCAGCCATTCAGGCTGTACAAGAACATACAGCAAATACCAAACCTTTAGAGGTACCAACAGCCCTACCTTTAAAATGGCTAACTGAGAAGCCAATATGGACCAAACAATGGCCTCTAGCTGAAGATAAACTACAGGCATTGGAACAGCTGGTGCAAGAGCAACTAGATGCTCACCATATTGAAGAATCAACCAGCCCTTGGAATTCTCCTGTGTTTATTGTAAAAAAGAAATCTGGTAAATGGAGAATGGTGACAGATCTAAGAGCTGTCAACAAAGTAATTCAACCTATGGGCCCACTACAATCTGGAATTCCTTTGCCTTCTCTGTTACCAAAAGGATGGCCTCTTATAGTTATTGATTTGAAAGATTGTTTTTTCACTATACCGTTACAAGAAAAGGATAGAGAAAAATTTGCCTTCACAGTGCCTACTTATAATAATTCTCAGCCTAATAGGAGATATCAATGGACTGTCCTCCCACAGGGTATGCTCAATAGTCCTACACTGTGCCAATATTTTGTAAGTAAGCCATTGGAAATAATTCGTAAACAATTCCCCAAGTCCATCATTTATCATTACATGGATGACATCTTGTTATCTGATTCAAATAAAGATACTTTAGAAAGGATGTTTGAAGAAGTAAAGAAAGTCTTGCCTAGGTGGGGATTACAAATTGCCCCTGAAAAGATTCAAAGAGGAAATTCTATTAATTACCTAGGTTACAGAATAGGGTTAGAGAAAATTAAAACGCAAAAGGCACAAATTAGGAGAGACCGGTTAAAGACTCTTAATGACTTCCAAGGATTGTTAGGAGACATTTCCAGTCTACGACCAGCTGTTGGGATAACACCTGATCTAATAGTTCATTTAAACAAAACCTTAGATGGTGATAAAGATTTGAATAGTCCAAGAGAACTGACAGCTGAAGCAGAAAAGGAACTGACAATGATTGAGGAAAAATTACAGGAGGCACATGTGGATAGAGTGAACCCAAATCTTAGCTGCATCCTAGTCATATTGCCTTCCAGAATTTCTCCTACAGGGATTCTAATGCAGAGGGAAGATATTATTTTAGAGTGGATATTTATACCTAATAAACCAAGTAAAAAATTAAAAACTTATGTGGAAAAGGTCTCTGAATTAATTATAAAAGGTAAGCTGAGACTTCGTCAACTAGCAGGTATAGACCCAGCAGAAATTATAGTGCCTTTTACTACTGAAGAAATAAAAAAGTTATGGGAAGACAATGAACCGTGGCAAAGAGCTTGTGCTAACTTTTTGGGAGAAATTAATAGCAACTATCCCAAAAGTGATAGACTTAATCTCATAAAAAGAACTTCTTGGATTCTTCCTAGAATTGTACGTGATGCTCCAATAACTGGAGCCCGTACGTTCTATACTGATGCAAATAAATCAGGGAAAGCAGGTTACAAGTCAGATGAATTGAGTAAGGTGGAACAAAGCCCTTATAATTCTGTCCAGAAGGCAGAATTATATGCCATTCTTATGGTGCTAAGGGATTTTAAAGAACCTCTTAATATAGTTACAGATTCACAATATGCAGAAAGAGTTATCTTGCATATTGAAACCGCTGAATTTATACCAGATGACACAGAGTTGACTTCATTGTTTATCCAGGTACAAGACATAATCAGGAACAGGCTTTGTCCGATGTACATAACACACATCCGGTCCCATACAGGTCTGCCTGGTCCTCTAGCCCAAGGCAATGCTGAGATTGATCAATTATTGATTGGAAGTGTGTTGCAGGCCTCAGAATTTCATAAGAAGCATCATGTCAATAGTAAAGGCCTAAAGAAAGAATTTTCCATTACTTGGCAACAAGCTAAGGACATTATAAAGAGATGCCCTACTTGTTCTTTCTATAATCAAACACCGTTGCCTGCAGGGAGTAACCCAAAGGGTACTAAGAGAAATGAAATCTGGCAGATGGATGTGTTCCACTTTATGGAATTTGGTAAATTAAAATATGTACACCACACCATAGACACGTATTCAGGTTTTCAATGGGCTACTGCCCTGAGCTCAGAAAAGGCTGATTCAGTAATCACACATTTATTGGAAGTTATGGCCATCATGGGTATACCTGCGCAAATAAAGACAGATAATGGTCCAGCATATGTATCTAAGAAAATGAAACGCTTTTTTGATTATTATAATATAAAACACATTACAGGTATACCAAATAATCCTACAGGTCAGGCAGTTATAGAAAGATCAAATCGTACTATAAAGGATATGCTGAACAAACAGAAAGGGACTGAAAATACCCCCAGAAATAGATTACATAATGCTTTATTAACCTTGAATTTTCTTAACGCTAATGAGAAAGGAACGACAGCAGCAGAAAGACATTGGATAATGGAAAAGTCTGCTGAACTAAATCAACCGATTTATTTCAAAGATGTGCTGACCTCTCAATGGAAGCCAGGAGATGTGCTACGTTGGGGAAGGGGTTTTGCTCTTGTTTCCACAGGAGAAGAAAAATTGTGGATACCATCAATATTAATAAAGTTTCGATTTGAAGAGGAGAAACCTCTTGGAAAGGAGAAATGACAACTCATCCACAACGATGATATTCATACAGGTGGTAAGAAAAACATATAAAATGGGGGCAGGGTTCTGTTCTTATCTCCACAGGAAAACACTCATCTTTGAGAAATTCAAGGGACCCTGGATGTTTGGATACTGACAGATGGAAAAATACCTGCCCAATAGGAAATATCAAGACAACTGAATGGGTTGTGTAAGTAATATTAAACCATATTTCTAAATTTATAAAGCTGGTTTTGAAGTTGGACTCTGGCTCAGTCCCTCTCCAATTCCAAGCCTGTTAGTAAGAGAAAAACCCAGAGTTTCTGGAGTTTCTGTCTCATGTCAAGAGCCATGATATGGGACAGAAAGAAATATGAGTTTAGAAAACATCTTTGCTTTTCTTCATATCTATCATACTTTTCATTGAATATATCTATCATGTCTTTCATTGAATATATATATATGTCTATATATGTCTATATGATTAATGTTTAAGTTTTTCATAATGAACAATGAGTTTTTCCTGAAGTGACATTTGAAGTTTCCAGGAAGAAGATGGGGCCCCATAACAACAACTCCACCTGGTTGATATGACGTCATGATACTGATAGTGCTACTACAAGACCTGCTTTTGGTACCAGCTGCACAAGACAGTTCCAACTTGGTTAGCTGAAATGGTGCACATCTTATACAACATTTTGGCCAGACCTGCACAAAATACTCAGAGACTATTGGCAATTTTAAAAGACATTGATCTTGAAATTTAACCATCATTTCACTTTCACAGGATCCCCCAGAAAGAACGTCGCCCCCATGACAGCTGGAAGTAATTCTAGAGGACGACGTCCCCTTTCCCAGTAAAACTTGCCCTTGGGTTTAGGGACATCATTTAGGGGTTGATTATAATTAGTATACGATTGAGGGTTGGGGGAGGAATTTTATACGCTCAGGGATCATTTTGAAAAAAAAAAAAGAGGGATGATGGGATAATAGATTTGTAATTGTGAGTTACTGTTTTTAGACAAATACATTGGTATAGATTCTTGTATATTGATACAAAGTTAAATTATATTGACTATTGTACGCATGCATGTTTCTACCTCTGTTTAAAACATTTTTTTATGTATTGACATATATTGTATTGATATATATATATATATATATTGTATATATTTACCATATTGCAGTGTACATTTCTACCTCTGATTAAGATACTTATATAATGATTGTGTATTGATATATATTTACCTACTGCAATGTATATTTGTACATTGTTTATATTTGGAGGTCATTGTCCTCATTTGTTTCACAGTCGTTTATTGTCTTAGTCTTTAAGTTAGATAGATATTGAGAATTATATAGACTAATAGTCATCTAAGTTTGTCATTTATAATAGACTAATCAGGTTCTTTAGATATATAGAGATTATACTCAGTATAGATAGATAATCTTCAACTTCTTCAAAGAGCTGTAGAAAATGGCCTTTAATCTAACTCAGAGTTTTGTGGTAGTGAGACACAATTGCTCCTGGCAACACCACTCTATTCCCGAGAGAATGTTGAGCACCAAAGACACTCCACCTGGAGCCTTTCTTTTTGGCAGAACTGGCGTTTGGGCAAAGAAATGCCCATACCTCAACAACTGACAAAGATACAGAGCATGCATCAATGGATAAAATAGGACTGTCATATCCTGCCAAGACAGGGTAAGATAGTTTTGAAAAGTTGCTTGCCTTAGAAAATGGTATGTCAGTTATGTTAGGCCTTAGCCAAAGTTGGTTGCTTCAACGCTGCTAATGTGACTTTGGGTGATTGCCCAGGTAGCTAGTTGTCTCTGTAATTTGTTGCATGTTTTGGAAGTTGTTTTACTGAACTTCCTAATTACCCAGGTAACATTATTTCCCTTCTCAGATCTTCAATGGGGTTGAAGACTATATAAATGTAGTTACTTTCTCTCATGACTTGGCCAAGTTATTTATTATACAAGACCTAAGCTAGTTAGAATAGGATATTTGTACTTATTGTATATAATTTCATAGTAGGTTTAGAACTCTCTTATTTAAACAAAAGGGGGAGGTGTTGCGGGAGGTCCTCCCACTCCTCCAGCCTATCACCGCTGAGGTACCAGCCCACTGGGGCGTGGTTTCTCTCCCTTTAAAAAAGCGGCCACTTCCCTCTCCTCGCTCTCTTCACTTCCTGCTCCGCCTGCGACTAGACTCCTTTCCTGGTTGCATAGAGGGCTGTTGCCTGGGACAGTGATCTGTAAGTTTTTTCCCCTTTAAATAAATACCACCCTAATAATCATAACCCCGAATTGGTGTGGCATTGTTTGTGACTTACGCCTTCAGCTAGCTTGGATTAAAATAGCAGAAAAAGGCCTCTTGGATAAATTAATTGCTACAGGAAATAATCAAACTTAATTCATCAAAACAGAACAAAAATAAATTGGGTAAATTTAATCACTTATGTTTTACTAAGAGCCAAGTGTATTTAGACTTGGTAAAACATCTTTCATTTTATTTTTTGTGCTCTAATATGTGACTTCCAAAAATATCTCCATATATCTGCTTTACTTATTTATTTTTTTGGATCACAGTTATCTAATTATCAGAAGCCAGGTTGGATGGCTATAATAGCTGCGGACTCAGCTCTTTGTCTGCCTCCCAAGTGCTCTCCCGTTTATATTTTTAACTCAACAGCCCCTCATTTTGTAGAGCGCTTTCTCCAATAAATGGAAGAGAAGCATCGTGATGCATTTCACAGTAGTCTAGTTCTTTTGATTTACACCCCCAAATGTTATTATTCATCGTTTAGTCTTGCGCCACCTCTTCCTGTCTTGCTCTTCAGGGGCGAACGCTGCCGTTCTCTGCACTGCCGACTTCCAGCATTTGGCTCGTTATGTTCAGGTAGTTTGAGAATGGGATATGACTTTTCATATAAAATGTTAATATAATGCAAGACACGTTTGCATTATAGAAACATTTAATAAAAATGTCTGGTAGGCAAGAAAACAGAAACATCCCAAATCTTTACTGGAAGTGGAGGAAACTCAGCTGGGGAAGGTGTATGAAACGCACATGCCAGGGGATTTCCTGTGCTGTCTGGATGCATAGGTTGCACTGTAGGCAGAGACCCACATCATGAGAGTACAGAGAAAACATGTTTAGGTTGATTGAAACCTATGCATGTATAAATGTATATACACATATAATAAGCACGTATATATGCAATATATATGTACATAAATTATCATGATCATGCTGAGCTCCACAGTCTCCCTTTCCTCTCTGACCTGCCTCTTGGTTTTCTACTTCCCTTGTGTTAACTATTGATGGCCGCACGAGTACCCATAGCTCTGTTAGGTATAAGGCTGTGCAGGAGTGGGTACTTGTCATTTCTCCTTGATGAGGTCTAGGGAACCTCCCAACTTTTACAACTGGGAGTTTTTTGAGTTCGATTTACCCTGTAGGTAGGAGTAGAGAGTCCTCTGTGTTTTCCCCAGAGGAGACTTTGCGAAGCTGCTCCATCTTCACCTTAGCAGTCTGAAGCAAACCAGGGCAGCCCTGAAGCTGGGGAGACGGTCCAATCGGTGAAGAGCTTACTCTGCAAGCATGAGGACCTGAGTCAGATTCCAGCACCCACATAAAAAACTGGATGCCACAGTGTGTATCTGTATCCCCAGGGTTCTGGGCATGGAGACAGTTGGGTCCCTAGCTCTTCTTGGCTAGCAGGCCTACCTGAACCAGTGAGCCTCAGGCTCAATGAAAGACCACCGTGTCTCAAAAAATATGATGGAGACTTATTCAGGAAGATATTCAGCTTAACCTCTAGCCTACACACCTACTGAAGAGAGGAAGGGGGATGACGTATGTAGGGAGAGGGACATGCCATACCCCTCCCAGGAGTCTACTCTTCTGCCTGACTTCTCTCTGCAAAGCCAGGAGGACAGACATTCTTGATAAACATACACCTTCTGAACCCCAGTGACATAATGACTACAGATGGTATGCTTTTTCCTGCCCATAAGTGTGAGAGTAGCTGAAGGACATGGCTCTGGGTTTCTACCTCCTCCTCTCCTCACTAATGGCCTCCCAGCTTTACAGTGTGTGGTCGCTGAGCATACACCGATTCCATTCCTTGCTCCTTCATCTGTTGTGATGACTTGAATAATGATACCAGCCTACAATTCTCCACTTCTCCATACAGCAGCTACCTGTGACCAATGGAATTATCCAGTCTGGCAGAAAACACGGAGTGTGGTGTTCATCAATAGCAGATAAACGGTGGAAAGTATAGAGTCAAAACAACAGAGATCTATGCATGTGTGTCTCCTGCTTCAGATACTTAGGGTTTGAAGAGAATCAGAATGACATTGTCCTCTTCCCATTGTCTCTCAATCCTTCTTTTTTTGTATCAATATATTTTCTGAATAGAGATGCTGACACAGGAGAAATGTTTGTTCTGATAGAATGTCCATATTAGGTCAATGGATACCTTTGGCTATCTATGACATGAGGGTTGTGGGAGAGAGAAAAAAGGAAATGATAAAGGGAGACGTGTGTGTGTGTGTGTGTGTGTGTGTGATATTATTATAAACCAGTTTTTATGTTAATCTTCCCATTCTGAGGTACACCATTCTCAAATCCTGAACAATAAGTGTAGATTTTCATCATTTTGTCTCGGAGCCTGCAACCAGTAAAGGTGCTGGGATTCGAGCCCTGTCCTGCTTCTCCAGCTTCTCCGGATGCTCTCCTACTCATTTCTCAGTCTTTCTGGGTTGCAGCTGTGACCCATTCTGTTGTGGGCTCAGAGTGGAGCAGGTGTCTGTCTCCTGAGACATGCCCAAGGTCTGGGCACAGGCTCCGATGTAGTCTATGGCACAGGATGAGGCCCAGCCCAGAGTTCACCTCTCCTCCATTGTGAAGATCCTGAAGCCGGGTTTACCTTTTTTCATCAAGAATAAATATTCTACCCTCAAATAATGTCTTCCCTCCATCGTTGGGAAGCCACTGCCAGTTTTTTTTTTTTTTTTAAAGTGGAATATTTATCTTGCAGTCTGGTGCTCATCTCTCTAGTCAATGTTTTCTTCAAGATTTCTCTCAAGATACAGAGAGGGAGGGAGAGAGACTTTGCTATAATTTAAGCTGCCTACTTTGTCATCAGGATTGAGAATATGCACACGCATATGCATTGCAAATCATCCCACAAATGTCAGTCACTAACCGCCCATTATCCTCAGGCTGATGATAATGCAAGTTCTGTTACATTGGAGGACGACACTGCAGCAGGCTTTTTGGACAGCCCTCAAACCATGGCATGGAGACTTATTATTAATTATAAAAGTTTGGTCTTAGTTCAGGCTTGTTTCTAACTAGCTCTCATAACTTAACCCATTTATACTAACCTACATGCTGTCACATGACCTGGGGCTTTTATCTCCTCTTTTGCACGTCCTGCTTCCTCTGCCGTTGGCTGGTGACTCCGCCTTTCTTCTTCCTGGAGACCTCTTATCCCCAGTTACAGTGATACATCTTCACACAGTGTAAGGGAATATTCCTCAGCACTGCCTTTCGAGGGGGAAGTCTGGAAGAAAGCATAGGCTAGTCAAATAATCAGTATTTATTTTTGGCGATGTAAATGTATACATGTAATGAAAATTCTATTTTGGCCTCATTATCTGTTTGTCTGCAGTGGCACTTCAATTGTATTTTAATAAGTAAAGACTGTCTGAAGATCTGAGAGTAAAACAGTCCTATTGGTCAGCTTTACAGACCAGGTTATGGTACCACACACCTTGAAGCACAGTAACCACACTAGTTGCCATGGAAATCGGATGGTACACACCTTTAATCCCAGCCCTAGAGAGGACTATAAAATGGGACAAGACAGCTCTCAGACACAGCCTCATTCTGAGATTCCAGGAGGCAGGATCACCATTTTGGACTGAGGCTGAGGTAAGAGCCAGTGGCCAGCTGTTTTGCTTTTCAGATCTTCAGGTTGAACCCCAATTTCTGACTCTGAGTTTTCATTCATCAGTCCCAATGATCAGCTCATTTATTCTACAAGTGAGTGGTCAGCACCTGTCATGTTCTGTACCCACATTCTGTGCGAGGGCACAGCAGCGAGCAGAGCGAATAAGAGCTTGACCTTGACAGCCTTGCAGCCTCAAGGCCTTAGATAACATTAGTTCTTTGTACCTGCCCATCATTAGGAATTTAGGTTTTCTGGCTGAAGATTACAGTTCTGGAGAGCTTAGGGCAAGCCTTTCAGGGAGGCGCTGGCATGTGAGATGTGACTTTTTGATAAATGTGTGAAGTTTCACTATTTGATAATTTGCAAGCTGTGAATTACTATATAACCTCATTCGAGCAAATGGTTACTTTTGATGCCATAAACCCATTTTGTACCCAAAACTATCTACAAATGTGCAAGTGGTTTTAATATGTAGCATATTTGTGCTCTGGAGACCCAGGTAATATCTTCTCTGATTCTTTTGTTTTGCAGAGGGAAAATGAAACAGGGTGACCATGCTATGTCACCCCTACTGCTGCTTTAGTCAGAGGGGTGTAATTGAGATCAGCTCAGGCCAAATGACCTCAGCACTGGCTTCAAGTATAAAGGGGAAATTGCAGAGGAAAACAAAATCTTGGGAGAGGCTAGACTGTCTCTGGAGAGTTGGAGAAGCACACAGCCCGACTCTCGAGGAAGGCATGCGACAAGGAGCCTGTTAAAGAGCTGTTGCTTGGGAGATGGCATGCTGGCGACTTTCAGCAATGCAGACATATTTGACACCTTCGAACTAAGGGACCCATGGGCCAGTTCTCATGATTTCACTGTAATGCTAGTAAGTTGGATATTTGAGGGGGTTTTTACCATGTGAGAAAGAGTTATAAGATATTGTAGGTAGAAAAAGAGAATTAGTTACAATGCATTTATAAAAAGCCAGTTATCCATCTCATCAGTTTTAAGCCTGAATTGATTCTAAATGCCCTGCTCTTTTATATACCACCAAGAAAGCAGTCATTGCCCTTTGAACTATGGTTTGATGCTTTTCATCACTGAGACTGTATTTGTTACGCGTTTAAAGTCCTCTTTGAACTTAGATATACACTTTTCTAATCTGTTATTCTTCTGTCCTCAAAAGAAAACAAAAAGGAAACAGAAGAGGCTAGAGTTGGTGAAGGTCTCCTCACGCCTGTGCATCTATGGCCTGTTTGTGTCTCCCGTTTTAGTGATTGTCATTGGTGGTTGTGACTGTGTGCGTATTTGTACCTTTTAAGACACTGGGAGTGGTTGTTTCTTAGAACCCTTGAGATAGCACAAAGCTTGGAGTACCCAGATCTTTCCCTAGCTGGAGTTGCGCACTGCTGGCTGCCACGGCCTGGCATCTGCTTCCCACAGCTGTGTGACTCTGAGTTCTCACAATACCACATCTCTGTTTTCCCAGGAGTTTTTTCCCAAGTTACTCATGCTGCTTTGAAGAGATTTTGCCCTGCTTGCTGCATAATGAACAGAGTTGGTCAGCAGCCAGCAACTCTGGCCCATCCTCATGTGGGATTTCAGGTTTATAAAAACACTGCAAAAAGTGTGTGTCCCCAGGATGGATGACAGCATCGCCCTGATGCTCTTCTGGCCTTTACTATTCTCAGCCCTTTGGTATTAGACTTGTTTAGTGGCAAACAAACTAAATCAGCTGCTCTGTTGTGTTACCTTAAGTCAGTGAGCTTGGAGCTCTGTAGGGCACCTGCCTGCTGTTTTGTGGGGTCAGTGTTCCCCTGTGTTGTGTTCTCAGGAGGCTGGTGATCTCTGAGTTTTCAGCAGATGCTTCTTGCAGAGGAAATTCTGTAGTGACAGAAGTCTGGAAGATGGTACGCAGTGTGCTTTTGTATTGGAGAATATAGTATCCATGCATGCTCTTAATCCTCTAAAAATTCCTACAGTGAAGTGTTGACTGAGGTTTCTGTCCCACCAGGTCCTGCAGCTATTTAGTCGCAAATAAACACACAGAGGCCTACATTAAGTATAAATTGATTGGTCTATTAGCGCAGGCTTCTTATTAACTCTTATAACTTATATATATAATTCTTGTCTGAGTTAGCCAGACAATTCTCATCTCTGTTAGCCAGTGCTGTGGGACAATGGTCTGTACCCTGTCACTTATATTTTAAATAAACACTGATTGGCTAGTAGCCAGGCAGGAAGTATAGGTGGGGTGACCAAGCAGGAAGTAGAGATGGGGCAATGAGAATTCTGGGAAGAGGAAAACATTAGTCTGCAGCGGTCACCCAGATGCAGAGGAAGCAAGATGAGAATGCCTTGCTGAAAAAGGTACCAAGCCACGTGGTTAACACAGATAAGAATTGTGGGCTAATATAAGTTATAAGAGTAATAAGAAGCCTGAGTTAATAGACCAACCAGTTTATGATTAATGTAGACCTCTGTGTGTTTTTTGGGACTGAATGGCTGTGGGACTGGACGGGACAGAAACCTCAGTCAACAGTGAAGAGTGGGGTTCAGATGTTTACTTGCCAATTAATTTACTTGACAGTACATGCCCTTTACCCATATTTTAGGCAGTGCTTCCATATCCTGAGTGTTTCCTAGGGTGCTCTGGTGTTTGTTCCTGAGATCCAAGCCTTTATCACTGATGTTTGCCAGCCTAGCCTCTACCTTAATGAGAGGCAGTCTCTTTAAACAGGGTAGATAACTTCTGAGAAACAATCCCAGAGACAGTGTTTGTTATGGCTTAAACCTGAAATGTCCCCACAGGCTCACAGTCCAGTTGGTGGTAATATTTTGGGAGGGTCTGGGAATGTTGGGAGGTGGGGCCTACCTGGAGTTGACACTTGAGGCTATACTTTTTACCTAGACCTCTTCCCATTGATGTTTCCTTGTCCATAGTAATGTGAATAATTCCCCTCTATCCCTCACTCCTACCGCCGTGATGCTTTCCAGCAACTATGGGTTGCATCTCCCAAACTGTAAAGTAAATTCTTCTAATCTTTAAACGTCTTCTATCACCAATTTTGGTCATTGTAGTGAGAATGGCAATAATGGACCTTCATGTTAAGTTATCAATGGTGGTCATCAGGGTAGGGTCTTGTCTACGGAGAATCTAACAAGACCTGAGAGGTTTCCCTAGTCCTTAGGCAGCAAACGTGAAACACCATGCAAGGCTCTTTTCCTCAATCATTTTCTCCCCATATCCCTGTCACCCTGTCAGAGTGTTCCCAGGTCCATCTCAGTCTCCCCAGGATGGTTCCTCTGTTTGGCACTGTAGGCTTCAGTCTTCAGCTGTGATCTGCACACGTATACTGCTTGGATCCTATTCTTCCTTTTTGAGGCCTTTGCTGGAGCTACAACTCAATGAAGAGTTTTGTCAGAGATGAATTGTCACACAACACAGGTGGCACATATATTTCTATCTCAAGGTGTCTGGAGATGAACTCGTGTGTTGTATTCTCTAAGTTTATTTCTCCCACGATGAATAAGCATTAAGAGCTTTTTAAAGGCCCCAATACAGGCAAGAACCATCCCAACCCTGCCTACCCACAGGCAGCCATCTCTAATTTAAACTTACAGATACTACAGGCTGGTTCTTCCCTTTTCTGACCAGTTCCACCTTAATTCAGATCTTCCAAGTTTCTAGGAAGAACACTGGTGGCTTTGGACTGCTTCTCACTGGGCTCAGTCTCCCACACCGCCTATATCATTTCTTCATCCACAACTCAAGATATTTCACCTCTTAAATCTTTCATCGAAGACATATTCAACAAAACCCAGTGGGAAATACTTAAAGATTTTCAGGTTAGAAAATCACATGTATGCGTTTGATAGAATATCATGACACCTCTTAAAAAGTTGTACTTAGTTTGTTATTTTATTATATTTTGTATGTGTGTGCCCACACCTGTGCTTTTGTGGCTACACATACGGATGCAGGTGCCCATGTATGTGTGTGTGCATATGAAGAACAGAGGTCAACATCTGACCTGCTTTCTTGGGAAGCCACGTATGTGTGTGTGCATATGCATATGAAGAACAGAGGTCAACATCTGACTTGTTTCTTGGGAAGCCATCTGCCTCTTTTATTTTTTTGAGACAGAGTCTCTCATTTGTCCAGAGTTTACCAAGAAGGCTAGGTTGACTGGACATGGCAGCCCAGGGACCCACATGTTTCCAATTCATAAGAACTGGAATTACAAGCTTGTACACCATGCCTGGATCTTTTTTATGTGGGTTCAGGGATTCAAACTCATGTTTACACAGTCAGCACTTTCCTGACCGAGTTATCTCCTCATCCCTGCACTTGATTTTTTTCAAATTAAATAGTTTATGACATACTTTAAGGGAAAATCAGATTACAAAATAGTATGCAATATATAAACTTGGTTATAACACACATGTATTTCATATGTGTTTATATAATCAGTTCTGGGAGGATATGATGTATCAAAACTGCTTATCTCTTCATACTGGGGTCACAAATGGTTTTCATTTGTTTCTTTGTTCTAATGAGCGCAGATGTACTCTTTTCAAATTAAAAAATTAATAATTACAACTGAAAAACTTGAGTTTCAACATTACCAGCCCTGTGTGTATGAGCTCCAATGTTAGATTCCAGGGAACTCACAGCCAATTTGTTTTATTCATAGCCTTGGGATTCCAAGAGAGCTGTACTGAAGTGATCTGCTTTGCCAAGTCCATTCCATAGGCTGTCAATTCTTGGGACAAGAGACCACCTCTTATCTATCTACTCATATTTAGTCTAGCCTGAGGCCCCCACTGTGTGTTCAGTAGTCCATAATGATGACCAAAGCTGGTTTTAATGTGCAGAAGATGGTAATCAAGACCATCTTTTGGATTGTATGTCTGCTTACACACATATCTTGCACACTCACACATTGCACTCGTCTAGGCAAGTTGCCTGCATGCTCTCTGAGGTAGGTACACCCATTACTGCTATTCAGAGGCAAGTTGAGTCTTGGAGTTCAACAGGTAGATTTCTCTGAACTTCATGGATCTCACTCAAAAAAATTCCAGCACACTGTTGTATTGACCTGCAATGGCCACAGAGCACTCTTAGACAGAGGTGAGCACACTACATATAGTAAAGGGTCCTGGGACAGTCGCTAACTTCCTGTTGAGGGAAAGGTAGTCTTTGGCCATAGCCACATAGCTTTGGCCAGGGCTGGTTCAATAAATAGAAAGTGACAGAAGGTTCTAGAGTCAATCTGCTGACCGGAAATCATGCTTGCACCTTGATATTAGCTCTCAAACATGGTTCCAGCAAGAGCAATGGTGGGTAATTTTTGTTTCGTTTTGTTGCTGTGTTTTTGTATTGTTTGGAATATAAATACGGAAGTAACTAAACAGGCCAAACAAACTTGGAATTTCTGCTCATATCAAACCTATATGATCTTGTAAAGTGAGCCTCAACCTGCAAAGTACCTATGTTGGTGACAAAGAAAGTGTTTAAAGAAAGAATTATTCCTTCTTTACCTTTGGGTCCTTCCTTTTGATTTAAGAATCCTTGAGAGCCCCTGAGGAGGGCATTTGTGTTTTATTTTTTGTTGTTGTTGTTTTGGTGTTTTGAGACAGGGTTTCTCTGGGCATTTGTGTTTTCTAGCTTTGAAAATGAGTGACTGGGTTCTACTTTCACTTTCAATGGCCAAGGGAAGCATCTTGGATATCTACTTGTATAGTTAGGGTTCTTGAAAGGAAGAGAACTGATAGAATGAAAACACACACAGAGATTTATGAGAGTCATTATACATCGATATATGAGAATGGTTTATAGGTTGGGGTCTGAGCAGTCCAGCAATGGCTATCTCCCAGTGGAAAGGCTGAAGATCTGATACTTGTTCCATCCATAAGACCTGATTTCTCAGCATCTCCAATCTGGTGCTAGAGTCCTCGGGAAGGCCTAAAGAGCTGCTAGTTTGTGTTCTGAAAAATAAAGCTTGCTTGGAGTGAGAGTGTAGTAACTATAGATGTTTGGAGATAGATGGAGAGACAGAAAGTGATAAGATAGGCAGAGACAGGATCTCAATCTCAGGCCTTTTGGACCAAGGAAGGAGAGAGCTAGGAAACAACTGGAGGCTGCTCCCAGTTCTCTGATCTTACAGGTTCTTATTTCAATATTTGACTCCCAATTTTTTATTGATTAAGAGTTTTAGACTAGCACTTTGCTTCATCTTCCTTTGGGTATGGAGGTTTCCTTGGGATGAACGCCTTTTAATGTTAAAACTAGGGCAGTTGTCAGCAAACTGTGACAGTATTACTCATCTTTCTTCCCATGTGACATGTGACAGATCCTCCCTGAAAATATAGAAGAGTAAAAATGACAGATCATATCAGCCCCAGTCCTACTGTTATGGAGACAGGAGACATTTGGAGTATATATATATATATATATATATATATATATATATATATATATATATATATGGAGATACATGAAGTATATCGTGATGTACTTATGTTCAGTCATTTTATATTGATCTCCTTTCTTTAATTCCATATCTTATATTTGAAATGAATACTCATTTCAACATTATAATATTTGTGAAATTATTTGTAAGAGTAGGGAGAGCCTAGCATTATTTGTTTCATTAATTATTCATGAGATATGACCCTGAACAGTCCCCCAAAGTGTAAAATTTAAGAATTAACACTAACTTCAGTGTTGGGAGATTAAACGTGTGTCTAGCTGGCAACTCATTCTTGAAATTCATAGATAAAGGAGACCAGAAGTTGCAGAAAATTTAACCAAGGAACCATGATAGCCCTGGAATGTTCTATTAGGAGACAGAGCTGAGTCTGTGAGTATTAGCGTCCAAGCAATTCTTACACGGAAGACAGCAATACCCTTCCCCATCCAGTGAATGTCAGAGAAGCAGAAGTCACTTTTAAATATTGAGTGAAGGATTTGGGCTAGATAATATGTGAAGTTATTAACTACTTTAGTGAGCCCAAGAAATCTACTCTGAAAGTCTAAAAATGACAGCCGTTTCCCCATCAAGGAAGGATTAAGTATAGGCCTGCCTAATGCAGAAGAATAAACAAACTAACAGGCAGAGTCTCAGCCAACCCTCAGGACACACACACACACACACACACACACACACACACACAGTCTTTTACACTTGCATTCACACATACTCATAAACTTACACTTAAACACATATACTCACAAGCCCACATGACATTCATGTAAAATTCATTTTTATCTTATGTTTTCATTTGAGAAAGAAAGAAATCATAGCTCTAGGGTTAAGATTCAGGTTCAGTTTTCTGACAGTGGGGGGATGGTATGTCGTAGTATGTTACTCTGAGGTGGAGTGATAGCATCAGAAGGCAGGCATGATCTGTGGCCAAGTAGACTTTCATTATTTTTTTTCAAATTGTATTCTTCCTGATTTTCCTTACGAGTTTAAAACAGATCCTTTGAGTTTAGTGGATATCTTACCTGGGATTCTAATCCTGCTTGTATTTCAAGGGATTATGTCAAATCTGCATGGTCTGCCTCCCCACAGGTAACTCTGTGTCTTTACTTCTCCCTACCTGATTTGTTGATCGTTTTTAATTGTTAAAAATACTCGGTTCAAAACTCCTGATATCTTCTGTTCTTCTGCACGCTCATGTGAGTAGTATATTCATTGTGAATTATCATACACGCAAGAGTGTCTCTTGCTATAGAAGTTGGCAGTTTGGGGAAGAAGTTGGTGCTAACAATGTCATTGAAAGTCATACAAATCAATTGGGAAAAATTATTTTCTGCGATTATCTTGTTTTTGCAGTTACGTTTTTAATTTTGACAGTTTAAGTGTGCTCAGGGTTCATGGTAGTTAAAGGCCAAGTGGAATGCGGGTCGGGTCACTGTTGAGATTCCCACTGCTAGGCTAATGAGGCTTGCCTTGGACTTTGGGTGTCACTTCGTATCATTAACATTGAAGAGCAATACTTTAGAACAAAACAAATGAACGAAATGTTTGATGGGTGCCTATGATGTACAAGGCTTGGACTGGGTAGAGTGGGATCTAAATTTAGCCCTTTCTTTCCTGAGTCCTGCTAATCAAGAGGAAATAAGCAGCAATAAAATAAGGATTTAGACCTTGTAGGGAAAGGTTTCGCAAAGTGCCACAAGATTAATTGTTAATGAATTATGCACGTGAGAAGTACTTGATTTTGGAGACAAAAATTACAGGCTGTGGAAGGCCTTTTCATCTATGAGGTTTTAGTTGGTTTCAAAGGACTTGTTGGAATCGAAGAAGGGAATTCTAGATTTGTGAACAAAGCAGTAGAAAGTGAAAGATAGATTTAGCAACCAATGAGTGTAATCTGGTTCAAGAAAGTTTGTTTACATACTTATTATTTTGAAACCGGGTCTTACGTAGCTCAGGCTGGCCCTGCACTCCCCTGTAGCGACTGTCCTGCATTTATTTCTGCAGAGCTGGGATTAGGAGTGGGCACCACCTCACTCTGTATGCAGAGCTGGGGATGAAATCCAGGGTCAGCGCATACTCGGCAAGAGCTCTGTCCTCTGAGCTGCGTCCTCAGCTCTGGGAAAGAGCTTTGGGCAGAACTTTAAAAACCTCTAGAGACAGTTTTCAGTTCTCTCAAGGTGTGTTCACATTTTATTGTTCTGTGCTGCGTCTCTACAGCTGTTAAGAGGAGGAAGACTCTTCTGTCATATCTTAAGGCTCCTCCAATCCAAACATCTGGGTCCCTGCAACTGGGTTCTCTGCTTGCACCCACCAACTGGAAGGGATCAGCTCGCTATACCTGAAGGTTCTCGTAAACATTTGTTTCCATTTCGTTCAGCTTATGGGTAGAACTCAGGTCCTTGAAATGTCAAATAAGATTTCTTTGCTTTGCTCTTTGTTGTTCAAGGAGCCCTTTTCCTCCAAGTATACGCAGTCATGTTGTGCACCCCTATATCAGCCGCAGAGAACTGTGATCAGCTTGCCGATCGCTTAGTTTCTCTCCCTGCAGCAAGTGTGCAAGCTCCCTGCCTTTAAAGGTGGAATGTGATTAACTGGAACCTCGCACATTGTCGTGCTTTTGATTAATTCAGGGTCAACTGATTAGTGACCTTAATTACATCTAGGGGACCTTTTCTGCCTTGCAGTAAATAGCAGGTATCATGGATGTGACCAGGAAGTTGACAATAATAGGAGTCAGTTAGCACTATTCCTGCTTTGTCAAAACTACAAAATGGTGCCGTAATGCCCTCCTGTCACCTTGGACCTCACACCCGAGGAAACGTGTCTGAGGGTAAGGTCACCATTCTACCTGGAAATGTGGTGGAATTTAGCACTTTTGACAACTCTCTTTTATTTTCAATCAAATGTTCTTTTCTGGAGAGAAAAAAAATGAACCTTTAAAGAAAGGGCTTAGATGGTCTTCCATTCATCTTTCAAGGTTATCAGCATGTAAAAGGCTCCTTATGCCCCTGCAACCTTGACCTAGATGGGATAAGGGAACAAACTTGAAAGGAAGAGAAAAATTCCACCAAGGTTGTAGTGCTAATCAGAAATCCTTTTCTTCTTTTTGCTGGCCCTAGCATCTCGGTGTTTACTATGTTTTATAAAGAGTCACAGCATTCCACAAAAGTGCCGGACCCTATTTCAAGGCACAGTCAGTTAAGCTGGTGTCAGAATTTAGTTAAGGAAGAAAAACATTAACTCTGTTTATAACTAAAATTGACCATGCTAATGGTATTCTCTAGTTCAACATGGGCTCAACATGTTGAATCATTCAGGGACAGAAATCGTGTTTATTTATGACTCTCTCACTGAGCCATTACATTCACGCTGAAACTTGACAGTCATCTGAGTGGGCAGCAGTGAGGGGGAAGGCTGAGTGTAGAGCACAGAATAATAAGAAAATTTCTTTTGCTTTCTTGGACAGCATTATTGGAATCATTTGTCCATGCAGGGAAGCCAGTTTCCTTGCCAGCAGAATAAATCCCGCCAGCCGACACATTCACAGCGCCTTTACTCGGGCAGAGCATTGAGTAAGGACTTGCTGGTTTCCAAATGGTTCAGTTCTCTTTAGTCTATGAAAGACAGCCCTTGTCTTTACTGAGAGAACTTCACTTTATTTGAGAAGAACGTTAAGACTTTGCTCATAATCTGTGGATCCCATGCTCCTGGATAAATGCAAATATTGCCATCACCTTCCACTGACAGAAGACTCCATTGTTACCATGGAGAACAATGTTAATCCTTTTGTAATTAGTGCCTCCTTTCAGGCTGCATAGGGCAAGGATGGAGTTGGATTTTGGTAAATTAACTTTGAAATCCTTTCCTTAACCCTCACTTTTCTTTTATTTTTAAAAGTAGCCATTGCATATAACTGTGCTCATTTCCTTTTACCAATAATAGAAGACCCGTTTAGGTGTTAAGATGGGACCAAGCCAGGCAAAAACTGACTGTGAAGATCAGGTGGTCCTTACTGTACCAGTGAAATAGGCAGAAAATCTTCAGTAGAGAAAGAGTCATGATCATGTGGTAAAGAATAACTATTACTGTCATAATATGTACCGATTATATTGATGTCCCCAGAAATGATCAGGAAGAATGTTTCTTCTCAATTCTGTGACTTCTTTAACCCAATCAAAAACTCAAATGTAATAAGTTTGTAATAACCAGTGAATGTGCCAACTCATTAACACCTGCCCTGTCAAGGATGGTGTCACAGAAGAAAAAAAATCAACAGCAAAATATAGCTTCTCTCTTGGTTGCAGGACGCAGATGGAATGCTTGGGTTGGTGTGTGTTAAGTGCAGTACAGAGGGAAGACGCGAGTGTCAAGGAGTAGAGAGAGTCTGGGTCAAATCCGTGGTGGGAGAGCTCAGCACAGAGTGTAGGTGGGTGGAGCATGCGGTAGTAACAGGCAGGGGGGATGTAGAGAGCAGAGCTCTATAGCAACATTATTGTAGTTGACAGCTTAATCCATGTAAAGATGATGCAAATGAATGAGAGGTGGTGTAACATGAGGGCCTGCTTGTTGGAGTTTCTGTCCTGCCCAGTTCCCACAGTCGTTAGGTCCCAAAGAATCACAAAGAAGTCTACATTAGTTATAAACTGATTGGCTCCTTAGCTCAGGCTTCTTTTAATTCTTATAACTTATATTAATCCATTATTTTTATCTATGTTAGCCACATGGCTCAGTACCTATTTTGGCAGGGCAGGTCACATCTTCCTTCTCCTGTGTCTGGGCAGGACTGCAGAGAGAGCTTCCTTCTTCCCAGAATTCTCCTGTTCTTATTGTTTCACCTCTACTTCCTGTCTGGTTGTCCTGCCTATACTTCCTGCCTAGCTACTGGCCAACCAGCATTTATTGAAAACATAATTGACAGAATACAGAATTGTCCCACACCAAGGTGGGTGAGGAATTGACTTTGAAAAATGCTTGCATCATTTTGGCTTTCAGTTCCCTGATCTACAAGATGAGGAGAAAACCATTAATTAAGGGTTGTGAGAACAACTGAATGAGAATCTATAAAGGATTGAGAGGATTCACAGAATATTTTTTATGTAAAAATAAACATTGAGGGTAGGAAGGTGTCTTAGGATTTCTGTCGCTGTGAAGAGACACCATGACCATGGCAAGTCTTATAAAGGAAACCATTTAATAGGGGTGGCTTACAGTTCAGTTCATTATCATATTGGTGGGACATTGTTATATGAGCTGCTGGCCTGTCCCACCACCCGGCTAGCTTAACCCCAGAATAATTACATGGAAACTGTATTCTTTTAATCACTGCTTGGCCCATTAGTTCTAGCCTCTTACTGGCTAACTCTTACATTTTGCTTTAACCCATTTCTAATAATATGTGTAGCACCACAAGGTGGCTTACCAGGGAAGATCTTAACCTGCGTCTGTGTCAGGTGGGAGAATCATGGCGACTGACTGACTCGGCTTCTTTCTCCCAGCATTCTGTTCTGTTTACTCTGCCTACCTAATTTTCTGTCCTATTAAAGGGCTAAGGCAGTCTCTTTATTTAACCAATGAAATTAACACAAAACAAAAGACTCTCCCCCATCAGGACATGGCAAAATGCAGACAGACATTGTGCTTGAGGAAAAAGCTGCTACATGTTGCCATGCAGGCAAAAGGAAGTAGACTGGGACACTGGAAGTAGCTTGAGCATAGGAAAACTCAAAGCCCACCCCCACAGTGAAGTACTTCCTCCAACAAGGCCATACCTCCTAATAGTAGCACTCCCTTCTTCAGGCCATTTTCTTTCAAACCACCATAGGATGTACCTCAGTTTGTAGAATGCTTCCCTAGTCTGCATGAAATCCTGGGTTCAAGCACTACAGAAAACAGAGTGTGGGGGCCCAGGAGAATATTTACAGCACGTGGAGGTGGAGCAAGAGGTAAGAAGTTATAGGTTGTGGTGGCCTGGGTGAGAAACGTGTTCCATTGGCTCAGGCGTTTGGGCCATTGGTCCTCAGCTGTGCTGTTTGGGGAAGTTCTGGAGGAGTGGCCTTGCTGCAGGAAGGATGGCACTGGAGAAGGTTTTGAGAACCCTGCACTTTGCTTCAAGCTCACAGTCGAGAAATGATCTCTTTACTTCCTGCTCTTGCCTCCATGCCTGGTGATTGAAGCCACCACACTGGACCCTTTCTGAAACCACAAGCCCGAATGAAGTCTTCCTTCTGTAAGTTGCTTTGGTCATGTTTATTTTTTTTTCATTTTTCACCGTGACAAGAAAGGAATTGATGCAGAGGTCATCAGGAGCATGAGGTTAGTCTGGGCTCCACGAGATCCTGTCTCAATGCAAAATCAAACAACAACAAAACAGTGAAATGTTCAGCCTAAGGCTTCATTTAGCAGGTAATAAGATGAAAGGCGCCTAACAATAACGGGGTGTGTTCCACACACCAGACAACTGAAGACAGCAATTGACATGGCTTATCTCATTCATGGGAACCCTTGAGTTGTTTCCATTCAAGATGTCTGCCCTTTATTAATTATGCCAATAAGTGGCCATGGGTTCCAACATGTTTGAGTAAGGACTTAGAATTTTTTCTAGAATTAGAAAGTATAGATTTTTCCATTAGTAAAAAATTTAAAGACTTTTTTATAAAGAGAAGAGAGGGGCAGTATTATATACTGATTTGACAAGCCTCCTGAATTTGTATCCAGTTTGTTTGTTTGATACTTGTAGAGTAGCTTCAGCAGACACCTAATCAACAAATACATGTAGAGCCCAGTCACATGTCTGATGTGGAGAAGTGCCACAGAGCCCCTGATTCTCAGTAATGACTGATCTTATACAATGCATCATAGAAGAGTCCCTGGCAAAGGGGTTCTATGCAGACTCAGAACTGAGCCACAGTTCCCCACATAACAGATGGGTAACCTAGACCTTGCTATTTCTTAGTTTTCACTCTCTTTGGTAAAATGGGATGACAGCACCTACTACATACGGGCTGTTGCTGAGCCTGCAAAACACCTGGTGTAATTCCTAGAAATGGAACAACATAGGTTATAATTACTGTGAATATTGTTTTGAAATACATGTACAGGAAAATTCCAGTCATGAGGAATATCAAAATAGAGGTACAAACAATAATCATGTGTCTGATTCAGAGTGATGAGAGTAAGGCATGGCAGGTTTATAAGTGATTTTCTGAAAACAATGATTTCAGTTAGTGATTTTGCATGGTTTCCAGCAAAGGTTAGATGTCTGTCAGGAGCAGGCATGTCAGGGACCCAGGGCCAATGTTGGAGGAAGTCTGCTTGTTGATTCCAGCCACTCAAACCAGAAATAATCACACAGAAACTATATTAATTAAATCACTGTTTGGCCCATTAGCTCTAGTTTTGTATTGGCTAACTCTTACATATTAATTTAACCTGTTACTGTTAATCTGGGTATCACCACATGGCAGTGTTTTACCTGGTAAAATTCCATCTGGCTCCACTGGGGCTCCATGGCTTCTCTCTGACCCCACCTCCTTATTCCCAGCATTCATTTTAGTTTTCCCCACTTAGCTCTATTCTTTTACCCTATCACTGGTCAAAACAGTTCTTTATTAACCAATGGTATTCACAGCATACAGAGGGGAATCTTACATCAGGCCAGCACACTGTAGGCATCACCGGCTGGAAAGGATCAACAAACCCTGTCACTTTGTGAAGTCTCAAGACCTTTTAATGACACCTACTAACTGTCCCCAAGGATGACTCCACATGCACCCTTTGATGAGCACACTTTCACTTCCTGTTTCTGCATGTTCCCTGTCTGGGAATGGGCTCACTCAATGCCATGCCAGTCAAGCAGTTTGACCCCAGTGCCTAGAGATGGGTGAGAACTGGGCACTGTGAGATGCTTGAGAGGAACCATTAGGGGTCAGTTAAAAAGGGAGATTGAGGACCACAGAACAAGTGAAGTTGGTGTTTTGCTGTTATTGCTTTGTATTTAAATAGCATTTTTTAAAAGGTGTTTAATTTAAACCATTAATCTGATAACTTGTCTCCAAGTCTGACTAGGCTAAAAGTGTGGATAGGAAAATCCATGTCAGTCTAAACACTGAATGCGCAGGCACCTTCTCAACACCTTTCCACGGTCTGCGTGAGCTTCTTATTGAGGACAATGTAGTCTGTACTGCTCTCCAGTTCCATCACTGCCACGTGTCTAGCTTTGTTCCAAGAACCAGCATCTGTACCAGGTCTCCAAGGCAACACCTTCATTAGCTGGCAGATATGTCTTATAACATTTCCTTTGTTACATCTGTCTTTTGCTTCAAAGCCATTCCATACAGACTAGGCTAGTAGGTTAGGCATGAAGCTTGGGGCCAGAACTTGGTAGCATGAACATGGCCCTAGCTTCCTTCCCCAGAACTAAAGCCAAAAACCAGAGAGTATGCTGGTACGTGGGAATGCTTGCCTCTTGGTACAGTTTCTTTTATGTCTGTCACAGTGTGTGTCTGCACGTCTGCCATCTGCAATGCTTCCTGAGATGGAATGGCAGATGACGTAGCTGGCCTCCAGCTTGCATGGCCTTTTCCATGTGAGTTACCAAAGAAGCAAAATGTTGCGGCATACATGAGAACGAAAAAGATCACTGAGGATGGAGCTGGTTAATCACAGCTGACAGTTGCTGGAACGCTGAGTTAGGAAAGATGTGGGAGAGTCATGTGGTCTTGTGATCTCCCTAGAGAGAATGATTGCTGTGTGTGTGTGTGTGTGTGTGTTATTGTTGCTTTTGTTGTGTGTTCACAAGTATGTGGGAGTTCACCTGTACATGGGTACACATGCATGAGGCAGCCAGGATTGAATGTCAGGTGATTCAATCACATTTCTATTTATTTATTTATTTATTTTTCTTTATTTATTATTTATTTATCTATTTTTTTTTTGAAATATTGTCTTTCTCTTGAGGTGGAGATCACTGATTCGGCTACCGTGACTGACCAAATAGCACTAGTGATTCTCCTGTCCCGAACTGTCCAGATCTGGGATTCCGGGTGTGAGCCCAGATATTTGATGTAGGCGTTGGAGACCTGAACTCAGACCCTTCTGCTTGTGTGGCAGGCACTTTATGGGCTGAGCAATCTCCCAAGCCCTGCTGGTCTTCTCCCTCCCTCTTTCCCTCCCTCCCCTCCCCAGGTTTACCAGTTCTGTGTGGGCTGAGCAGTAGATGGCTGCATGTGCTCCTTTTCCCTCACTGCCTTGACCTCTGCTTGGGCAGCAGCCTCCTCCTGCGGAGGGTCACCCGTCAGCTGTGCTTTTTGATCACTCTGCTGGTGAGGGATTTGATGTGTGCGCTGCTGTTATCAAACGGTATGCAAGAACGCTCCATTTATATCTCTCAGCTTAACAAACGAGGGTGAAATAACGGAGCTGCTACGAGCAGAGACGTTAAACGGAAGAAAACCAACAACCTGATCCCATACAGCCACAACGTCCATCCGCCTCACGGCCAACAGCTGCCCCATTAATGTCACATGCACTTAAAGCAGACGTGGTCAGTGACAACAGGGTGGGAGGCAGCTCAGGTCACAAATCCAGAGCAGGAAATGTATTTTCATCTTGTTATTTATGACCAAGCCTTAAAGGAAAACAGATGGCGCTGCTCTTGGAGCTGTTTCGCTCTTGTTTCAAATGGCTAATTCAAATCAAACCCGGTATTCTATTCTTAGGCAAGGCAGCTGCTGCATTGTCTGAGCTGGGCTGTTTTTACCAATGCTGTCCCCCTCCTCCCCCCAACAGAATGGCCAGAGAAGACCAAGGCGACTTCACTCATGCTGTCCCTGCTGATCAGGCTCAGCAACCCTGGGAGAATGGGGCCCCATCTGCAGCAGCCAGGCCGCGGCTGGTCACACCACTTAGTTTACGCTGTGACTACAATGTGGGGTCCCCTGACTTCCACTCCATTTCCTATTTGATCCTGTCAAAGGCCTAACGTTCTCTTTGAAAGTTGGAATCTGTTTCAACATTAGATAGAGCGGCCTCTTAGGGACTGGGGTTAGGGGATGTGTAAAGGAAGATTGCGCAGATGGGAAAGACAGTCAAAGCCATACGACAGGGGATGGAATGGGGATGCTCCTACCACCCAAACAGATAGCCTAGCTGTTTAAGTGCCCTCTCTCTGGGTGGCCATATCTTCCTGTGGATTTTCTTTAGCCTGGGGGGTCTAGCTCTGAGGAACTCACTAAGAAAAGCAGCTTAACCCTTTAGAAAATATCAAAGATTTAAAACCATCATGATAAAATACATACATAATAAACTGAAAATATTTTCCATTTTCTTATGTCTCCATCCCATCAGGAACCCTTGGGTTCAGTCCCCTTCCCTGTCCCCTCTGGTACCCTTGAAAGGACTACTTCTGATTTTCTCCTTGTTAAGAATGACTGGTTGTTGCCATTTGTCACTGGGGATCAAAAGCAGGGCCTTGCCACTGAGCTCTACTCAGCCCTATATTTCAGGGAGTTATTCCTGTGTTGCTTTTTTTAATTTAACTGTGCTCATAGCCCTTACTCTTCTCCAATGATAGTTGAGGGATTAGCTTGTCTACAATGCCCTCTTGGGAACTCATTCTCTGCAGTGAATTGTGGCACATTCTTGGTGAATTATCTGACAGCTTTTACATTATTATGAATAGGTAAGTGTTTTATATTTGTAAAGCGTATAGCATAATATTATTAGATTTTCTGTCTCACATAGGTTCCCTTTTTTCCTGGAGTTAATAATTACATGATTTTTCATTTGCTTATGTTTATGTATTTCTTTAAACTTGTCTTTTGTAGAATCAAAAATTTCCAACTGCATGTCTATAAACCCTTTAAACCAAAGACATCTAGTAATCTCTTAGCATCTTCTCTTCTATTTCTCAGCCCTTTCCCTAAAATGTCTTTTCTCCCCTATCTGTTCCAATTCTGATTTGTGAGATAGTTCTTTTGACCAAGCCTTAATCTAGAATTTTCCATTAATTTTCTCTTACATTGGCTCACTCTGCAAGACTCCACATCCTCTGATAGTATCTTAAACACAAGCATACTAGAAACATTTTTTTTATTTTTCATGTGTTAGTTATTGTCTGTTTTTCTGTTACCATAATGATATATGCTGGGCTGGGTATTGTATTTAAAAAGAAGTTTATTTAGTTCATAGTCTTAGAGGCTATAAATACAAATAGTAGCACATTGGCTTTATTCAGTTCCTAGTCCTAGAAGTTAAGACAATGGCTTTGTTCCCATCTCACAGTGAAGGGCCTTGAGAGGGAGGGAGAGATCATATGACAGGACAGGGAGACAAGGAGCCTTGCGGGAGAGCCGGTAATGACCTTCCATTGGGCTCTTCCTGGCACAGGTCCCTCTCTATGTTGCTTGCCAAGACCAGGACACCAAACTGCCAACCAATGAGCCCACAGGTGGCACACTCAAACCACAGCACCTTGCCTTCTTAAAATGACTCCAGTTCTACTCTCATATCACACCATCACCACGTGACGTTACAAAGACAACAGGAAGCCAAGATCAGTGAGCTTGAAGACATATCAGGGTATCAGGAGGGACACTTAAATATGAAATGTAGACTACATGAAAAGCAAAGGTAGAAAACTGGAAATAAATCCAAAGAGGAAGAAATATTCATGATTTTCGTGTTGGTCCAAGAGTTCTTAGATATCTCTCTAAAGGCAGGCTTCAGTGCTCAACAGACTCATAAGCTGAATTGATCAAAATCACTGATTTTGAGTTTTCATATCAGTATGAAATGACACAGCACAGCTTAGAAGGAAATGTTTACAAAACATGTACGATAAACTGAAACCACCTACACGAAGAACTCTCAGAAACTCAACACTGAGAAAACAATCCAATTAAAAAGCAGGCCACTGATACTGTTACCAAGGAAAACTTAGATAAGCCATCCAGCTTCATTTGTTCTTCATTGACTTTGGGACCGCACATTCTGGAGGTCATGCAGCTGGATAATACATCATTAGTCTTCTCTGCCATCGCTGAAGATAACTCCTCTGATGTGTGAATTATGATGCTAACAGTTGCCTAGGTTACTTTTCAGGGAGAGAGCTGTGCTCAGAAATTATCATTCTTTGGCCACTGGAAAACATCTCCCCCGCAATACTTTTCTTCAGTTATTGGTCTTTATGTGGGATGTGCTTCCTGGCCTGGGTTTGGTAGCAATGTGAATAAGCAGTTTACCAAAGAAGACACATACGTGGCAAATAAGGACAGGAAGGAAATGCCTGTTGCCGTAGACACCAGTAAAATGCAAGAAAAGCTGCAGGGAGAGGCTACTTCCTACCAGTTAATGAAAAATAGATTGGCTGTATCAAGTAAAATTGGGGGACCTACAATCTTTGTTCGTTGCTGGCGGCAATGTAAGATGCTACAACAACTTTGGAAAGCATTCTTGCTGGTGGTTAAAAAAGTTAAACGCACTGAGATTGCTCGGTGGGTAGTACTTACTGCTTAAGCAGAAAGACCTAAATGCAGACCCACAACGCCTATGTAAAAGGCAGCTGTGGCAGCGGGTGCCTATCACCATCATGCTGTGGAGGGCAGAAGCGGGGAGGGATACAGGAAGATCCCTCATGAGGGCTTTCTAGTAAACCAGTCTACCTGTAAGGGAAATGGAGAATTCCTGATTCAGTGAGAGGCTCTGTCCCCACAAGCAAGCTGGAAGACGGTTTGAAGAAGAGATTCCCTCTTTAGCTGTTGGCCTCCTCCATAGGCACCCACACGTGTGCCCACGCATGGTCACGGCATCGCACCCAGATAAAAGTTTGACATGTACCTTCACATGACACACAACCGTTCCATTGCTGTGTTCATTTCCTAGGTGACAAGGAGAAATACATGCAAGCAAGGACTGCAAGGAAAGGTTCTGAGCACCCATTTTCTTAGAGTCAAATCCTTGGAACAACTCAAATGTTTATGTTGGGTACAACTCAGGAAAATACTGCTATTTTTTTTAAAAAAGGAATAAATCTAAAAATGATAAGTGAAAGAAGCCACATTGCATAAGCCCATTTGTAGAAAATTCTAGAGAGTGCAACCAAATTCATGTTGGCAGAAAGTCTGTAACCATGGCAGCAATTACCTGAGGGGGTGGGAATTTGGGGACATTATCTCCTATGAGGTAGTAATGATCCTATAGATATAGATATTTGTTAGGGCTTATCATATTGTATTCTTAATGTAAATATATTAAGTCAATGATATCTCAACAACATTTTTTTTTCTTTTTTAAAGAAGGCTTTCTTTGTCAATGACTCTTCAGCCAAACCTATGCTGTGTTCTAGTGAGCAAAACCAAGCCCCCAGCCTCCACGAGAGAGAATTGGAGATCAGGAATGATGATATGAGCCTCCACAGAGCCCCTCCTATCCGCTCTATGTGCATGTGCTAGGCTCTTTGAAGTCAATCTTATAGCTTGTCACAGAAGGGGTAAGCTAAAGTTCTGCAGTAAGATATGACATCCTAACCCAGGCAGGTTGCCGTGGAACATGTGTTCTTGGTCTAACCATCACAACAGTCTGGGACATGAGGCTCAACACAATGTACAGTCAGTTGATGACAACACCAGGATGTCTGTGGTCTGGAAGGAGGGTAGGATGACTATGGTAGGAAGCCCTGCTAACACTGGGATTCTGGCAACGTGAACCAATGCCTACTGGGCATGTATGTGTCTCTGAACCATACCATTCTACATGGTCACTCTCTACAATTCTTTCTCTGCTCCTCTTGATTTTTCCTGCATGGATAGAGGTGGAAATCTAGCATGTCTATCTTGCTTGACAGTCATAGAGCAGAGTCAAGTCCTGGACCTTGAAGCAAGCCCAACTTTCCTGGTGGTGTCTCTGAAGGTAGCAGGTGCAAGGGGCAAGTTGTGACTCTTGCTAATGACTTCAGTTCAGTTGCACAAGCTGCACCTCCCCCGGTCTTAAGAAAGCCGTGTTCAGCCTTTGGAAGAGTCTGGCAGCTGCTCAAAGCCAAGCCCCAGTCCATGTTTTTCTCTAGGAAGATACACAAGTGATTATGACTCAGTAATCTGTCTCTCACGGCCCCAGTCTGATTTTGGGGTTAGTTTGCATCAAACAGGGAGCTTAGACCCATAATCTCAGTTGTCAAAGCGGACCAGCTCCTCCCCAGTTCCCAAGTCTCTACCCTGAACACATGGCAGAGTGACAATCTAGACTAATTGGCAATTAGAGATGGTCATAAGGAGTGTGGGGTATTGTTGTAAAGCCCATGTAAACCTCTGCTATTATGATAATTGTTTTCCAGGAAAAACTGGATTACAGAACGAGCCATGGAAACATGAAGGGCGTTCAGCGTTTGGTGGCTCAGGGGCCTCGCTAATCTTTAAGTCTCTGAAAGGAATATTGTTAATACTACATGACAGATAAATTATATCTCAAACCTCTAGAAATGCCTAGAGGGAAATAAAAAAAAAATGCTGTTAGCAGACAGACTTCTTATGATATTCCCAGGGTACTGCTCGGTTTCCAGAAAGCCAGCTATTGGCCTCAGTGAATCACATACGTCACATTACCAGAAACAGTGGCTGACAAATACTTCATTTAAATGCTATTGAGATAAAAGCATGAGGCGGCCAACAGTTAGAGGCAGAAAAGAAACAGATGTGTCCGTCTCCAGGTTGCCCCAACTGGAAAGTACTGCCATCATTTCTCCCCACCACCTTTTTCTTTTTTAAAAAAATTCTTTGTTATTTTGCCAAGGGACTGGAAGACATATGTCACTTTTCCACCTTAACAGGGCATTTTCTAGTTTGTTTGGATTTATGTCATGAGCTTAATGAGATTTAAATGGAATTTTTGTATGTGAATAATACAGAGCCTCCCTGCAAAAGCTTTCCTCGGCAGTGTGGCTGCTGTACATTTGCATAAAGGTATTTAAATATGGAAGAAAGATCTTAAAGATCCTATAAATCACCAGGCCTGAGCTAGGCTGGAGCAATACAGGGAGCAGGTCAGCTCAGGTAAGCAACCTGCTTTCTGGAAAAGGACCACATCCTCACCCTCCTATATATGGCTGCTATAGGGAAACAGCCAAGGTGGGCTGGCCCTGGCAGGAGAAGAGGAACAACCTTGCCAGCCACTGTGGAATAGATGACTCTGGATTCCTGTTTGGGGCTGTAATGAGTAGACAGATTGGGGGTGGGGAGAGAGTATCTGAGGAGGAAACAGGGTGAATTATGATCTGGCTGTGACAGAGATGTCGTTGTTATTATCTCTTTAAATAACACACTGTGTCCACTTCTGAGACCCCGGCATAAGGATAGGAATATGGAGGTCACTCTAATGCTCCTCTCTCTGATCCTACCTCTTTCTGCCACCATCATGGGGCTTGAACAGATTTTCTGAGGTGACTCTGAGTTGATACACAGCTGTCCCTAGCCTGATTCTAAGGACCCTGAGATTTCCTGGCATTGTGCTGGCTTCGCAGACACTCCTGAGATGACTTTCCTTGCTCTGTGTCACCACACAGTTAACCCCAGGAATGAAAGGCAAACTATGACCTAAGAACACTAAGGGAATTTGGCCTTCCAAAGTCTACACTTGGATCAGCAAGATGGCTTAAGAATAAAGGGGTTTGCTGCCAAGTCTGAGGATCTGAGTTTGATCCCCAGGGCCTCTACATGATAGAAGAAGGGACTGGACTCCCCAAAGTTGTCCTATGACCTCCAGATGTACACGATAGCAAGCTTAGGCTTATACTCACAATCACACATACACACACACACACACCACACACACAAACCACACACACACACATACACACTACAGAGACACATACACATGACACACACACATATATCACACACACATACACACACCACACACACCACACACACACCACATACACACACACATACACACATATACCACACACACACACACACACACCACACCACACTCACTTCTGTAATGAAAGGCCTTTTTTTTTTTAAAATCCCATTTTTATCTCTCTTCTATCCCGTGATGCCTCTCATCCTTTCCTAAAGTATTGAGTCTGGAGTGTCTAAGCTGACCAGATGGGTATGTGAGGGCAAACCGTAGCTAACCTCTGAGAATGTCAGTCTGTTGTGCAGCTGAGTCTGTTCAGGGGTGGTGTAGCACCAGGATAGCTGGATTGAATCTGTGCCCTCCCAAAATTCTTAGATAAATGAGAGGCCATAATCTTGATCGCCATCTTTAAGGAGTTCAGTGTGGTCCTCAGGGAGCAACATGAGGTCTGTCTTCCCGGAAAAAAAAATGATTTGGAAAGTTAAAAGGGAGGAACGTTTTAGCAATGGTCATAGCTTACCAAGTATCCCAGTGGCCTTTGCTGGGGTGCAGCTCACCCTCTGGAATTCTGGAAGGAATGGAGGAGTGCCATATCCCAGACTGCCAGCTGGGTACCCCAGGTCACAACAAATTAGAAGGAAAGGAGTCTGCACATGCAAAAGAAATAAAACTGGGTCAAGATCACAGGGAAACCATCCATGCTGAGATGGGAGATGGTCTTTCCATATCAGCTCAATATTTGGTCTATCACATGCATGTGTGGATTAATTTTATTTTTAAATTTCTGTCACTGGTGTGACTTTTGAACCTGAAGCAAATACCTTATGCAGCCATAGTCCTGGCCCTTTGTCTTTCACATCTCAGGACTTCAGCTCCGGAAACTGAGGCACACACCACAGCAAGAGCTGCTCTTTGTGCGGGACGGACGGTGATTAATGAGAATCCAAGCTGGTTTGTTTTCAGCTGGTCTTCTTCCTATTTCATCAAATCAAACCATATGAGGTCCTTCCCCCTGCCCCTCCGCTCTCCTTTTGATTAAAGAAAACATTTCCAGGAGTCTGGAGAAAGTTTCTTAGCAAGCTGAAGGCCTGTAGCAATGGTTAAGGAGGGGGTAAGGTGAGGTGAGAAAGAGCTCGGAGGGGGATGCGCAGAGCCTGCAGCCTGTAGTGCAGCTTTTACAGAGTGGTCCCGGCAGGGCTGACTTTCTCTGTAGCTACAGGTTATCTCTTCTGTTCAGAGTTAGGTCAAGCAGGGTCTTTAAATGGCTGCTTCTTCAGATTTATAACTGTCTTAATTTAACACCGAGAGCTCAGAGGAACACTTTCATTTAACTTCAATAGAGTATAGCTTTATTAAAGTCAAATAAGAAAGGGGGGCGGGAGATGACACCTGGTGAATATATGCCAATGGAAATGCTTATTTGAGAAATGACCAGATATTACACGTCTTTCATTTTAATTTATTTCCTAAGCATTGAATGAAATTTTAGGCCCACCTGAGGAGCAAAATAAGATTAGCCTGCCGAACAATAGGCAACCAGGTTAAAAAAAAAAAAGACAGCAAAATTTGCAGAGATAAAAGTTTAATTATGTCCTAGTTGCTCGCTGAGATTTGGAAATCAATGCGGTTATTTCAATATAATTCATGGTGGGCTATCAAATGACATGGGAGATCTTTGTACCCCTTCTGTTAAAATATAGCCACCATAAAATAATTAACAATAATGGAGTTGACATTAGATTAATGTAGCTAACCTCAGGTTGGTAGTGGAATTGCTTTTTGAATGAAACAGAAAAAAAAAATTAAGAGCCGACCTCTGTGAGGAGGAAAGAGAAGCAACGTGCCTGGAACACTGAAGACCTTGAATCCTTTGTCCCCTGTAGAAGAAAATGCCCTAGAACCTACTTAGTATGTTGCTTTAGAAAGGATTTCTGAAAGATATCTCAAAAGGGGGAAAAAAACAAAAAAGAGATTGATCGCTTTAGAAGTAAACATACATATTACATACTTTAGAATAGACCTAAGTGTTTAGTACTGTATTAGCAAAGCTGATTGCTGTGCTTCTCTATTTTAAGGGAATATGGAGAAGATGGGAGAGGTGAGAGAAGAAGGCAGATGTGCATCCCATGGGGGCTACCAGAGGCTATCTTACTGAGCCTCAGGATTTTCTGGGGTCCAGGTGTGGGGTAGCAACAGCCCTTGGATGAGTTGCTGTTCTCATTGTCGTTGTGATACAATCACCTGAACAAAGAACACAGAACAGGGGCCGAATGGGGTTTAATTTTTTTCACGGGTTTGAAGGGCACTGGTAGAGGGTGGCAGGAAGACGGTGGAGTTGAAAGCACTCCTTTGATGGTGGTGGGAACTTTCGTGAGGCTTCTTCCCATCTCGCTAGACCACAGAGCAGGACCTGGGATGTAATGCCACAACTCCACTCCCTGCAACCCTGCCAGCAGCTGGAGACCACGTGTTCAAGGACACAAACCTGTTGGAGAACATGTACATTTAAGCTTAGGGCCTTAGGGCGGGGCAGGGGTGCAGGGTTTATATTCCATCCAATTGAGACACAGATGACACTGTAAATGACTCAGATGACCCAGCTTCCTGGCAGACATCCTGCAGTGACAGGTCTGAGAAGGAGCGTGCTATCACAAAGGGCAGAGACGCTTTGTTGGGACCTCCTTGTCTGTGCTTGGGGCGGCTCCTCATAGTGGTGAGACTCAGTGGCTGTCCAGTGGGTCATCTGACCCGTATTGAATTTTTTAACATTCTCTGTTTGTTTCACTCTTTCCTAACTCCTCATCGAACTTCCCCCACCTCTCTGCCTATTCCCAGTTTGTGATTCTCCTTTTCTATCTTATTTTGAAATGTATTTTCCCTTTTTCTTCTTGTTTGCTTAATAGTTTTAAATTAACATATAATTATACTACCTTCACTTTCCTCCTTCTAGTTCCTCCAAAATCCTTCCATTTTCCACCCCCTCTCTCAATTTGCCACACACAAACACAGCACATGTATGTATACATGCATATGTATACATATACATGCATACACACACATATAATAGACACACAAATACACAAATAGACCCAGCCGAGCCTATTTTTGTTGTTTTGTGTAGATGGTTGCAGGGCTGACAAGAATGTAAGTTATTTTCTGCCGGTCTTCTATCTGGTTTATGATTCCACATTTTGTTCTCAGAACCTTATGAAATTAGATTCCTCCATAGCTGTTCTGGAAGCAGCTGCTTTAGCCTCCATGCCTGACTGAGGAAGTCTCTGGGGACGTAAACACCACAGTGGATCTCGGTAGAAATTCCTCAGTCTGGGTTTCTCATCTCAGAACTCCTTTGGGCTTTAGGTTTTGATGAATGTTCGGCTCTGCTTTTTTGTAACGTGGCATTACTAACTTGGTTAGAAGTCATTTGATCAATAAGAGGGGACCATCATGATACACAAAATCCAAACCAGTGAAACCAAGCCTGGGAAATGCAGTCAACTGCTGCGCGAGATACCTGTGACTTGTGGTCCTTAACTGACACTTACATTTTGTGTTAATTTAGTGAGAATCATTTCTAGTATAAATCACCTTGCTAGGGAATGGGATGCATTTGTGAGAAAGAAAATCAAAACTATAATCTCTTCCCTAAAGAGCGTTGTGTCTCCCTTCCTCCCTCCCTTCCTCTCTCCTTCTTCCTTCTTTCTTTCCTTCCTTCCTTATTTATTTAGAGATGTGTGTGTGTGTGTGTGTGTGTGCGTGCGTGCACGTGAGCACCCGTGCACATGTGTTTCCATGTGTGTGTAAAATTATGAGGGCTTGGGGAATAGAACGCAGGTCATCAGGCTTGGTGGCAAGTGCCTTTTCTCTCTGAGTCATCTCACTGATCTGAAGTTAGATTTTGATCAAAGATTCACATAAATGAACATAACATAGCAATTCTCTCCACATCTATTAAAATATATAATAGAGGAATGATCTGGACATGAACTTTAAGCTTCCTAGAGAAGACATACATAATCTAGAGGGAAGGCATTATGGAAAAGAAGGAAGGCAAAGGAACTGGAGAAGGAGAACAATCTAAGACAGAAGGTACACATGGCAGAGGAAGTGTGGGATGCTACAGCCCACAGGGACTCTTCAATGGGCCAGAGGTTTGTGTCTTGGTTCCCAATCACTGATATGGTTTAAACGCTTGCAAATGGTGTGTGTGTTATGGGGGAGCTCAGGTTTGCACTTGATAAAGAACCCTGTGATTGACATGTGAACAGAAAACCTGGCTGGTTTATCCTACAGCTCCTCAGAGTTGTCCTCACAGTTGCCTGTTGGTTAAATTCTGACTGGGGCAGAAATGCAGGGAGCTGGAGCTGGCAACACTCAGGAACCAAGTCAGTAAGCGTCAATGGGAAGAAGGGTCACACCAGGGATTTCTTTGACCAGGTTTAGGAAAGTCCATCCCCCTATGTGGTTACTTTCTGCCCTTTCCCAATCAGTTCATTCACTTGTGGATTTCTGCATACTTACGAGAAAACATGGATGAGGCTCTGAGAGACTTCATGACTAACCAGAAGCGTCCCTGCCCTCCTGTGTTGGCTACTGGAAAGCAGGGTCTCTCCAGAGTGGTACCACCCTCTCAGTTCTCTGTCATTCTTTCCATGCCTGTTTCCAAGTGCTTCTGAAGGCGCCATACAGACGACTGCACATCATAGTGGTGCGTACTATGGAAGCTTGGGTCTAACCAAGTTTCTTACATTGTTTGCATTTACAGGTCCCTGTCTACTAAAATCGGAGCTCTTCTTCCAAGGTATGATCTAAGAGAGGTGGGTCATTTCATCTTTTCCCTTGGTTCAAGAGACATTGATTTCTAGTGTCCCGGTGACTGGAGAGATTGTATGCACAAGAACTTGAGTGTGGCAGAGTGGGGTGTTAGTTATAGGTGTCATCTTAACCCCCACCGAACAGTGGTAGGATTTAGCCTTCTGCTGAGTAGTTCTGGAATACAGAGTGGGAAGAATGTGGTCTCTCTAGCGGCAACTTCAGAACCTCATTCCTTGGACTGTCTAGCAAGTCATCGTTGATAAACAAACAGAAGGAAGCCACCAATGGGGGAAATATACGGAAAAGCAGGTTGTTTTCTTAAGCTGTTTGCTCCCCCAGTGGGGGCTCCCTACATCGATACTGGTGTGTTGATCTGGCTGTTTTCCATATATTTTTGAAGTTTTTCATTTCCTAGCATAAATTCAGCCCCAGATTTATCTCTTGGAAACAGAATGATGTTTGTTTATGACCCTTCCTTCTGATCCCTATTTTATTTATATACGTATGCAGTTACTTGTTTATTATTCTGCTTTAGGAAACATCTTAATTTTGAAAAAGCCATCTCTTTGACTGAGGCTTGATCTCTGTGCTCTCATTGAGGCAGAGTTTTTTTTTTTCTGATAAATGATACTTTACCCTTTGATCTCTCTGTCTACCCTATGAATAGTCCTCAGATAAACCCTGTATGCCAAGACTTTAGTCACTCTAAACCAGAGGTGAGACCAAAGATTCTGATTTTTATTTAACATTCTTAGTAGCTCTCTCTCTGTCTTTTGTTTGTTTTTCAAGACAGAGTTTCTCTGTGTAGCTTTGGAGCCTGTTCTGGCACTTGCTCTGTAGACCAGGCTGGCCTTGAACTCACAGAGATCTACCTGCCTCTGCCTCCGGAGTACTGGGATTAAAGTTGTGCCCCACCACCACCCAGTGTGGCTATTTCTTAAGGCATCTTTTTATTATTCTTTGAGACATATTGCTTTTGTTCAAAGAGACATACCTTCAATAAGAAAATCTCATATATACACATATAAATACAGATATATGCAGATATGTGCATTTATCAAGTCTATGACCATTTTGAAAAGTCCCAAGATAATGCATCATTGGAGTAATGTGTTAATCACAGGTATTGGTTTCCTTTTCAGCATGTTACTGCATGTAGGATATTCTAGCTTGAGATGTCATTCTGAACAGTTTAATTATCTTTACTGATTTATTTTTCACTTGTGTGTGGTGTGCATGCATGTGTATACATGTGTTCACATGGTTGCGGACTCACACGTGAATGCATGCATGTATACATTTGTATGAATATGTCTGGAGGCTGGAGGTCAATCTTGGGAGTCTTCCTCTTTTGCTCTCAATCATACATATATGTATATTGGCAGGCAGGGTCTCTCAGCTAAACCTGGGCTTGTTGTGTTAACTAGTCTAGCTAGACAGCTTTCTCGAGGGACCCTTGTCTCTGTTCCCCGTGCACTGGGATTACAAGTGAGCACACCTACTTTGATTTTACAGGGATGCTAAGGATCCAGAAGACAGTGATTACATTTACGGGACAAGTGCTCTGTGGGTTACACCATCTCCAGTCCCCTGAAATGGCATTCTTTATTTGCAAGTTCTCCTTGTGGAAGAGCTTCCTCTCTCTGCCTCTGGGTCCCCCATTGTGAGACAAAGCCATAAATCTCCATATTTGCTTAATAAGATAAAGGCTGGAGAACATTAAATTCTGAATTGAGTCTTCACATTGCTCAGCCCCTTACTAATTTTTGTGCCATAAGCAACATAAAGGCTCCATCGTTATCCTTTTTATTTGAGAGCTCTGTCATGGAGCTGTCACATCCCAGCCTTGCATTTTGTCAGACTGTTTTTAAGGATATTTTAACAAGATGAATATCTATCTGCATATTTACCCTTTGCAAATGTGTGTATGTGTATATATTTAAGTCTGTAATATTCTAAGTCAGTGGTTTCTAACGCTGTGACCCTTTAACAGTTCCTCATGTTGTGGTGATCACCAACTGTTGAATAATTTTTGATGCTATTTCATAACTCTAACTTTACTACTGTTATGAATCTTAATGTAAATATCTGATAATCAGGTGGTTGATATGCAACCCTGTGAAATGCTCCCTCGACCCTCACAGGTTGAGCACTGCGGAATCTAAGCCATCATCTGGTATGATGTTTTGTTCTCCTGACTATGATGCCATCATTATCAGTTTTATGCAATGATAAATAGCACCAAAGAGTCAAGACAACCATCCTTTCCTTGCTGTGTGCTATAGTCTTTGCTTTTGGGAGGGACCTGGAAGCCTCTGATGAGACAAATGAAGGCGCCATTTGCAGCAGGTCATGAGCACTGTCTATATTCTGGCTGCTGCTACCTGTAAGAGTGATTTCCAGGTGCAACCTGAAGCAGCAATTACCACTGCCCCACAGGAGCCGGAAATGGTTACCACAGCTTCCATCTCTGTGTCCTGTGAGCCACTCGAACTCCCAGGCTTTGTCCTCCACACGCACGATGCTTTCTAGAGGGACTGTCAAAGGAAGGAGGTTCTGAAATGATTTTCTAATGTGGAACCTCCCTGGTCATGCACCATGGGATGGCACCAGTAAACGCATTGCTCTCAGAAGGCCTCAAGTGTGGAGGCTGAGGCCTCAGGTGTGCAACAGGTGAGTTTCTGGGCTAGTTAACTAAAAGAATCTCTGCTCGGTTTTTTGAAATTTAAACTCTTGAGAAAACTGAGGTTTAGAATGTTTATATAGAATCTGAGCAGAGGAACCCTAGCCTAAATGGCTCATGGACATTTCCCTTTTACTGGGCTAGGAGGAATGCTACATAGTTAACCATGAGACCTTGCTGGTTCTACAACAGGGGCTTTGTCACTCCCCTCAGTCTGGAATTTATTCTCTAAGAGTTTGCTCAGAAAATCTTGGCTCCCTCTAATCCAGTAATTCTCAAGCTGTGGTGGCAACCTTTTTGGGAGATGGAACAGCTCTTTCACAGGAATCATAAAGCAGATATCCTGACTATCAGGTATTTAAATTATGATTCACAGAATTAGCAAAATTACAGTCATGAAGTAGCAACAAAATTATTTTAAGGTTGCAGGGGGGAGGGTGACCACAACTTGAAGAACCATATTAAAGGTCACAGCATTAGGAAGGTTGAACACCAGTACTCTAATCCCTTTTGCTACTAATTTGACCCCTGGGAATACTGAAGGCTGAGCTGGTGTTGGCCGTCCATGAGCTGTTTTCTGGCCATGTCTGGGAGAATAATTCTGCCAGTGGAAGCCCTACCACAGAGGCCCAGCCCATGTTCAAGAAAGAATAAGAGCTGTTACTTCTTGTGTGCTCCTCCAGAGCTGGTAAAGTTGGTAGCTTTAAACCATCTCTAAGGATAACCAGGCTAAATTTTAAGAAAAAAGAAATCATGAGCCTGTTTCCTATTTTAACAGGAAAGAAATTTAGCTCGAAGTGAGGAAGTTTGGGTTTTATTTGAAAGAAAGGCTTTGGGGATTAATGCAATTGTGTTCCAACTCTTATCTTGAATTTACTCCAATGTAATGTTGAGTAAGTCTATAAGATGGGGGAAAAAGCTAGTGATATTTTGTTAACAGAATCAGCATGGACGCTAAATGAGTAAATGCTCAGAAACTCCCTGTTTGCTCCCAGTGTACATTAATAACTATTGCTGTTATTATTATTAAAGATCCTTCACTAAGAGATTTAGCAGAGATCTATAAATCATTATCTCCCAGCCTGATTATATAGAAAGATCATTGGAGGTAACCATGGGGGTACAGTGATACCTGCAAGGTGTTGAACCCCAACTTTTCACATACACAGAACCATGCATGCTGAACTTCTGCACAGACAAGGAAGGAACCTGAGAGATGCCTTACATGGTGGCCACAGAGAGCTCAATGGCTTGAAGAAAAGGGTGGTCTGAGGAAGATCCCCCCAATGTAAGTCTACAGTAAGTCAGAGGGCAGAAAATAGAAGGAACTCAGACACTGTCCTAGCAATGTCTAGTGTTCAGGAGTCAAAACATGCAAAAAGAAAAGGTAAACTCAATGGCTACTATGAGATACCTAGAGTAGGAGACCTGGCCACTCGTGGTGTTGGTGTCTTGGGCCTATAAGGGGTTCTTCTAGTCCTCTTTTCTGCCCTGTCTTGTGAGAAAACCTCACTCAGTCTGATTCCATCTGCCTACAAGGATGTAGATGGAGAGAATTTATAGATTTCTTAAAAAAAGCAACACATGCTTTGTTTGTTTCTTCTTGTTTTTTTTTTCTTTTGAATAAGCATGGAAAAATATATGAACAAAAACAACAGCAGCAAAACCAAGTCAGCATTGGCTTTACAATGCCCGCTTTGTTTATCTTCCAAGTGTTTTTTGAGGAATATATACATTTAAATTTGAAATTGTTTTGATTTAAGAAACAAAGTAAGAAGACCGTAACATTTCAATATCAAATAGTAAAACCATAATTATGTAGTTGTTTGGATGAACATATCTACAGACTTAGGTGAAGACTGGGTTATATCTTTGGCTTGAGTGTTGTCATAGACTCCTGTATGCACCCATGGACTCAGTTCAATGTCAGGCCCTAAACATGTACCATACATATATCATGTAACTTTCTTACTTATTCATGTTTTGGGGAGTATCAGTAGTTGGAATTCTATTTTACTATTTACTTGAAATGCTCTTTCTGAAAGGAATGCATGTCTCAAAAAATGGAGATGAAGTTGTCTTATGAGCTTGTTTCTGAGAATTATGCTTACCAGTCACGATCCTTCAATGCGGATTAGTGGGGAATTGTTTAGCATCCAGCTAGTGAGCAAGTTTAATACTTGTTCTACTCCGTCTTTGTTTTGGTTGCAGTTCACTTGTCTCTCAGCTATTCTTCCTCGTGTTTTTCTTCTCTCCTCCTCATTGTTGTCGCCATTACTATTACTATATGTCTTGAACATTTCACAATCTTCCTTCTTCCCTTTATGTATAAAGTTCCTTCAAAATTCATTCATACAGCCCCACATAAGATACCTGTATCTGTCTCACCCCCATGAAGCTCAGGGAATGTTGGGGAAGGATGGAGAGACACAGCTAGTGTGAGAGCTAGGGGATGCGGAAGAGTGTTGTGAACAGTGTGAGGATGGAGGATGTGGAAGAGTGTTGTGAACAGTGTGAGGGTGGAGGATGTGGAAGAGTGTTGTGAACAGTGTGAGGGTGGAGGATGTGGAAGAGTGTTGTGAACGGTGTGAGGATGGAGGATGTGGAAGAGTGTTGTGAACAGTGTGAGGATGGAGGATGTGGAAGAGTGTTGTGAACAGTGTGAGGATGGAGGATGTGGAAGAGTGTTGTGAACAGTGTGAGGATGGAGGATGTGGAAGAGTGTTGTGAACAGTGTGAGAATGGAGGATGTGGAAGAGTGTTGTGAATAGTCATCTTCGAGGCAAGGCACGCTCATCACACTCTTGAACTCACAGCTGTTGTGGTGACCCATGGAGATCAGTCAGCAAGATTGGTCATCATGCCAGCAGGCAGAGCTAAATGAGACTCAGTGGGTACTTCACAAAACCAGGAGATGGCATGAAGGGGAAGAAGCCTGGGGGTTACCTGGGTGGAGGTTTTGTGGGAAGGATTGAGAGTGTATGTGATCAAGATACATTCTTTACATAAAGTGGTCAAATATGTTCTATTGAATTTTCTTTGTCATGGTTCTGCAACAGCTGCTCAGGCCAGTGTCCCCTCCCTTTCAGTACTAGATTTTTATGGCCATTGTTTCAGTATTGAGGATAATTCCCCAGCGCCTCTGACTATGGCTGGATTAGCTTTTTCTTTCTGCTTTGACCCATGCTACTCAATCAGACTGGAATGGGGACCCTATCAATCCCTTCATACATTGACATGGGGAGATTAGTCAACACCAAATCAGGACTTCCTTACTTTGTCCTCTGACTGCTGGCTTTCATGAATTTAGAAACACATTGCTAAATTAAGAAGGAAATGTCTGCATTGTAATGGCGTAAATGAATTCAGACAGATTGTAATAATATATACAGCTTTAATGGGGGAAAATAGACTTACAGAACCACCGGTTCTTGCGGAGAACAGGGAAGCAGAGAGGGTGGTGGGCTCAAGCTCGCTATTATAAGTAAACATTAGCCCGAGGCGAACACGCCCCCTAATGGGCTGGGCTTATCCCTACACTGCATTAGCCAAATAAAGATCTATAACGAACCGTATTTTCAATTATTGAAAACTTGAAAATTAAAAAAAAAATTCACACACACTGAAATTAGGAATGTTCGCTTCTTCTTTCACGATGAGCATGGTGTATTCACGCGCTATACTGTGGGTGAGATCTAGCATTCTCAGGCCCTTCTTTCTTTAATTACCAGCTGGTGGAAGCCAGTGGAAGGCACAGGAGTCCATGTATAAAATAACCATGGGACAGGGTGGGTGTGGAGCCTTTTGAACCACAGAGTTTAATCTTGACCAGCCAGGAGCAAGCCTTGAGATCCTCTCACTGAGGAAAGTGAACACAAGCACGCTTGCCTTTTGAGGCACCAAATAAAAGAAACCTATAAAATTTGTGTGGCACAGTGTCCCAGAAATCAATTATGTAATTTTGTACAATCATATCAGGTAGAGTATCAGCCCATTAGTGAAACTCAGAGCTTTCAAACCTAATGGAGACTATTTGACATTCCTAGGCGAGCTGCCAAAGGCCCCTTTCCAATTGCCAACATGACAATTATTGACACAGACACGTGCAGGCAGGGAAGGGTTTTCAAGAAAATAATTCCAATAATTTTCTACTGTGTTTTAAGCTAAAAGTCAGTAGAAGGCGAGTGGCTAGAATCCTTATGGAATCCATATCTACGAATCCCTTGAGACTTGGAAAAGAAATCGGCACTGTGTGGAATAGCAAGGAGCAGAATGGGGAACAGGGCTCCACATGAAATCCAATTAGCTTGGGAATGAAGAGTTGGCTGTGTGTTTTAGAAATAGCCGGAATGTCACCAACCTACGGATTAAGCCCTCAGGGCTCTCCTTGCCCGATCCACTCTGCATCTTACCACCAGGCTGATCTGTGCAACTTGCATTTCCTCCACTCCTTCAGCCTTGTAACCAATTAGCGCCTCAGCCGCCATCTTGGGGTTTGGGTCTATTGTTTCCTTATCCAGGCCTTCCTTTTCTCTGCTCCCCGAGAGTTGTCATATGGGCCATGGTTCTATCTGGATTCTCTTCCTTTCGTTTCATCCTGAAATGTCTTCTTCATTTACTAACCCAATTCTGCCTGTTCTCTGAAGACTGACTTGAATCCAGTTGTCCAGTATAATTCATAGCAGTTCATACTTCCTGGGGATCCAGTTATGCCAAGGACTATATAACAGGAAGTAATTTATGTTAAATGTATGTATTTGATGCTTCTATGTTTCTCTGATAGATGCATGGATAAATTGATGCATGCCATGAACAAGAGGCTGTTTTCTGCCCGCAGATGGAAAATATGCTCCTTATAGTACAGTTTAATGACTTTTTATTAAAAAATTTAAAATGACATGTCTATTTTTGTGTGCATGCACACACCACAGTGTACCTATGGAGGTCAGAGGACAGTTTGGGAAATCAGTTCTTATTTTATAGCACGTGGATCTCAGGAATTGAACTCAGATCCTCAGGCTTGGCTCTGAGTGCCTTTATCCTTGAACCAGCTTGCTGGCAACTTAATTTAGAGAAAAAGAGATTAAATCTGCATGGAAACTATTACTGTTGTATATTACAGGTAAAAAAAAATCTGATGTCTACCAGGGTTGAGATTCTGTTGTAAATTCATTTAGATTACCAAATACAGATGTGGGTTATGAGCCTCTGACTCTAGAACCCAAGGAAAGTTATATTTTTTCTAGCTTTATCATCCAGTGCTCTCTCTTTCTGTGAGGTCTCCTGATACTTAAATCCCACAAGTAATGAGGCATTAAGGAAGCAGGGGAAATTGGGCTACACCACCCACATGCCTGGCCTCTGCTACCCTCTTCATTCCCGAGGTCTCAACTAGCTCTCCCAAGCACACTAAGGCACATTGTTGAAGTTTCAGTTAAGAAATTGGAGTGCAAAGATGTTAGTGCTTTGCCCAAAGCTACTTGGCTGGTGAATAAGACCCAGGTCTTTCTGCTTCCAGGTCTGGTCTCAGCTGCCTGTTTTCAAGTCACCCCCCCCCCCTTTTTATTGAGACGGGGTCCCTCACTGGCCAGAGACTTGACAATTAGCTTGTGCTGGAGATCTTTGTCTACCCATGATTGGAACTACAAACAAATGCCGGCATACCCTACAGTTTTTAAATAAATTCTTGGGTATTTTATTTATTTATTTATTTATTCATTCATTTATTCATTCATTCATTTATTTATTTATTTATTTATGATTTCTGTCTCTTCCCCGTCACCGCCTCCCATATCCCTCCCCCAATCAACTCCCCCTCTCTCATCAGCCTGAAGAGCAGACCGGGTTCCCTGGCCTGTGGGAAGTCCAAGGACCTCCCACCTCCTTCCAGGTTTAGTAAGGTGAACATCCAAACAGACTAGGCTCCCACAAAGCCAGTATGTGCAGTAGGATCAAAACCCAGTGCCATTGTTCTTGACTTCTCAGCAGTCCTCATTGTCCGCTATGTTCAGCGAGTCCGGTTTTATCCCATGCTTTTTCAGACCCAGTCCAGCTGGCCTTGGTGAGTTCCTGAAAGAACATCCCCATTGTCTCAGTGTGTGGGTGCACCCCTTGTGGTCCTGAGTTCCTTGCTCGTGCTCTCTCTCCTTCTGCTCCTAATTTGGACCTTGGGGTTGTAGTCCGGTGCTCCAATGTGGGACTAGGACTCTGTCTCTGTCTCATGCTCAACTTCCTTAGCGATCAGGGAAATGCAAATCAAGACAACTTTAAGATACCATCTTACACCTGTCAGAATGGCTAAAATCAAAACCACCAATGATAGCCTTTGCTGGAGAGGTTGTGGAGAAAGGGGTACACTCATCCATTGCTGGTGGGAATGCAAACTTGTGCAACCACTTTGGAAAGCAGTGTGGTGGTTTCTTGGATATTGAACTTAACTCTTCATGCTTGCAAGGCAAATACTTTACCATTTGAACTAGCAACTGAGCCCCTGTGTTATTTAGCCTACTGCCATCTTGGTTTCCCATTGCTTACCCATCTTTTTACCTCCATAAGAGACTCTTCAAGGCTGGTGCAGACATCTTCTTATTCAATCTTGACATTAGTCGTGTATCATGCAATTAGAGCCTGTTTTGTCATATGATTCTGCTCCCCAGGCTGGTCCTGGCTATCTGGGGTTGACTTTCACTGACTATAGTGCCTCTGTAGTGACCTGAACTCAAGAAGTGCTCAGGTTTCTTTAGTATAATCATAGGCTCCAAACACCTGACTGTGTGTGCGTGTGCGTGTGCGTGTGCGTGTGTGTGTGTGTGTGTGTGTGTGTGTGTGTGCTGGTTATGGAGGCATGGGCAAAGGAGAAGAGAGTGGTGGGTTAAAAAGATTCTCAGGTGATGGTGGCACACCCCTTTAATCCCAGCATTTGGGAGGCAGAGACAGGTGGATCTCTATGAGTTTGAGGCCAGCCTGGTCCATAAGAGCTAGTTCTAGGACAACCAGGGCTATTGCACAGAGAAACCCTGTCTGAAAGCACCAAAATAATAATAATACCAAAATAGTAATAATAATAACAACAACAATAATAATTCCTGTCTATGTCCTAGAAAGAAAGAATGGGTAAATACCAAAAATCATCTACAGCCACCGCTCTGGCAGATACAACGATTTGAGTCAACCCATCTTCCTGGTCAACTTAGTGGTAGGGCAGTGCTTAGAGCAGCCAGGGCCGAGTACTTCTGTAAACAATGTTATATTTTTCTTATGCCTTCCTTAAGAAGAAATCAGATGAGCTTTCTGTTTATGATGTAAAGCTTTGCCAGGGTGTATGGTGGTAGCACTGCCCAGACACAGTCTCCTGATGCTGTTTACTATATAAAGATCAGGGAAATTAATACATTTCCTACTCTTTACACTGTTAGGTGAGACACTGTGATATTCTATTAGATGGATAATAGTGAAGAGCTATGCAATTTATTTTGCTTTTTACCTTGGCTTATTGGAAATTCAGAGATCAATTTTATACTCAATAATACTTCAAAAATCATACTTAAACAAGGTTTTTGGTACATTGACCCCTCTTACTTATATCCATAAATAAAATTGAAACAATCAATAAATAGTGTTAGTTTCTGACCATAATAGGATGCTTATTGTGCAATTAAGTGACTTTTTCTCCCTCAAAGAAAATCAGTTTGCGTTACATTTGCAGTGTGATATATGTGCCTTTTTTCCCAGTAGCCTCCAGGGAGGGAGACTATGCCAAGAACACTGTGGGCAGTGCCATTCCCTACGCAAGTGGTTTGAACTGTGCGGTGGAGAAATAGAGCTAGACACAAGCAAACAAGCACGGATTCATTTCTCCATGCTCTTGGCTGTGAATATGCTGTGACCAGCTTCTCCAGCTCTTGCTATTGTGATGTTTGTGCCATGACTGATCCGTGGAATAGGAAGATGAAATAAACCCTTTCTCTGCTAAGTTGCTTTTTGTCAGGGTATTTTGCCCTATCAATGGAAACTGAACTAGGGTAGCAGGTGAATTAATATGATTATTGTTATTTATTGGTGCCCTTATTATACAGGGCTACATAATGCCTTTGCCATGCACATATGAAATGAACTTTGAGCATATTCCCCTCACACCTTTCCTTTCTCTCCCTCTTCCTGCTCTCTTTTTCCTTTAGCTCCTCTTGAGCCCAAACAGGTTCGCTTCTACTTTCATGCCAACTATGTGACTTTGTGTATCATATGACTATAGAATTTTATGTATCTGTGAATCCCAGGACCCCAGAATGAGAGAAAATGTATAACATTTGTCTTTCTGAGATCACTTAATTGGCCCAATATGGTTATCTCTAGTTGCATCCATCTTTCTGAAAAGGAACATTGTTCTTTATGCCAAAAATTGCATTCTATGAAATGTTTTGAAGACAGTCTATATCATACATGTAAACACAAATGGTACTGGCATCCAGTGGATGAGTGGTACCTGGAGGAGGAAGGGCAATGATGCTTGAGAATGAAGCAGCCGGGCTCCTTCGGGACCAGGAGACTCTGATTCAGACACCATAAGCAAAGTTTGAAGTGCAAACCAAAGTGAGGAGGCCAGGCTTTCTCCCGGTAGCATCCCTACCAGAGACCAACACAGTGAACTCCTGTCTTGTGACATAGCCAGGGTACTGGGCATAAATCAGGCGGTGAGACTCACAAACTAGGTGATGATTTTGTGGGAGGCAGGAGGCTCTGCACTCAATGAGTATAGATGCCTGTGTTATATGTCTGTTTGCTTGTGCCCCAGAAATATTCTTACACACTACCCAGTGCAGTTTCCCCCTTTTCAAGATCAAGGACAGGTCGGTCCAGGACTAAACTGTGGTCACATAACAAGAGCTGTGTAAACTCAAGAGCATTTCTGGCCCCTTCAATCCTTTGATTCCACTGTTTCACTAGTCCAGGGGCTGGAAATAGACAAAGACAAGGCAAAGGGAAAGCGTCCGTCTGTCCGGGCTGCTGTAACAGAAAGCCATAGCTTGGTAGCTTCAACAGAAAACATCCGCTCCTCACTCTGCACTAAAAGCCAACAGCAAGGGGTTAATAGATTCGGCACCTGGTGAGGTCTCCCTTCCCAGTGTGTGGACATCTTCATGTAAACCCACAAAGCCATAAGAAAGATCTCTCTCTTTGTGTTTCTTCCTATGAGACTCCGATTTCTCACGAATGGCTTCAAAGGCCTCCCTGCAAATGCCACTATGTGAGGGTTTGGATTTCAGAGTGTGGGTTCTGACTGTAAAAGGGAAGGCAGAGGTGAAGCTAATGTGGTGGGGTTGAGAACAGAACATTTGTATCATTTAACCTTGGACAGCGTGTGCAACAAACCACCCCCTCCCTGTTTTTCCAGACTTAGAGCTTAAAGGTAAATCCTTGTTTCAAATATTGAGAAGGTGGTGTGTGTGTGCGTGCGTGTGTGTGTGTGTGTGTGTGAGAGAGAGAGAGAGAGAGAGAGAGAGAGAGAGTATGTGTGTGTGTGTGTGAGAGAGAGAGAGAGAGAGTATATGTGTGTGTGTGTGTGTGTGTGCGTGTGTGTGTGTGTGTGAGAGAGAGAGAGAGAGAGAGAGAGAGAGAGAGAGAGAGAGAGAGAAAGCATCTGTGCATGTGTGGTCTGGTCATGGTGCAAGTCCTAAGTGAGTGGTGTGTCCTTTTGACTGACAACCCAACAGTAGCCCTCTAAGTCGTATGCCCTCTCTGGTGCTGTTTGTTGCTAGAAAACACGGCAGCAAAGGGCAAACCTTATTTTGTTGCGATCTGTTACTGACATTCATCTATGGCATTTACTATAGTAATAGTAATATAGAATATTCAGGCCGGGCTCACTATTTCTTGCATACAGTAGGTGCTGGCAGATTCTGTAGAGATGGAGCATGAGGTGACACCAGAAATTTAATTCTCCCACCTTCAGGAGAGTTAGCAAACCTGACCAGAACCCAAGGATGTGAGACCTTAATTATCTGAGCTCTAAGTTGTCTGACTCACACTGTTTCAAAGATTCCGGTGTGGGGCCTAAACTGATAACAAATTCTTTCCATTAAGGAACTGCTGTCTCCAGTGAGCCTGGCTTCTGAAGCAATTCGGAGTGTAGACACTGGCAGAGTGATAGGAGCACCCATTAAATGATTGCAGGCAGGCTGGACCACCCAAATGAAAGCCCAAGGAAGCCCCATGCTAGGAACAGAGTGTGGGAGAGCCATCACCCTGTTGGGAACTAGAGGGGACGGTAGGCAGGTATTTCCTGATGTGCGCCTCAGCTAGTTCATTGCAGGATTCAGGAGCCCGGTTTTCTGTGTGAAGGGCTGTTAGTGAATCCCCACCCAGACACCCCTAAGAAAAGCACGAGGGAATGGTCACTGCAGAGAACAGGCACAGTTGCCAATCCAACAGTAACGAAAACGCCCTGGCCTCGTGGATATGTAAAAGTGAGCTGGTTGAGACTCTGAGACACTTGCATTTTTCCATGTATTTGGGGAAACGCGCCTATTCTCATAGAGTTGGGGCAGACGGGCTATTAGGAGCAGACTCCAGGGAAAAGCAACGATGGGGGAAGAGCCAAGTATGCACGCTCTCAAAATCTTTAAGGGTGCTGTTCTTCCTGATTTTTATCCACAGTACATTTTCAAGGTTGCACATCTTTGCCCACGTTTTTCTTTCTCTTTTTTGCTGTGAGCAAGGCAGGCAGTCTTCCTACTGTCCGCCGCTACCTGGTGACTCACTTTTTCTCTTGGTGCAGGAGCAAGGTGCCAGATCAGTTATGCGGACGAGGCTTTGCTGAGGACCTTTGGAATTCAGTACATTTCCACCCTCAGAAAACCGCAGATAGCCTCGAACCGCGAGCTCCGCGGATTGGGGTTGTTTTTATTTTTTATTTTTGTGCTCACTGGGGGAAAGTGCACCTTCAAGGTTGCATCCAAAGCAAAGGATTGTCGCTCAGGACTTTTATCCACTTCCGAAGCACTGCGTTCCTTTCAGCCATCATCAAAGGCGCAAGCCTTCATTCAGACTCTTTCATCACTTTAAATAGTCCTCCTGCCTTTGTTGAAGTTTTCTGCCTTTAGAGAGATGAGGTCAAACCTGTTCTGACAGTGGAAATAAAATGGTGGTGTGTGTGTGTGTGGGGGGGGGGGGGCTGCCTGCACCCTTCATGCTTGGAAGCCAAGGCATGGCCAACATCTTCCTTTATTTTAGAGAGAGCTGCTGTGTGGCTGCAGTGATCTCTTAAGACACATCTAAAAAAAAATATATATACGCTTTTATAAAAAATAGAAAATGTTAAGAAAAAGGTCTGTGCTAATATATATATTTCAACAAGTTTTTAGAGAGAAAAATGATCTTTAAACTGTCAGAGAGAGCCAGCCGGGTTCTATTATTCCTGTGTAACAGCAGGGTACGGCAGAGCTTAAGATTTAAGGCAATTTTGACACCTGAAAGCGGAACCGCGCAGCTTTTAAACCCAAAGAGGATTCGGCCTGCTCACTTATTACTTTCCTCATCTTCAAAAGGACAATGTCTGGTTTTTAATCTTTGGCTTTGCAGGAAAGCCATGGGACGTTATTGACTTTAGGAGCACTTCAAGTATACAATCAAGCAGCAGAGAGACAGTGGCGGCAACTCGGGGGCTGCGAGTTCAAACTCACAGCTCTTTGTGGCATCCCCCTCCCTGCTCAGAGGGAATGGGAATGGCCAGAACAAACTGGAAAGGGCTGCCTTGCCTTTAGATGGGAGTCTTTGCAATGAGTTCCCGAGATCCTGAAGCTGTTAGGTGGGGGAAGAACCTTCCTTTCAGGTCCTGTTGTTATTTTTGAATCTGACAGCTCCCTGGGTTCTGTTGGATGGCATGCTCTGCCTCCCTGTAGCCCCTGCAAGCTAAAATAATGAACAAGCAATTAAATCTCATGCTTGAGGGCCTGTGCTGATTGCTTGCGGGAGAGGCAGGCCTGCCTTGCTCACTTCCCCACCCAGGTTCTGTCTCCCTGGGAAGAAAAAAAGCATCAGTTGTTGGCCTGGGTTGATCAACTGCAGAGGGGCTTGGCTTTTAAGAAAGGGACCAAGCAGATAGAAGTGTCTTTGGAATGGGTGGGGGAAAGTGTTTGTATTTCTCTGAGTGCTCTCTGCCTTTCTCTCTCTCTCTCTCTCTCTCTCTCTCTCTTTCTCTCTTGCTCTCCCTCCCTCCCCCTCTCTTTCCCTCCCTCCCCCTCTCTTTCCCTCCTGTGTGTGTGTTGTGTTGTGTGTGTGTGTGTGTGTGCGCGTGTGTGTGTGTTGTGTGTGTCAACTTCAGCTGTTGTTCCTTAGCAGCTGTCTACCCTGTTTTTTGAGACAAGGTCTCTTCCTGGGATGCAAAACTCCCCAACACCCCAGTGCTGGAATTCCCAGCATGCATCACCATGCTGGATTCTCAGGTGGGTTCTGGAAGTGGAACTGAGACCCTCATGTTTACAAGGCAAATGTTTCCTGACAGCTACCTCTCCACTGTTTTTTTGAAAGACTTCTTTGAAAAATATAGTAGGCTTTAGTGTTCTTTTCAAAAAATGTCCTCTAATAAATCCACATTTGCTGTGACTTTGGTTGGTTTGGGTTTAGACTGGTCTTTGCTCAGCTGGTGGAGATGAGGCTGTTGTATTTTTAAATTTCCTATTTATGCTACTCAGCTCTGGTGAGGAGCCATTGGGGACAGTGCTAAAACCCCCAAGGTCACACAACTAGGAAATGGTAGAACCAGATATGGATCTGAGCAGCTGACAGAAGAACTGGACCTTCTGACCTTACGATTCACCTACCTCCATCTTAATTTGAAAAGGAGCTAGTAGTTCAATAAGTAGTCCCTTGCAAGTTGAGTAGAAGGTACTGATATTCTGCTGAGATTCACCCTTGGAATTGGAGTCAGCAAGCTATACTTTAGTATTGCTTCCTGCCTTCCTGGATTTTCCAAGCTCACATGGAGGCTACCAAAAAATAAAATCTCATCATACAAGAGCACATACGGTAAACGCCAGCAAAGAAAATCCCCCAGGGATGTCAGAATGTCTAAAAGAGGAGCCCAGTGGCATAATGGTATTGAGATCAATGGGATGGCTGAGAGAAAGGAAGGAAAGGTGGAGCAGGAAGGTAAGGCTGGAGGTGGGTAGGCAGAGCCAGGCTGTTCGGGTTGTTTAGACGGAAGAGCCCTACAGAGCTGACAGAGAACAGGCAGGGAGGTGACAATATGGTGTCTGCAGAGAAGGGAGTGAGCAGACTGTGATGGGTAGAAAACATAACTCAGTGGACCATGGTGGCTAGATGAACATGTAGCAATAAGGCATATACGGTGTTTACCGGGGAGACGGATGGGGCTTGTGATGGCTGGAGCTGGGGGCAGATCAAAGATGATCTCTTGGTTTCGGACTTGCACACCTAGATGAGTGGGGGCTGGGGGTTACACCATTGAGATGAATACTCTGCGGATGACTTTTAAGGATCTATGGAGGGGGGAGACCCCGTGTGGCGGTGTCAATCAGGGTGTACGCAAGGGTCTGAAGTTCAGCTGAGAGGCAGGAGGAGAGACTGAAGCTGCCAGTGTGGTTCAGATGTCCACTGGAGGAAATGGGAGATTGTAGGACCGCAGCATCATAGTGTCAGCGTGTATCAAGTAGAGAGCATTGGGAGAGGCCAGGGCAACAGAAACACCTGAAAGAGTGGGGCAGCAGGGTGGGAGAGGTGATGCTGGCAGGAAGGACCAGTTGAGGGAGCCAATGCTACCAAGGCCACACAGTTGGATTCTCCGTCATTCTTCCCGTGCTCAGAAATATGTGAGATCACTTCCTGGACCACAGCTCAAAGAACTTAAATTACTTTCTGTAAATCACGGAGCAAGTAGATGGTAAAGCAGGATTTGAATCAGGTTCTCTGGAACCATAGTCACACCCCCCTCCCAGACTTTCTGTATCTTTATTCAATCCTATTCATTTTCTAGAGAAGAGACAATAGAATGGATGACATTTCCGTTTGTTAAGGAACTGCGATGAGAAAAAGAATAACAAAGGGCGTTTAGTGGAGTCTTATAAAATGATTAAAGGTTTTGAATATATGATAAACAGGCTTTTAAGACCCATGGATCTGACCCCTTATTAGGCTGTTTATTTCATGACTGACAGCTCAGCTAAAACAATTGCCGAGGGACTGCATGCATCTTCTGCTTCAATTACTTTCAGGGCCAATTTGCTAAAGATGATTTTTCTGAAGTTAGCCAATGTAATTCAAAACCAGAGTAGGTAAAATACAGGCCAGTCATTGAGGATGCATGCAGAATCTCACAGCAGGGGCTAAGAGAATTAAACTGAATGGGGGACTTTTATTTCTCCCGTCATTATATAGACCGGAAATTGAGGCAAACAGGTCAAGTGAATGCTGGCTGACTGCAAAGGCAATCTTAAAAATTCGCCTTTCCATTTAGGCCTGTACCCCACTATTTTTTATTGGATTATTTGTTCTTTGGATGGCAAGCTCAAGAACAACAGTTATTTTTTAATAGTTGAAAAGGGGAAATTCATGCTACAAGAGTGGGAGGTCAAAAATCCAATCGGCGGCGGGCACCGCGCAGAGAGAGAGTGCGCCTGTGTCCTACCAGTTTTGCTACCTGGGCTACAGGTAGCCACACCCTAACTAGATGTGATTGGTTGATAGTTTCCCTATTAAGGACCCTAAGAGAGACATACATGAATCTAATCTACATGGGAAGTAGAAAAAGACAAGGTCTCCTGAGTAAATTGGGAGCATGGAGACCATGGGAGAGGGTGGAAGGAGAGGGGAGAGCATGGGGACCATGGGAGAGGGTGGAAGGAGAGGGGAGAGGAAGGGAAGGGAGTGGAGAAAAATACACAGCTCAATAAAAACAATAAAAGAAATTTACCTTTCCAAAATCATGTATGCATCAAGAAAATGGAAACATGGACTTGAGATTTCTAAGTATTCTGGTGTTCCTGGTACTGAAGCATGAATCATCCAGTTTGTCATATTTGCTGGCTAGAAAGTTGCATAGTGACTTGGGATGGATGCTGACAATGTCTTCTGAATACAGGAAGATATTTAAACAGGCTAGTGAAACAAAGTCTTGAAAATACCTAAGATTGAAAGAGTTAACAGAAAGAGAAAGAACCTCGTTGCATTGGATGACTGCATTTTGAGGGTCTTCTATGCCCTGGGCTAACTATCTTTGACTCTACCATGTTCTCCATGGCAGATGATCCAGTGAGCAGGATCCACCTAAGAGCATGGGCCTTTCTCTCTATCTCTCTCTTTCTTCCCCCCTCCTTCCCTTTCCCACCAAGGACTGAGTCTTACTCATCTTTACACCCTTGTACTCATTTGTCTAGGCCACAATAGACCTGAAGTAAAAGCATTAGAAGATTAAAGATGTAAATGGACATCAGGGAAGGAGAGAATTAAGAAGGCCATAGAAGGGAGGGGGGATGACTTTGGTCCTTGTAACAGAAGAGAGGGACATGGACAACAATGGTCTCTCAGAAGCTTTACTGGTGACCTGGCTTGAGTGTGACCCTCAGGCCTGAAATGACATTGGCAGAAAGGAACTCTAGTCTTTGGGTTTAAAGGAAGGGAGATTCACTTAAGATGGGTGCCAGTGGTAAGAAAACCTTCACCATGCACCCAGCATAGCAGGGCTAGGGGACAAGAGCCCAGCTCAGCAACAACAGGGAAAAATGAGACACCGATTCAAAAGTCCAATTTTTAACCTGCTAGGTTTATCTAAACTCATTTTGGGAGATGCTTCCAATTAATGGAATTTCGTCTTTAGGTTTCTACATATTTGAGAAAACCTAGTGGGTTCTTGAAGCCGAATAAGCACATGGTAGCTAACCTCCAACCACACAATGGAAGATGTCTAGCAAATGAAGGGAAAGACTGGGCTCAAGGTGAGGCCCTTGTAGTGTGGCCTCTTCTCATGCTAATTTTGTTGTTGTGGGTCCTGGAAAGGGGTATCACCTGGGATAGGCATTATCCTCAGAAAATGGTCCTCCGATTGTCCTGAAGTTCAGAGATGCTGCAGGCGTCTCTACATCTTCCTGTCCTTTGAGGGTCAAACAACACTCTAGCTTAAAAACTTTCCCTGCCAGGGGCATTCATTAATTAACTACATAATTATATTAATTAATTAAAGAAGGATTATTATAATTTACTGAGATCTACATAAATTAGATGATTGAAAGAGTTTACTTTTTATGTTTTCAGCTTCATGGTGCCCAGCGTAATGGGGTCCCAAACTAGCCAAACAAGGAAAGATGAAGACTGGAGCTGGGCAATCATGTTGTTTAAGCCTGTGAACATCAAAGTAGTGGCAGTATGCGATCTATCTGTATATCTTGACATAGGCTCTAGAAGGTGCTACTATAGAGCATATTTGAATTGGTTCTAAGTTTCTAATGTTAAGAAGAATGGTTTGTGGGGCTGAAGAGAAAGCTCAATGGTTAAAGACACTTGCTGCTCAATCATAAAGCGTTCAGGTGCCAGCAAACCCTGCAGGTACACCAGTGTTGGGCATCTCACAGATGTTTATAACTGCAGCTTCAATGTATCTTACCCTTGTCTGGTCTCTGCAGGTTGCCCCCACTACACACACATACACACACACACACACACACACACACACACGCACACACACGCACACACACACACTTAAGAAACAATGGTGGTTTATGGATTTTCTTCAGTGTGGGGGAAGGAATAAGATGCAGGAAAGACTCGGTTTTCTGTACAAATTGAGAAGCAAAACGTCAAACTGGATATCCGGTTTCAAGTCAGACAGTTGAGTGTGTCTCTGACGTCTGATGAGTGTATTAATGCCCTTTGGTGTATAAAATGATATTCTCTAAAGACTTCTGTGTGGGTGAAGAAAGACACATATGTGCTGTGTTAGCGTGTCTTGCAGGGGCACACCCTTGGCCCACAAGAGTATGAAGTATCACCAGTTATCTTTGTTTCATTTTCTCCAATGTCCATGCTTGTTACCACAATATAATCCACTCCTTTGTCTCTTCACTCAGAAGCTGCCGTGTGGGTACTTTTGTCCTTCCTTTCTGTATGACTGTCTCCCGAGATTTGCTGATACTGGTTGAATACAAGGATGAATCTGAAAAATGTTTTCAGATGTGTATTATCTAAGAAAGAAAAAAAAAAAGTAGGTGGAGAGTACAGTTTGGATGCCACAGAATACAGAGGGTGGAATGCATCCAAACCTTCCGAAATTCATCCGTGGGTCATTTTCTTATTCAGGATGAACTTTCAGGCTCTGACAGAGATCTAAAATTTGTGTTTACCTTGAAGAGCTTTTTAATTCACTGGAATGGCTTTGAACGTGTCCAGGACTGCGCCATGCCACTTCCTCCCTCATTAAAGTCATCATGTGGGGCAGAATTCCTACGCTACTCAAATTGATTTCTCCTATGTTGATGATTGATTTGCCGTGAATGCATCCACTACGCGATGACTCATGAGCAAAGACATCTGTACGTCAGCTGACATGCATACCCCAGACCTCAAGAGCAATGCGGGGTGCCTTCTGTAGGACTCCTAAGCTCACACTCAAGCACCTGCATAGAGTTAAGCTGACCAAAATTTAGACCCTATTTTTTAACATCGAATAGTGTGTAGTCTGAGTTTGCTACCATCAGCTTCCCGAGCAGGCTGGTACAAACCCGTTTTCATCTCTCTGCTGTTCTGTGGTTTTTTTTTCAGCACTGTTCAAACTAGCTGTTAACATTTCAGAGGAAAGTGAAGGTAGAGCCCAGTGGGCACCAGGTTGGGAAGCTCGGAGCATCTAGCTCCTTGCCTGTGCCTGGTTTCTTCTCCCTGTGCACATCTTGGCTTTCTAGTGATACAAATTCAGTATAAATGTTGCTACTTACCCACCTGTCAAGCATGGTGTGAGAATGAGTAAGAATATCCGAGCCATATTTTTGCTCCTTGGAAGAAAGGTGCTATATAAATACAAAGTGTGATTTCATTAAATGTTCTCATATGATCACAGCATATGTTAAATTCAATTTCCTTGACCAATTTTATAAATAAATTTTGGTGTTACAATATGGTTGTTTTTATGGTGAGTATGTGTGTATCCTACACTCTGGGCTTTATTTTCTGTCTGGGTGATGTAACGTATCAACATTTAAGAAAAACAAAGGCACTGTTCGAGAGAGATCATGCAACTATTGCACAGAGTTCTTCGCTTGTTGTGTTTAAGATAAATGTGAATGAATTTCATACAGAATATAAAGGGTAGAAAATGTATATCCATATAATATAATTGTAAAACTATAGTTTGGGACTGGAGATATGTCTCAGTTCTAGAGTGCTTGCCTAGCACGCATAAAGCCTTGAGTTTGGTCCCCAGAATTCCGTAAATGAGGTGTGATACTGCACAGTTGTCATCCCAACACTTGAGAGGTAGAGGCACGTGGACCAAGAGTTCAAGGCTTGTCTCAGCTATATAGTGAGTTTGGGATCAACCTGGGATACAGGAGAGCCCATCTAAAGAAAAGCAGGCTAGTTTGGGTCAATGACTTGTTTTTCTGATAAATTGTTGTAAGTGGTTGACAACATGCATGGCAAAGGCACCAATTATGTGGCTGAACATAAACCACTGAACTTTTGGGGCCAGAGATGATACTGGCTGTGTCCTGCAGAGAGTTCTGGCACCCAGGCTTATCCTGAGTAAGAGACATTGTGAGTTCCTGCCCTAGATCACCAAGCGGAGCCACCTCATGCTCTTGAAGAGGTGGAAGGGAGTGCCTTACTTCACGGTGGCATATCCAGGAACGCAGGAGTGATAGAATCATGGAAGCGTGGTGCAGCCACAGCGCGATGCAGTCACTTAGAGTTAATCAGCCTGTGAGAGGCAGAGAACACTTGGGAGTAGGGATAAAGCATCCTCAGTAGCCTCATGTCCATCTCTCACTCCTTTGGCGGCGAGTTCAGTTCCTCCTTCTTAGGTCTCTGCTGCTGCACCTCCCTGTTAATCATCTTTAGTCTTACATGTTTTTTTTTGGTTTTTTGTTTGTTTGTTTTTTTTTTTTTTTTTTTTTACTTTTCTTCTTCTTCTTAAACACGTGAAATGATTGTAGGTTACTGAAGAGTTCCCCGAGTACCAGGTGCTCCCGTAATGAATCCCCTGATGTTACTGTCCGTGCAGCATCCTTACCAAAATTAAGAGGTTAGCAATCACAGTACTGCCAGCTCAACTGCTGACCTCATTTGGATTTTTCACTTTTTCCATTAATGTGTTATTTTCTACTCTAGAATCTCATAACCCATTCGGTCATCATGCCAACCCACTTCCTCCCAGTCTGAGGCCATTTCTCTTTGTCTTTCTGGGCTAAAAGCATTTTGAGGAATTCTCTACAATGTCTCTTCATCTGAATTTATCAGAATATGCTGCGCTAGCTTTCTGTTGTTATGGTAACATGACTGAAAAAGTCAGCATGAAGGAAGAAAGATTCATGCTGGCTCCTGGTTCCAGGGTTTTGACCTTATTCTGTTGCTCTTGGGCTGTGGTGAGGTGGTACCCCATGGTGGGAATATGTAGTGAGCAATGCTGCTCACTCTGTGGCAGTCAAGAAACTGAGAGAAAGAAGAGAAGGCAGGGAGAGAGACAGAGACAAAGATAGTCAATCAGAGAAACAGATACAGAGAGGGACAGAAACAGAGGCACAGGAGAGCAGAGGAGAAGGAAGAAAAGAAGAGAAGGGAAGGGAGGATGAAGAGGATGAAAAGGAAAAAATTGAGTCGAGTGGAGAGATGGGTTGGGTCTCAATCCCTTCTTCCAGGACATGATTCTAATGACTGAACTTCCTCCCCCACCTTATTTACTAAGGGTTCCCCTCACGATAGGACCATTCGCCAAAGACCTAGCCTTCAACAAGAATCTGGGACTTATTTAATACTCAGATCGCACTACAAGCTGAGGTTATAGGTGCTGGGGAAAGACACCATTGAAAGGCTCTGCTCCTATCATTGAACATATCAGGCTTTACATTGTTTCAGATGACGTGAACCTTGTTCCCTGACTTTAAGTGGTATTTGGTGGTTTTCTCCCCGAGAGAGTCAAGGTATTAATTCTTTCCTCTTATCTAGTTGTGAGAAACAGGCCACTAGGTTTAGTCATAGGGGAGAAGTAGCAAAGGATTTTGTGGTCATGTTCTGAATAGGAATTAATGAGTTTCCTATAAGATATAAATAAGATACCCATTTATTATGGTTATATTTATGGCTTTTTTTTGGCTTAGAATGCTACAACAGTTGTTTTTTTTTTTTGTTTTTTTGTTTTTTTTTGATTTTTTTCGAGACAGGGTTTCTCTGTAGTTTTTTGTGCCTGTCCCGGAACTAGCTCTTGTAGACCAGGCTGGCCTCGAACTCACAAAGATCCGCCTGCCTCTGCCTCCCGAGTGCTGGGATTAAAGGCGTGTGCCACCACCGCCTGGCCTACAACAGTTGTTCTGAAGTAGGGTTTCTATTGAATTTAGGTCTTTCCTTGGGTGGTGGTTGATATACTTTCTTGATGCTGCATAAGGCTGGTATTCACAAGGAAGCAACTGATGCTCTCCAGCCGGCTGGGCTGCCAGGCTGCCGGGTAGAAGGGTGCAGTGAATACTTGCTCGGCTTCCTGTGGGCTGGTCAGCTGGATTCTGCTGAAGTGTAGGAAGAGCTGTATCCTGCATCTTTTGAAATCTGGTCTACTCATTTATCACTTATCAACATGTCTTGGCTGGCAGCAATGACTATTTCCTTCTCATCTTAAGGGGGTTTCCTAACTACTGATTCCTTTTGTATTTCTTTTATTTTTTTTTAAATTCCTGAAGATAAAAGAGTAAATTTATCCATGTACTTAAATAGACTATGTAACTTGTATTGGCACACAGAGAATTAAGTTTCATTATGGATTTTTGTTCTTTGTCTACACACCTTCTTTGTTGCTATCTGAGATTTCATATACTCTCATAAATTCATTAATCTCTGAGTATTTCATACAATGTGTTTTGATCATGCGCATCTCCAGCTCCTCCCAGATCACCCCCCATTTCCCAACCCAACCTAACTTTGCGTCTTTTTTTTTTTTATTTAGCCCATCAGTCCAACATACGTTGCCCATATATTCTGAGATGTGTGACTTTCCACGGGAGCATCATTGACCTATCAGGGGCTATACAATTAATGAAAATTGACTCTCTCTCACTCCCCCAGAAGTCAACAGTTGCCAATAGCTCCTGATAATAGCTCCTGATAATAGGGGTGGAACTGTGTACCCACCTCAGCTTTCCCTGTTGGGATGCAAAGGTCTTATGCATGCTCCTGCAACCACTTTAAATTCCTACGTGCAGTTGCTCTGCCATGTTGGGAGACACTGCTTCCTTGCAGGCATCGACAACCTCTGGTTCTTACAGTCTTTCTGCCCCATTTAACAGCAAGATTCCTGAGCCTCAGAAGGAGGTGAAGAAGACATCCCATTTAGGGCCAAGTATTCCTGCATCTTGGTCAGTTGTAGCTTGCTATATTTATCACTAGCTACTGCAAGCAGAAGCTTCTCTGACAAGGGTTTGGAGCTGCATCAATCCAAATGGGGACAGGAGCAGAGGTGGGGTGGAAAGGCATTCCCAGGATACATGGTCCTTGGGCAGGTCTGTGGTGGCTGTTTTTGTGTTTATCAATTAGGCTGTTTACATTTACCAATCAATTCCATAAGAAAGGTTGCTCCTCTCTCTCTTGTTTATTCATTTAATCCATTGTCTATTTATATCTGTGTGTGTCTACGTGTATTGGTTTCATTCACTAGGTAGCTGTTCAATTTCATTGTGATTTACTGTTGTGATGGATTGATTGCACCCTCCAGCACCCATATTAAAATTTAATTGCCATTGTGATGATATTAACTAGTGGGACTTTAAAGAGTTGACTGAGTCCTGGGGAGTTCTGCCCTCATGAATGGATTAATGCCATCATGGTTGGAACTTAGTTAGTTACCAGGGGACTGATCACATTGTAAAAGTGAGTTGGCCTGATTTCCTCTCCCTTTGTGCTCACTTGTCCTTCTGCCATATTATAATGTGCCATGAAGGCTCTTGCTAGATGCTGGCATCATGCCCTCAGACCTCTCAGCCTTCCTGAGCCATTAGTCAAATAAATATCATTTGTGTGTAAATTACCCTGCTTTGTAGTACTCTGTTACGGCAGCACAAAATGGCCCCAGATATTACGTTGCTCAAATCATGTTAGCTCTGGCCATTGAGAGCTTTTCAGATTGGTTCTTGGGTCCTATTGACATGCCCTCATCTTAAAAGAACAATGTGCTCCTAAGCACTTCTTTGCCACTAAAACATATTCTAGGATATATTATGTTCTCTTTGCCCTGTTCCTGAAGTCACATCGAACTTGCTTTGGTGTGGTTTCCATTCTCACAGGCATGATGAAACTGAATCAAAGAGAACTACTTAAGTGTCATGATTTCTGGACACAGTGAAACTGAGATTCGGTGGTTGTTTTAAGCCATGATATTTTGGGATAATTTGTTACACAGCAACAGCTCACTGATGTATTTGTATGCAATACCTCAAAAATGGATATTTGGCACTGAAAGCGAAAAATGGGCCACATCCTTGAAGGACAACCAAGGAGAGAATGATAGTTTGAAGATCCATCCAGGATTTGAAAGACAATGAGGGAGATCTTACTGTGAACTGTGCTGGGTATGTGGGGACAGGTTTGTCAAGACTGTTACCTATGTTAGTATTGAGACAAAAAAAAGGCATGCTTTGTGAACCAGGTGGTCTAACATGAATGAGCTTCCATTAGACAGGAACAGTGTTTCAAGGATGGTTTTACTTGTGAGAGGAAACAGAGGCAAACAAGGGAAGACTTCCTCAGAAAGGAAGCTGGACTTGATGATGTAGGAAATTCCTTGCCTCCCTGAGTGAAAGATGATGCTGAAATTAAGAAAGATGCCCTGGTAAAGACCCATCTGGAACCTTCCTGAGAAACATGCTTGTGCAGAGATTACAACCTTGCAGACAGACAACAGCTAAACAAAGGTCTTCCCTCGGATATGGCTTCTGATTTTACAGAAGAATCCGATCTGAAATCTTTACTGCACAGAAATCAGGGCAATAATGGCTCTGGTTTGTGTGCTTTTAGCATTATGGTAATGGTCTGTTACTATGAAGGAGTGTGTGGGGGAACATTTGGTACAAGATAGTTGCTTTCACCTTCATGAGGAAGAAATACAACAAATCTTGGTGAATTTGTAAGGGGTTGAATGGAATGCATCCATCAGAACACACCTTCAGCAGGCCATCTGGCCTGCATAGACAGAAGAGTCCAAAGAGAGAGCCAGTTGGGATAGCACAGGGATCCATGGCCTCAGGGAGAAGCATTTGTCTTTTCTGTTTCCTTTTCCATGGAGAATTGCTGAGCCAATTGCCAATTTCTTTAAGAACAGCTTACCAAGCTTGGGGCATCTGAAGAGTTGCCTAAGCTACCCAAGCTGAGATAAGGTATCGTCTCCCATAGACTCTGAAGTCAGAGAGAATGCAGGGACATAAAGATTGCCATGTCTTGACTGAAGGAGATAGAAGTCAGAGGGACACAGACACTACAGAGGGTGATAGTGGGGAAGAAGAGAGTGCAGATTATGCTCAAGTATCTGGGTCAGTGAGGCTGTATCTTAAGTCTGTCTGCAGAAAGTTTTAGGGCCAACTACCTCCTGATCCCTATGCAGGTAAAATGGCATAGTATATAAGCTGCACCTCCGCCTTGAGGACACCAGAATCTGGAAAGACATTGACCGAGCCAGGTCCAGCTTAGAGGTCCCTGTCAGATTCACTGACAGGACTTAAATGGGCTCTAGACTTAGATCAACATTGGGAGCCCTTCCACAAGCAGGGGAAAACAGCCAGCTGGCGTGAGGATGAGAGAGCACCCACAGCTCCAAGAGAAATTAAAAAAAAAAAAGGGTCATGTTTCTTTCTACCTTTCTTCTCACTTGCTCAGAAGCAGGTGGGGATGGTAGACGAGGATGAGCTGAGCCAGGAGAGAAAGTCCTCTCTTGCCTTGAGCTACAAGACCAATATAGACTGAGAGATGAGAGAAACTGAATTGGACAGGACATTAAACCTCTAGTTTATGCTAGAAATTAAATGTTTATTTGTTTAATTTTGTTGCCAGACAAAGCATTTATGCCTTTCAAAACTTCATACTATCCTTCCTCAAGACAAAAAGTTTGATTCCTCATAATTGTACTGAATGACAAGAATAAGACCATTATGGAAAAGATTCCAAATGTAGCAAGTTTGTCTGAGCTGGTGTGTGGTGTGGTGACCAAAGGGAGGCCTCCTATATACCAAGAGGCTGTGTGGGAGAAAACAGTACCTATTTTTTTGTATGTGTGTGTGTGTGTTCCCATGGATGTTGTACCAGTTCCTGAAGGAGCTACATAGTTTTGGTTCATCTTTGTTTTCTGGTAACTTTCTGGCTGTTTTCCCAGGTGGTCTGATCAGGATTCAATTAGAGGACCTCTCAATGTCATTGTCAACCATGAGGATATCACATTTGTTATCATAGCCTAAGACTGCTCATGCTGAGTTTGGAAGTCAATGCAACCTGAGAAAGAGAGAGAGAGCGGGAGAGAGAGAGAGAAAGAACATTTAAAATTGTGAAGATTTCTATACATTTTTATTATAATTATTTTGGTTTTTCGAGACAGGGTTTCTCTGTACCTTTGGAGCTTGTCCTGGAACTAGCTCTTGTAGACCAGGCTGGCCTCAAACTCACAGAGATTCACCTGCCTCTGCCTCCTGAGTGCTGGGATTAAAGGCATGTGCCACCACCGCCTGGCTATTAAATTATTTTTACATACAGCAGGATCATTAAGATTTACTGTGTAAGTTTGGCTCTTGCTTTGAAGTCATTAAGATTTTCTTGGCCTCCTGATTGGTACTGATAATGGGTGGTTCTTGTCCCCACTTGGCATCCTCTGCTAGTCAGCTAGCCATACTTTATTACTTAGGATAGAGGTTCAGGGGCTCAGATGGAGACTAGATATAATCGTGAATCAGGCAAGGTGGGAATTTATTTCTTTTTTACTAAATGTTTGGGTGTAATATATCTAGGGTAGCAAGAAGGCTTCCATGGGGTCTAAAAGCTGGGTGTCTCCTAACGCGATCCTGCCATCCCTTGAACTGAGTTGCTTGCCCGACAAGTTCATATCACACATGCCAGGCACACACTTTACCAATAAGTCCCACCTCCAGCAAAGCATCCTTCAAGGCATTAATCCCAGAGATAGTGTCTGTCCTCATCCTATTGGAGAGAACTTGATTGTATGAGCACATTAGTATAAGGCTAAAATAGGTAGCATGTTTCTTTCTTTTTATTCTTTGCATCGTCTGTTCAGCTGAAGATTCACATTCTCTCCCTTTCTCTGTGGTGTTTGTATGTGTTTGTGTGAGTACAAGTATATGTCCAAGTGTATTTGTGTGTGTTTACACATGTACATATGTGCCCACGCATGTGGAGGACAGAGGTCAATGTTGGGTGTCTCCCCGCTAGCGCTCTTCCTTTCTGCCTAAGATGGAGTCTCTTCCTGAGCCTGGACTTTGTCAGCTCAGCTAGAATGGCTACCTAGAAAGCCCCAGGGCTTCCTTCCGTCTCTGCTTCCGCAGCACTGGGGTCATAGGTGCATACCACGGCATCTTAGGTGACATTGAGCAGTTCTTGTCAGGCATGCTTTCTGTGTCTATATGTAGGTCACTAGTGATAGTCTTAACTTTCCTTTGTATGTTTCTTACAGTAGGTTTTAATCTTCGTGCTTATACTGTTTCTTTGATTAATACCATAGGGTTGTAGATTTCAGAGCCACAAACACCTAGATGCCTAATCAAGTTCAGTCCATGTTTTTCCAGCTTTCCCAAAGGACCACATCACGCTGTTCTTTCCCAGCTTTTCAACTGGAATCTGGATACAGTACAACTGTGGTCCTTCTGGTTATCAACACAGGAAAAAGCTAGTCAGCTCACTTACCCTCCTGCACCCAAAGTTTTTCCTTTAACAACTCTGATTCTGACTTCTAAGGGCTCCCAACCACCTGCGTTACAATCCTGTCCAAACAATTGTCAAGGAAATCCAGTTCAGCTTTGTCCATCTGTAACTTCTGGATTTCATGCTGTTAGCAGTTTTGTAAGTCAAATGGATTTCTCCCAACGTGTCCATTTCCAGCTTGCAGATACCTGTGATGCTTTTATTACTCCTTAATATAATAGACACTAAGTCAGTCACACTTGCGAATCCTTTCATTGCCATGGGGTCTTGATTTGCCTGGACTAACTTAACAGCATATCAAAGTCTAGGTGACTTAAGTGGCAGAGCTTTATTTCCTACTGTTCTAGAGGCTGGCCATTCAAGGTCATGGTGTTAGTTGATGTCATTGATGCTAGGGGAGCTTTTTTCTTGGCTTGCAGATAGTTTTCTTGTTGTGTCTTCCTGTGATTGTTCTGCTGCTGTGGACACAACGCCTTTCGTCTGTTCACATGTCTGCATTCTCCTTTTTGGGGAATGACACCAGTCAGACCCACCCTAACAGTCTCATTTTAATTCAATCACTCCCTCAAGGGTCCTGTTATGATCTCAAGTTATATTCTGAGCTGTCTTGGGTAGATAGGCCTTCAATATAAGAATTTTGGAGAGATACAATTCAGCCTGTAATATGCTTTGAGTGTATTCTGGGATTAAAATCATGATTAAAGCAAAAGGGGTCGAGGGGTTTCTTCTTGCAGGTAATTGGGAGAGTTTAGAAGTAAAAAATATTGTCCAAGGCCTTGTTACAATGAGGTCTGGCAGAAAGACCATCAAGGTTTCACTTCAGACCTATTCAAGAGTCAGAATGTTCCTCCAATAAGACCTCCCCCTTGTTGGCTTACGCACCCATGGCTGCTTGAGAATGGTTAGGTTAAGGACCCAATAATGAGTCTCCAAGTGAGTTTCTCTTCTGCTCATGAGTTCCTGAGAAGTGGTGATACAGACAGAACAACTGCACAGGAACGGACTTATAGGGAAAAAGCTAGTGAAGGGAACTTTCTAGATGACTGGACAGGCACATGGGTCAGACCAAAATTACCATGTGTCTTCCTACACACAAATGCTAATCTTAGGTATAATTTTTTTTTTTTTGCCAACTCCATGTAAGGAAGAGATGGAAAGTGGGAGGTTGACATATCAGCTCTCCCACTGTTTTTCCGTTCTCAGGTTGTGGCTAGACCATCCCAAGGAGTAAGTTCAGATGGAGGGGTGAGAGGGTGCCTAACCTGGCCTGCTTTTGTCACTCTGTATAGCAAGTGGGGATGCTATATAGTGGTACTCCTGCATCTAAATCCAGGACAGACGGCAGATGCTTTCTCTCCCAAGAGAGCCACATTTATTATTCTTAGTTTCTAGTTGGCAAGGCACTAAGATTTTTGGGGTTGGGTTCTACAATGTCCATAAATGAAGAACAAAAGTACTTCTAAAACCAGGTTGCCTTGGAACACTTGGGTAAACCTTGAATTTTCCTCACCTCATTTTCTTTCTTTTTAATTAAAAAAATATAATAAATTCTGGTCATGGTTCCCCTTCTTTTCCCAGATCCTCCCCACCTACCCACATAGTAGACAACCAACACAAAATGAACTCACCTCCTTTTCTTCATCCTCCTCCTCCTCCACACCTTTTCCTCATGCAATTCAGATTTCAAGGAAGGTCTTTTTCCTTCCATGAAGTTTTCATTTTATTCTCATAACTGTATTAGGAGCTCTACTCATTGGTGACAAGTTTGACTATGGTACTCATCTGCTCCTCCCCACTGGACTCTGAGATGACTGACACTGTCCCTTATCACACTCACGGCAGCTTTTCATGGGTGTGGGTGTCAAGCCATAGAAGCGTCTGTTTCAGCTTTTCACTCAGTCCATTTCACAGCAGACATTGCTGTATTATTGTAACAATATTACATAATGGCAAAAGCCTCCCTAAACATCTGTTGTCAAAGCATTTAATCCACAGCTCAAGTACTGAAATGTGTTTCTTTCTCAACCACTGTTTTAAAAAGTTGTCTTCTTTCTTATTTTTTTCTTAGTAGCAATCTACGTAAAGCTGATTTCCAGCACAGAAAGGTCAACAAATGGAAGATTTGTTGTCATTTAGCAAAAGTAAGGCGTAGCTCTTCTGACAATTTAACAGTTATTTTAAGTAACTCTCCACTGCTAAGCAACGGATCTTTGTAGAATAATTGATTTTTGTAATGTTTTCCCTAATTTATGATAAAAAAATTTGGGCAAGTGATGTGGGATTCCCTTTGTATGCTATGAATGCACATTGATTAATAAAGAAACTGCTTTGGACCTATAGCATGGAAGAACTTAGCTAGGTGGGGAAAACTAAACTGAATGCTGGGAAAAAGAAGGCAGAGTCAGGGAGAAGCCATGTAGCCCCACTGGAGACAGACACACCAGAACCTTGCCCATAGGCCATGACACTCGTGGTAAAATATAAAATAATGGAAATGGGTTAAATTTAGATGTAAAAGCTAGCCAATAAGAAGCTAGGGCTAATGGGCCAAGCAGTAATTTAATTAATACAGTGTCTGTGTGGTTATTTTGGGAGTCTGGGCAGCCGGGAAATGAGCGAGTGACCAAGTGGCCTTTTACTACAGGCAAGTTCACAATCAACTTTGTTTTCTTTTTGTGTAAATGTTGTGCTGTATTTTAAAGGTATTATTTTAAGAACATAAGCCATAGATATGGTAATATGTAGCCCCTTTGTACCTCTGGATTTATGTTCTTTGCTTTAGTGATCCTGTAAATGATATGGTAGGTGTATTTAACACAGAGTGCTATCTCTGTAAACGTAATTGGGTGCATTCTGAAGGATCTCTGGTCAAGGAAAACTCATTCGTTTTGTGATATCTCATCTTTAGTGGCTCCTGCCTCCCAACATAAATACTAAGGGTGCCAAGGTCAGTTTGCATGTCAAGTGTGTGCCAGGATTAATTTCTCTTTCTTTCTTAACTGGTTGGTAAAGAAGTTTAAAAGTGTTTGATCTCAAGTCCTGGAGGATAAGCCCCTCTGTCATATTTAAAGCTCCTGACACATTTGAGTTTATTTCTTGCTCTTTCTTAGTAGTACATTTATCTATGTTTCTATCCTAGTGTTTATCACACACAGCCTTAATTAACCTAACTTCTAAAGAAGCTACAGAGACAGAAAAATGAGGAGTTTGAGGTAGATCTAAAAAATTCATTAGGTAGGTATTACGTAGTTCATATACTAAACAAATATTAAATTAAACACAAGTTATGAAGAGGCAATCTGGAGATTACAAGGCTCATGGTTACAACACAGATTCAGGCAGGAGAAAAACATATACATTCAAATACATCTTGGCAAAATTCACCAATGATAAAGAGTAAAAGCTCATGGGCTTTGAGGCATAAAGAACAGATTATCTCTGGAATAGATTTGTAACCTTTTAATATTGCATTAAAATGATGTTTATTGCAGATAAGATGTCTTACTTTAATGATCCAAAATCCAACAATATTGATAAACCTTTTATTACCATTGGCAATGATTTTTTGATTTTTAAATATTGTATAATATAATTTTATTATCCATAAAATACATATTATGTATTTATTTTAGTTCATTGAACATTTGGTAGTAATAAGCTTTCAGAACCATTTGCAATAAAATGACACAACAGAATTTTTTAAAGTGTCTTTTATCAATAGTTGTCAGGATTGCTGTAGATTTTTGGTAAAAATCCCTATTAGAATTTTTTTACAATCACCCTCTTCTTTAGCATATTAGATTATTTTTTATTAATGAGCTATTGAGCTTTAAATTGAAATTTTAATTCTTTGATTTTATCACTTTTCTCTTTTAATGTATTATGTGTGAATTTTTTTTGAATAGCAAATCATCCTTACTTTACTAGATAAATTCTAATTTTTGTATTTATTTAAAAATAACTTTTATTATTCATTATTTGAAAATTTCCTACACATACACATTGTATTTTTTAGTATATTACCCCCTCTTGCTCTTCAACTCACATAAGAACCTTCTGACCACATCCTTCTCCCAACTCTTGTCCTCTTTACATAACCCATGTATATGTATACACATAGGTCCTCCAGTAAGGATGGACACCTTGAAGAGTTACCTCTGTGAAGAAAACTAACTTCCTACCACAGTAACTTTCAGTCACCAAGGCTCCTCAGGTAGGGATGGGGCTTCCTGAGTGTGCTACACTGGATCTTGACTAGCTTCATCTTGTGTAGGTCTTATGTATGCGAATACAAATGCTTTCAGCTTATGGGTGTGATGGCCCTGTCATGTCCACAAGACACTCCTTCTCGGTTTCTGGCTCCTATAATCTTTCTGTTACCTCTTCTGCAATGTTGGCTGAACCATGTGGAGAGGAAGCACTACATAGACATCTCATTTAAGGTTGAGTACTGCACAGTTACTCCATCTCTGAATTCTGGCCAACTGCATGTTGTTGTGGAATAAGCCTTCTATACATTGTGAAAATGTATTACTCTCATTGTTAATAAAAAGCTGATTGGCTGACAGCGAGGCAGGATTTGGGGAGGGGCAGAGAGAATCCTGGAAAGAAGGGCGGAGCTGGAAGAGTCACCAGCCAGACATGGAGAGGAAACGGGAGGAGCAAGATGAGAGGTGCTGCCGTGTGGCAGGATGTAGATGAATATAAATGGGCTCATTTAAGTGGTAAGAGTTAGCTAGTAACAAGTCACAGCTAATGGCCGAGCATTTATAATTAATAGTAAGTCTCTATGTGTTTATTTTGGAGCCAGTGGTCCTGACAAAAATGCTGCCTACAGCAGACCTCTGTATTAGTCATCATTTGTTTCTCTGATTGATACCATAAGTTATCAAACAATCAGCCCTGTGTCATATAGGGGATATTTCCCTTCATGTTGTTGGTCTAGAGACTATTTTCAATGTTATTGGTTGTCTACACTAACTACATGGCAAGACTCTGTTGCTGAAAATTTCCACATTTGAGTCACATGACTTGGGAAATTAAAGCTAATACTGACCAGGAAGCTTCCTTTCTACTGATTGCCATTCATGACTCTAGAAGGTTTATATAGACTGCTGAGGGAACATGTCATGACCAGTACTATCCACATGGGCTGAATTAAAAAAAAATAGTTTGACTTAAAATTTTGCTACATTGATAGACTATAGTTGCTGATTTTTTGTTTTAAATCTACTTTTATGATATTATGATATGTTTTCCTTTCTTTGACTTTTTATGTGATGATTGAAATTTAGAAAAAGTTCATTTATCATTGTTTGATATATTGTACAAATTATTCAGTGAAATATTGTTCATTGTTCTTCTGTACTCTTAAGTTTATAAAATGGTTTATCTACAATTCATCATATCTAAAGCCCAAGAAGTGTTAGATTATAACCTATTGCTGCTACAGAGTAAATTTACATTTTTGTAGACAATTGTGCTTTTTTTTATTTTTTAATTTATTTATTTATTAAAGATTTCTGTCTCTTTCCCGCCACCCGCCTCCCATTTCCCTCCCCCTCCCCCAATTAAGTCCCCCCCCCAGCCCGAAAAGCAATCAGGGTTCCCTGTCCTGTGGGAAGTCCAAGGAACTCCCACCTCCATCCAGGTCTAGTAAGTTGAGCATCCAAACTGCCTAGGCTCCCACAAAGCCAGTGCGTGCAGTCGGATCAGAAACCCATTTTGATTAAGTTTTCTAATTTATAGACTTCATTGACTATATTTTGTTTGACTTTAAAAACACACTTATAGTTACAGCTCTTTATTTTTCCCTAAAACGGTCATTTCTACATATTATAGTTACAGCTCTTTATTTTTCCCTAAAACGGTCATTTCTACATATTGTTACTCTGCCTTGATTTGTATTTTAGCTAATTTTGCTTTCTAAGATAACATATGATTCATAAAGAACAGAAATACATTTCTTACTGTTCTGAAGAGTGATAAGTCTAAGTCTAAGGCTTATTACAGAGATTTCTGCTTGGGGAGGGAGAGAGAGGAAGAAAGGGAAAGAGGAGAGGAGAGGGAAACGGAGAGAGAATAAGAAATAATTCAGTAGCTAAACTCATCAACCGATCATTATTAGTAGCCCTTTCCTACATTAACACAACTAATCCCTTCATGAGTGTGGCAACTATATTACTTAGACAATTTCTAAAAGTATTTATTTTCATTTATGTATGTGAATGTTTGCCTTCATGTATGTCTGTGCACAGTGTGTGCGCCAGGTGCCCTTTGGGACCAGAATAGGGCGAGAAACGGGGTTGGAGATGGTTGTGAGGCACCACGTGAGGGCTAGGAACGGAACCCCAATCCTTTGGAAGAACAATCAGTGCTCTAAACCACTGAGCCATCTCTCCAGCTCCTGCTTATACAACTTTTCAAACCTGTGTACACTTTTGCAGTGTTTCTAACACATGGATGTTGAGGGACACGCTCAAGCCATGCCAACCAGTTTCGTCAGGCTTTGGTCTATATAATGAGTTTATTAAAAACTCTCGTCTTGGTTTCCCATCTGCTTTATTAACTCCAGCTTATATCTATTAGCTTCTTCCTTCTCATCTCTGAATTTGATGTCTCCACCCCCCCACCCCTGGTTTATGAACTGAATCTTTACTACAGTTATTTTTAACATTTCATTTTAAAACACTTCCAGAACATACCTTTCCTAATTAAGTGGCATTTGAGCTCATTTCAGCTGAGGCATTAAAGTAATTTTTAAGGATGTTTTGTGCTGACTTTGCTGTTTGTATTGTGACTGTTATCTTAGACTTATAAAAAAGTTCATAATTCATGGAGGGGCAAGGGAAAGAGATTCAGTCTTATCTTTACTGTTTGATTTCTATAAATTCACTGTTATCAAGGAATGGAGCCTTAAGAGTATTGGCTCTCTGTTATTTGTGAAGTGTAGTTAGAATATACTTCTGCTAAGGTTTTATGTTTGTTCTTAGGTTACATTTATTTATTTTGTCATTCAAATATTTACCTTTAATGATCTACAATTATTACCTCTTTCTGTTGAAGAAAGGGCATGGATTTGCCTTAGACTCAGCCTATCTTCACTTTGCACGCTCTGAAGCTGCGTGTGGGTGCCTGTGCTTTTGTGATTTCCGTACTTCTTTGCTGGATAATTTTCCTTTGTTTTCAGGCACTACCGTAGTTCTTTACTTGTAATACTTTGCCTTAAATTCTACTTTGTCTGGTAATAATTTACTATATTGGCTCTTTATTGCTTTTCATATTTGCCTGCAGTATATTTTTCTAACATTAAGTCTCTCTGTGATGTTTTATTTTAATATCTCTTAAAACAACCACGTAGCTAAATTAAAACCCATCCAGTGATCACTATTTTATTAGATGAGCTTAATTTATTTATACCGTTTTAGGATAATTGGTGCCTTTATATTCATTTCTAAACTTTCACACAGCCTGCCTCATCTACTGCTTAGTCTTCCCAGCTTCTCACTCTTTTTCTCTTTCCTTGGGGATCAGTAGGGCTTTCTCTCTTGTCTTTTTTTCTCCTTGTATGATTTAAACGTTGTAAATTACATCTCTAAGATTTTTGTAACCTTAAATTATAAAAATAAAATGATAAGTAACTACAAATCTTTAAACAAATCCAAATCCATACTTATATTTTTTCATCTTCCTTAAGAAGAAAACCCTGTTTTATAGATTAAAATCTTTTAAACTCTCCCAACCTTTAAATGACTGCTAGCTATATAAGTGATTTAATTCTTTCTTGCTTTCCTTCCCAATGAAATCCTCCCTTTAATTGTTGTTACCTCTCCCTGGCTTATTGTGTCCAAGACTAGCTTTACTTTCCCTAGGTCAGGGATGATATAGGAACCAAGCATAACTTCTTTAAAAATATTTTTAAAATGATTTATTTTGTCTGTGTCTATGAGTGTTTTGCCTGCTTGTGTCTGTGTACACGCATCATGTTTGCCTGTACCAATGGGGGTCGGAAGAGTACAATGGATCCTCAAGAACCGGAGTTGTAGACGGACAGCCACGTGTGGGTCCTGGGAACTGAACCTGTGCAAGAGTAGCAAATGCTCATAACGGCTGTGCTGTCTCTCCAACCCTAAGCACCAATCTCTAACGTGACCTCGTTTTCTGGGAACTCTTTCATTATGTCACTCCAGTAAAATCTGTATTTTCTTGTTCATGAAAAGAGGCAGCCAGTCTAACTTGTCATTCTTATGTAGTCTGCCTGGCTGCCTGCCTCCCTCCTTCCCTCCCTATCGCCTTACCTTTCTCCCTTCCTTCCCTTCCTTCCTTCCTTCCTTCCTTCCCTTCCTTCCTTCCTTCCTTCCTTCCTTCCTTCCTTCTTTCCCTCCCTCCCTCTGTCCTTTCTTTCTTCTAATAAATAACAAACATATATGTAACTTATGAACCAGAAAACCAATAGGATGAAGGGGTGGGTGGCAGAGGTATATATATGCACTGAAAATAGAGAAGAAAAATGTCACATCACAGACTAATCTGGCTAATATCAGTTAGACATCATAACCGCAAATTATCTCAACCGTCAATTAGATCTGGACACCATCAGTATAAAAGTGATTGGGCATCCCTTTGAGGGTTTTTCTTGACCAATTTCTTCAAATGGGAAGACCCACCCTAAATGTGGGCAGCGTTCTTTTCTCCTGCAGCAGCTCAGGTAAGAGAAAGCTTGAGAAGGAGAAGGTTCCGCCTTTTTCCTGCTTGTCTTCACCTTGTGCTGGCAAGTTCATCTACTCTGTTGGCATCCTTCCTGCCATGAATGTTTGCTAACAATAGAACTCAGCTCCTTCAGCCTTCTAACATGGAGTAAGACCAGTAACTCTCCAGGAGCCCTCTAGGCCTTCAGCACCACACTAGGACTTCTGAGTTCCCCAGCCTCACAGATTGGGTTATGGCCAGGTTTTCGGCATTTGCAATGTGAAGGCAGCCATTGTTGGACTACCTAGGTCATATACCCTTTTAATATACACTCCTTCTCTTAGATCTGTCCCTCTAGAGAACCTTGCTAAAGCAACAACTCTCACCTCTGAGATGAAATCTTCTCTGCTGGGTACAAATGATTTGTTTACCCACAGGGTAACTTTTGTTTTCTTTGCATCAGGAAGGAAATCATCTGTACCATTGCTACCGTTGTATTGATTGGTATCTATGCTCCGAGGTTTGTGAAGCTTCCTAACAGCTTGTGAGGAGTTGGATGTAAATGGAGACTGCTCATTCGTTACCCAGCCGCCCAGACCCAAATAATCTCATAGAAACCATATTCATTACAACACTCTTTGGCCAATATCTTAGGTGTATTCCTAGCTAACTTTTACATCTTAAATTAACCCATTTTTATTAATCTGTGCATCACCACAAGGCTGTGACCTACTGGTGAGGTTCAGGCGTCCTTCTTCAGCAGTTATATGGTGTCTGCCTCCTTTGGCAGTTACATGGGTCTCCTTGACTGCTTACTCTCTCTATATATATCTCTGTTTGGATTTCCCACATGGCTTTACTCTGCCAAGCCATTGCTGAAACAGATTTATTCATCAACCAATAAAAGCAACACATATGCAGAAGGACCTCCCACATCAGCTGGAGCAGCAGAGTCCTAGGGAGTCATGTGAGCCTGCTACCTCACATTCTAGATAAGACTTAGAAAGAACAAGAATCACCACTTCTTTCACTTAGAGCTCTAAACTTTTCTTAATGGTTTCTTTCTTATTCCCCTCCACTCACCTCCTTTCCTTTCCCCTCCTCCTCCCCTCTCTCTCTTTACCCCTATATCCCTCTCTGCTTATTCACCCTCTTTCTTAAGGCAAGATTTGATTACATCATTCTGGCCTAGAACTCATCTCAATTTTCCTGCTTCAGCTTCCTTAGTGCTGGGATTTCAGGAAAGAGCCCCCTTGCCACCCACTTAATAGTTCCTTTTAGTTCATAAACTATCTCTAAGGTAGACTCTTGGCTCTAATAAAGGGAGGTCTCAATGTTGTCTGGAGCCCTTATCACTGATGCAGTAATCCATATTAAATGACCTATGCAAATTACAGTGGGGTTACCTGGAATTCTATAGCATGAGAAATTATTAAGGCCATGAAAATGATGGCAAGGAACTTGGGATTTTGGAGTTTCTACTAATGTGTAGCCCCCAGACATTGAATAAAATTTTGATAACATTTGCTCTATTCTGAGGCAGACTGCAAACACAAGAGGTTTATCTGTTTTGGATTTTATCTACAGTTCCCACAAATTGGTTTGAATCCACTTTCCTTTAGGGTTCCCAAATATCCTGTGGCTTCTGGAGTTCCAAGAGGGGATATATCTATGTATATGAAGGCTGGGACCCTGCTATATGGAATATAAGTACACCCTTGGTCCTTCATGGTAGATGACTCATAGCTGATTAATGTATCCTATAACATGGCCCTTCATGAGTAGCTCTGATTGTGTGTTTAAGTTGCATAAAATGAAAATAGCTATGTTGTTATTAAAGGAATCAAGAAAGGTATTTGTTTCTACTATTGTGCTGATGGAGTCTGTACTCAGAGGCCTGTAAAGTTCTCTGATATTACGTGAGTCATTACAGTTTCACAGACATCAAGAACCAGTAAGAAACTAAGAATTTTTTTTTTCTCATTTAGACCTCAAGACGTTGAAATCCCTGCCAACCTTGTTCCAAAATATATGAACAGGACAAGGTATTTCTCTTGGGTTCATTAATTTAGTAATGATTATTTGGATTTGGAGTCATCAGCCAGCTTTCATGAAATCGTCAGGTACTGAACTCAGATATTTAAGAAATCCAGAGTTCCTTAGGTGATTTATTACCTACAGAGACATCAGCTCCTATGTCTCCTTGTTAAAAGTTTCTGGAGGAGTCCTTTCATTGGCTCCTGAGACCCCTTTTCCCCTGTGATTTGGAGACAAATGTTTGGCAGGCATGGGTAGAGAGCAGAAGGTCCCTTCAATAAAAGTCCCGAGTCATTAAAGACAGCAGAGAGGGGTGAGATTCTCTTAGAGGGCAGGACACACACTCCTTTCACAGAGCTTTGATCACTGTGAGTTTAGGCGGAAGATTATTTTGCTCTGTACTGGTAAAATTGGGACACGATCTTCCCAAAGCATTAAGCAGAAAGCTTTCCAATAACTTTGTTCTAATGTTATACTGTATGTTTATTTGATCACAGGTTGCTGCTGTTACTGTATATACAGGAGTAAAATTGAGAAATTTTAGCGATAATGTTCGACTCTATTCAGAGCTCACTGTTCCATTTAGTATTACAAGGCTTCATTGTTCCATCAAAGTTATCACTGGTGGCTTTCATTTTTTCCTTTTAAATTTCTCTATGAGTCACATATTCTTTTCTCATTTTTTTGAACTTAGTAATGAATCAAAAAACTTTAAATCAGTAAAGTGGATAATTTCTATATTTTAGAAGTTTGTGTATGCCTTTGCTTTTGATGAACACTTCAGACATTAATAACTTATATAACAAACATAAAACCTGAAATGTGCCCGGTCTGCTGTATACCTGTGATGGCCATTCTTGGTGGTCTGCTTGACTACATCTGGGTCTAATTAAAACCCCCTAATGGAGAGTACACTGGGGAGGGACTTTTCTTAACTTGAAGTAGGAAGATCCATTTCTAATCTCATTATTTAAGGTAGGAAGACACTTTTGAACTGCAGATCTTTGATCCAGATCATTTGAGCTGGGAAAACCCACCTCTAATCTGGGATACACCTTCTGCTGGAAGCCTATATAAAGACAAGGAAGAAGGAAGCTTTAGTTTGTCTGTTTTCTCTCTCCTTGCTAGCAAGTTCATTCCTTCACTGGCATTAGTGCCCACTTTTTGGGATTCCATTACTGACTAAAGACTAGCTGGGACATCCAGCCTCATGGGCAGAGCAACTACTGGACTTTTGAACTTTCTGTTCACAGCCAGACATGGCTGAATTAGCTGGACCACAGCATTCTGCAAGTCATTCTAACAAATTCATATATATTCATATGTATATACACATATGGAAAGAGTTGATTGATTCTATAAGTTTTGTTATTCTAGAGAATCCTATTACAATACCCCTTCAAGCAAATACTACAGCAAGCTTGTTCTTGATTAGAAATGTTTTATATGGAGGTTAGCATTATTTTAATGTCTCATTTTAGATCCAAGGATTTCATCTCTATGCCCAATTTAATTCACACAAATATACAGAATAAAATTCTCTATTTGACCACTCTAGGAATTGAAAACAAAGTGGTTGCATCAATGTCTGACCAGTGTTGTTTATGACTGTTTGCTCATGTAGATAAGTTTAATATCAAGAAAAGGAATGATGTGGGATTTCCATCTGTATGCTGTGATTACTATTAATGAATAAAGAAACTGCTTTGGATCTATAGCAGGGCATAACTTAGCTAGGTGGAGAAAACTAAACTGAATGCTGGGAAGAAGAAGGCAGAGTCGAGGAGAAGCCATGTAGCCCACCGGAGATAGACGCCAGAACTTTAGCCAGTAAGCCATAGCCACATGGTGATACACAGGTTAACTGAAGTGGGCTAAATTGAGATATAAGTCCTAGCCAATAAGAAGCTAGAACTGATGGGCCAAGTAGTGATTTAAATAATACAGTTTCTGTGTGATTATTTTGGGTCTGAGCTGCTAGGTGGCTGACATGACCAAGTGGCCTTCTTACAACAAAAGAACACAACCACTCCTTGGAAAGCTGGTATGTTAAGCTATGCTCCCATGTAGTCATTTCTTTCTACATGATATTTTAGACTCTTAAGATTATGCATTGACACCTCACATGTGGTCACTTCCTCCTACCAAATTAGACATGAATAGGTAGATTAATGATGTGGAATTTCCCTCTGTATGCTGTGATTACCATTAATGAATAAAGAAACTGCTTTGGACCCATAGCAGGGCAGAAGTTAGGTAGGCATGGAAAACTAAACTGAATGCTAGGAGAAAGAAGGGTAGAGTCAGGGAGGAGTCATGGAGCCACTGCCAGAGTCAGACACGCTGAAACTTTGCTGGTAGGCCACGACCTCATGGTGATGCATATATTAATGGAGATGGGTTAAATTAAGATATAAGAGTTATCCAATAAGAAGTTAGAGCTAATGGGTCAAGCAGTGATTTAAATAACATAGTTTCTATGTGATTATTTTGGGGCTAAGCAGCCGGGAACTAACTAGTGGCCTCCTCCAACAGATTAAAATGGAAGAAAATGATTAGATGTAATCAAACAGCATCTGGGAGAGTCTGGATGCAGGATAAGTCCAGGTAGCAGAATGTTCTAGAATGTGCTTGGACAAAGGGTTCTGCACACAGGGCAGGTGGGATAAGTGTGGAGTTGGGTAGAGTTCAAGTCAATAGAGAGACTGGGGAAGCAAAGTGGTACTGCAGCCCAGAGGAGGGAAGAGGTGGAGGAATCATGAGGGAAACACAGGCAAGAATTACTGTGGGATGTTTACAGCACCTTCTGTTAACTTTCAAAAGTGATTGGCTTCATTTTCTACACACTCTAGGACAGTGTTAGGTGGGTTGATGTGGTTCAGCATCTTAATCCTGGTGCTTATCTGTTCATAGCATGCTGTTGTTGGTACCAATACATTTTATTTATTGAGTTAATAGATGTAACAAAGTAAAATTTCTCAGGAACACAGTTCATTATCACAAGGCTAGGGCAGGATCATGTGACTCTAGTTGGTCTTTATTCCTGAGCAGAGACTACTTTTAGAGTTCAGAGTTTGTATTAGTCAGGGATCTCTAGAGTAACAGAACTTATAAAATGAATCTCTCTCTCTCTCCTCCCCGCCCCTGTGTGTGTGTTTGTGTGTGTGTGTGTGTGTGTGTGTGTGTGTGTGTGTTTGTATGTATGTATGTATATATGGGGTTTATTGGAATGACATGCAAGCTAATCCAACAACTGCTGCCTCTGATCAGAAAGTCCAAGAATCCAGTGGTTGCTCCATCCACAAAGCTGGATATCTCAGTTGCTCTTCAGTATATACTAGAATCCTGAAGAAATGGGCTGTAATGGGAGTGAAGGAATAGACTTTCAAGGAGGTATGAGGACAAGCAGGCAGAGAGCAAAAGCTTTCTTCTTCCAAGTGCCTATCTAGGTTTCTGCAGAAGGTATGGCCTAGATTAAAGGTTTATCTTCCCACCTCCAAGGTCCAGACCAGAAGGGCATTCACTTACTTCAAACCAATTAAGAAAAGGCTCACACAGGTATTTCCTCCTTTGTGGATTATAGTTCATTCCACATATAGTCAAGTTGATAGCCAATAATAGCCATCACAGAATTTAAATGGTTCTGGGCATTGGTCATAGGAGGCAGAATCTGGTCAACAATAAGGCCTTTTGAGACTCAGTATTGCAAAATTCTAGAGCAGTCCTAAACAACACCCATAGAAGATTTGATAAGAGCAATCCTATGCTATTTTTCCCTCTCACAAGTGGCTCTGGTTTTCCTGTTTTATGATCTGTGTATAGCAGGAGGCTGAAGGAACAACATAGGTAGTAGATCTGGGAACTGTGCACACACATGAAAAGAAACTCAAAAGAGGCAGAGATGAGGTAAATCATGTAAAGGAGAAACAAATACCTGGATGCCTTCACAGGGAATTCAAACAAGAATGAACTCTTATTTCCATCTTTTTATATTGGACAAGTCATGACCATGAAACTGTCAGGGATGTTTTCCTATGGCTGGAATCAGATCTGAACTTCAAAGCTGTCAGCAGGGAAAAGAATCGCTATTTGGAGAGCCTTAGAAAGTGTTGGCCTTAGAAAGTCATAGAAAGTGGAGGTGGCAACGGGAGCTTGTTACTCACATTCTAGAAGCAATCACCCTCAGTGAGGTACGCAAGGCACCCAGAGTTCTTGGGTGCAACCTTGTTGGAATGGCTACTGTAGTTAATATTGTTATGTGTGTGTAATATAAAGTTTGGGAAAAACTGATCTCTAAAGATTTTTAAGAGAACATTTCCATTTTGCAGAACACAAGAAAGAACATTTGGGCCTGGGCTGAAGAGCCTTTGTCTGTCAGAGGTAAATTGTCTCCTGGGATAGGGTACAGACTGAACACCCTTAATGCAAAACTTCAGACTCTGAGCTGCTCCACAGTTTGACATGTTTTGATCTCTGACAGGAAGCCACAAGTGGAAAATTCCATGCCTGACCTCACAGAGTGGGTCACAGCCCAAACCCAGGTGTGCTAAGACAGTGTATAAATTATCTTCAGGCTGAGAGAATAAGTGTCTATAAAACATGAATGAAACTTGTGTTTAGACTTGGATTCCATACCAAGATACATCATATTATATAACAGATATTCTCAACCATGCGAACAGTTTCTGAAATCAAAAACACATTTGTTCCCAAGTATTGTGGATGGGGCTTGACTCAACCTATAACATCTGAAGGGGTTAGGGAGGGACAAAGCCCTGTGAGCGCTCATGGAGACCATAGCTACAGGACCTTGGAAATGAAAACCTTCAAGAATGAGTCAAAACAGCTTTATACCTGGGCCATCTTCTCTATGGATGCCTAGGTTTGGGTAAAGCAATAGAAAAGTAACTAAATCTATCTTCTTACTGTTTTTTTTTTCTGCTAGTTAAGCTTGTATCCATTCCCACGAGTGGTATATATACACAATATGATTATTTTGAGCCATAAAGGAGAATGAAATTGAGGTTTAAATATCCCAGTGGTTACGAGCATGCACTCTACTTATAAAGAACCCAAGTTTGATGCTAGCACCCACACTGGGTGGCTCACAACTGTCTGTAACTTCAACTCCCAGGGACTGTGCTGCTTCTGGCCTCCATAGTAGGCACCACATTCACATGCAGATTCCCACCCCACATAAGCATAATTAAAAATAAAGATAAATCTTAGAAATGTAGTAAACTTACACCATTTGCAGGGAAATGGCTAGAATTGGTGAATATCATACTTAAGTGAATTAAGCCAGTTCCATAAAAACAAATACATGAATTATTTCATTTGTGGGTCCTAGGTAGGCCTTATACAGATATGTAAAATCATGGTTTTCATGACATGAAAATAGAAGTAAAATTGTCTGGAAGGATGAAGTAGAATAAGGGAGTGTAGCTATGCAAGGAATGGGCAGGCAAGGAAGAAGGGCTGGGGACATGCACAACATGCGCAAAAATTAAAAAAATATTTTTAATAAGGATAAAATAAAAAAAGAAATTTCAAGAAGGGGAAAATTTTTTTTTAAAAAAAGAAAAAAACCTATGCATTGCATTTATATACTTCAGTCCAGGATTCCTGGGTTAGGAATCCTTCACCAAAGTAATGATAATAAATTGTTTATCTTTTTTCAGATTTAATTAGTTTGTTTAACATTTAACTTTCTTTTCTTTGCTTTAGAAAGAAGGAATGGACACATTGTAATCAGACAATCACATATTTTTCTTCTTCAACAAATGTCAACTTAAAATTCCTGGGCACCAACCAGATGAGTGCTACAAAAACCCAAACTGTAAAAATAGAACATCTGGACCGCTCAGCCTGGCTCCCTATGGGGCCCCGTGGGTCCCACTCACCCTGTCCCTCTGTCTGAGACCTGGGAGGATCAGTGGAGGGAAGCGGAGGTCCCTTGAAACCGTCACCTCCGTCTTTTCTCTTCACCTGTTTCCTCTCATTTAAACTGTTTTCCAATTTCGTTGCAGTCCAGGTCCCACTGCACAGCAGCAGTCCGGGCCCCTGCATTTGCCTGGTATCTGTTTTCTGCCAAGCTCTACCTCCCAGAGACACCTCACGGGTCCGCACCCAGCCAGGGATGTCTGGAAAGTCTTAGAACAATAATTAGCTGGGTATCTTTTTATTATTTTAATTCTGGTTTCCTTAGGAATGTCCCTCATAATATCAAAATAGGAGATGCAAAGAGAGATGGTAGAAACCTCCCTAACTTACCCATCTTTTCCCTTGTTTCCTATTGCAGCAATTGATTATCTTTATGGAAATCTGTGTCTGCATATACCTCCAATGAATGATAATGAATACACTATTTGTTATATCATATTAGTACAATTTAATATATAATGAAATGCACTTTGTCATTTATACAATTTATCATTATATAAACATGTAAGTAATATATCTCAGTATAACAATGTGTAAAATAAATACTGCACTATAACAATACATTGTATAACTACATAATAGACGATAAATTAGCATTAAACATGTTACTAAAAAGTGGGTCATGCTATGTGTGGTAGTTTGTTACTTTTCCATTTCTTAACCCAGGAAGCTTCCTGGGTTAGCATTGGAATTTCTCCTTACAGCAGAGCCGTGTTTTGGATGTGGTTACATGTATTCTTGCTTCAATGTTCCTCTTTCTTTCCACTGGAGTTTTTCTTCCGAGAAGTGGCTGATGGCTTGGGCTCTTTATTTAATTTTTTATCTATCTTCGGGCAGATCCCCAGTATATCAGTGCTTAGCAAGTCTCTTCTTAGTACTTCAAAACTTCAGACGATCCCAGTGTTCACCAACAGGAAAATGGGGATGCATACTGCAGTGTATTGCAACAGTGAATTCCAGGATGGAGTTCAGGTCGTCAGACTCGACCTCCTGAGCCCCCTCACTGGGCCCCTGTTGAATTTTTTTTTTAAATATTGTACTTTGGTTATCCAAATTCATTAATGTGACAAAATCACATTCTCCTGGTGTTTTTTTTGTCAGATAATTTCCTGTTTCCATTTTTTAAAGCATCTTTGAAACTATTTTATTCAACTCTGATTGAAATGTCTTCTTTACCCCTCTGAGTTGTTTAGATGTCTTCATCAAAAGAAAAAACAGTTGATGACAAAAATATAAAATTCTCAAGTCAGTTTTATCTACTTACTTAGTCTATGACCATACCACACAAATTTTGTTATGTGTCCCAGAAATCTACCTATTGTGATGCCCCAACGCTGGGATTATAAATCCATGAGGTTCATGCCACCATACCTGGCAGTAATTTTATTTTTCAAAGGTTTTAGATCTCAAAATCTGGCCCTTGTGCTAGCAAGGTAAGCACATCACCAACTGAACCGTCTCTTCAACCCAACACAGTTTTTATTACTCACTATCTTGGAGCTTGGTATATTCTAAGCTCTCCTACTCTGGTTTTCTCAAAACATTGAAGGTATTTTGTTCCAATAATATGGGTTATATTCATTGAATTTTGAATATTGAAATGAGCTTACATCTCTGAGACAGAGCATACTTGGCTGTATTTCCTGTGATTTATTTTTGTTCAGCTTCCTATTTTGATGAAGCTTCTGTGACTGTTAATGAAGAAACTTGAGCCATGGCTCCTTTTCCCTGTCATTTGTCTAACTTAATAATTTCTTCATCAAGTTTTGGTGTCAGGCTCATAATACCAGTGGAGAAGTTTTCATTCCTTCTGGCTCCTTTAATAATTCATATAAGGTTGACACTAACTAGCCCTGGAATTTCCTTTGTGGCGTTTTGACAATAACTTTAAATTCTGTGATGAAGAAAATGCATCAAGCTTTTATGTTTGCTCCTGTTTTTGCTTATATGTACTGTTCTGCCTTAACTTGTTAATCTGTATTGTGCAAGTCATTGACATGCGCTCATTTCTATATCCCTTTATTGGCTTTGAAGGGGGTCAGAACTGGATGGAGATTCCCCTTGCTATCACCAACTCCAATAACCTATGTTTTCTTTCTTATTCTGTTCCAGTCTTGCTAAGGTTATCTATTTTATTAATCTTTCCAACAAACCTCTTTGGACTTAATTTCCACTCTTGGCCTCTTTGTAGTTCATGGTTTCTGCTCTTATGTTTCTGGCTAGGATTTATCAATTTTATTAATCTCTCAGAGAACCAGTTTCTGTTTTTTTTTTTAATTTCTCTGTAGTTTCTTTTCCATTTCACTGACTTGCATTCTTTTTTTACATGTCTCCTTCTTTATGCTACAAAGAGATTTTCAGTTTTTCTTTACAATATTACTACACAGAGCCACACATTTCTCTTTATGTCCTACATGTGTCGACAAACTGAATTTTAATTACATCCCAGTTTCAATATTTTCTAGTTCCTCTCCAAGAATTGTTGTGCCTGAATTATTGAGAAGCATGCTTTTTAACTTTTAATATCTGGGCTATGTAAATATTTTGTTTTTTATTTCTAAAATTCAACTTTTTGTTATTGTTTGGTTCTGTGGTCTCTCTGAAAATTATTAGAACTTATTGTATGGCCTGGTTGTGTCCTCAGTAACTCTTTGGAACAACTGGAATTTCCTAATACTGTCTAGCAGTTACTGAGAAAAAGCATTATTAATTCCCAACCAAGAGACTGGAGAGATGGCTCAGTTGTTTCAGAGAGCTTTCTGCTCTTGCTGAGGACCTTGGTCTGGATCCCATCATTCTCATTAGGCTGTTTACAGCCATGTGCTCCTCCAGCTCCAAGGGATCCTGTGCCCTCTGCTGGCCTTCAGGGACATTGCACACACACACACACACACACACGCACGCACGCGCACACACACACGCACACGCACACACACAAAGACACATGTCCATGGGAGGGGAGGAGTGAGAGGGAGAGAGAGGGAGAGAGACAGAGAGAGAACACATACACAATAATACAAATAAAATAAATCTTTAAAAAATTCTTCAACTAATAGTGTCTTTTCCTCTGCCCATTTCCCCTTTAATTCTTGTTATGTTTCCCTGTGTATCTGAAAGGATGATTAGTAGGTTTTAGGCACATTTATGATTATTTCCTCTTTACAGTTGATCCTTTCCTCAGCAAGAAATTCCCTTTCAAAGCATCTTTGGCAGTTCCTTTCATCTTGATGCCTATAATGTCTGATATTAACATGCCTATTCCAGCTTACGCTTATTATTTTGTAGGCTTTTTTCCCCATTAAACAAATTCTAACCTATACATATGTGTTTTATTTAAAGAAAACTTTAAGTCAATGTATTTTTTTATTGAAAGAGCATGTGTGCGAATGGCTATCTTAATTTCTATTTGCCATTCAACAAGCTCATCCTTTTACTGGAAATACTTAAGCCGTCAACATACAAAATGATTATGGACACGGATAGATTTAATTTGACTATTTTTGTATCTGTTCCTATTTGTATCCCTTCTGGTTCCTATTTATCCTCATAATCCCTCTTATGCATTATTAATAACTTGTATTGTTATATTACTTTCATTCTTCTATGGGTCCTCAGGCTTTTGTTCTAAGTAGTTCTTGGATACATGACAATGAGCATCATCAGCTGATCTCTCTATATTATAGAACTTACTTTAATCATTCACTAAAATACAGCTGTGTAAGAGTGACATTCTGCTCAACCGTCATGTATTGCTCTTCTTTGGACCATTCACCTCTGCTTGCATATTACATCACATGCTTTCTTCATGTTTTCATCTCTTCTCTAAAGAGTTGTATGACTTAAGACATATCGGAGGGAACATAAACTGCCTCTATTTACTTTTCCCTACTTGACAGCCCCACACTTCCCCATGCCATGTGGTGTGTAATTCTGCTTCCAGCCTGAAGAACATGCTTCAGAAATTTTTGTTTGAAGCCTTGCTCATGAAAAATTCTAAATTCAAATACAATTTTCAATATCTGAAAATGCCTCTATTTCACTTTCATTTTGGTGGATACTGTCTCTGTGTCTAAAACTGTAGGGTGTTTATTTTTCCCTTAGTACTTTAAAATATCCTTGCATTTCATAATGGGGCCTGTCGTTCTTGATGGACATTGGTCATCCGTTGTACCTTGGCTTCCTTGGACAGAATAGTCCGTTATTCTTAGGCTACATGTAGGAATCTCCTCAGTACATGGCCTGTAGAAGTTGGAGTGTGTAGTTCTCTTTGTCTTTTTTCTGTTTGTAGTTTGATACCTTGTGAACTAACACACACATTCTCTCTAACAGTCCTGGAACTCATTTCGTTTGCCAGACTGGCGTTGAACTTCCAGAGATCCTCCTGCCTCTGACTCCCAATATATATATATATTGGGTATATAGTGCTTACAAATTGCAATACCCAATATATATATATATATATATATTGCAATATATAGTGCTTACAAATTGCAATACCATATATATATATTGCAATACAAATTGCAATATATATATATATATATATATATATATATATATATATATTGGGTAAATAGTGCTTACAAATTGCAATACCCAATATATTGGGTATTGCAATTTGTAAGCACTATTTATTTGTTGGCAAGGGGTTTTCACAGTCATTAAGTCCCAAAGAAATCACACAGAGGTCTATATTAATCATAAACTGATTGGCCTATTAGCTCAGGCTTCTTATTAACTATTATAACTCACATTAGCCCATTATTCTTATCTGTGTTAGCCACATGGCTCAGTACCTTTTTCAGTGGCGCAGTCACATCTTGCTTCTTCTGTACCTGGACAGGACTGCAGAGGGAGCTTCCCTCTTTCCAGAATTCCCCTGTTCTCACTGACCCGCCTGCACATGATATGGCAAACACTTTATCCCTGAGCCACCTCCCCAGCCCCCATAACAATACACTTTCAAATGCCTTTCTTTTCTTAAATACTACATCCCTAAATCCCAAACATGCTTGGCATGCTTAAGCTACATATTGGCCTAATGTTGGGTAAAATCATTTAACACAAAGTGTATTTTGTAATAAATATTGAATATCTTATGCACATAACAGATGGGCATTTTGTTGACATGATGAAATATGAAAACACGAAGCATGATATCCCACAGGTGCTGGTCACAGAGCACGGTATAAAATGCTATTGTTTCTTAACATGCAAGTGGGGCTGGCTGGGAGGGGAGGCTCACTGCTGCTACCCAGTTGGCAAAACACTAGCCATTATACACTTTTAGCCCAGGAAAATGTCAAAATTGTAATGCTGGTTCCTACTGAATGTCTTTTTTGCTTGTACAATTGTATAGCTGGAAAATCAGAAGTTGAATGTCCATTATAAGCCAGGACTTCATAAATATTAGCTTCTGGCATATGTAGCTATAAAGTATACAGGTATATATTTTCTTATTTATAACCATAACCATATACTTTTATATACCTTTCTGAAAAAATGCAATCCTGTAAGTCAGTTCACACAGATCCAAGTCATTCTTTCTGATAGTAAGGTTGTGTCAAAGTTTATTCAACTGATTAATTTTTAAAGTAGAAGACTAAGAAATGGAAAGTGTGTGATTTTGATTGCACATATTTTTGAGTTTTCTGTATGTGTTTGTGTCAATTCCCCATGTTTATAGATTTTACTCTCTATTTCAATTCTCTCCTGGCTATTTCCAGAAGGGTAGGGCATACAAATGCCTATCATCGTACATCTGCTGGTTCAGACCTGTAGATGCCACTCAGTGTGTTCAGGAGATAAGGCTGCATTTGCCCCATCTATATACAGAGGTTTTCTTTTGCCATTATTCCTTAAAGCAGCTCACTAGAGGAACTATTTACATAGCATTGATTTTACACATAGTGTTGTAAAAACTCTATGCATGTATGCAAATGCTATATGTATATACTTGCATAAGGAACTTGATCATCTGTAGATTTTGGTACTCTGTGGGTACCACAGGGACCAATGCCCTATGGAGACGAAGGGATTGTTAATGATCTTCTTTTCTGGGAGTCTAAATATAATATCTTTAATGAATCTTTGCCTAACTTGTTAACAATTAATGATCAAGTATGCACAACAAAAATTTTAATGGTTAAAATAATTGGAAATGCATTTGCATCTTTTCGTCACTGTCTTTCTGCTTTCTGGTTAGAAATAAGCACATATTCATTGCAGTAAACATGCTGATTAACAAAAAATATACAAAACAAAACCCATAATCTTCTGGCCTAGGGATTATAACTCAATAATGTAGATACACATGTGTTCTCTGTATCTATATAGTGGCTCAAGGAGTTTGCTTTAATTAAGTATTCTATGAGATTCTTCTATCTGGCCATATAAAGGAGCATCTCTGATGTGCTTGGACTTAATCAATTCCCTCCCCTGCACAATTAGGCATGTCTATTCTGAAGATGTACTGCAAATACCACCCTTTAGGTGTGACAGGCTGTCAGAGCCCACAGTACTGCTTAGCCACTGTAACAAGTCTACAAAATGGTATTGAACTTGGGAACCTAGAACACCTCGTTTGGATCTCAGACCTGCATCTGTTCCAAATGCAAGATGGTCTTGATTTCTAATTTTCAATTTAGTCAGTCAGCCAGAAAAAGAAGCATTTATAGAACACTAAAAAAATCCTCCAATCCTCTCAAGTCCATCAGTCCTCCAGGAAGGAGTGTGCCTGCTCCCAGCCAGCCCAGCATTTAATCCCAGCCTGTCACCAGTTTCTATGAAGTGAGGTTTCTATTACTTCCTGGATCGCTCTAGTCTATCAGAGGTCACCATCTCCAATTTAGCCTAGATGTGGATGGGAAAATACCCTGCACAGCCCCAGCATCCAAAGAACATTGGTGTCAAATTCAATTACTGCAGAAGGAGACCTTTTTTTTTTTTTCCAATGGTCTCTGAATCTATTAAAAAAGCGTCTGTGATTCCTAGCACTCCCGCTATGGTGAATGTGTCTCCCACACGGGCCCTTCTGACAGCTGCTTTGTAATTTCACTGTTCAACTACTTTCATGGTCAGAGTTTCGTTTGTTGAAAAGATAGCTCCAATGGAAGCAGAGACTGTAGCGTCTTTAACATACATCTACGCAGACCTGACTGGGTGAATACCACAGACACAGAACGCCCCACAGTGATTTCGGCTCGTGGCGCTTTCTTCTCTCTCTCTGTTTTCAAGCATGTTGCTCTTTCCACTGTGTGTGTCAATTCTGGATTGTCATGGCCACACCTTTTGTTAATTACCACTGTGTGCTACAAAGGAATAACGTATCCTTGAAGGATTTTTTTCTTTTATTTTAAAATTCTCTTATGGGGAAATCCACTGCATTCTCGTTTGTTCAAACTGTAGAGATTTTTCTTTTCCTTGATTAATGAACAAATGCATTCATTTTGTACTAAGGAAAATGGTCCAATACAGATATCTCTAATATGTATGAAATGCTGAGAAATTTGTTTCCATGTTTACATTTCCAGGAAGCTGTCTAACAGGCAGGAAATATTAGCAGTGATTCCTCTCACCACCCCACGGCTTTCTAATTTGTCTGGAACATTAAAGGATCAAGAAGTGTGGTTGTATAGGCTTTTCTGAGTTTTATACAACATTCCGCTAACTATTGAGTCAGCCACCATTTCAATCAGCAGGAACTATTTCCAGAAACTATATGCTTTACGCTGAAGTTGGAGCATTACCCTCCAGCCTCTCAGAATTAGAACGCGGTGAACAGCAGCATCCTCCCAGAGGAGCAGAAGCATCTCCTTGGCTTCGGTCTCGTGCCTTTGCACACTCAATCAACACAATACTCTGCAGCCTAGTGAGATCTACAATTTCAGACCTACACTTTGTTATATTTCTGATCATTCTGTGAGGAGAAGGGACCTCCTTAGGGGGTGTAGCCTCCAGACAATCCTCCCAGAGTAAACACTAGACTACAAAGCACAGGATTATTTTGGATAGTAAGATGCCAGTTTGTTTGATGTGTTCTTTGAGAACAGGTGCCATTTTATCTCACATTGACGTGAGATGTCTTTCTCTATATGTGTTATTTTTATTGGTTAATGTTTAAAGCTTTTTTGGCCTATGACATGGAAGAATATAATCAGGCTGAAAGGGATATAGACAGAGTAGACAGAGTCACAGGGATCATGTAGCTGCCAAAGGAGAAAGATGTCACCAGAACCTTATTGGTAGGCCACAGTCTCGTGTGATACATAGATTAATAGAAATGGATTAATTTAAGATGTAAAAGTTAGTTAATAAGAAGCCTGAGCTAATAGGCCAAACAGTGTTGTAATTAATACAGTTTCTGTGTGATTATATGGGTGTGGCAGCCTGGAAATGAACGAGTGGTCTCTGTTTACATCACATAATATTTTTTTATGTCTGATTCTTTTTACTTAAAAAATAATTTTACTACAAATCACTTGTAAAATGTCATTTTTTTCATTTCTCATGAACTGACTCATTCGTTTGGATCTGTATGAGTTCAGTCTGGAATAATCAATGCTTGCCAAATTCTTGGGATTGAGACTCAGTCCCAAATGGAGGTTCCTTTTGGGGCAAGCAACACCAGATGATGTTGGAACTCACATTAGAATGGGAGAATAGCTACACTTTGGTTGAAATGGAACACATTTTGTGGTCATTCTGGATCATCTGAGAAGCCAGTTTCATCACCTAGATACCCATCCATTGGGCATTCAGGCACAGGCAGTCTGTGACTGTAACTTTCCCTTCTTCCTGAGTGGATGCAGAGAAGTGTGTTTGCTGAGTCTTATGGCAATCACATTTGTGTTTCAAACCATTCCCACCATGCACGCATGGGATACATTTCCCCTGCATATTTGCTGGAGTCTGGAGTTCCCATTCTTTTGTTTTCTCTGTTCTCACAAGTGTGTGGTAATACCCCATATGTAACCTTGACTTGCCCCGCATGCCTGGGAAGGCAACGTTCTGAGTTCATTTACCATGTCATACTTTCCTATGGGATCTGTTCTTTTCTTCCTTTGGTGTGTGTGTGTGTGTGTGTGTGTGTGTGTGTGTGTGTGAATGTGTCTTTGTAACTGTGTAGGCATACATATACCACGGCTATGTGAAAGTCACAGGCAATTCTCTGAGACTCAGTTCTCTCCTGCAGACATGTGGATCCTAGGAATCAAATCAGGTCATTAGGCTTGGCAGCAAGTCCTTTTATCCTCAGAACAATCTCAGCAGCCTTATGAAATTATTATCCTTCTTTGAAAGAATGTACATTGTAAATACAAGTATTTAGTAATAGTAGTTAAGTAACAGTAGTAGATTCTGTAAATGTATTTCACTAGCCCCTGACACATTTTTAATCCTATTAAATGTAGTTTTTTCTTTTTGTAAAGCAAAGCTTTTTATTTTTTTTAAATCACTTTCTTCTCTTAGGGTGTTTTGTATATAAGTCTTAAGTCTTTGGTTCCAAATATGTTACCTTATTTTTTCTAAAAATTTTTATGCTTTTATATTTAAGTTTATGGTCAACTCTACTTAATTTTGTGTCAGTTCTGGGACCTGGCTGCATTTCTCTGTTAGGAGAGCCAGTCACTTCAGAAGCACTCATTGAACAGACCGTTGTGTCTCCAGTGTGATTATTGCATCTTTGTTGACTCTGATGGCCGTCCCATGGGGTCTGTGACTAGAATTCACATTCTCATCTGTCCATCTCTATGGTTAGATGTTAACCAGATTCTCAGAGGCTTATTGTTTTATATAATGAATATTCAAATTGGATGTAGTGAATATTCAAATTGGATGAAGTGGTTTATCTGACTTAACTCTTTCAAAGTTTTCACCATTTTTTTTTTTTGGTCAGGTTCATAACATTTTCCTTTTCCTTTCCCCTTTCTTTTCTCCCTTCTTTCTTCCCTCCCTCCTTTCTTCCCTTCCTCTCCCTCCCTCCTTTCTTCCTCCCTTTTATAATTTATCTGTTGTGTGTGTGTTTCTGCGTGTGCATTCACGGGAAGGCCAGAAGCTGGCATCAGACTTTCTTAATGACTTTTCCACTTTACTCTTTTTAGTTTTTGAGATAGGGTCATTGACCAGATCTGGAGCTCACGAGTTTTCTAGACAGACGAATCAGTCCTGGGAATCCTCCTGTCTCTGCTTGCCTTGTGCTTGAACTACAGGTGTGTATATGGTACTGCTTTCCATGTGAGCTCTGGGAATCCAAACCTAGGTCTTTATGCTTACATGGCAAGCGCTTTATTGACCGAATTCTCTCTCAGTGAACCTCCTCTTTCTCTCTCCATCCTGTATCAGTGGTTCTCAATCTTCCTATTGTTGCAATTCTTTAATGGAGTTTCTTATTTTGTGGTAGCCCCCAACTATAAAATTATTTCATTTGCTACTTTATAAATGTAATTTGGCTACTGTTATGAATAGTAGTGTAAATATATGATATGCAGGATATCTGATATGTGACCCCTGTGAAATACTTGTTCAACACACTAAAAGGGTCGTGACCTACAGATTGAAAACCTCTACTCTTTATCATTGCTGAGACCAGAACCAAAGACCTCATGTCTATTAGGCAAGTGTTCTAACAGTGAGCAATAATGTTGCTGAGATTTTTGTATGACTCACACTAGACTGTAAGTCAGTTTGAAGAAATTGACATCTTTTCTATTCCTGAATTTTCCAGTGCATGAATGGCATATCCGCCATTTGTTTACTGGGTATGTTTGATCCACTTTATCATTGTGTGTAATTTTGGTGTACAGATGCTTCACTTATTTTGTTAATTTTATGAACCTATGCATTCCATTTCATCGAGGCCAGACAGGTTTGTTAATTGTATATTTCACATGTGTAATTGCAGTCTTCCAACTTCAATTATTTGCTGTTACAAGAGTTGATATGACTTTAGTTTGGATTCCCTTATGATTACACAGCTGGAAAAATACTGTGCTCAGAAATCTTCAGAGTTAATTCTGAGCTTTGCGGAAGGGAACAGAAAAGTTAGGCAGGGAAGGGAGACAGGTAAATAAAGGTCGTATAGCTCTTCCCATTTCAAACTGTTGCAATGGATGTTGAGTCTGTATAGAGATATCTGTGCACACTTGTATTCCTGGTGCCCAAGGAGGACAGAAGAGGATGTCAGATTTCTTGAGACTGGAGTTACAGATGATTGTAAGCTTCTGTGATACAACTGGGCCCTCTGAAAGATCAGCCAGTGCTTTTTTTTTCTATTAAATTCTCTGTTTTAATGGATGGTTTTGATTAAATAACGATGGTTTTCTACAGTGTTTCCTTAAGGTTGCCATGTGGGTGACCTGTCCAACAGAAACAGTTTTAGCTTAGTCATCACACCATTCTCTTTCTAAGGATCAAATGCTGTGCACAGCGCTCATGTTTCATACACACCAATATATAGACCTTCCCAGAGTTCATAGGGCAGAGTTGTGATATTTAAAAAGTGCCCTGCCAGTACACCCTCCCAAAAAGAAAGGAAATGTCATAATTGGAAAATGATAAAAAGGTGTTTATTTACCATATATAAACTAAGGCAACAAGGAAACTACATTTGCAAGTATAGAGGGGAAATGGGAGAAAGACAACATTTAAAAATAACTGTAAAGTTCTGTTTATTGTGTATACTATGCCATATTAGTGTGAAATGGTTCAGCTTCTTTAACCCTCAGTGTCTTACATCTGCTCTGTGGCAGAATTCAAGCCCTAGGCTTTTTGTCCTGTATTGTTAATGAAAAAACTAGCCCATATGCAATCACTGCCTCTATATCACTTCTACCTCTCTCTCCCCCTCTAAGTCCTTCCAGGTCTCCTCTTACCCTCCTGAAGTTATTACGCGCCCCCCCCCTCTCTCTCTCATTCTCTCTCTCTCTCTCTCTCTTTCTCTCCCCCTCTACTCTCTCTCTATATATATACTAAATATGTATATATTGTAAATATATATTTATACACACATAATGTTTATATATACAGTATATAGTGTTTATGCATATGTATGCAGAATATACTGATTCCATTATGCATTGTTCATGTATACATGCATTTAGATTTAAGTCTTTGGTATTGGACATACATTTATATGATTAATATACACAAAGAAGCAAATGAGCCCACTGGCACACAGATGCATTTAATTTATAATTAACAACACCTTTCTCAAAATAAAAGGTTGATAGCAAACTGTTAGCACTGACATCACACAGCTGATTCTAAAGATAAAGCAGTGGTCCTCGTGACAGTCACAGAAACCAGGAGCTTTTGGAAAGGAAGAGACTCAAGATGCGCTCTGATCTGAACGTTGGTACTTCCCTAACTCCTATTGCCATCTAACAAACATTGGCACAGCTAAGAGGTACCTGTGCGAGGTACTTGCTCTCTACCCCTGTGCATGTGTTGGTACAGGATTCAAGGAGCAAATTATTCTTTATTATTTTCTTTTTATTGATGCTTGTTAGTTCTGAATGTTAGTAGGGACGTCAACAGTTTCACACATGCGTACAGCACCCACAGACGAAATCTAATCATGTCTTTTCAACAGTCCCCCTGCCCAAAGACCCTTCCCAATCCCTAGGAATCATATTCTACTCTCCAGGTTAACTTACTTTATTTTATCTAGCTTCCACCTATGAGAGAGAACGTGTGGTATTATGTCTGGCTTATTTCGCTTAACACAGTGCCCTCTGTTTCCATCAATGTTGCTGCAAATGACAAAATTTCATGCTTCTTTAAAGTTGAATACTATTCCTACTTTATATCTATATGTGGTGTCATTTTTAATTCATTCATCCTTGGTTGATACCTAAACTGATTAAATCTCTTAGGTACCATGGACAGGGTAACAGTATCCATCGGTTTGCAGGTGTCTTTTGAGTATGCTGATTTCTTTCCTTTGACACAACACCCCAAAGTAGAATTGCTAGATAGAATGGCATATTTATTTCTAGTTTTGGGGGCATCTCCATGCTATTCTCTGTAGTGGCTGTTCTAATTTATGTCCCCCAACAGTGTCTATGAGCTCCTCATTCCCACACCAGCATTTGCCAGTTCTTTTCATAATAGCTATTCTAACTAGAGTGAAATGGAACTTCATTGTAGTTCTGTTCTCCCTGTCCCTAGTGCCTAAGGAAACTCAACATTTTGTTCCATGGATTTATTGGACATTTCTACTTTTGAGCAATGTCTATTTGGATTGTTTGCCTATTTATTAAATTGGGATAAACTTAGCCAAGGAAATAAAAGACCCCCTACAATGAAATTTGCAAAATACTCAAAGAAAATTGAAGAAGGTCCAAGGAAGCAGAGACTCCTCCCACTTGTTTATAGATCCAAAGACATCATATTTCTCAAATACACCCTGCCCAGAGTGACATGCAGAGTCAATGTGAGACCAAACAAAAGACTAATGCCATTCTACAGACACACAGACAACAATCCCAAGTCACAGAGGAACACAAAAGACTGTGAATAGCAGAGAAATACTGGGCAAAAAGGACAAAGCTAGAAAGAGTTCCTACAATCAAGATATACTACAGAGCCACAGTAACCAATACAGTGTGAGTGTGGTGTCACCATAACCACAGACATGGAGACCAACAGAACAGAACAGAAACCCCACAGAGGAGCCCACACATTTGCAGCCAGTTGAGTCTTAACAAAAGTTCAAAAAACATTCACTAAAGAAAAAAAATGACGTTTTTGATAAACGTGCCTGGGAAAACTGTATATCATCATGAAGAAGATTGAAACCTGACCTCTGTCGCTCACAATGTATAAATGAACCACAAATGGGTCAAAGGTATAAATTTAAACCCTGAAATTCTGAAATGGCTAAAAGAAACTTAGGGGACCTTGGGGCAGGCTGTGACATTCTAGACACAGGAAACAAAAGAAAAGAAATAATGTATAAAATTACATTAAACAAAGAAATTTCTTCCCAGAAAAGTCAAGAAACAGTCTGAAAACTGGAAGGACATATTTTCTGACTGTGCCTCATGTTAATATGCAGAATATATAAAGAGCTCAAACTACTATATTAAAAATGCAAGTCATTGAGATCTGGAGTAGTTTTCTTATCATGCTCATGGGCCCTTATCCAGAATAGGTTCAGACCCACTTCCCTGCTTCTCCTCCTCTCTCTGCCCTCCTGCAATATTACAACAGAACAAGAAAGTTCCAGCACACACTCGTACCTTGATATTGCACTTTTCAGCCTTGGAAGCTGCACAACTATCTATTCTTATGTGCTTCTGTGGATTAACGTCAGCTGGCATCAATTAGAATATGTGGAGAAGCCTATGGAAGAAGGAAGCCCACGGAGAAACCGAGGGATCCAAAGACTTTGTATGTGGGTAAATCACTCTTCATTTATAAGGTCACCCACAAACAATTTCTGACATATTTTGCTCTGGTAAATCTATTGGAACATGAATTGTGGCCAGCCCAGAGGGTGTCAGTTCAAGGCTTTAGGGAAAAAGACTAGTGGGAAATATGAAATGCATTTAACCTTGAAGGTAAGGCTAAGTGGAAGTTCTAGTGCACCTAAAAGCATTAGGTACGTTTTATATTCTCTGAAAAGACAGAAATAATAATGTGCCACCTACAGTGGGAGAGAGGGGAAACAAAGATGAGAGGCAGCGTGAGATCTTACCTTGCTCTGTGTGCAGCAGGTGAGAGTCAAAACTTAATTTGATGACTGGAGTAGTAAAAGTTTCAGATCAGTTAATAGTGCTCAGACATGTATGCAGAGTACTAATTGCCCTGTTTTACATTATGAAGGAAAGGAAGAATGTAAGAGCACATTGTTGCCTCTAGTGGTAAACAATAGAATGTCTAAAGCCAAGAGGCAATCAACGGTATTTTATAAAGAATTCAATAAAAAGTAATTGAGAACAAACAAATATCTTTCCAAATATTAGAACAGCAGCAAGAGCAAGCAAAGCAAAGCATACTGTAAAAATTATGTATGTGGATATAGTCATAATGTGAACTGATACTGTAGGCTAAAGATTATAAAGAAATAAAAAATAGATTTAGCTAACCTTTTAAAAGATGTTTCAGCCAGGTGTGGTGATACAGAACTCAAATACCCAGCAAGGAAGGCAGAGACAAGCAGATATCTATGCGTTCAAGGCCAGCCTGGTCTACAAAGTGAGTTCTAGGGCAACCAGGGATACATAGTCAGACTTTCTTAAAAGCTTTAAAAAAATTAAATAAAGGCCAGACGCACGGAGGCGCAGCGGCGGCGGCGCCAGACGCACGGAGGCGCAGCGGCGGCGGCGCCAGACGCACGGAGGCTCAGCGGCGGCGGCGCCAGACGCGGCTGAGCGGTGGCCAGACCCAAGCAGCTGGGACAGGCTGCAATAAGGAGAGCAGATCGCCCTACTACAATTGAATCAAAGAGGTAGGCCTTTGGTTGGCCAGGTCACTGGCACAAGGGGAGCCTGGTCCTGTCCTGAAGATCCTTCGGAGGGGTGAGAGGGTTCTTGGCCTGCAGCAGGAACCACAAAAGAGAGTGAGGGCATTTTGTAAGCGGAGCCCTTGGCCAGCAGGGAAACCTGATCCGGTTTCTAAAGGATCCATTGGATAGGATCAATAGGAGGAGATGGGCAGGCGCCAAGGCAAGAACTCACCCAATAATCCGAAAAACAACATGAAAACATCAGAACCCAATGATCTTACAACAGAAGTATTTGAACAACCTAACACAGAAGAAGTGGAAAAAATCGACTTTATGAAGATAATAGAGTCCCTTAAACAACATGTAAAAAATGCCCTTATAGAAATGGATGAGAAGTACAACAAAAAGTTTGAAGAAATGAGTAAATACGTACATGATACCCTGGGAAACCAAGAAAAAACCATCAAACAGGTAATGGAAACAGTTCAAGAATTGAAAACTGAAATGAAGGCAAAGAAGAAAATACAAACTGAGGACCAGCTGGATATGGAAAATCTAGGCCAACGAGCTGAGTCTACAGAAACAAGCATAATCAATAGAATCCAAGAGCTAGAAGAAAGACTCTCAGATGCTGAGGACACCATAGAGAAAATAAACGAACAGATCAAAGAAAACAGCAAAGCCAACAAATTCTCAACACAAAACATTCAGGAACTATGGGACACAATAAAAAAACCAAACCTAAGAATAATAGGAATAGAAGAAGGAGAAGAGTCACAGCTCAAAGGCTCAGAAAATATTTTCAACAAAATTATGGAAGAAAACTTTCCCAACTTAAAGAAAGATATTCATTTAAATATTCAAGAAGCATACAGAACACCAAACAGACTGGATCAAAGAAAAACATCTCCTCGCCATATAATAATCAAAACACAAAATATACAGGTTAAAGAAAAAATATTAAGAGCTGCAAAAGAAAAAGGGCAAGTAACTTATAAAGGTAAACCGATCAGACTTACACCTGACTTCTCGATGGAAACTATGAAAGCCAGAAGGTCCTGGATAGAGGTTCTGCAGAAGCTAAGAGACCATGGATGCAAACCCAAACTACTATACCCAGCCAAGCTATCGTTCACTATCAACGGAGAAAACAAGACATTCCAGGATAAGAACAAATTTAAACAATACGTAGCCACAAATCCAGCCCTACAGAAAGTAATAGAAGGAAAATCGCAACCCAAGGAATCCACCACTGCCAACACTGCCTACAATAACCCAGGCATCTAATGGCCCTTCACGAGCACATCTCAAAGAAAGGAGACACACAATCTCTACTACCAAAAGCAATAAGAATAACCGGAGTAAACAACCACTGGTCATTAATATCACTTAATATTAATGGGCTCAATTCACCTATAAAAAGGCACAGGCTAAAAGATTGGATACGAAAACAGGATCCAACATTCTGCTGTTTGCAAGAAACACATCTCAACCACAAAGACAGGCACCTACTCAGAGTAAAGGGTTGGGAAAAGGTGTTTCAAGCAAATGGTCCTAAGAAAAAAGCAGGTGTGGCCATACTAATTTCTAACAAAACTGACTTCAAACTAAAATCAATCAGAAGAGACCGAGACGGTCACTTTATACTCATAACAGGAACAATTCATCAGGAGGACGTCTCAATCCTGAATATATACGCCCCCAATATAAAAGCACCTACTTATGTAAAAGAAATATTACTAGAACTCAAGGCAGACATCAAACCACACACACTAGTAGTAGGAGACTTCAACACACCTCTCTCTCCAAGGGACAGGTCAATCAGACAGAAACCTAATAGAGAATTAAGAGAATTATTGGAGGTAATGAAGCAAATGGACTTAACAGACATCTATAGAACATTCGACCCAAATAGGAAAGAATATACCTTCTTCTCTGCAGCTCATGGAACCTTCTCAAAAATTGACCACATACTCGGAAACAAAGGAAACCTCCACAGATACAAAAAAATCTCAGTGTCCACCTGTGTCTTATCAGATCATCACGGATTAAAGTTAGAAGGCAACAACCACGCTGCCCCCAAAAAACCGACAAACTCATGGAAACTGAACAGTCAACTACTGAACCACGCCTGGGTCAAGGAAGAAATCAAGAAAGAAATTAAAGTCTTCCTTGAATTTAATGAAAATAAAGGGACAACATACTCAAACCTATGGGACACAATGAAAGCAGTGCTAAGAGGAAAGTTCATAGCACTAAGTGCCCACTTAAAGAAAACGGAGAATGCATACATTGGGGACTTAAAAACACACCTGAAAGCTCTAGAAAAAAAAGAAGCAGACGCGCCCAGGAGAAGTAGAAGACTGGAAATAATAAAACTGAGGGCTGAAATCAACAAAATAGAAACACAGAAAACAGTCCAAAGAATCAATGAAACAAAAAGCTGGTTCTTGGAGAAAATCAACAAGATCGACAAACCCCTATCCAAACTAATTAAACGACAGAGAGAGAACACGCAAATAAATAAGATCAGAAATGAAAAGGGGGACATAACCACAGACACAGAGGAAATTCAGAGAATCATTAGATCTTACTACAAAAGCCTGTATGCCACAAAACTGGAAAATACAAAAGAAATGGACATTTTTTTAAATAAGTATCATATACCAAAGCTAAACCAAGACCAGGTGAATGATCTAAATAGACCGGTTTCTCGCGAAGAATTAGAAATGGTTATCAAAAATCTCCCTTCGAAAAAAAGCCCAGGACCAGATGGTTTCAATGCAGAATTCTACCAGTACTTCCAAGAAGAATTAATACCTATACTCCTTAAGGTATTTCACAATATAGAATCAGAAGAGTCATTGCCAAATTCCTTTTATGAAGCTACAGTTACCCTGATACCAAAACCACAAAAAGACCCAACCAAGAAAGAGAATTACAGACCGATCTCACTCATGAACATCGACGCAAAAATCTTCAATAAAATAATGGCAAACCGAATCCAAGAACACATAAGAAAAATTATCCATTATGATCAAGTAGGCTTCATCCCAGAGATGCAGGGCTGGTTCAACATACGCAAATCTATCAATGTAATCCACCATATAAATAAACTGAAAGAAAAAAACCATATGATCATTTCACTAGATGCGGAAAAAGCATTCGACAGAATTCAACACCCCTTTATGATAAAGGTCTTGGAGAGAATAGGGATACAAGGGTCCTACCTAAATATAATAAAAGCTATTTACAGCAAGCCAACAGCTAACATTAAATTGAACGGAGAAAAACTCAAAGCCATCCCACTAAAATCAGGAACACGACAAGGATGTCCACTCTCGCCATACCTCTTCAATATAGTGCTTGAAATTCTAGCAATAGCAATAAGACAACATAAGGAGATCAAGGGGATTCGTATTGGAAAGGAAGAAGTTAAGCTTTCGTTATTTGCAGATGATATGATAGTGTACATAAGCGACCCCAAAAATTCTACCAAAGAACTCCTACAGCTGATAAACAGCTTTAGTAACGTGGCAGGATACAAGATCAACTCCAAAAAATCAGTTGCCTTCCTATACACCAAGGATAAGGAAGCAGAGAGGGAAATCAGAGAAGCATCACCTTTCACGATAGCCACAAATAGCATAAAATACCTTGGGGTAACCCTGACCAAGGAAGTGAAAGATCTACTTGACAAGAACTATAAGTCTTTGAAGAAAGAAATTGAAGAAGACACCAGAAAATGGAAAGACCTCCCTTGCTCTTGGATTGGGAGGACCAACATAGTAAAAATGGCAATTCTACCAAAAGCAATCTATAGATTCAATGCAATCCCGATCAAAATCCCATCAAAATTCTTCACAGATCTGGAGAAGACAATAATCAACTTTATATGGAAAAACAAAAAACCCAGGATAGCCAAAACAATCTTATACAATAAAGGATTGTCTGGAGGCATTACCATCCCTGACTTCAAACTCTATTACAGAGCTACAGTATTGAAAACAGCTTGGTATTGGCATAAAAACAGAGAAGTCGACCAATGGAATCGAATAGAAGACCCTGACATTAACCCACAAACCTATGAACACCTGATCTTCGATAAAGGAGCTAAAAGTATACAATGGAAAAAAGAGAGCATCTTCAACAAATGGTGCTGGCAAAACTGGATGTCAATCTGTAGAAGAATGAAAATAGATCCATATCTATCACCATGCACAAAACTCAAATCCAAATGGATTAAAGACCTCAATATCAGTCCGAACACACTGAACCTGATAGAAGAGAAAGTGGGAAGTACTCTACAGCACATGGGCACAGGAGACCACTTCCTATGTATAACCCCAGCAGCACAGACACTAAGGGCATCATTGAATAAATGGGACTTCCTGAGGCTGAGAAGCTTCTGTAAAGCAAAGGACACTGTCACTAAGACAAAAAGACAACCCACTGACTGGGAGAAGATCTTCACCAACCCTGCAACTGACAAAGGTTTGATCTCCAAAATATATAAAGAACTCAAGAAACTAGACCGTAAAAGGCTAATCAACCCAATTATAAAATGGGGCACTGATCTGAACAGAGAATTCTCAACAGAAGAACTTCAAATGGCCAAAAGACACTTAAGGTCATGCTCAACTTCCTTAGCGATCAGGGAAATGCAAATCAAGACAACTTTAAGATACCACCTTACACCTGTCAGAATGGCTAAAATAAAAAACACCAATGATAGCCTTTGCTGGAGAGGTTGTGGAGAAAGGGGTACACTCACCCATTGCTGGTGGGAATGCAAACTTGTGCAACCACTCTGGAAAGCAGTGTTTCGGTTTCTCAGGAAATTCGGGATCAACCTACCCCTGGATCCAGCAATACCACTCTTGGGAATATACCCAAGAGAGGCCCTATCATACAACAAAAGTATATGCTCAACTATGTTCATGGCAGCATTGTTTGTAATAGCCAGAACCTGGAAACAACCTAGATGCCCTTCAACGGAAGAATGGATGAAGAAAGTATGGAATATATACATATTAGAGTATTACTCAGCAGTAAAAAACAAGGACTTCTTGAATTTTGCATACAAATGGATGGAAATAGAAAACACTATCCTGAGTGAGGTAAGCCAGACCCAAAAAGAGGAACATGGGATGTACTCACTCATATTTGGTTTCTAGCCATAAATAAAGGACATTGAGCCTATAATTCATGTTCCTAGAGAAGCTAAATAAGGTGAATCCAAAGACAAACACATAGGCATCCTCAGGAATATTAACCTTCATCAGGCGATGAAAGGAGACAGAGACAGAGACCCACACGGGAGCACCGGACAGAAATCTCAAGGTCCAAATCAGGAGCAGAAGGAGACGGAGCACGAGCAAGGAACTCAGGACCACGAGGGGTGCACCCACACACTAAGACAATGGGGATGTTCTATTGGGATCTCACCAAGGCCAGCTGGCCTAGGTCTGAAAAAGCATGGGATAAATCCAGACTAGCTGAACATAGCGGACAATGAGGAATACTGAGAACTCAAGAACAATTGCAGTGGGTTTTTGATCCTACTGCACGTACTGGCTTTGTGGGAGCCTAGGCAGTTTGAATGCTCACCTTAGGAGACCTGGATAGAGGTGGGCAGTCCTTGGGCTTCCCACAGGTCAGGGAACCCTGATTGCTCTTCGAGCAGATGAGGGGGGGGGGACTTGATCGGGGGAGGGGGAGGGAAACGGGAAGCGGTTGTGGGGACGAGGCAGAAATTCTTAATAAATAAATAAATTAAAATAAAAAATAAAAAAAAAAAAATTAAATAAAAAGAAGTGTCAAATTGGATTGCCAGCTCCATTCGGCTCTCTATTACAGTATTATATTATGTGTGTTTTAATGAATAAAGCTTGCCTTATTAATTACTCAGAGAGCAAAGCAGACATACTAGTTAGCCATTCAGGCCAGGGCTTGGTGGCACACACCTTTAACCCCAGGACTCAGAAGACAGAGGCCAATGGATCTCTGTGTGTTCAAGGCTACCCTGGGCTACACAAGATTGAATCTGTCTAAAAGAGAAACAGAGCTCACACAAGGTGATCCCAGCACTTGGGAATCACCTGCTTTTAATCCCAGCACTAGAAAGTTGGGGACAGGAAGGGATATGACTGGGCAGAGAGAAGAATATAATTAGGGGAAGAAACAGGAACTCAGTGGAGTGTGGAGTCTGAGGTTGGTGGATAGCATTGCAGGACTTCCCTTTCAATCTGAAAATTTGGTAGAGGTAAAAGGTCTCTCTAGTGGTTGGATGCTTTGTTTTTCTTATCGTCAGGTTGAACCCCAATATCTGTCTCTGGGTTTTTATTATTCATGATATACTCTGTTGCACAGGAAAGAAAGAACCCAGGAGAGCTTAGAAAACTATGGGGAATGCCATGTTAGGAAAACACAGCTAACAAAAATAGAAGCTACAACATTATACTGAACAAGATGAAATTCAAAGCAAAGAGCATTAGTAATGACAGAGATGAATGCTTGGAGTGCCCAGGCTAAAAGTCACACCAGGCTCCGCAATTATCTACACAGCAAACTGGAGTGGGAACATTAGGAATGTGAAACCACAGCCTCTCAAGAAACATACCAGCAGCTGTGGCTTTGTTAAGTATAAGATGTATCAAGAATACAAAGGAAAAAAACTAAGAAAAATAATAAATATAACCTTACTGTGAAATAAGCAGTATGATCGGTAAGCTTTTCTAGACACTGGCTACACAGCAAATAACATATCCTATAAGTACCCATAGAACTTCCAGACAGACAGTGATTTAGTTGTGACACAAAGAAAATATCACCAAATTCTAGCGAACTAGAAATGAGCCATCAAAATCATCTGAAAAGAGCCAGCAAACCACCATGTCATATGGGACCAGCCTTTATCACTTGGGAATAAAAATAATGCTTGAGGAATATAATCCAACAGTAAAGAATTTAATGGTGATGAAAATACACCCAAGGATTTAGAAGTCTAAATAAATCATTGCTAAGGAAAAGATCTGTCGAATAAAATTCTCCTGTCAACCTTTCAAACATGATGTGAAGAAACAAAGCCCATTAAAGAGATGACTTAAGAAACAGCAAGAGGATGCAATTAATAAAGAGAAAAGTCGTATAACTAGGAACTAGAATATAAATACAGAACATAATATTTATTACCTCATGTTTATAATGAGGAATAATGGGGATCGGCACAAGGGAAGGGAACTCACCGGGAGAATGTTGAAAGATGGAGATGAGCACAAGATCAAAGACTTCATTGAGAAAACAGTGCCCGTCACGTAAGGAGGTCACACAGGTGTGTGATGATCAGGAGTGATCTCTGGGTACCAGTGAGGAAGGAGATGGCCAGCTGTACAAGGGAAAGATGCAGGATGCTGCATTGTTAAGATACCAAACTAGTGACTTCCCGTCAGGGTAACAGCTGACACAAGTTGAGGTTTGGAAGGCCCTGGTGTTAATCTAGGGTCTGTTTAAATGTTGTGGAGAACTACGAAAAACTTTAGTAAAACTTATGCAGAAACCGTAAGGGCTTTCCAGACAGAGAAATGAAAAAGATTCAATCTATGCAAGGCCTACAGTCAAGGACACAAGGACAGCAGACCCCCAACACCGTTGCTTGGCCATCCTGACTCACACACGAGAAAGGGACTCTGGCTTACATTCCTGTTCTGTTGGAGCCAAAGGCCTGAGGGTTCCCTGACATTGTGTTTGTGGTGACAGAAAAATAATGTGCGATGCAATCCACAGAATCACCTGCCATCCCTGGAGACCTCTTCACCTTAGACAGACATGGATCTGGGGAAGAAATGTTGATCCCAGACTGGCGGGTTTGCTATTTTAGAAATTAAGTCTGTTTCCCTGACATAGTACGAACACGGCTCATCAAGGAACTCTGAAAGCACCTGAAATTTATTTTTGCACTTAGAGTTTTGAGTAGAGTCTTAACAGACTTCATCTGAATTTAGTGTTATTTTTATTATTATTTAAATCTTTCCTAAGGCCTGTCAATTGATAAATGCCAACTTACCATCAAAAGTTAAACATTTTACAGCTAAACTGTCAAGTCCTTAAAGGGGTCTCATCAAAGCAGAAATCAAGACAAAAAAAAAAAAACAGGGAAAATGCCTACCCCCTTCTTCCCTGGGCCTCTGTGGGAATGGGGAGAAATGACAATATTGCTCCATGAGGAGAGCCTCACCATAGTGCTAGTGCTGATGTATCTCCTGTGTCTCCTCCCTCCTAGAAAGAGTGGTTTCCCTGGGACCACACAGAGTATAGTCAGTCTGTTGACATGCGGTACTAGATGAAGGGTTTTAGCCATTGTGATTGATATTAGTAAGGAAAGCCTATCTGTCCTATGCAGTCTCTGCTTTGGGTTCTCTGAATAAGAGTGATCATAGTCAGATATTCTCCTGTGGAACAAAGAGAGAGGATGGACCCCAGAATATTTGGGGTAGACATTGATGGTATTGAAGCAAGAGAAAAATCTGAAGAAGGGTTTCTGTCAGGTAGATTTGCCTCTGGGGGAAAAATAAAGAACCTTTTCTACCATTATGTACTAATGTTTATCAGGTTTCTGACGTTGTAAAGAAATATCTGAGGTAATCAACCCAGAAAGAAGAGAAACTTGCTTCCTCTGTTTGGGAGGCTTCAGCCCCTGGCCAGTTGACCTTGGTACTTTGACACTGCAGTTCCACAGCACATCCCAGGAGAGAGGGACCACAGATGTTCACTTCATGATTGAGTGTGTAAAGAGAAAGAGAAAGAATCTGCCTGTTTAACTTGTGGGCACTCCTTCAGTGGCATAAAACCTCCTCTAGGACTTCAGCCTTCCATTGGTGCCACTGGCTGGGTACCAAGCCTTCAACTCACAGGCCTTCGGAGTCTGATCCAGCATGAACACTGTATGCTTGCCGACTGACTCACAGAACAGTTCTCTCTATAGAAATGACCTGTCACTATACACGACTAAACCTGTAACCTCCTGGACACTGTATAATTCTCTACCATTCATGTTCACTAGCCCAGAAAACTTGGCCATGAACTAAAACTGCTGTTTATTGAGAGAGGATAATATAACAGACTGGTCAACAGCAACCACCAGACCCTTTGTCCCATGTCACTTTCTGGTGCCCAGACATTAGAGGCAGGAATATGGACTCTTGGTTCTACACGGCCTTTCTTCTCCTTCAGTCTGGGCTTGTCACTCTGAATTGTAGTGAATGGGGAGAGACAGAACTGTTCTTCAAAAGCCTGTAGTCCTGCCCCCTGGAGACCATTTTCCCACATGTTAAGCCCACTGGACAAGGCTCTTCCTCCAGACTCCTCCGTTTGCTAATTGCCGGGGAGGCTCTGACTTCTGGATTGGTTTTCCACCTTCCCAACATTCCTTTGGCACTGTCACTGGTGTCTAGAAGGAGCCTGCCCATCACTTGTTTGTCCCTCATGGTATTGAAAGACCCCAGCTTAGCTGCTGTAATGCCATTTTGCAAGGCCTTCACACAAACAAACATAAGTTCAAGGTAAAGTCGGTACTCCTAGGCGGCCAAAACAGGATATATGTGGTCAGACACCAGGCCTAGGAGGGGAACGAACAGTTCTGGGAAAAACTACATGTGCCCTAGATAGGGCCAAGTCAGCTATTATCAGATCTTCATGTTCCCGAGGAACTTGTCCCCAAGTGAACCCATCACCTCATTTGAACTGACCAATGGGATTCCTGTAACCATGCTTCTACTTCTGTATGCCTGCTCACCCACCCATTTCCATATAAAAGACCCCCTGCCCAGCCTGAGGGCGCACAAGTCTTCCAAAGCGACTCTGACACCCGAAGGTACCAGTGTACTCTCAATAAAAAAACCTCTTGCAGTTTGCGGCCAGTGGTCTCGGATTGTTCCTTGAGTTCGGGGGTCTCCTCCTGAGGGAAGGTCCTCTCTGAGGGTCTTTCAGTATAACCCTTCTCAGTGTGGCTCTGTTCACCTGTATTTCTGGGAATATGGGCTACCAAATTCCAACATCATTCATGAATTTACAAAAGAATAAAAATACACAGTAGGAACAAACAAATCAGGAAAGTCTGGGAATTAAAAACAAATCAATTAATAGGTGATATGGGATGTCCTTCTGTATATGTGTTGCTATTATTGGTTGATGAATAAAGCAGTTTTGGCTAATGGCTTAGCAGAGTAAAGCCAGGCAGGAAATCCAGAAATATATATAGAGAGTAGGTAGAGTCAGGAAGACGCCAGCCAGCTGCCAAGGAAACAAGACATGTATTAAATGAGGTAATGCTACTGCCATGTGGCCAAACATAGACTAATAGAAATGGGTTAATTTAAGATGTAAGGACTAGCTAGAAACATGCCTGAGCCACTAGCCAAATAGTGTTATAATTAATATAGTTTATGTGTGATTATTTGGGTCTGGGTGCTCGGGAAACAAAAGCACAGTTTCTGCTTATGAATGGCACCCACTCTCTGGTATGGATCCACATAAGACTTAAAAGAACTTAAGGGAAAAAAAAGGAGGGTTTCTAGACCCACAAAAACAGGAGCCAAGCATAGTTTCTTGATAGTTACATTTTTTTTTTCAGATAGGCTCTGTTTGCTGGTGGTGAACAGATGTGTGGCCCCTTTAAGAAATGCCTTCCTGGTTCTTACTGGTGGTTCTGGCTTTTTCAAGATGTCCTGCTACAGAGCAGTTAACTGGGGTTTGTAAGCTGAGTGTTACAAGTTGCTTATATTGATTTGCTGTCTCCCTGGAGTTGGGATGGTAAGTATGGCTGGAAGAGGCAGTGAACATACCTGCACCATGTTGCATGGGCAGAGTCAACAAGCAAAGTCACAGGGTTAGTTCTAGCCATGCCCACGTTTTAAAACTCTCCTGGTCAGGGGCTGGAGAGATGGCTCAGAGGTTAAGAGCATTGCCTGCTCTTCCAGAGGTCCTGAGTTCAATTCCCAGCAACCACATGGTGGCTTACAACCATCTGTAATGGGGTTTGGTGCCCTCTTCTGGCCTGCAGGCATACACACAGACAGAATATTGTATACATACATAATAAGTAAATAAATATTTAAAAAAAAAACTCTCCTGGTCAGAAAATGATTACAGATACACAAGACGAGAGATTCAGACAAAAAAGTGATGTGGGAGTGTCATATATCAATCTGTTGATTTCATTGGTTAAGCAATAAAGAAACTGCTTGGCCCTCATAGGTTAAAACATAGGTCGGTGGAGTAAACAAAACAAAATGCTGGGAGGAAGAGGAGGTGAGCTCAGACTCGACAGCTCTGCTCACTGGAGCAGAGATGCCATGCTCCCCTCTCCAAGGCAGACACACGCGATGGACCCAGATGGACATAGACTAGAATCTTCCCGGTAAGACTGGCGCTACACAGATGATTAGAAATGGGCTAAATTAATATGTGAGAATTAGCCTAGAAGAGGCTAGATAGAAATGGGCCAAGCAGTGTTTACAAGAACACAGTTTGTGTGTTGTTATTTCGGGGCATAAGCTAGCCAGGTGGCCAGGGTGCTGGGGACGCAGCCCCGCCGCTCCTATTACAACAAAAAAGACCTCTGAATGGGTCACAGTGTTGAATAAATGTACATGGGCTTAGGAGAGAGAGAAGAAAGAGTATAGACAGTCATAGATTAAAGAAGTAAAGATAATAAAATAAATATTAAAAAGTAATAGAGTAAAAAATCAGCTATGTAAAAATGAAATATACAGAGAGGCTGGATTATGTATATTATTCTGTTTTCTTTGGATTTCGACTGTTAATGTGTTAACTGCTGAAAAACCTTTGATTCTAAACTATATCAATGTTGGGTATCTTGACTTTAAAATGTTAATCTAAGGATATATTGCTTTGGAAAAGAGGTTCCACATAAGATGAGAACCTTCCAGAAGATGGATTCCTTCCAGACTAATGTAGTTTGATGGAACAAGACTACCTGAAAGGTCTCAGTGAACCCTAAAATTACTTTGCCCAACAAACATCAAGAAGTAGTTTGGTGAAAACTCTGCCTAAATTTCCAAAATGATTGTTTAGAAATGCTTATTTTCATTTAAAGAGGGTTGATTATAAATGATCAATGGTCACAGTAAAGGTCTTTCTAAAGAGAAAAAGGGAGTATGATATAGAAATAAATACATTGGTATGCACTTTGGTTTATTGATAAAAATTTAAGGTCAATTTTGTTATATGTATATTTCCACTTTTGTTAAAAGTATTGTATTTATACAGTTCATTTTAAAATGCAATGTTTAATTTAAAATGTGGATTAATAGATATCTATAGTAGTCAAATTTGTGGTCATGTTAGTTAGATTTTCTAGATATACAGAAATATATTTTAGATGGATAAGTATTCTTCAAACCTTTCAAATGCTTAAAGAATATGGCATTTAAAATGTTTTAAGAACTTAGACTTTTCTCAACAATGAGACATGTTTCTGGCAGCACCAGTTACTTTAGAGAGGTTGATAGCCATTGAAGAAACTTGCTGTGGAATTTGCCTTCAATGTGATAAGGCTAGCCATTTGGGTAAAAAACTGCTCTTGCCTGGACTGCTTTGTAGATGGAGTGGCGGGCTGCATTCCCACCTCCCGATTGCCAGCAGCTGGCTAGCTTTACCCAAAATAATTACATGGAAACTGTATTCTTTTAAACACTGCCTGACCCATTAGTTTCAGCCTCTTATTGGCTAACTCTCACCTCTTGATTAACCCATTTCTATTAATGGATGTAGCACCACGAGGTGGTGTCTTACCAGGAAGATTCTTAACATGCCTCCATCTCAAAGAGGAGAGCTATGGCATCTGCCTGACTCTGCTTTCTTCCTCCAAGCATTCAGTTCTGTTTACTCTGCCTACCTAATTTTCTGTTTTATCAAAGGGCCAAGCCAGTTTCTCTATTAGACAGATGACCCTCCTCCATCACTGCTTGATGTTATGGTGTATGAACTGGACATGCAGGACCCACAGAAAAGTTACTGCTGAACTGTCCAAAAGATTGGAGGTCCATCAGGGTTCCTGTTTCACAGAAGAAACTGACAGACACAGAGGAAAGCAACTGATGAACTTTGCCAGTACATGTTAGAACAGATGTTCAGATTTCCTGCTTCACTGAAAAGTCTACCAGATATTATGGCTCTGTATGAAGATGGGTTCCCCAACATTATAAAAGAACTTTGGGTGGCTGTTCAGGCAGTAAGATGTCTCTATCCTTTCTAGAACTTTGGAAGTTGCTTACAACACACTTCCTGATTACTTAGGTAATATTATATCTTCTGTGTCTTTTGATGGAGTTGAAGACTAGATAGCTATAATTATAGTTTTTGCTAGTTATGATAAAAGATAAACTAGATATAATACTTTAGACGCACAATGATAGGATAGATAATAGAGTATTTTCCTTTAATTGCCAAATGTAAATGAACTAAATATTGTAACTATAATTCTTGCTTTATACTGTTTTATATATGTAATTTTACCATGTTAAAGTTGAAAGAATCCTTTTTAATTAGACAGAAAACAAGAGATGATGTGGTAAGTCCTTCTGTATATGTGTTGCTTTTATTGGTTGATGAATAAAGCTGTTTTGGCCAATGACTTACCAGAAAATCCAAATAGAGATATAAAGAGAGAGTAGGCAGAGTCAAGGAGACACCAGCCAGTCACCGAGGAAATAAGACATGTAGAAAAAGAGGTAACACCACAGTCGTGTGGCAATTCATAGACTAATAGACATGGGTTAATTTAAGATTTAAGAACTAACTAGAATTATGCCTGAGACATTGGTCAAATAGTGCTGTAATTAATATAGTTTCTGTGTAATTATTCGGTTCTGGGCAGCCAGGAAACAAAAGTGCAGTCTCTGTTTACAGATAGGTCTGCTGGCAAAAGCATGTGCACACATACACAAACATACATACATATATACATACACATACACACATAACCACATACATAGTTATGAAGACACATACGTATATGCAATATACACACATAAATATGTATGAAAATACAGAAACATTGACATATGTACATACACACATACCACACAAATACACATATGCATACACATACAAACAATGTACACATAAATTCATATGTATATAAATACACACACAAACATACACACTGAAGTTTTTTGTTATTTGTTTTGTTTTGTTTTTGTTTTTTCAAGATAGGGTTTCTCTGTGTAGCTTTGGAGTCTGTCCTGAAATTAGCTCTTGTAGACCAGGCTGGACTCGAACTCACAGAGATCTGTCTGCTTCTGCCTCACAAGTGCTGGGATTAAAGGTGTGCACCACCACTGCCTGGTTATACTGAAAGCTTAATTCAGTGAGTCACTTGATGTTATTTTGGAAGTCACGGGGTGCTCCGGTTATAATGGCAGAGTAGACCATTCTAGGTGATCATCATATTCTTGTGGAACTTTCTTCTTGGAAGTTTCTAGATCTCTACATTTCAGTGGTGATACAGCAACTGCACCTAATGGTCTGTCCTGAGTGAGGTAGCATCCTCTAGGAGATAGTTTTCTTACTAATTACACATTAGCAGCTTCATCCTGCATGAGCAAATACTGGCTGAGAAGTGGGACCCCGGGAGATGGGGAAGTGCTCTGTTTAGGACTGGTGTTAATTATAGAACCACACCTTGTCACCTCTGATCCTGTGGGCTCCATAGCTCTTGCTTTCCAATTATCTTCAGAATTGTCTGTATGGAGAGTTTGAGTATTATGATTTGTGTGCAACGTATAAAAGTATCTTTTAATTATTATGTCAACCCTTTCAAAATCTCACTATCTGCAGATCCACTGTAGGAATCTTTCAGACTCACAGATCTGTTTGCTGCCTCTTCTCTCCTGACAGACCTCCTGGGCTTCCTGCCATCTGTAACACAGATGGGAAGTGCAGTTCATCTCACATTCTGATGGGCTGGGATGACCATCCTAGAGTGCCTGCTAAGAGGTGGTCTGGGGCTGTGTTTGAGTTCTTTGAGAAGCTGTGATTGATTAGTCATGTCTGCCATGGATCCAGGAAGGGGTAGTGGCCTGCATATTACACTGAGGGAACATGACTGAATGGCCGACTTTCAAACTCTTTGAGAAATGCTCTCTCTTCAGCAATTAGGGCTGTCTATCTCCCAAGGGGGGCATACTTGTCTCTTGGCTTCTGTACCTACTGTGCACCCACTTGTACCAGCCTTCTTCTACTTCTCCCTCAATTTAGTTTTATTTGAATTTTAAGAATGAAGATTCAGCTTCCTGAAGAAATCCTTTTACTGCCCACCTTCTAATTGGAGGCCAGGTACAGTGGCTCCTGCATGCTCCTGCTACAGAGGGCTTTGCTTCTTTCTGTCCTTGTGCTCAGTCCTCTGTCCTGTAATCCCCTGTGTGATGTCTGGTTCCCCTGTGAGACTGTGGTCTGTCTGAGGCAGAAGCATATTTCCTTTTGTCATCTATTACTGGCTAGCACTTCAGCTTCTAGCCAGTCTACACTGATGCTCAGTGGCAGGAAGTGAACAAGTGGGTAAATAAACAGCCTATTTCCTGTATGTGTGGAAATAGGGAAACATGTAGGCTTGTGTGCTCCATGATCATGCACAGGGGTGTAAAAAATCATTAAAACATATTCTTGGGTAATTCAATATTTTTATTTATTGCCGTGCATTTAAAGGGAAAAGATAGTAGAGATCTCTGTGTCTGTGGCTAATACCCTAGCACAAAGGACCAATTAGTAAGAGAAAAACACGCATGATTGACCTACAGGCCCTGGTCAAACAGGTATGCTTATGTTTCGGTTAGCTGAAGATACATCCTAGAGAACTACATTTGGAAGGGAGGGGGATGTGGTGTAGCGGCAACACACTAAGGACTTAGCAACCCGAGCCTGCACATTCTCCTCTCTGTCCCTCTGTCTCCAGAGATATGGCAACCCCTTCCTTCCACTTACAGAAGTGCAGCCCTCCATTGGAGGTCCATGACCTTCAAAAGGAGACAGACCAAGGTAAGGATGTGGCCTCATGAATTGGCTGTTTCCTGCAGGGCTAACGGTGATGCTTGGAGCGGCATGCTCTAAACTCTCATGTGTATCTTCTCATGGTGAAATTCAGGTCTGCTTTTGCACTGCGCTGAGACAGCTAGGATAAAAGCTTGCTTCTTTCCCCTGCTCTATTGTTTCTCTAAACAACATTCATATGTATGTGTGTGTGTGTGTACACACTAAACTTTTGTCATATAGAAATAAGCCGTAGTTACACTTTTTGCTTGTTTACCATATATACTTTTATGTGCAGTAAATAGAATAAAATTTGAATTTTCAGGCTTATTTTGGCTATAGTTATTCAGTCCTCAAATATTTGCTGAGCATCTACTAAGCTTGACTCGCTGGGAGTTCAACAATGGGAAATGCACACAGCACACATACTGCTGTAGAAAGTTGACTGATATACCCAACCCTGAAGTTTTCTCGGGTGGGCTAGGCTGACATGTTCTTTATTGGCTATATGGGGTTCAATATTCCATGTGAGATTACATGCCAAAAACAATCCTTTCCCCTTAAGGGTGTGGCAGCAAAAGAGGAGGCTTCTCGGCTGATCCTCCTCTGGCACACCAGTGAAAGCAGATGTGCAAACTGGGACAAGACAGTGCAAAACTGTAATTCCAGTACTTGGGGGACAGAGGTCGTAGAACTGGGATTTAAGGTCATCCAGAGCTACACAGTGTGTTCTGGGACAACTTGGGTTACATGAGCCCTGTCTCAAAATACAAACACCCTGAAAGCTAATAAAACAAACAAACTAGCTATCTGAAGTAACCCATGTGCTGCTAAGTCTGCCTTGCTGAGGCTGTAACAAAGCGTATCTGAGTCCCTGTGTCCTTTCCTGAGTGGCTTCCGGTTTTCAGTGGACTGGGTTTGACCCCTTGATCTGGGGAAAGCAAAAAGCCAGCAAAGACTAGAAGAACACACATTCAGCTAAACCAAGTTCTTAAAATCAGAAGCAAAGTCGCCAATAATATTAGTTCCCAAGAAACTGAAGCACAGATTTTAATTCCCCCAAAGAGCAGTTAGCCCCTGTGTGATGAGGTGACGGCTGTCCCGATTTCCCTCGCTGGGAGGCAATGGGAAAGATTCCAGAGCTGTGCTCACCCTAATAAGGACATGCTCATATGACAGAGAGGATGTCCGCAGTGGGGTCACTCCGGCTCCACCTCACACTCATCTTGATTGGGCATGTGTTCTCTGAGGGAGGCAGTGAGTCCCCAAGTACAGTTACCACCTGCTATTTGCTCCAATCACTTTACTACTTGTGTGCCTACGATTTATCCTCACAATGACTAGTGGCAGGGTTCTTACACTCTCTGTGGTAAGGAGATGAAGGGACAAAGGACAAAGCTGTTTGTTCAGAGTGGCAGCATCTGGACACTCAGGTCTTCAAGTCCCTGGAGCGTACTGGGAAGCCCCTATTCTGCTCTATCCTGTGTATCTTACTGTGGCATTTCCCCCAGGAGGGGGGGGGGGGCAAAGGGAGCACACTCAGAACGAAAGAGCCATACTCAAGAAATAGCCAGCACAGGAAAGCATGGGGATGTAATGGGAGCGGAGGTAGCCGGACAGGTATTGGCCAAATATGTAAATGGCTGAGGTAGACGACGGAGCATTCTCCTCTTCATTACACAGGGAAGAACTGCAAAGTATCTTGATGTAAAATGGAGTAGAAGAATAAAACTAGAGTGATATGGAATGGATTAGGGAAAATAACGGGTCTAGAGACAAGAGAAGAAAAGCATAGAAAGTGTAATAGTCTAAGCAAGATGTATTACATTCTAGGATCGCAGAACACAGAGATATAAACAGGGTCAGGATTTGGAATTGAATATTTAGCAATATAAATTACATACAAATGTTAGCACTGTGTCAAAAGCTAGGAGAATGAAGCATTTATACAGTTAAAGTGTGACGGCTCAGCCCTTTTGCAGCGATCAAGTTATTTAAGCAGCTAAGGTCTCATGATGGGAAACCAGCATGAGACAAATACATGGAAGTCGTACAGAGATTATGTGAGGACCGGGTGAGATGAGCAAGCGTATGTGCTTGGAAACTGAACTTGGGTTGCCAGGTAACCCCATCCAGGGACAGCAAAAGCACAGTCGTCAGGACCGGTAAACAGATTTTGATGGGGAAAGAAAGCACAGAAGGCTGTTTGGCATGCACACTCAGGAAGCTGACATACAATAAATGACATAGCCATCAATAAAAGTTCAGGGGGCTGGTTAGGATAAGATACATTCAGTGTGTGAAAGAATCCCATTTAAAAACCCCATCAAGTCACCCCAGGGGATGTGCCAGATAGCCAGCTAAGCAGGCAGTAGAATGAGCAGAAGGCTCAAGCTGACACCGTTGGTCCAGGTCCCATGGTCTCAGTAGTGAGTGACCTTTGCGATTATGCCCATTGTTGTGGCTATAAAAGCAACCATTGTTCTACACTCATTTGAGTCAAATGGACTGACCAGTCTTCAGAACTTGAGGCAGTGGAAATTAAAAATCAAATGAATTCATCTATACAGGAATCACCTTGACAGTTTAGCTGTGATGGAGTTTTCATTGAGAGCCACATCAAATGTTCTTGAAAAAAAAAAGTCACAGGAAAAAATAAAATGAAATCATCCAAACTATAGAACAATAGGAGTTGGACATAGCTGCCTGTAATTGGGTGATGCTTGAATTATATATATTTCAAGGGTGGAACTAAAATTTGTGGTCAGAAGTTGCAAGGGTTAATCTACAGACTTATTCCTAGCAGCATGGCAAGACTTTTGGGATGGGATGCATTTTTTCATGTTGGGCTCTGCTCACTGCCTGGGAAGTCTAGGAGCAAGTTCCCATGGGGCGAGAAAACAGTGTATTCCTCCTTCATTGGAGCTGGTTCACAGGGAGCACCTACCTACTGAGGTGCCGCCCAAGAAGCAATGTTTTTTTTTCTTTTATCTATGACTTAATTCATCAACCAAACCGGCACGCCCCTTTTTCACTCATTCATTCCTTTTTTATCCAGCTGCGGTGAGGTTCCGTGCACTATTTCAGACACAAGTGTGAACACGTGGGTCTTGCTCATAGATTGCTGAGAGAAAACGCTATGAACTCCAGTTCTTACTGCACAAGAAACACCTCCAATGCCGGGGCTGCTCAGGATGGCGTGTTTGAGATAGTGCTTCCACGCTGGTTAATAGGGTGAATTGGTACTGGTGTTTAGAAAGCCCAGTAGGCAGGATAAAGATTCTCAGAAACAGGGTGCAAGGGGTGCAGAGAGAGTGGAAGTGTGAAAATGAGTCAGATTACAGGACATGGATCTGGGTTCGTAACAAGGTTGTTCAGATGTGTGGCTAGAAAACAGCAAACGTCAGATCACCAAGGTTTGCGATGTCATATAGAATTTTGTCCTTTATTTAACTTGAACCTGTTGTTGAGGGGCCTATTCATGACAGAACCCCAATTCCAGTGGCTCCTATTGCTTTTGAGTTGATTTAAACAAAACAAGCAAATGAATGAACCAAAAAACAGCCTTGGATCTTTTAGTAGTTAATTTTCTTTATAACTTATAAACAATTCTCCTGGCATTTTGACATGGAAAGGGACTGTTAACTTCTTACAGTTAGGATTGCTCTGACTCCACAGTAGTCTTAGGGAATGCCACGAAGAGAAGCAGATCTCTGAGCTTTACTCCAATAAGGATCGTGTGTGCTTAAATATTCCTCCTCTTTTTATTTTTTTTTCATGCATGAGTACAGGTGTATGCATGCGTGTGCAGGTGCACATGGAGGTCAGATGTCAACCTTGAGTGTCATTAGATGCCATCCACATTGGTTTTTAGACAAGGTCTCTCATTGCCCTAGGTCTCATGGATTCAGATAGGCTGGCATGCTATTGGACCCCAGGTACCATGACCTCCACTTCCCCAGTGCGGGATTACAAGGATGCACTACCACATCCAACATTTTAAATAGAGGTTCTGGGGATCAAACTGAGGTCCTTGGGCTTGAAGGCAAGCATTTGACTGACTCAGCTCTACCCTTAGCCCCTAAAAATCTTTCTTCTTTAGAAAAAGAAAAAACACCAAATGTTCTCAGTGTCCTTGGATTTAACACACCTACCAGTATGACACTGGCCATTGACTGTGACCCCCCCCCCTTTTTTTTTGAGAAAAATGGTAAGGTATAGAATAATACAGATGAAAATCTCAAGGGCCATGGGATTTAGTTTGTTTTCATTAGTTTTATGAATTGTGACTAAATCTCTCAAGCACTAAGTAATTTTATGGGTTGCAATGCTGCATTTATTTAAAATTGAAATGCCAGTTATGCTCAGCAAAGGAGCCCAATGATTCCGGGACCCATTGAAGATTTCCAGTTGGAGCTCTGAGTCTGTGGCTTGTTGTTCAGTTTTTAGGTTTCCTACGAACACATTTCTCTAAGGGAGGGAAAATATCCTTAGCTCAGGAACGTGGAGGAAGGCCAGGCACTCAGCCGTCTCTGAGAATTGGCAGGCTGGGAGAAGCTGCTTCCAGCTGATTTTAGACCCAGTGCAGCAATCAACAAATGTTTTCCGGGCATTCATTCCACATACACATTAAGCATTTCTTTGAAATAAGATGTTAGGAAAATAGAGATGTGTTCTTAAGGTCAGCCCTGGACTCTGGTTCTTCACAGAGAAGTAGTAGGCCTGTTTTTCCAGCCTCGGCTTATGCAAGCACAATAAATCTTTGAGGAAAAATTTGGGAGAAATCAAAGGAATACCCCTCTGTGAATGCTTAAAGACAGACACTTAAACTTAGGTCAATAGCAAGACTTTGGCAAGTAGCGCGAAGCCTGCATGCCTCCCCTCTCATGAGTGTGTGTGTGTGTGTGTGTGTGTGTGTGTGTGTGTGTGTTTGAGGTAGGAACTTGAAGATCAGGAATGAAAGTAGCTAAAAATGCATAAAAACAATATTTGTGAGTAGCATGAAATAAATAAAATATTTAAGAATAAATTTAACTATGCTGTTCAAAGTCTGAAGCATATGCATAAATTTTAGAACATTGTTGAAGGAAGTTTAAGAAGACTGAAATAAATGGAAAGATCTTCTGTGATCATGGATTGAAAAAAATTAATATTGTTTTAGTGTCTACTAGGTAAAGTGCTCTTCAGATTCAATGTAATTCCTATCAAAATTTTAATGTCACTGTTTACAGGAATAGAAAAAAAAATACTAAATTTGTCATAGAGCCAAGAAAGACCTCACCAAATTACAGAGAAGTTTGACCATAAATAAGAAATATAAATGCAACATATTTCTTGATTTAATACTGTATTATAGAACTATAGTATTCAGACCTGTATGATACTGGAGAATAAACACATTGGCCAATGGAAAAAGTAGCTCAAAATTACTACTGACACTTGTACTGTTAATTGATATTGGCTAAAAGTCCCTCCCCCCCAACAAAAAGTGGGAAAAATGATTTCTTCCAGCAATGGTGTTGGAAAAACTTGATATCTCCATACACACAAGGGAATTTTACCCCTACACTATATATAATAGCTAACTGTACATTCAAGACTTTAACCTGATTTGAAAGCATAAAACCCATAACAGAAAACATAAGAAAGAAGGCTCATTGATATCGATCTTATCAGTGGTTACCAGATATGGTAGAACACAGCTACCCAAAGCCATATTGACTTGTGGGATTGCCTCAAGCTGAGAAAACCTCTGTATAGCAAAGGAAACAATCAGCAAAATGAAGAGGAGACATGCAAGGAGAACATATTCACAAACTGCAAATCTTTGAAGGCTTCGTCTACAGTAGTAAAAAGTGAAAAATCCATTTTTTAACATGCGCAAAGGACCTGAATAACTATTTTTCTGGAAGACATATTCACCTGCCCAACAAGTGCTGGCAGGGGCTCAGTGCCACTAATCATTATGGGATTGCCATGAAAGCCAAGAATACCAGCTCACACCTGAGAGTGTGGGTGTCACCCAAACTGAGAGGTTATAGGTACGATCAAGGATTCAGGGACAAAGGAAATCCTCATACTCTGTGTACAGAGCGTGGATCCTGTATGTAACCAGGCCCCAGGCAGAGAGAACCATGGGGAGGGCCACCACACTATCCATCGTCCTACTGGCTGGAGTGGAAGGCAGCTAAACCCTACTCTTCTACTCAAACAGTGACCACTGTAACATATCCTAAATCATGTATGCCCTAATCCCCAACACAGACAAAGAGTGGCCTCTGTCACATAGCCCAAGTCAGATTTGTCCATTTTTTCTAGCCCTGCCTATGTAGCACAGGTCACACATTAACTAAGTCTGTATCCTCACAATGTAAGACTACCCCTTTCCTTGGAAATGTTTAAAAGATGCCATGCTTTGGCTGGATTGAAACACCTTTCTTCAGACCCCACCTAGTTGCTTCAGAGTTAAGAAATCTCTTGCTAAAATACATTTTGACTCAGCATCTCTCCCCCCACAGCTCAGCCTCTCCCCCAAATCTAATGCCCCATTAGTGCAAATATAAACTGGTCAACACTTGTGGATAACAGTATATTGGAGTTTCAGAAATTTAACACTATAACTGCTATGCGACCTGGCAATTCTGTCCCTGCATCTGTATCTAAGGAAGTAAAAATCAGTATTTTGAAAGGACACAAGCACCCATGGCTTATTGCAGGACTGTTTATAATAGACAAGACATAGAAGCAACCTAAGTATCCATCATAGATGAATAAAGAGAATGTGCCAAACATATATATGACAGAATACCATTCAGCCATCAAAAGATGGACATCCTGGGTTTGCAACCACAGAGATTAGTAAAAAAAATTATGACAAGTGACATGATGGAGGCTCAGAATGACAGGCCCTGTGTGGTCCGATTCCATTTGTGAGTGGACACTGACAATGCTTAACTTGTAGGTTAGAACGGCCAGTGTGAAACAAGGGAGGTGGAGAGTTGCTGGTGATCGGACCCAAGCTTTCAGTTTCAAAGATGAGTATGTTCCAGGGTTCTGAGGTACAACGTGCTAACTTCAATCAATAGTACCTCATCCTACACTTTACCTCTGCTAAAAGAGATCTTAAATGTGCTTATTACTCAAACAATGGCGCCTTATGCGGTGATAGATGTAATTAATTTGATTGCGCTAATCACTCCCAATGTTTATATACATGGAAGCATCAGGTTGTACACCTTGAAAATGTATAATCTTTATTTGTCGATTATGCTTCAATAAAGCTGAAATGTAACCAATGTGAGTGGTTGACCTTCCTCTGTTTCGTTGTAATACTAGATTATAGCCCCCTTTCCTTGATCTGTTTAAGAGTTTGAGAAAGAATAGAAACGTCTCATCTGCCACTGGTCCCCGAAGAGCCACCCAATGCTTTTACACATCACTTGAACCCAAGTCTTTATCACAGATGAAATGGTTTCTTTCAAACTGTCGTGGTGATGGTGGTGGTGGTAACTAATTCACTAGGGCAAAGGTATTTGGGTCTAGCTATCAAAACAGAGCTAAGAATTCTGATCTCTTCACTGCAGTGGGACACCAGAAGTTGTGAGCCGACACATGAGTTATGCATGGACAGTTACCCCTAGGCCTGTTTAGATCCAGCAGTACTATTCTAAATGAATTTTCCACCCTGGCTTTTTCCCCTTTTCCTTTTTAAGAAGTCATTTAGAAGGTTGATTTGTGTTGCTGGGGAGACAGACCAGCTTGTGTTTTTCACTCTTTGAGACCTAATAGACCTCAAAGAGTTCAGAGTAAAAGCAAAACAGATCAAGTAGACCAGAAATCTATTGGAAGTTAGAAAGAAGCAGTGACTGTTTATTTGTCCTGTTCTTGTGGGACTAAATGCTTGCTGTGTGTGTGTGTGTGTGTGTGTGTGTGTGTGTGGTGTGCATGCGTGTGTGGTGTGTGTGTGTGCACGCATGTGTGTGTGGTGTGTGTGTGTGCACACGCACACACGCTTGTTTCTCTTGTGTGCACGTGCATTTGTGTTTCTCCTGTATTTAAACTCTGCCAGAAGAATTTTCTCCAGAAAAGCCTTGGTCTTTTTTTTTTTTTTTTTTTTTTTTTTGCAGAACTTGGTCACACCCAGCGGTCAGTTAGGCTAATGGTAGGTGTATACGCCCAGGGCAGGGAGAAAGAGCAGAGACCTAAGTCACCTTCTCAGAGACCAATTTCAGTGACCTCAGGACCATCTACTCTTTTCTTTTGTTCCAAAATGTGGATCCTGGTTAGGAAATTTCCTGCCAATCAAACAGGCACAGGAGCATTAACAGTCAGTGGATTCCCACCATGTTTCTTTGTCCTTATACCGGAATCCATGAAGAAAATGAAAGAATTTTCCCTGAACATTTCAAGCAGGCTGAAATAAAGGGGTCCTTTCTTCTCATGTCCCTTTATATGTTAATTATTTAGACGTTTCCAACATTAACTGTGGTTCTTGTCATTTTGTTTTTCATCGGGGTAGTGATATC